>NW_027361728.1:71482500-72682500 GCF_039654945.1 Dendrobates tinctorius | reverse complement strand
TCTCCAGGTAGGCCTCCACATCGTCCGACTTCTGCATTTTGGGAACCGCTGTACGAACTGCTTTCCAGACATCATGGATTCCCCGGTTAGTTACTTTTGTCTGCGCTGTCGTGATATGCTGTATGAACAGCTGATTGGTTTCCTGCTGCTGCTGCATAGACTGCTGCTGCATAGCCTGCTATCGCATGGCATCCTGCTGCTGCATAGCCTGCTGCTGCTGTGTAGCCTGCTGCTGCATAGCCTGCTGCTGTCGCATGGCCTCTATGAGTGTTTTTACCGTGGCCTCCATTCCTGGAAAGTTCCCCACCTGGGTCTGTGCCACTCGCTTCACCCAGGACATAAGCTGGGGTACAAATCAAAAATAAGAAAAACAGCCTGGCCTCACTGCATTTGCCCGCATTCAGTCCACCAATTGTAGGGATTTGCTCTGGTAGGTAATGTCAGGGCTGCAGTAACGAGGCAAAACACAGGCTTAAAGTCCAATTTCAGTGGTTTAATGTCACGTTGCAAACAGCAGATTAACAAAAAGTCAGGAAAAACATAAATATACTCCAGCTTGGAGAACCACTGGTCCCAGACTCACCCCTTGCACGGGACGGGCTTAACTAAGCATCTGCCAGGTCCGCGGCATCCACCAGGTGCCATTCCCAGGGTTGTTGAGAGTCTTGCTGCTATAGTCCAGGAGCACGGGGATCCTGTATACAAGTTCAGGCTAAGTCCAGCCAAGTTCCTGTAACTTCCAAACACACTCACCATGTGCCAAACACCAACCTCCATTACATAGCCCATAACCCCTCCCACAAGTGAAGTAGACATCACATGGGCAGATCAGGTGACCATGACATCATCGCAGGTCCTGTCTTTAGGGAAAAACTTGGCCAAACATTAATCTGCTGGGAGAAATGTATCTCCCATCCAGTAAAACACCCTTTACTGTACCACAATGTACAGTATATTGTTTTAAAGCAAATAATATATTCTGTAAGCTATATTCCATACAAGACTTCTTACGTTAGTTGGCTCCTTTTTGAGTCTTTTTGAGCAAGTCGAAAGAATTATTGCTGATTGGTTGATGTTGTCTTCTGTGGAATTTTTTCCAGAACACTAGTCTCATTCTTAACTCATCACTAATTGTGTATTATTTCTTAGATTATAGGAATTAGATTAGTGACGCTCCAACTTTGGGAATCTCCACTGAATGCAGTGCAGAGCAAAGATCAGTCATCAATATCAAAGCCATATTAAAAAAAATGTTAGCAATGACATTCACTAATAAGCTATCCCATACGAATGGATTAATTCCCAACATCTGTAGATTTAGGCGTGCATCACAAATACATCTTTTCAGGCAGACCTACAATACTCTTCATTCAATGTTACACTCCCCTGTTACTTTATTCTCCAGAATTTGAGACCTTCTTCAACTGTAACTCCCACACTCCATGCAATCAATTGTTCTTCATATCTGTGCATATTCAGATTATGACTGGTCACCAGTTAACTCATCTTATTTGTTCCTCCATGTTTTAGAAAAGATGAGTGATTACGTGCCATTCAGGCCCGCACTGGGATTACGAACCACTCAAAGGGGTGTAACCACACATCAGACTGACCTCGCAATGGGGTGTAACCATGCAGCAGACTGGTGTATGTGCAGACTAACAGCAAACATAAATACCTGATGTAACTCTCCTGCCACTCCTACCTTGTGTATGAAAAAACTCTGTTGTTAATACTGTTCGGGTAGATCTATTCTATAGCGCTATCCATGAAGAAAGTGCACGGATAGAGCTATCCCATAGCTCTATTCCTAAAGGAAATGAATGGGTAGAGCTAATGGCTCTTGCATTTTGGACACATCTTCTATCTTGTTCTTGTCTTTGTGAAATTTGTGTATCACTTTGTGTATTGCGTGTTGCTCGTTGTCGTGCAGCATTAGATGTCCTACGTGATTCAGTTACTTCATTAGCTTCCCTTGCTCTGGCTGCCCTCTGTCGGGCTGCATCAGCAGTTCTTCGACAATTTAGTTTGTATTCTGTTTCATTAAGATGCAGGTTACGCATCCGTATGCAATTTGTTTCTCTACGTGCAGCAACGCGATCAATTTCATCCATCTTTGCAATGTTGCCTCACACTGTTTCCTGAATGTTGCCTTCAAAGTTGCCTCACAGTGTTGCCTCACAGGCTAGCGTACAAAAAAAGGCTTATGCCTTAACTCGTCACCAGGGAGAGCTCCTCTCCTTATTAGATATGTCACTTAACTCCTATACAGGGCCTTACAGTACTTAGGTATCCATGGTTATGCCCACGCATATAGTCAGTTAGCTACTAGTTGTAGTAACTATGGATACCTAAGTTACTATTGAGCTGTGGATGACTCATTGCGCACAGACAGACGGTTAGGCTGTGGATGACTCATTGTGCATAGACACACGGACACGTCCAAATTAGGTATATGGATGGCTGGACCCTATACAAATCTCTTTTTCCTCTTGCGATCCCGCTTGCTAACATGATCTGATACTTTACTTTGAATTCTTGATTAGTCTGTAGTTTTGAAAATTCAGAACTTGTACATGAATCCTATGAAGTGTAAATTGCCTATGCTTTTCTTTGTACTTTTGAATTTTGTGGATAAGAGTTAATGTAAAAGATGCCAAATATCCAGTATTGGACAATGAATGTCATGCAATCGGATTGTTAAACCAAGTCCATACTATTAAAGAGAAGAAACCTCCCAGTTAGAGTTCACACCCTTCTCACACTCCAATCACAATTCTCAACCAGAACTGTGAGATGCAGTTGGGATTCAAAAGCATTTAAAAACTACACATGGTTATGTCACCAGATCCTTCAATGCTAGGATGTTATCGTCATCAGTCGTGATACAGATGGAAGTCCTGCTGATGAGAGGATCCTCTGGTCTATTGTTAAAGAGTTGATCTCAAGTTTCTTTTTTGGGCGTTCACAATACCCTTGTCTCTTTTCGTCATGATAATGGGAGCAGTGCACTTCTGAAGAATGATGGTTCGGATCAGTGGCAGAGATGCAGTACTGGCCTGACCTGTGCACTCTTCTTTGCTGCAGCAACATCAGATGAGCGCAGTGTCACAAAATCTCATTATTCAGCGAGCTTTAGAGCAGTGCTTACAGGGATTTAATGAAAAAAGCCAGTAAGCACAATGGTGGTCAGTAACCTAAAGAGCGGATATTAAACAATAAAATTAGAACTTCATCCGTTTATGATAATTGAGAGGATTTTTAATGAAATTCAAATTGTAAAGATGATGCAGTTTTAATCATTATTGATGTTGAGATGACCACTTTAAGGCAACTCTTGAACTGACCTGTCAAGCAGCTGTCAATCAGTAGAATAAGTAGAGGAACTTTGAGGAATTTCCGGGTCTTTCACTGTTCCCTGTCCGTGATATTCAGGTGCATGTGAAAAGATGCTTTAGCTAAATTTTGATCTATTGGAAAGTATATTTTCATAGCAAACAAAAACTTGTTTTTAATGAGTTTAGTAGCGGAGGGTAAGGAACTGTAAGGAATTATCTTTAGAAAAATGCTCACTCCTCCCCAACATACAATAAGGTAATTAAGAACAGTGATTGTTTTAAGTTAACAATTTTAGTACAGGAAATCCTCCTTATGAGAGAGTACAATAGTTCTTTAATTTTTCCAGTGCATGGACAAGCCAGTAAAAACAGGCACTATCCTGTTACACTCTATCAGTGGTATAAACAATCTTTCAAATATTAACTTGTGAGAACAACACAGTTAATAGTTCAGAAATGGTCCCAATGCAAAAAAGAATCCTAAATATAGAAGAAATGTATTTATTCCCTATCATCCAGAAATGTGTACACGTACCATGCCAATTTAGTTTTACGTTTTAACATTATTTTATTCAACACAACACAGTTATGTTTATGTAGACACTTTGTTTAGAACAATCCATGACGTAATGTGACCTTAGGGTCAAAGTGGCTGTCTCATATAAAGAATTTATCCAAATAACAGACAATACACTTCTGATTGCAGCAAGTCAAGCTGCTGTAACCCCCTGCTAATTACAAGAATGGATGGCCCAAGGTACCTGTGTGATTGAAGCGTTTTGTGAGCATATGCAACCACTACCCTATCAAAGAGGTATTCCCATCTCCAAGCTTCTATCGCTATACAGTATGTAGTAGTTGTAATAATAGTAATATTAGCAAATACCTCCTATTAGAAATGTAGTATAGTTCTTCTGATTCAATATGTCGCTTACCACATGTGCAGTGCCATGCAGTAGCTTAGGTATCGATGGTTAAGACCATTTATGTAGTGAGAGATAGCTAGCTGTTAGTGGATACCTAAGCTGCTGTAATGACCTGCACATGGGTAAGCGACATAGCGAATCAGAAGAACTATACTACTTTTCTAATTGGAGGTATTTACTAATATTATTTGTTATTGCACCTATTACATATAGGGATAAGATCTTGGAGATGGGCATACCCCTTTCAGTGTCTGTTATGGGACCGATATATGGATTCTGATGAGTCCTAAAAAGGGGTTCCAAGTAAAATCTTAGGCTAAGTTCACATGTAGCGGAACTCTCGCGGAAATTACCGCGAGAGTTCCGGAATTCCATTCCGCGGGAAAATCGCATTTTAAATTCCCGCGATTTTCCCGTGGAAAAACTAGCATTTTGCAAGCGTAATTAGCTTGCAAAATGCTAGCGTTTTCCAAGCGATCTGGAGCATCGCTTGGAGAACTGATTGACAGGTTGGTGACACTCGTCAAACATAGTGTTTGATGAGTGTGACCAACTTTTTACTGCTGAGGCCGCCTATGCAGCATCAGTAGTAAAAGATAAAATGTAAAAAATAATAAAAAAAAATAAAAAATGGTGTTATTCTTACCTTCCGACGTCCCACGCAGCCTTCCCGCCTCTCTCCACGCTCCCGTTCCCAGTAATCCTTTGCGAAAATGCCCGCGATGACGTCTGTTATTGCGGGATCGCGACGTCTCGCGGTTATTCGCGATGACGTCGTGCGAATGACCGCGAGACTTCGCGATCCCGCGAGAACGGACGCCATCGCGGGCATTTTCGCAAAGGCTTACTGGTAACGGGAGTGTGGAGAGAGGCGGGAAGGCTGAGCGGGACGTCGGAAGGTGAGAATAACAATATTTTTTATTTTAAATTCTATTTTTTACAGGCATATGGTACCCAAAGCCCGGAGGACAGTCTCCTCTCCTCCGGACCGTGGGTACCATCCGCAATTGTTCTGCTTACTTTTCGCATGGTGTGCACAGCCACATGCGGAAAGTAAGCAGAACAATGCATTCCTATGGGTGGGGGATCACCGCGATTCCGTAAAATTAATGAGCATGCTGCGTTTTTTACCGCGAAGCGATTCCGTCGTGGTAAAAACCGCAGCATTAGCACAGCATTGCAGAATCCCATAGGAATGCATGGGATGCTTATTTTTCGTGTTTTCACGGCAAAATCGCGCGGTTAAACCACCACGGAAACGCGTAAAAAAACGCCACGTGTGAACTCAGCCTTAGTGCTTTGTACTCTGCTTAGTGAATCCAAGGAAATACTTTGGTGTACACTCTTTTACCTCTATAGAGGTATCACCCCCTTACTACGAAGGAATATCTGTTCCCGTTTAAAGGGAATCTATCACCACATTTGACCTATCTAAACCATTAATAAGGGCATACAGGTTATAGACTGCTGAAAACAATCCTCCCTGTGTGTCTCATATCATGCCTTGTTGTTTAGAAATCATCTGTTATTACTTTATATGTGACCTCTTCCAGAAACTGGGGGGGGGGAATTGTGCCAGGAAGATAACTCTGCCTCAACAGATTCTGTTATATTATATAGATGATGACAATAGGCAGGTAAAAATCCCAAAAAGAAGGAAGAATTGGAAGCATTTAAAGAGACCAGGATGGATGAATACAGACAACAGAATCGTGACAAATGGAGAAGGGCAAGTGTAGTATCTTTAAAAATCTTTAAATGGATTACAGGCCAGTGAGCCTTACTTCTATACCAGGAAATATATTTGGGCAAATTATTAAACAGCATGAATATAAGTACTTGGATAAGAATACAGCAAATATCAGCACAGGTTTGTAGCAAACAATTCATGCCAGGCTAATCTAATTTCCTTCTATGATGGAATCACTGACTGGGTGGATCAGAGAAATGCAGTAGATATAGTGTATCTCGACTTCAGTAAAGCATTTGATAAAGTATCTCATACTATCCCATATTATATGAAAAAATGATCAAGTTTGAGATTGACAAGACTATGGTTAGGTGGATTCATAACTGGCTCAGTGATCATACCGAAAGAGTGGTGACGGTGAGTGATAAATGGCTGCACATCCAATTGGAAAAGTGTTTCAAGTGGGCTACTACAAGGCTTTGTCCTGACTCCAGTGTTGTTCAACATTTTTATAAATGATCTAAATATGGGAACTGAAGGTAAACTAATCAAATTTGTGGATGATGCAAAGCTAGGAGGGATAACTAACTCTAGAGAAGACAGAGAAAGGAGTCAGAAGGGTCTTGATAAGCTTGAACAATGGGTAGTGACTAATAGAATGGTATTTAACAGTGAAAAATGCAAGATTCTGCATCTGGGCCAGAAAAATGAAAATTCATCTTCAGAATGGGAGGAATACAACTAAGCAACAGTGAAAACGACTTCAGTATACTAATAGATCACAGACTGCACATGAGTGAACAGTGTGATGCAGCAGCAAAAGAGGCAAACACAGTTCTGGATGTAATAAGAGAAGCACAGAGTCTAGATCACTTGAAGAAATTATCTCCATCTACTCCTCCTTGGTAAGGCCTCATCTGGAATAATACTGTCCATTTATGGGCACCGCATTTAAAAACAAAAAGACATTGAAAAACAGGAGCGAGTTCAGAAAAGAGATACCAGGGTGGTAAGCGGACTACAATGTATGTCCTATGATTTATGGTTAAAGGACCTGGGAATGTTTAGCTTGCAAAAAAACAAGGATAAGAGGAGACTTAATAGCTGTCTACAAATATCTGAAGGGCTGTCACAGTGTAGAGGGATCATCTTTATTCTCATTTGCACATGGACACATGAGAAGCAATGGAATGAAACTGAAAGGGAGAAGATTCTGGTAAGATATTAGAAAAAAACTTTTGACAGTGATGGTGATCAATGAGTGGAACAGGCTGCCACAAGAGGTGGTGAGTTTTCATTCAATGGAAATCTTCAAAGAGAGGCTGGACAGACATCTGTCTGAGATGGTTTAGTGAATCCTGTATTGAGCAGGGGGTTGGCCACGATGACCCTTGAGGTACCTTCCAACTCTAACATTCTATGATCCTGTGTTAATGAGTGAGACAAGTAACTAGCACAGAACAGGAGAAATTAAATTTGTCTTCTTGCAAACACATTTTTTGCTGTTCCCTCCCATCTCTACTGTATTGCAACAATTTTGCTACCCTGTCTGCCTGTGAGATGGAAGCTGAAGCTGAGTGGAACCTGCAGATGCGTCAGGTATAATCACACAGAGTTCAGTAGTGAGATAAGGAGAGCAGAGATAGGCCACTAAATATCACACTGGTAACCATTACACAAAACAAACTCTGAGGGCAGAGTTATCTCCCAGGCACCATCCTCCCCATAATCTGGTAGAAGTCGCTTATAAAAAGTGATAAAAGATGATTTCTCAGCAACAACACAGCTGATATGAGACACACAGGGAGGACTATTTTCAGCAGTCTATAACCTGTATGCACATATTACTAATTTAGATAGGTCAAATGTGGTGACAGATTCCCTTAAAGCTTATTTGCTATAGAATAGTGAACAATCCATGCCAAAATAAAAGGGACAGTGCTAGGAAAAAAATCATCAGGCAGGGATGAGGTCAGGAGCATTTTCAGGGTCAAAACCAGAGCAATGGAACCAGAGTTTAAATCAGCAGGTGAGAGAGGGGTTAAATCAGTTTATAGTCATACCAAGTAACATTGCAAGAGTTAGACAGCAGAGTAATAATAAATTAGCTGGGTTAGGTAAAAAAAATAGCAATCAAGAATATAGCCCCAAGAGCAGATTAAATGCTTATAAATGCTTGGACCCAGCAAATGTAAATTTATAATCTACCCTGTGAATAATTATGGGCGAACACATAGATGGTTGGGTCTGTGGGGTTCTGCCAAACATCTAAAAAAGGTTTGATTTGGGTACCAGAATGGTAATCGAACCCGATAGCATGGCAAACATGGGCTCTGATTGGCAGTAAGATCATTGCCACCGGTTAGAGAGCTGCGGTTTCCACGCTGTCAGATGACAGCATGAGCCAGCAGCTGTGACTGTTGGTAAAATGATTACCATCATTGCTCTCATCAGAGAAGCCCATTGTCCCTGATAAAAACAAGAGCAGGAGCTGCTGATGGGATTACTCATCAGCTGGCACCTGTGCTACAAATACATTTTTTAAAATGTGATGTGGGATTCCTTCTATTTTTAACCATCGCAGGCAAAACTGACAGCTGCGAGCTGCATCACATATCTGTCAGCTTTATCATGGCTGGTTATCAAAAATAGATTGGTCCTCTGCTGGTTTTTAAAATTATTTAATTAACTAATTTAAAAAAATAAAGTGGGATCCCCCTTCATTATTGACAACCAGCCAAGGTAAAGCAGACAGCTGGGGACTGATAATCTTAGACTTGTAATCTGTCATTGATATCGGCCACCCCCAGCCTAAGATTAGCAGCCCGCAGCCGCCACAGAAAAGGCATATCAATTATATGCACCAATTCTTGCTCTTTGTCCAGCTCTTCACACTTGCCCTGGTGCAGAGGCAAGTGGGGTAATAGTTGTGGGGTTAATGTCAGCTGTTTTATGGCCGCTGACATCAAGTCAACAGGTTAGTAATGGAGAGGCGTCAATAACATGCCCCCATTAGTAACCCCATAGATAGATTGTAAAAAAACACAGCCAGAATAAAATCATTTAATTGAAAAAATGATGCAGACTCCTTTATTTGAAATAAAAAAGCAAAGTTATACTCACCTTTATGCCTAATCCATTGAAGCCCATGTCACCTGGAAAAAAGCTGAAAATAATAAACAAGCATATCCCTCACCTGTCCGATGCAAAGATAATCCATACTGTCCTATGAAGATCCAGATGATTTGGATAACTGTGCTTTTTTATTTTTATTTCAAATAAAGAAGTCTGTGTCATTAGAGCATTATGGCATTACAGTGACACCCAGGCAATTCCCGCATGCTTATTGGCCAACATTCACCAAAGATGTGGGGCAGAGATTTGAGTTTGAAATCAAGCATGCTTGTTAATAATGCAACACTGGCTGTAGCTGCACGAAACATGTAAACCCTTTTGATCTAGTGGCGGTGGATGATCAGACGTGGAGGAAGGCCTGATTAAAAAAATAGGCCCAATTTCTAGGAGTGGGTCTCCTAGACTGGGAATGCCCATACACATAGTGACATAGTGTATGGGCTGGCAAACATTTCCCCTTTGGGGTGTACATATTTTTGGCATTTTGGTGACGGGCATCATAACACCCTTGCCTAAACATAGAGTGGCCGCAGCATGACTGAATATGTTCACCCTGGTGTTCAAGTGGTGGTGGACGGTGAGGATGAGAAGGAGGAGGACACCGAATAGCCAAAATCAGGAAGCGTATATCCATGTTTGGTTGTGAATAGGTGCATGGGAATAAACCTCCCAAAAAAACACTACATTGGAGTTTATGCTTCGCTGTCATAATTTGGTGGTGTCGAGAAGTCAGGACCAATCCATCCCTTGTTCATTTTTATAAGAGTCAGCCTGTCTGCATTTTCCGTAGAAAGACAAATGCGCTTATCTGTGATAATGCCACCAGCAGCGCTAAAAACTCGCTCGGACAAAACGCTAGCGGCAGGGCAGGCCAGAACCTCCAAGGCATAGAGAGCCAGCTCATGCCACATGTCCAGCTTGGATACCCAATATTTAAAAGGCACAGAGGAATCTCGGAGGACATTGGTCCGGTCAGCAAGGTACTCCCTCAGCATCTTAGAAAACAATGCATTCATTGTGAGATTCCACCATGCCTCAGTACATGGGCAATTGGAGGGTCTTAGAAAACTGTCCCAGAACTTTGCCAATGTTCCCCTGCCTCTGCTGGAGTGGACTTGTGTCTGTCTCACCTGTCCTGCTTGGTTGGCCAACGAACTGTTATCTCTGCCGTCAGGATTTGGAGATGGGAAATTTTTTAATAATTCTGCAACAATGGCCCTATGGTACTGCACCATTTTGGTACACCTGTCTGCTCTGGAACAAGAGATTGAAAGTTATCCTTGTACCGTGGGTCTAAAAGTGTCACTAGAATATTATACACATTCACTACAAAAGGGTGATTTGGGAGGCAACTTGTATGTGATACATGTGCTGTTTTACCTATCTGGACTTTAGCTAATAATGTTTTTTGCCTTATCAGATTTAATAAGTACTTGAACAGACTGCAAAAAAAAACAATGTTTTGGCCTCAACTGGGCAAACTTTGAGCATGCACAGATATCAGCTGCCACGGAGATGCCACGGAGATGCCACAACTAAAAATGTATGGCCTGTATTTATTTAATTTTTTGACAACTACTGCTGCATATAAGTACAGTGACACCCAGGCCAAAAAAAAGGAAAACCGGCCTAAACTGGCCAAAACTTTGAGCACGCACAGATATCAGCTAGCTCGGAAATACCACACCGAAAAATGTGTGGCCTGTATTTTTTTAATTTTTTTGCTAACTACTGCTGTATATAGGCACAGTGACACCCAGGCCAAAAAAAAGAGAAACCGGCCTAAACTGGCCAAACTTTGAGCACGCATACATATCAGCTGGCACGGCGATACCACTACGACAAATGTGCGGCCTGTATTATTTTTTTGGGTTAAATACTGCTGTATTTAAGTACAGTGACACCCAAAACAAAAAAAGAAAACCGCCGTAAACTGGCCAAACTTTGAGCATGCACAGATATGCGCTGGCATGGAGATACCACACCAAAAAATGTGTGGCCTGTATTCCAATTACACCTACGGCTAGCTATATATGGCCAATATGTCCTACAGGTAGCGGCAGCACCAGAACACAGGAAGGGAATGGACCCTCTTGATGTATGCAATGATACAGTGCCTAAAGGCCTTGCACTGATGTGTATAGAGAGATGTACACTACCCTGCCTACCTAACACTGGAACCTATATACTCCAGAATTAGTCCTTAGAAGGATTGTTGGTTTAGCTGGATTTGAGTAGTTTAGGAAGGTAGACCCCACTCTAGTAAATCCCCAATTCTGACCCTATCTTGGCAGCAGCTCTCCCAACATTATCTCAATCTAGAGCTGAATGCGCCGAGTAGGGCGGCATCCGATCTCTTATATCCCTGATAATGCTGTGCGACCAGTCAATCACTGCACGACCACAAAAAAGATGGCTGCGGCATTTCATTGCCTGGCAGACAATCCCTGCATCATGATTGGGTCTGTAAAGTCTACCAAAAAAGCTGGGTGGAGACCCAAGTTCCTGCCGAGAATTCAAGGAAATTCTCGGTGCTTGCCGAGTACACCGAGTACTGTGATACTCGGGCGAGTAACAAGTAGTGGTGAGCGCGTTCGCTCATCACTAATAAATAACCTTGCACTGAACCATTGAGCACACTGTGCAGAACTTACAGTTTCAGCTTTCAGACTAAAATATAGCATATATTTTGATGAGTTTTCACTATCAGATATAAATTTCCGATATTTTCATATGCAAATATTTCCTAAAACATAGTAAAAAAAGAGAGGAAAGCTTAGTTGCAACCATGTATGGAAGGAGTCATGATGCTGCACTGGGATGGGATGTTGGAACTATTTTTTTTAATTAATAAAGAGGGACCACAGGTTCTATATTAAATGGTGAGATTTCTTTTTATAACACGTATTTATCCTTATTAGTCACCATGTCCTAAAATGCTTTTAGAAAATTGAAACGTTAAAGGAAACTAATAATATGACCGACTATACTGTATTTGCAGCAAAATACAAACTGAAAAACAACTCTACCAACAGGTAGATTCTTAGGCAAGAGCTTGCCCACCATTCCTTGCTAGCCTTTTTTGAAATCCCTACTGGAAGTGTTCAAATTTTAGGAGAATGATTGCAGTGCTTAAGTAAGTTCTTTGCTGAGTTGCTTTGCTTCTTTTTCATACCTTGTCTCTTTATTAGTGATGATCGACCACTAAAATGCTCGAGTGCTCGATACTTGAATTGAGCAGGTCGGACTCTAGGGTGGGCTGGATTTGAGTAATGAGTATAATGGAAGTCAATGAGAAATTTGAGCATTTTTACAAAAGACCCTACCAGGGGGACTGGAAGTTGGCAGGAAAATGGCTGACATGGATAGAAAAAGTACTCATATGGAATGGGAGCAGCATGAAGAAGTAACCTGGATGCATCTCTGACTTCCAACTCGCTGCTGGAAACAATTTTATCAGCTTATTATGCAGCTTTTGCCAATTGACAAATGCAATTAAATTTATATGATGGCTCCACCCAATTATAGGGATCAGCCTAGTGCATACTGAAACAAATAATACCAAGAAGAAGAAAAAAGAAGTCTGCAAATGCTATGGGATCACATTATTAAGATAATAATAATAATAATTTTATTCAATATAGATAAATGGCACAAAAACAAGTGGAACAATGTACAAAATGATTAAAAAATAATTAAAAAGGCAAAAGCTGCCCAGACATGTATAAACAACGATAAAATGCCATAATAAAGCTGGGACTTATCCTCCTTTGGCAAAAAAAAAAATTAAATGCAAGGCTAGACTCCTCACTATATACCAGTTTACAGATATAGCATATATATGAAAATAAATGATATAATATGAAAATTGTACAATATAGGGCGAAATATGCAAGCAATAACCACAGGAAGAAATGTTAAGAAACATTCTTTCCTAATCAATGACTTGTATATAAGGTAAAATTAAAGGAAAAAAACAAGCCTCCTCCACCCCTTAATAGACATGCCATGTGCCATCTCTGACTGCATTTTCCCGACCCCTATCACTATAGTAGATGACATAGTAGAGGGGGAAATAAAGTTATATCCCCGATAGTCATCAGTAAATGTAATTTTATCCCTTTACTATCTTATCTGGGCATGTGGTGTGTGACAGGGACAGACACATCCTGTTTAATTTATGTAGGAGGGACTCTGAGACTCACAAAACCTATGGGAACAATGCAAAAAATGTCAAAAATTAGATGGAAGAAGGACTCCGATACACCCTTTAATAGACATAATGGAAGGCCTCATACACATTCTGTTAAAATTTTTAGGTAGTGGGACTCCAAGATTCATAAAGCCTATGCACTAAATGCAAGAACTGCTAAAAATTAGAAGGAGGGACTGCAATACACCCAGGAAGACAAAAATTTTGAATGAGTGTCGACAGAGAGTGACTTATAATCACCTTCTATTATTTTGGAGAGAGTGATGCATATTGACCCTCTAAAATTTTGGAGAGAGCGATGAATAATGGCCTTCTAAAAATTTTGAGAAAATGATGCATGACGACCCTCTAAAGATTTGGAGAGAATGATGCATAATTACCTAAAAATTTAGAAGAGTGATGTATAATGACGCTTTAAATTTTGGAGAAAGTGACACATAATGGCCTTCTAAAAATTTGAAAAGAGTTACGCACAATGACCTTCTAAAAATTTGAAGAGAGTTGTGCATAATGACCTTCTAAAAACTTGTAGAGGGTGACTTATAATGACCCTCTAGAAATTTGAAGAGATTGACTCAAAATGACCTAAAAATTTGGAGAGAGTGACACATAGTGAACTTCTAAAATTTTGGGGAGTGATGCATAATGACCCCATAAAAATTTGGAATGAGGGTCGCCTGATGACCCTATATTTGAATTGACTTTATATTCCACTGCTGTCATCTGGTGGGGTTGAGAAGTCTGGGCCAATCCAGATCTTACTCATTTTAAGTGAGGGCCGTATGATAACCCTATACAGATTTTGAGTGAGGGCCGCCTGTTAACCCTATAAAGATTTTAAATAAGGGCCTCCTTAGAACCCTATTAAGAATTTTTTTGAGGACAGCCTGATGACTCTACAAAGATCTTGAGGCAGAGCTGCCTGTTGACCGCATCAAGATTTTGATTGAGGATCACCTGTTGATATTATAAAGATTTTGAGTGAGAGCCACCTGTTGACCCTTTTAAGATTTTGATTGAGTGTTGCCTGTTGACCCTATAAAGATTTTGAGTGAGGGATGCCTGATTACCCTATATAAGATTTTATGAGGGCTGCCTGTTGACCCTTTTAAGATTTTGAGTGAGGACCCATTGATGATGCTATAAAGTTTTTGAGTGAGCACTGCCTGTTAACCCTATAAAGATTTTGAGTGAGAGCCTCCTGATGACATAATAAAGATTTTAAGCGAGCGCCGTCTTATCACCTTATAAAGATTTTGAGTCAGGGCTGCTTGATGACCCTAAAAAAATTTTGAGTGAGGGCCACCTGTGGACCCTATAAAGATTTTGAGTGAGGGCCACTTGATGACCCTATTAAAATTTGGAGTGAGGGCCACATGTTAACCCTATAATGATTTTGAGTGATTGCTGCCTGATGTTCCTATAAAGATTTTGCTAGGGGCATCTGATGACCCTATAAAGATTTTGAGTGAGAGCTGCCTGTTGATTGAATAAGATTTTGAGTGAAGGCTACCTGTTGACCCTATTAAGAGTTTGAGAGAGAGCCACCTAATGACCCTATAAAGATTTTGAGTGAGGGCTGCCTAATGACCCTATAAAGATTTTCAGTGAGGGCTGCTTGTTGACCCTATTAAGATTTTGAGTGAGAACCTCCTTTTTACCCTATAAAAATTTTGAATGAGGGCCGCCTGTTAACCCTATTAAGATTTCAAGTGATTGCCGCCCGATAACACTATAAAGATTTTGAGTGAGGGCCGCCTGTTGACCCTATAAAGATTTTGAGAGAGGGTAGCCTGATGACCTTGTTGATACGGTGGAGGGGAAGGAGGAGGAGTACAAGAAGAAGAAGAAAACAAGAACCATATACCATTTTTGAGGGCTGGGATGGAAAGCATGAGAATACACCAGAAAAAAATGGAACATTTGAATTAGCTTTATGTCCTGCTGCTATCAACCGGTGGGATTGAGAAGTCTGTCCCAATACTGGCCTTGCTTATTTTGATAAAAGTCATCCTGTCAGCATTTTCAGTTGACAGGCAGATGCATCAATCGGTTATTATGCCCCAGCAGCACTAAAAACCCGCTCTGACAAAACGCTAGCGTCAGGGCTGGCCAGCACCTCATAGGCATAGAGGGGCAAGTCATGCCATGTGTCCAGCTTGGACACCCACTGGTTGTATGTCACAGAAGAATCACAGAGGACACTGATGCGTTCGGATAGGTACTCCTTCACTAACTTCTAAAACCTTTCCCTCCTTGTCAAACTACCCTGTGCATGGGTGCTGGGAGGGTCTTATGAAATTGTCTCACACCCTTGATAGTGTTCGCCTGCCTTCCCCATCTCTCCTCCTTGGTTTCCCAAGGATCTATGGCCTCTGCTGCAAGCGTTGTCAGATGGGATTTTTTTTAATTAATTGTTCTATATGGAAAGTTGTCCTTGTAGCGTGGGTCGAAAAGGGTGAATGACTAGTAATCAGTGTTGGCCAAAATTTGTATAACATGAGGGTCATGGGAATTTCAGCAGGACAGAAAGTCAGCCATGTGTGCCAAACTCCAGCCAGTCAAGACTTCCCTGTCCACACAAGGAGGAAGACTCTCCATCTCCTCCTCCTCTCTCTCCTCCTCCTCCTCCTCCTCTTCAGACTATGCACGACTATGCACGCTGAACAGAAGTGATGAAGCTGGTGCCACTAGTACCCTCTGTGGAGCAGGCAATCATATCCTTTTTATACTCCTGAGCCTCTTCCTCCTCATTATCACTCGATCCGTGCTGAGTAGTGATGAGCGAGCGTGCTTGTCACTGCTCGTTACACGCTTGATCATCAGGGTGCGCGAGATGCTTGTTGAGTACCTGTGACAGACTCGGCTTCTGCTGAGCCCATTTTCCTTTTTAGAGTGGACCCTCTGGGCCGTGGCACCCACCCACCGAGGGTGAGCTGACCTTGTGAGAACCTACCCCCTGTACAGGGAGTGTCAGGGGCAAGACCAAGGTGGTGAGCCACCACGGCAGCTGGACCAGACGGCCGGCTCAGGGGACACTATTGAGTGTCTGGCAACAGAACGAGCAAGAAGCAAGACAAGACAAGACATAGGTGCAAGGTATCTTCATTAGGATAACTTCAGAATCACATTCAGTGTAAAAACGTGAGAACAAGCAAAACGTGCAAAGTGCGTGCGTGGGCACACCAAGGTCCATAGCATGGTGCGTGCAAGGTGGCACGCCTCGGTACAGGTAAAGGCACAATGGCATCGGACTCCGGACTGCTGGCAACGATCAACATGATCAAGGCATCAGGCTGCGGACATCAGCTCCGGACATCAGGCCGCAGTCATCCAGCTTACGATCTCTGGCAGGGATCGGCAGGTTCCGGGCATCCGGCAGGCAAACCAGGGTTCAGGCAAGGAGGCACGTCAGATATCCAGGCATGGTGCGTGTTAGGGAGCACGCCAAGGTCCAAGGCTAGGTGCGTATGTAGGGGACACGCCAGGGTTCAAGGCTAGGTGCAAGGCAAGGTGTGTGTGTAGGGGACACACCAGGGTTCAAGGCTAGGTGCAAGGCAAGGTGCGTGTGTAGGGGACATGCCAGGGTTCACAAAAGAGACAGGGTGCGTGTGTAGAGACACGCCAAGGCACAAGGTCCAAGACAGAGTGCGTGTGTAGAGACACGCCAAGGCACAAGATACTAGACAGAGTCCTGCGCGTGCAAAGGGGCACACCAGGGTCAGGCGAGGCAGAGTCCTGCGCATGCAGAGAGGCACGCCAGGGTCAGGGTTCCAAGACAGGGTTAGGGCTTGTGCGTGCAAGAGGGCACGACAGGGGACATGGAAAAGCCTGCGCGCACTTTTAAAGAAGCACGGGGAGGTATGCCATGGGCAGGCGAGGCCTGCGCGTGCTATAGAAAGCACGTAGAGCACAGTGCAGAAACAGCGTGAGGTGCAAGGGAGCACAGAGAGCACGGCTGGGGCACTGGCTAGCTGATCGGGCTGCGGCACTGACAGACGGGCAAGACTCCTGCGAACCCTACTGAGGCATGGCAGGCGACACAGCTGTCACTGACCGACGAGCACGGCTGAGGCACAAGCAGGCGGGCACAGCTAGGGCGGGCACGGCTGAGGCACAAACAGGAGGCTAGGAAGGCCAAGCTAGGATAGATAGGGACTGCTCCGTTAAGGGTTACCGTGACGAGGTGGAGCAGCTTGGTGTACATTTTTTGCAAAAAACGTATCGACTAAATACCCTGTATTTGTTATCCAGTACTTGCTGATTATTGTCATTTTTTACTGCAGAGTATTTTTGCAAATTTGTCATTCTGTTTCTTGTTGTGTTTCAGTCAGGGGGTGGTGTGAACACTGTCCTACTGATTTGTTCACATTTGTGCATGTCACATGTGTTTTTAATCCATTTTTTCCTTGCTTAGCAAGGTTTGGGAGACCCCACCCCTCTCTTGTGTGACATGCACATAAAGAGCTGTGTTACACCACGAGCCCATACTTGGAAGCGTCTGTCTGAATCCTGTCCATTTAGACACTGTTCATATGTTGATGTTTTAAATACATTAGATAGGGACTTCTCCGTTAAGGGTTACCGTGACGAGGTGGAGCAGCTTGGTGTACATTTTTTGCAAAAAATGTATTGACTAACTACCCTGTATTTGTTATCCAGCACTTGCTGAATATTGTCATTTTTTACTGCAGAGTATTTTTGCAAATTTGTCATTCTGTCCTTTCTTGTGTTTCAGTCAGGGGGTGGTGTGAACACTGTCCTACCGAATTGTTTACATTTGTGCATGTCACATGTGTTTTTAATCTGTTTTTTCCTTGCTTAGCAAGGTTTGGGAGACCCCACCCCTCTCTTGTGTGACATGCACATAAAGAGCTGTCATACACCACGAGCCCATACTAGGAAGCGCCTGTCTGAATCCTGTCCATTTAGACACTGTTCATATGTTCAGGTTTTAAATACATTAGATAGGGACTGCTCGGTTAAGGGTTACCACTAGAGTTGAGCGACTTTTGTTTTTTTAGGGTCGCGTTTCGTTTCGTGAAACCCGACTTTTCCAAAAGTCGGGTCGAGCAAGATCGTCCGATTATAGGGAAAAGTCGGGGTCATCCCGAAACACGAAACCCAATGTAAGTCAATGGGGAATAAAAGTCGGCAGTGAGAGGAGGACAGGAAACACACCTACAGTGCCCATTTGAATGCCAAAAGCATCAATTCTAATTTCTTAAGCTTGTCAACCTTAATTAACTTCATAATACAAGTTACGCACTGAAAAATGGGGGTTATTTGGCTAAAGTTGTGGGGGGGGGAGGGCTGGCTGCAGGTTTTCATGTGCCCTGGGCGAAAGACCGCCCCTTTAACACATACCACAACTCATCATGCTCCGATACGGCAGAGAAATAGCGGTATAGTACAATGAAAAATACCTCACTTTTTACATCTCATGACGAGGCCCATCTATTTCTCCATACAGAATCATTGGTCCCATATAATGTTTGAAACAGTATATGATGAGCTCCACATAATGCTACAGTATATGTTGGTCCCCATGGATGAAGCTCCACTGTCTTATGGGCCCAAATAATGCTCCAAACATAATGGGCCCCATTTCTAATGCTCTAGTGTATAATGGGCCCTGTAAATGCTGCTCCAGTGTCTGATGTCCACCTTTGGAATGTTCCAGTGTATGGTGGGCCCCATCTATCATTCTCCAGAGTATAGTGCTCCCCAAAAATTGCTGTCCCAACATTGAAAACAATCAAATAAGTCTCCTCGCTAGGGAATCCCTGTACTTGTCTGGACAGGTGCTGTAGCTTGCTTAACAGCTCGCCAGCCGTTCTCACGCCCAGTATGGATTACACGTGATTGCACAAAGGTGAGAAAGGGTACCGTATCCCCAGATAACATGTATGGATAGCGTACACATTCAAAATATATGTCTCAGGAGGCAGGCTCAGACGGTGTTAGGCCCAGTATGGATTGCACGTGATTGCACAAAGGTTAGAAAGAGTACCGTATCCCTGGATAACATGTATGGATAGCGTACACATTCAAAATATATGTCTATACAGCATGAGGCAGGCTCAGACGGTGTTAGGCCCAGTATGGATTGCACGTGATTGCACAAAGGTTAGAAAGGGTACCGTATCCCCGGATAACATGTATGGATAGCGTACACATTCAAAATATATGTCTCAGGAGGCAGGCTCAGACGGTGTTAGGCCCAGTATGGATTGCACGTGATTGCACAAAGGTTAGAAAGGGTACCGTATCCCTGGATAACATGTATGGATAGCGTACACATTCAAAATATATGTCTATGCAGCATGAGGCAGGCTCAGACGGTGTTAGGCCCAGTATGGATTGCACGTGATTGCACAAAGGTTAGAAAGGGTACCATATCCCCGGATAACATGTATGGATAGCGTACACATTCAAAATATATGTCTCAGGAGGCAGGCTCAGACGGTGTTAGGCCCAGTATGGATTGCACGTGATTGCACAAAGGTTAGAAAGGGTACCGTATCCCTGGATAACATGTATGGATAGCGTACACATTCAAAATATATGTCTATACAGCATGAGGCAGGCTCAGACGGTGTTAGGCCCAGTATGGATTGCACGTGATTGCACAAAGGTTAGAAAGGGTACCGTATCCCCGGATAACATGTATGGATAGCGTACACATTCAAAATATATGTCTCAGGAGGCAGGCTCAGACGGTGTTAGGCCCAGTATGGATTGCACGTGATTGCACAAAGGTTAGAAAGGGTACCGTATCCCTGGATAACATGTATGGATAGCGTACACATTCAAAATATATGTCTATACAGCATGAGGCAGGCTCAGACGGTGTTAGGCCCAGTATGGATTGCACGTGATTGCACAAAGGTTAGAAAGGGTACCGTATCCCTGGATAACATGTATGGATAGTGTACACATTCAAAATATATGTCTCAGGAGGCAGGCTCAGACGGTGTTAGGCCCAGTATGGATTGCACGTGATTGCACAAAGGTTAGAAAGGGTACCGTATCCCTGGATAACATGTATGGATAGCGTACACATTCAAAATATATGTCTCAGGAGGCAGGCTCAGACAGTGTCAGGCACAGTATGGATTTGACGGCCCAGATTACACAGCGGAGGAGCAGGGAGAGGTAAAGATTGCAAATGCTGGGGCCCTGCCCAAGCAAGGGGGGCCCACTCGTGGGCGTCGGTACTGGCACTGGGCCCCTCATAGTACAGCGGTGTGTCTGACGGCGGGTGTGCCCCACCACCGTCAGAGACACTTGATTGCACTATGAGGGACCCTGTGCCAGTGCCCGCGCCCAAGAGTCGGCCTACCCACCTGTCCAGGGCAACGGCACTCGCACGGTGTCGTGCGGTAGGTGGTGACCCCGGCCATGGGGGGGGAGGCAGCACAGTTAGGGAGTTTTAGAAAGTGGCATATGTTGATGTTGGACATTCAGCTGATGCAAAAGGCTAAATAGGTGAAGTACCAGGAAGAGGTGGACCAAAGCAAGCCATTTTTCTGTCACCCTATATGTCATCAGGGAAAGGTGGGACAAAATCCTTGGAAACCCATGCGTGGTTCATTTTAATGAAGGTTAGATCATCCACATTTTGGGTTGACAGACGGGTCTTTTTTCTGTCAGGATTGATCCAGCTGCACTGAAGACTCTTTCCGATAGCACACTTGCAGCTGGGCAAGCGAGCTCCTGTAAGGCATATTGGGCCAATTCAGGCCAGGTGTCCAGTTTAGCGGCCCAATAGTCAAAGGGGAATGACCTGTGTGGTAGAACATCGATATGGGAGGAAAAGTAGTTTGTAACCATAGTTGACAACTGCTGTCTCCTGTCACTTTCCATCGATGCAGTATTACCAGTTGTGTGAGCGGTATTTGAAAAATCAGTCCACAACATTGTCATGAAACCCCTGTCTCCAACGCCACTTCTGCTGTGTGCACCACGAACACCTCTGCCAAGCTGCCCCCGGCTCGTACGGCTCGTGTGAGAACCATCACCGCTGCTGTGTGCTGGGAATGCCTCAAGCAACCGATTTACCAGAGTTGCTTGTTTCTTAGCCAATATTAGGTCAAGGTTCTCCTGTGGCATGATGTTTTGTAATTTGCCTTTATAGCGTGGATCCAGGATGCTGGCCAACCAGTAGTCGTCATCGTTCATCATTTTGGCAATGCGGGGGTCCCTTTTTAGGATCCGCAAGGCATAATCTGACATGTGGGCCAATGTTCCCGGGGTCAATGATGCACTGCGAGTGCTGGGTGGAGGAGCACTTTCTGGCAAATCCACATCCCTCCAGTCACGCACAAACCCTGTACCAGACCTTGCCACGCCAACATTTTCACTTGCCCCATGAGATGCATCCTCCTCCCCTAAGTAATCATCCCCATCATCCTCCTCCTCCTCCTCCTCTTCTTCCTCCACCTCGTCCAGGAGAGGTCCCTGAGCAGACAATGGCTGAATGTCATCAAGGATTCCCTCCTCCTCTTCCTCCTCATCAACATTGGCTGCAGACGCCTGCTCCTTAAGGTGCGTCAAAGTTTGCATGAGCAGACGCATAAGTGGGATGCTCATGCTTAGGATGGCGTCGTCTGCGCTTACCAGCCGTGTGCATTCCTCAAACACTGAAGGACTTTACAAAGGTCTTTCAGCTTCGACCACTGCACACCTGTCAACTCCATGTCTGCTCTCAAAGTGCCTGGCCGTGTATCCTCCCACAAATGCATTATGGCCTGCCTCTGCTCGCACAGCCGCTCCACCATGTGCAGGGTGGAGTTCCACCTTGTTGCAATGTCGATAATGAGGCGGTGGTTGGGAAGGTGGAGCAATCGCTGCAGCTTCTGCATACGAACGGAGTGTACAGGCGACCGGCGGATGTGCGCGCACAGTCTTCGCACCTTCTGGAGCAGGGCTGTTAACTCCGGATAATTTTTGAGGAAGCACTGCACCACCAGGTTCAAGGTGTGAGCCAAGCAAGGTATGTGGCTGAGTTTTGAAAGGGCTATGGCTGCCACAAAATTACGGCCGTTATCACTAACTACCTTGCCTGCCTCAAGATGTACACTGCCCAGCCATGACTCAGTTTGTCGCTTCAAGTACTCGGCCAGCACCTCGGCGGTGTGTCTGTCGCCCAAACAAATCATCTGCAACACAGCCTGCTGACGCTTTCCACTAGCTGCTCGATAGGGGGACACATCGTGTGCAACAGTGGCAGCTGCAGATGGAGTGCTCGTACGACTGCGCTCTGTGGACGAGCTTTCGCTTCTGGAGGAGGAGGAGGAGGAGGAGGGTCGAACGCCTACAGCCAACTGTTTCCTATACCCTGGGCTAGGCAGCACTGTCCCACCACCGCTGTCCCCTGTGGACCCTGCATCCACCACATTAACCCAGTGCGCAGTGATGGACACGTAACGGCCCTGGCCATGCCGACTGGACCATGCATCAGTTGTGAGGTGCACCTTTCCGCTCACTGACTGCTTGAGTGCATGGACAATGCGGTCTTTCACATGATGGTGGAGGGCTGGGATGGCTTTGCGAGAGAAGAAGTGGCGACTGGGTAGGTCATAGCGTGGTACTGCATAGGCCATGAGTTCGCGGAAAGCTGTGCTTTCCACCAACCGAAAGGGCATCATCTCAAACGAGATTAGTTTGGCAATGTGGGCGTTCAAACCCAGTGTACGCGGATGAGAGACTGAGTACTTTCTTGACCTACTCATAGTGTCTGGGAGGGTGAGCTGGACTTGAGAGCTGCATATGGTGGAAGTAGCGGTGGACAGGGCGGACTGAGAGAGGGTTGATGATGGTGATGGAGTTGGTGTTCTTTCTGATGGCCTAGAATCAGTCTTTCGTTGATATAACAGTGGGATTCCCTGACTGCTGTGGTCTTGCAAATACACCTCAACATTTGCTGTTGTGCTAACCGGTAGGCTTACAGTGGGGGAAACAATGTAGCGTTGCTGACTACCTTCGTTGTGATCAGTTGCACATGTGGCACTTGAGGTTTGGTGTTGTGTCCACGCTTGCAAGTGCATGCTGGTTAAATGTCTAAGTATGCAACTGGTATTCAAATTTTTCAGATTTTTCCCTCGGCTAAAGGTCTTTGCGCACTTCTTACAGATAACCTTGGCCTGATCATGAGGATTTTGTTCAAAAAAGTGCCACACTGCACTCTTCCTACTTTGGCAGACATTTTGCGGCCTAGCACGCTGTGATCTTTTGACCCTCTGGACAAGCTGTCCAGCAACTCTTTTGATGTTTGGAACCTGTCTTTGGAGTGCTCCGGGCCTGCCAGATAACAGCTGTTGCGATGTTGATGTCTGCTGTGGATGCTCCTCATCTGAGCTATTGGAAGCATCACCCTCTTCCCCCAATGGATGCCAATCTGGGTCAACAACTGGGTCATCCATCACCTCCTCTTCTATGTCATGTGCACCTTCCTCTGTGTCACCGTGTATGGTGGTATAGTGTGCGGGAAGGGGCACCTGAGTCTCATCAGGGTCAGAATCTGGCTCTGTACACTGCGAGGACAATGTAGTGCTCTGAGTGAATGTACCAGCAGAATCATCCATCAGCGGCTGTGCATCAGTGCACTCCATGACAGATTCATCTTGGCTTGGGAAATTCACCATTTGACTTGATAATCCAGGCATGGTTTGTGAAAACAGCTTCATGGAGTAATCAGTAGTATGGCCTGCGTCATCCTTCAATCTTGGTTGGGGTGAAGGACACAAGGAAAGGTGTGGTTCATGAACATGAGCCTCCAATGACGACTCAGTGCTTTTACTTTTTACAACTGAAGAAGAGGAGGCGATAGAGCTGGAGGCTGAGTCAGCAATGTAAGACAAAACTTTTTCCTGATGCTCTGGCTTTAAAAGCGGTTTGCCAACTCCTAGAAAACTAAGCGTTTGAGGCCTTATGTAGCCAGACGATGACGCAGGGTCAGCACCTCCTGCATTCGGTCCTATTTTGCTCTTGCCACTACCATCAGATCCACCACCAACACCATCATTACCAGCTGCCAACCCCCGCCCAATTCCACGGCCTCTTCCACCAGCCTTCCTCATTTTTGGTAGACAAAATCCAGCAAACTATATAGTAATGTAAAACAAGGTACAAGGTGTCTATAGGACAGGGGAGATTTTGAATTTCTGCACACACTTTTGGACACTGGACACTTTTGGATTGTGTGAGGCCCACTGATATCTGAGCGCTATGTGACAGGCTCGATGGCACAGCTGTGACAAAAGTGACTAGAGGATAAGGGAGATTTTGAATCTCTGCACACACTTTTGGACACTGGACACTTTTGGATTGTGTGAGGCCCAATGAATATCTGAGCGCTATGTGACAGGCTCGATGGCACAGCTGTGACAAAAGTGACTAGAGGATAAGGGAGATTTTGAATCTCTGCACACACTTTTGGACACTGGACACTTTTGGATTGTGTGAGGCCCACTGATATCTTAGCGCTATGTGACAGGCTCGATGGCACAGCTGTGACAAAAGTGACTAGAGGATAAGGGAGATTTTGAATCTCTGCACACACTTTTGGACACTGGACACTTTTGGATTGTGTGAGGCCCACTGATATCTGAGCGCTATGTGACAGGCTCGATGGCACAGCTGTGACAAAAGTGACTAGAGGATAAGGGAGATTTTGAATTTCTGCACACACTTGTGGACAGTGGACACTTTTGGATTGTGTGAGGCCCACTGATATCTGAGCGCTATGTGACAGGCTCGATGGCACAGCTGTGACAAAAGTGACTAGAGGATAAGGGAGATTTTGAATCTCTGCACACACTTTTGGACACTGGACACTTTTGGATTGTGTGAGGCCCACTGATATCTGAGCGCTATGTGAAAGGCTCGATGGCACAGCTGTGACAAAAGTGACTAGAGGATAAGGGAGATGTTGAATCTCTGCACTCACTTTTGGACACTGGACACTTTTGGATTGTGTGAGGCCCACTGATATCTGAGCGCTATGTGACAGGCTCGATGGCACAGCTGTGACAAAAGTGACTAGAGGATAAGGGAGATTTTGAATTTCTGCACACACTTGTGGACAGTGGACACTTTTGGATTGTGTGAGGCCCACTGATATCTGAGCGCTATGTGACAGGCTCGATGGCACAGCTGTGACAAAAGTGACTAGAGGATAAGGGAGATTTTGAATTTCTGCACACACTTGTGGACAGTGGACACTTTTGGATTGTGTGAGGCCCACTGATATCTGAGCGCTATGTGACAGGCTCGATGGCACAGCTGTGACAAAAGTGACTAGAGGATAAGGGAGATTTTGAATTTCTGCACACACTTGTGGACAGTGGACACTTTTGGATTGTGTGAGGCCCACTGATATCTGAGCGCTATGAGACAGGCTCGATGGCACAGCTGTGACAAAAGTGACTAGAGGATAAGGGAGATTTTGAATTTCTGCACACACTTGTGGACAGTGGACACTTTTGGATTGTGTGAGGCCCACTGATATCTGAGCGCTATGTGACAGGCTCGATGGCACATCTGTGACAAAAGTGACTAGAGGATAAGGGAGATTTTGAATCTCTGCACACAGTTTTGGACACTGGACACTTTTGGATTGTGTGAGGCCCACTGATATCTGAGCGCTATGTGACAGGCTCGATGGCACAGCTGTGACAAAAGTGACTAGAGGATAAGGGAGATTTTGAATCTCTGCACACAGTTTTGGACACTGGACACTTTTGGATTGTGTGAGGCCCACTGATATCTGAGCGCTATGTGACAGGCTCGATGGCACAGCTGTGACAAAAGTGACTAGAGGATAAGGGAGATTTTGAATCTCTGCACACACTTTTGGACACTGGACACTTTTGGATTGTGTGAGGCCCACTGATATCTGAGCGCTATGTGACAGGCTCGATGGCACAGCTGTGACAAAAGTGACTAGAGGATAAGGGAGATTTTGAATCTCTGCACACACTTTTGGACACTGGACACTTTTGGATTGTGTGAGGCCCACTGATTTCTGAGCGCTATGTGACAGGCTCGATGGCACAGCTGTGACAAAAGTGACTAGAGGATAAGGGAGATTTTGAATTTCTGCACACACTTGTGGACAGTGGACACTTTTGGATTGTGTGAGGCCCACTGATATCTGAGCGCTATGTGACAGGCTCGATGGCACAGCTGTGACAAAAGTGACTAGAGGATAAGGGAGATTTTGAATCTCTGCACACACTTTTGGACACTGGACACTTTTGGATTGTGTGAGGCCCACTGATATCTGAGCGCTATGTGACAGGCTCGATGGCACAGCTGTGACAAAAGTGACTAGAGGATAAGGGAGATTTTGAATTTCTGCACACACTTGTAGACAGTGGACACTTTTGGATTGTGTGAGGCCCACTGATATCTGAGCGCTATGTGACAGGCTCGATGGCACAGCTGTGACAAAAGTGACTAGAGGATAAGGGAGATTTTGAATTTCTGCACACACTTGTGGACAGTGGACACTTTTGGATTGTGTGAGGCCCACTGATATCTGAGCGCTATGTGACAGGCTCGATGGCACAGCTGTGACAAAAGTGACTAGAGGATAAGGGAGATTTTGAATCTCTGCACACACTTTTGGACACTGGACACTTTTGGATTGTGTGAGGCCCACTGATATCTGAGCGCTATGTGACAGGCTCGATGGCACAGCTGTGACAAAAGTGACTAGAGGATAAGGGAGATTTTGAATTTCTGCACACACTTGTGGACAGTGGACACTTTTGGATTGTGTGAGGCCCACTGATATCTGAGCGCTATGTGACAGGCTCGATGGCACAGCTGTGACAAAAGTGACTAGAGGATAAGGGAGATTTTGAATCTCTGCACACACTTTTGGACACTGGACACTTTTGGATTGTGTGAGGCCCACTGATATCTGAGCGCTATGTGACAGGCTCGATGGCACAGCTGTGACAAAAGTGACTAGAGGATAAGGGAGATTTTGAATTTCTGCACACACTTGTGGACAGTGGACACTTTTGGATTGTGTGAGGCCCACTGATATCTGAGCGCTATGTGACAGGCTCGATGGCACAGCTGTGACAAAAGTGACTAGAGGATAAGGGAGATTTTGAATTTCTGCACACACTTGTGGACAGTGGACACTTTTGGATTGTTTGAGGCCCACTGATATCTGAGTGCTATGTGACAGGCTCGATGGCACAGCTGTGACAAAAGTGACTAGAGGATAAGGGAGATTTTGAATCTCTGCACACACTTTTGGACACTGGACACTTTTGGATTGTGTGAGGCCCACTGATATCTGAGCGCTATGTGACAGGCTCGATGGCACAGCTGTGACAAAAGTGACTAGAGGATAAGGGAGATTTTGAATTTCTGCACACACTTGTGGACAGTGGACACTTTTGGATTGTGTGAGGCCCACTGATATCTGAGCGCTATGTGACAGGCTCGATGGCACAGCTGTGACAAAAGTGACTAGAGGATAAGGGAGATTTTGAATTTCTGCACACACTTGTGGACAGTGGACACTTTTGGATTGTGTGAGGCCCACTGATATCTGAGCGCTATGTGACAGGCTCTATGGCACAGCTGTCACAAAAGTGACTAGAGGATAAGGGAGATTTTGAATTTCTGCACACACTTGTGGACAGTGGACACTTTTGGATTGTGTGAGGCCCACTGATATCTGAGCGCTATGTGACAGGCTCGATGGCACATCTGTGACAAAAGTGACTAGAGGATAAGGGAGATTTTGAATTTCTGCACACACTTGTGGACAGTGGACACTTTTGGATTGTGTGAGGCCCACTGATATCTGAGCGCTATGTGACAGGCTCGATGGCACAGCTGTGACAAAAGTGACTAGAGGATGAGGGAGATTTTGAATCTCTGCACACACTTTTGGACACTGGACACTTTTGGATTGTGTGAGGCCCACTGATATCTGAGCGCTATGTGACAGGCTTGATGGCACAGCTGTGACAAAAGTGACTAGAGGATAAGGGAGATTTTGAATTTCTGCACACACTTGTGGACAGTGGACACTTTTGGATTGTGTGAGGCCCACTGATATCTGAGCGCTATGTGACAGGCTCGATGGCACAGCTGTGACAAAAGTGACTAGAGGATAAGGGAGATTTTGAATTTCTGCACACACTTGTGGACAGTGGACACTTTTGGATTGTGTGAGGCCCACTGATATCTGAGCGCTATGTGACAGGCTCGATGGCACAGCTGTGACAAAAGTGACTAGAGGATAAGGGAGATTTTGAATCTCTGCACACACTTTTGGACACTGGACACTTTTGGATTGTGTGAGGCCCAATGAATATCTGAGCGCTATGTGACAGGCTCGATGGCACAGCTGTAACAAAAGTGACTGGAGGATAAGGGAGATTGGATTGCTTTTAAAAAAGCAGTTTGCGGAGCAGTGGGTAAACAGCAATGCCAGCCTGTCAGGAAGCCTTAAAAGGCAGCCCAACAACCAACACCACTGATACACCACTATATAGCCTCCCCTTGCACTGCACACACAGTGACTGGTGTGTTGTGCAGGCCAAATTGCTAGCAGCAGAAGCAGTTTTTTTTTCTTCTCAGCAGGACAAAAAAAAAAATTGGGATTGCTTTTAAAAAAGCAGTTTGCGGAGCAGTGGGTAAACAGCAATGCAGGAATGTCAGGAAGCCTTAGAAGGCAGCCCAACAACCAACACCACTGATACACCACTATATAGCCTCCCCTTGCACTGCACACACAGTGACTGGTGTGTTGTGCAGGCCAAATCGCTAGCAGCAGAAGCAGTTTTTTTGTCTTCTTCCCTGCCTAACGCTCTCCCTACAGAATCAGCAGCAACCTCTCCCTATACTAAGATCGGCAGAAGTAAGATGGCGGTCAGCGTGCACGCCCTTTTATACCCCCTGTGACGCCCACCAAAGCAAGCCAATCACTTGCATGCCCTTCTGAAAGATGGTGGTGACCCGTGCCTATGTGATCACGTTGCCCACAGTGTCCGTGGATCCTGATTGGCTGAAAAAGAGCGCAAAACAAACTTTTGAAACGCGACTTTGGCGCGTAAGTCGCCGACCTCGTGGCCGACCTCATCCTAGGATCGGGTTTCGTTTCATGAAACCCGACTTAGCCAAAAGTCGTCGACTTGTGAATTTTTTCGACCCGTTTCGCTCAACTCTAGTTACCACGACTAGGTGGAGCAGCTTGGTGTACATTTTTTGCAAAAAACGTATCGACTAAATACCCTGTATTTGTTATCCAGCACTTGCTGATTATTGTCATTTTTTATTGCAGAGTATTTTTGCAAATTTGTCATTCTGTGCTTTCTTGTTGTGTTTCAGTCAGGGGGTGGTGTGAACACTGTCCTACCGACTTGTTCACATTTGTGCATGTCACATGTGTTTTTAATGTGTTTTTCAACCCATTCTGGGACAGGTGGCGCAAACAATACTTGTCTACCCTGCAGCCATGGACAAAGTGCCAATCTACTAGGCCTAATCTGAGGATTGGTGACCTCATCCATGTGAAAGATTGTCAAGTCCACAGAAACCAGTGGCTACTTGATCTAGTGACCGCAACATTCCTGAGTAAGAATGGCAGCGTCCACATAGTTGAACTGATGGCCAAACGAAATGAACTTAACACATTCTTCAGACCAGTAACTGAATTGATCCTATTGTTGTCTTCGGAGAAAAAAGATAGTGACATCCATTGATGCCAGACAGGGAGTGTTCTGTCTCCGACATCTATTTCATAACCTTTGACTATCTGCTTGTTTATATTTACAGTGTGTTAGGCGTCGGATTCCTGACTCTGAACAGCAGGAATCCAGAGCCAGACATCCAGCGGTCTCCCATTCTCCTCCGACCACTCCGGGAAACGCTCCAGAGGCTAAGTCCTCATGCCGTGCTACTGGGCATGCCCGCAAGGTGACCTCTCACTTGAGAGCAGGGGTCACATGTTCAGGTCCTGTGTCGGATCTGATTGGTCCTTTCCAGGGTACTGGAAAGTCCCGGAAGCGCATGGCTATAAAAAGCCCGCATGGCGGCTCGGCCATGCGCTAGTGTAGCATATTATGCTGTGTATGTATGGTGATGGATGCATGGACTGGTGACTGACTTATTATGAAACCCCTTCCCTTGGATACTACGAATGGTGACTGTGTGTTGGGTTAGTCAGCTCCAGTTTGTGGCAAGCTACATGCCACAGTGCTTTCCACACCTACACTAGTGTCCGTCGGTGCCCGGTTCTCGGCGCTGACGCTTGCGGCTATAGTGCAGCTGCGCTGCATTAACAGCAGCTATTGGTGTTCGCGGCTGCGACGCCACACGCTGGCTCCTGTGACGTTAACAGGGCCAGCGTCTTTGCATTTATTTCTGCCAAGCGACTCTGTGTCTGAACAGAGCCGCTCCTAGCGTTCGGGTGACGTTAACCCGTGCGCACTACATCACCTTCTGGTGCATCTGTCATTACCCAGCAGCGGTCTTACCATCTACTGCATGGTGGACCCCGGGCGGCGAACGCACCTCCTATTATTTTATATCTGGTGCGTTCCGCCGACCATAGCACAGTGATTTACTGAAGAATATATAGAATGTTCAGTTTTCCATAGATTCTATTGTTTTCATTGTTTCTGGCTCCGTCTAGTGACCAGAGTCATAATTGCAGTCTTATTGTGTTGCTTTACTTTCACTTTTGATGCTCGTATTTTTTCCCTCCATTGCAATGCATTCTGGCAAGCTTTTGCAGTGCATTTTGGTAAGGTTGCAATGCATCCTGGTAGCCTTTGCAAAGGATTATGGTATTTTCCCTCCAGTTCTCCATTTTCCTTCAGCCTGCATTCAGGAAGCATCTCCTTTCTCTTCTCACCTAGTCATGTTTCCTGTATCTAATTCCTGTCCCATATTAGCCTGCTTAGTTAGTTCTTCCCCTGGTTAACTATTAGTGCAGATGTTGATTTATAATGTATTATGTATATATGAATTCCTGATGTACCCTATATTGACTGAGTGTATATATATATGTTTGCTTATCATTTCACCGCATATCAATATACCATCACGTTCAATAAAGCACAGATTCAACTACAGTCTCTTTATTGGACCCCCAGTATAGCAGTTTAGCTGCCTGTATAGCTACATGAATTCTGCTTCATTTAGTGAGAACAGAACAAGCACAATAAAAGTAAAATATAATAATAGAATATATAGAGATTGACAGTAGAAATTTGACCATTGCACACTGTACAAAGGTTTCCAAAAATTACCCAAGGGGTCTGTATCATAAACGCTGAAAGAGACCGTGATGGGGACCTCACAATACATTTTGCAGTTATTAAATTGCTAGACATAGGGAGTACAAATTTCACCATTGCACAATGTACAAAGGTTTCCAAAAATTACCCAAGGGGTCTGTATCATACACACCAAAAGAGACCAGGATGGGACTTGATAATAAATTTTGCAGTTATTATAATTGCTAGTGTGGCGTAGGGCCTACTATGTGTGTTCGGGAACACTCGCTTGGCAGCGGATTAACGTAGTCAGTCACTTGTTTTTCACACAAAACAGTCCATACGGTTTATTTAAGCACCATAAACCGTACTGTAAGCCAGGTTGCACATCACCAGCTTACACATAGTCCATTAATTCATCACGTGTGGCTTTAGAAAGCATTCACTAGTCATGCCGGACTCTCTCCAGTCACCGGGTGACCGCACAGTTCAGTAACAGACCATTGTCAATGCACAAAGTTCTTTCCCCATACCCGGGGTTACCTCTCAGGAGCTCCTGCTCCAGAGGCTGACTCCTCATCAGTCCAAGGTCCTCAACAGGATGGCATCTTTCTCAGTGTGGGGCCATCCCAGGATCTGCACACACATGTTGCCTGTCCGGTGCTATTCAGGACGTTCATCCAAAACCCAGGCAACCAGGTCCAAGGTCTCACTATGTGCTCCAGGAATCCGATCCTACTCCCAGGATCTTCCAACACAGACCTTCCAGGACCTTGCACCCTGAACCATTCAGGTACACACACTCTCACAATGTGACCAGACCTCACTCTCATTATATGGTTGTAACCACCGCCATGGATGGACAGTACATGTGTGGTTAGTCCATTCCCACCCAACTCTCTGACTAACCCTATAAACCCACCTTATAAGTAATACACAACAAACACTTGTGGAACTATAAGTCAGAGCATTACCATATCATTTTGGGCTTACAGCGCAGAGAACCTCTGTGATACATACTGGCCATTTACAATAATGCCAGTCCCTAATTCACCATCATAATTATACCTCCAAGTGCATCCTGAAGCGCATACACAGCGCCCCCTCGCTGTAACAGAGGTTACTGCATCACAATAGACATAGGGAGTACAAGTATCACCATTGCACAATATACAAAGGTTTTCAAAAATTACCCAAGGGGTCTGTATCATACACTATTAAAGAGACCGTGATGGGGACCTCACAATAAATTTTGCAGTTATCATAATTGCTAGAGATAGGGAGTACAAGTTTCACCACTGCACAATGTACCAAAGTTTCCAAAAATTACTCAAGGGGTCTGTATCATACACACCGAAAGAGGCCGTGATGGGGACCTCAGAATACATTTTGCAGTTATTATAATTTCTAGAGATAGGGAGTACAAGTTTCACCATTGCCCAATGTACAACGGTTTGCAAATTTAAAATCATTACCCACGTGGTGTATACATATATGACCACTGAGGAGTAGGGCGTGATTTCCAAAACAAAACGGGTTTGGATGATAAAGGATGGACATTGAGACAACTTCCAAAAAAGAATATTTGGCTGCATTTACATAGGGTTGCTATTATCCGTAGGGCTTAAAAAGTTGGAGAAAATCCAGCCCTTGTTCAATTTTAGAAGAGTTAGCCTGTCTGCATTTTCCATTGACAAGTGTGTGTGCCAATCTGTTATGATTGCACAGGCCGAACTAAAACCCACTGAGACAACACACTTGCGGCAGGGCATGGCAGCACCTCCAAGGCATACATGGCGAGGTCGGGGCAAGTGTGCAGCTTGGACAACCAACAGTTAAAGGGCACTGAAGAATCATGCAGGACGCTGGCATGGTAAACTTGTCCTTCCTTGTCATAGTTACAGGCACAGATAGCCCTTGCTGATGTGACCATTTCATGAAAATGGCCCAGTTGGTGGACATTTCCTCCCGAGTTGCACCTGGCATGCATGTCCCTCTCCTGTAATCCTTGCAGGTGTAAAGAACTGGTATAACAATAAATCAAAGATTCCAGCTCACCAGAGAAAGCATCTTGACCATCGGAACACGGAGCCGCCGTGTCGGGGCGCTTGAACTGCAGAAATGAAGGAATTGTCCAGCTCTACGATGTGGTGAAAATATACTATTCTTTTATTCACTCCAATTCATGTGATACAACGCACATCATGAACATCAAGACTAAGGGTGCGTTGTCACCAGAAACGCGTTGAGAACGCAAGCAATTACCTGTACTATGCTGGCATTTTAACCTCGTCTGTATCACATGAATTGGAGTGAATAAAAGAATAGTATATTTTCACCACATCATAGAGCTGGACAATTCCTTCATTTCTGTAAAGAACCAGTACCTCTTCCAGCAGTGTTGCCTGAGGATAATCTTTTCAGCAAGTCTTCAACAACAGCCCTATGACATGCATGCACTGAAAATGGCACGTCTGCCTCCGACATAACAGAAGGAAATTTCTCCTTGTATCATGTGTCAAGAAAGGTGCACAGCCAATATTTCATGGTGGACAAAATGTGTTTCACGCAAGGGTCTTGGGATAGGCATCTGGACATGAACTGTGCCATTTGTGGCAGGCTACAAAGAGTAAACCGTTCAGTGTCCCCACAAGTACGAACACTAACCATTCTCTCCTCCTCACAACGCATTGCTTCCTCCTCCTCCTCTTTAGGCCATCCATACTGGACAGGCATGAAGATGGGATTGGTAGTCCCCTCTGTAGTGCAGACCAAAATCTCCTGTTCCTCCTTCTCCTCCTCCTCCTCCTGTTCCTCGGCATCACCCAATGTGGCCTGAGAATATTGTGTGAGGCAGGGCTGTGTGGTATGAGCCACTGGAAAATCTTGCTCCATAGTCTCCTGCTCGGCATTCAAAGTTTTCTCTTTGAGATTCTGCAGTGAACATTTTAATAGACAGAACAGCAGGATGGTTACGCTGATAATAGCGTCATCAGCGCTCCTCTCACCATCTTGGTGCAGTACTCAAAGTTTTGAAGCACCTCAAATATGTCAGCGATCCACATCCACTTGGCAGCTGTTATGTGTGTGGGCTGAGTATTACTCTGACAGGCATTAAGAAGCTGTCATTCAGACACTGCCCTCTGCTGCTCACTAAGCATTGCCAACATATGAAAGGTTGAATTCCATGTGGGCAGGTCACAAATCAGTCGGTGATGAGGCAAATTAAAGCGCTCCTGCTGTGCAACCAGACAGGCGAAAGCATGAGATGACTTATGGAAATGTGTGCTGACATGGTGTACCTTGGTAAGTACATCTGTCAAGTCAGGTTTTGTTTTTAAAAACCACTGTACAACCAAGTTCATCACGTGGGCCATACATGGAACGTGTAGTTGGGTCGCCCTCTCAGGGCTGTGGGGTACTCGGTACCGGGCTGGTATCAGTGGGATGTGTCACAGCAGCAGTGACCCGAACCGTGGCCCTGGGCGCCCAAGTAATAGGAAGATGTGAATGGTGGATTATAGTTAATGGAATAGTTTGTGACGCCACCTGTGGTGCTCAGCAAGGGAGTTGTTAAGCCGACGCTGCATGCAGATCCGCTGGGACTGGTGGTATGCCGCAGCAAAGATGTAAAAGCTCACCACAGGTGAAGCTATAGTCCCAGGGCAGTGTAGATGTGGTCGGCACGGGGATGTAGTGGTGCCGGAAAGGTAGGAAGCAGACAAGACACAATGGGGTGCAATTTCTGTACCTTTACTTGGTAACTGCAGTCCAGGTCCTGATTGCAGATGGTATTGGAGCAGGCTAGCCTGGAAGCAATTCAGGGATCCTCTCTCAGCAGATGGGTTGTGCAGTCTCCTTACTAGCGCTTATTTGCGGGATCTCCAGTACCGAGTTACACTGAAGTGCCTCCTGTCAGATGTTCTCAAGAACCTCACTTGCATGGCAGACAGCTGTAGCCTAACTCGGGGACTCCTCTCTCCTGAGTCCTGGCTCACTATCCAAGCTGCTGTTGTGCCCTCAAGTCTTAGATGGGAGTAGGGCATTTACAGCCTCCTACTCCTCTGGTGTCTGTTGCAGTACCGTTAGTATCCGTACAACCGTGGAGACCAGGCTCCAGTTCATACGCTCTCTCCAGAGATGAGCTCGTCCTCTCCACTCTCTCAGTGCTCCTTCCACACGTCTGCACACTTCACCCTCCGCAGACTAACTAACTAACCACCCCTTCCTCTTGGCCCTCAGAGAGCACTCCTCCCCTTAATCCCAGTTCAGAGTTCCCCCTGCTGGCCTGGAGTGGAACTGTGTTGCATGCATAGATTGACTGTGAGAGAGACCCATCATTGCCTCCAACCCTGGCATTACCCTCCCCTGGAGGAAGCAAAGCCACTGTGGCGACCATACTCCTGAGGGCGCCACATTCCCCCCTAGTGCAAGTCAGCACTCCTGGGCTGAACAAAAACATGAAACATATAAACAGTTAAACAATAATAATTGTACAAGAGTTAAAAATTAAAAAGTTACAAAAACCAAGAACTTCAAAAATGGTCCTATGATGATAAGTCCAAGCATCAATGTCCATTGTCCATTCCTGGGCAAATGGTGAACTTTATACAGGAAAGTTTTTGACCACACATGTCCTGTGGTACAATGTCCATAAAATAAAACTGGCAATTCTCAAGGAAACTCTTACAGGTTACCTGTAGGCACAAAACTTGAAAAACATTTACATATATACACATACAATTTCAGCATTTACATTTATCTATATACGATATCTGATGGGTGGTATCCCTTGTGTAATGCGGGTAGACCTGCGTAATACTGGTGTAGTGGGTAATGTACTGGATACACTACTGGGGTTCTGCATGGCACAGGGATCCTAGATTGTCTGCGAACTCTTAGACTGACCAGGGGCATAACAGGTTCACCACTGGCAGGGCGAGGGGTCTCTGACTCCACTGCTGGTGTGGCATCTGCTGCCTGATTTTCCTGATCCTCAGGATTTCCTTGAGTCACGTCTTCCTGTGTTACCAATTGGGGAAATGTCAATACCGGCACCACTATAGCATCATTTACTTTAGTCCAATTCGCAGGGAATTCCCCAAGTATTGTGCTGACCTTCTCTTCTTCCTCTATGGATTGGATGTTATCTGGTTCTTCCACTCTTTCCTTCAGCAGGACAGGACATAGTTTCAGGTGATCTCTTGATATTGCTGCTGAGGTTTCTCCTCCATCTTTGCTAATAAGGCATACCTTGGTATTATCAAAGTTTGAGGGCAGAATGGTATAAGGTTCAGCTTCCCATTGATCATCCAATTTGTGCAATCTTCTCTTCCTTTTTAAGGCTTGTTCTCCCGGCGACAAAGGAACGCAGGTGCATTTTAATTGTAAAGCTTTTCCTGCTTTTGTCTTGCCTGGGCTAGACTCTTTTCCACGCATTCTTGAACTCTTCTGTACTGTTGTTGTCTTTCTGTATCCCAGTCAGCATCTGGTGACGTTACTTCGGGCGTAAGGACTCCCATGTCCAAATCAATAGGTAGTTTACCAAGTCTTGCTCTCATTAAGTAGGCTGGGGTACAGTTGGTGGAATTCACTGGAATATGGTTGTAGAGGACCACCAGATCTGGCAACTTCTCTGGCCACAGATTCCTCTCCTCCAAGGGCAAAGTCTTCAGTAGGTCAATCACTACCTGGTTCATCTTTTTACACATGCCATTGGTCTGTGGGTGGTACGGTGTTGTCCGGATCTTCTTACAACCATACAAGTTACAGAATTCCTGGAACACTTCTGCCTCGAAAGCTGGACCTTGATCTGTAAGAACGCTTTCAGGATATTCATGTGGTCTACAGAAGTGCTGTTGGAATGCTCTGGCTGCTGTCCTGGCGGTCTGATCTTTGACAGGCACAACTACCAGGAATCTTGAGTAGTGGTCCACAATGGTAAGAGCATAGATGTAGCCTGACCGGCTTGGAACCAGCTTCACATGGTCCAGGGCTACCAACTCAAGGGGCTGTTTGGTGATGATTGGCTGTAGAGGAGCTTTCTGGCTGTTTCGATCCTTTCTGCGCAGGTTACATTGTCCACACTCCCGGCACCACATCTCAATGGCTTTCCTCATGCCAGCCCAGTAGAACCTCTCCCGGAGCAATGCTTCCCACTTCTTCCATCCGAAGTGTCCAGCTCCATTGTGGTAGGCTTCCAGGACCATTGATGCCTCTCTCTTTGGGACTATCACCTGCCAAACCAGCTCATGAGTGCAGGCATTGATTCTCCTCCGACACAGCTTATCTTCATAAATGAACAGCCGGCCTCTCTCCTTCCACAACTGCTGGGTTTATTCAGGAGCATCCGACTCTAGGCGTGAGTCAGCTTGTGACAGTAGCTCCTTCACCAGGCGGACTGCAGGGTCACTATCTTGCATTTCTGCCCAGTCATGATGGGGCAATGGATTCAGGGTGACCTCCTTCAAGCCAGACCATTTGTTTCTCACTCCTTGAGCACGCTGGGCCTCAAGTGGCTGGTGGAAGGGAGGTAACTCTATTTCTTCAAGAGCCTCAGGGTCTTCTCCTGCATCTGGTAGGTTAAGCATTCTGGACAGCGCATCAGCATTGGCATTCTTGTGCCCTGCCCGGTACTTGATGGTAAACTCATAGTTAGATAGCCGGGCCATGCATCACTGTTCCAGTGCACCTAGTTTTGCAGTGTCCAAGTGCGTCAACGGGTTGTTGTCCGTGAAGATAGTGAACTTGGCGGAGGCTAGGTAATGTTTGAACCTTTCGGTGACAGCCCAGACTATGGCAAGGAACTCCAGCTTGAAAGAACTGTAGTTGTCAGGGTTCCTTTCAGTGGGGCGCAGCTTCCTGCTGGCGTAGGAGATCACTCTTTCTTTCCCATTCTGTACCTGCGACAGTACTGCTCCTAGTCCCACGTTGCTGACATCAGTGTACAGCACAAAGGATTTTTCATAATCTGGGTAGGCCAGAACTTCATCTCCTGTGAGAGCCATCTTCATTCTGGTGAAGGACCTTTCCAACTCTTCAGTCCATTCAAAGGTGGAATTTTTCTGTTTGGTCTTCTTGGACTGCCCCACCAGAAGATTTTGCATAGGCGTGGCTATTTCTGTAAAGCCTTTGATGAATCTTCGGTAGTAGCCTACCAGTCCAAGGAATTGGCGTACTTCATGAAGGTTGCTGGGCTTCGGCCAGTCCCGGATGACTGTGACCTTATCAGGATCTGGTGCCACACCTTCTGCACTGACCACATGACCGAGGTACTGCACCTTGGGCTTCAGGAGGTGGCACTTGGAGGGCTTCACCTTCAGGCCAAAATTGGACAAACTTGGACAAACTTGGACAAAATTGGACAAACACTTCAGCCAGGTGTTCCAGATGATCTTCATAGGTTTTGGAGAAAACAATGACATCATCCAGGTACTACAGGACCGTCTCAAAGTTCATGTGTCCCAGGCAGCACTCCATCAGCCGTTGAAATGTTCCTGGGGCTGCGCAGAGCCCGAATGGCATATAATTGAACTCAAAGAGACCCATTGGAGTGGCAAGTTTTCTCCTTGTCTGCCTCTGCCACAGGAACCGGCCAGGCCAATACCCACTAGTGAGATCTAAGGTGGAAAAGTAGTTAGCAGTTTTAAGTGCAGCTAATGATTCCTCAATTCTAGGTAGTGAGTAGGCGTCTTTATGTGTAATGCTGTTAATTTTCCGGTAATCAACACACATTCTCATGGTACCATCCTTTTTCTTTACAAAAACTATGGGAGCTGCCCATGGGCTACAACTGTCTCTGATAACGCCTGCTTCCTTCATCTTCTTCAACATACTCTTAGCACATTGGTATTGTGTTGGGGGTATAGGTCGGTACCTCTCCTTTATGGGTGGATGGTCTCCAGTGGGGATATGATGTTGAACCCCTTTTGCCTGCCCAAAATCTAGGAGGTGTTTACTGAATACCCGCTCATACTCCTGTGTCACCCTGTAAACCCCATTTTTATGGTAGGAGGGCGTAGAGTCAGTTCCCACCTGCAGTCGCTGGCACCACTCCTCTATCTGCTTCCCAGAGCCATTGTTCCCCACCTGATCGGATGAGATCAAGGGTTCTGCTGCCTGCAAAGAGTTGTTATTGACAGTGAGCAGCTTAGCAACTGTGGCGTACCGAGGTATCGTGGCCTCCTCCTCCCCACAATTCAAAAGGCGTACAGGTACTCTCCCTTTCGTGCATCAACCACCCCTCTGGCTGTCAGGACAGTGGGCCTGCTATCGGAGTATACTGGTTCCACCAATGCCTGGTAATCTCTCCCTCTAAGACCTATAGCTGCCCGACACCAAACTAACATTTCACATCTGGGGGGTAATGCAATGGGGAAGGGTTCACTCACTCTGACACTGCCAATTTCTCCGCCAGAGAGTTCTACCTGTTGTCTTTGCATCAGGGCTCTGATCTCCTTCTGCAGGACTCGTTGTTCACTGGAACCAGCAGTCTCAGCCACCTGTTGCAACAAAACAATAACCTCGGACAGACAGTTTTCAATTACATTTGTACCAAGAGTCATCATGGGATTACATTCACGTCGATCAATATCCACAACTATCAGACCTTGAGATCTTAGCTCTACCCGACCCACTTTAACAGTAATTTCTTTACATCCTATCTGTGGCAAAGACTGACCATTACTGGCAACTACTGTCAGTTCATCAGTTGGGCCACGGGTAAGTTCTGAATCAGCCCAATACCTCTTGTAAAGAATGTACGGCATAGTGGTCACCTGGGAGCCAGTGTCCAGCAAAGCGTTCATGTGGATGCCGTCAATCACCACAGGAAGGATCGGTCTCCCTCCCACATACTTGGCTCGCCAGTTCCTTGGGGCTGGTGGTCCTAATCCTGGGGGTTGTCCCTCTGCCCCAGGGGTTGCTCGATTAAAGGACAAAATCTTGCAAGATGACCTGCCTTGTAGCAGCGACGACAGATGGGACGTCCGTCCTGGTCATAGCGATCGTTGTTCCTTCCTCGGAGTGGCGGGGTTCTCCTCCTCCGGAGCCACGTGACATCCTCTGGACTGGAAGCAAGCTGGATCTTTTCTTTGGAGGACACCTGCAGGGACTGCACGGTTTTTGTAAGTGCAGCCATCCCTTTAGTCAACTCCTGGACCTGAAGACGCAGCTCTTCTGTAGGATCTTTATCCAGAGTCTGTGCATCAGCCTCCACAGGGATGGAAGGAAAAGATGTTGCTTCCTGGTGGTAAGTGATCGCTGGGTGCCTAGGGGGCGCTGGACGGCTATCAGTTGATTCCTGCAGTACCCGAATAGCCCTGTCCTTAAAATCAGCAAAGTCCAGATCAGGGTTTTGCAGGGTTATGATACGCAACTGTCCTCTGTGCGTACTGGATAGAAGTCTTTCAATGAACTGCTCCTTTAACAGTTTATCTTCCTCCTTCACACTGTCAGGATCAACTTGCTTAACTGCTCGCAGCGCCTCCTGCAGGTTGAGAGCATAGTCCCTTATATTGTCCTGCGCCTTCTGTTTACAGCCAAAGAACCTCATCTTGATTTCAGCTGCAGTTCGAGTGTCAAAGGTGCTTCTCAGCTTGGCCAGGATCTTTGCAACAGTCTCTTTATCAGTGTCCTGCCAGGCTTTCACTTCTCTCTGTGCTGCACCCGTTAGCTGTCCAATCAGGATATTCACTTTCTGGCTCTCAGACAGAGGGTAGACTTTAAACAAACTGCACAGTCTCTCTTTAACTTCACTCAGGGTATGTGACTCACCCAAGTACTGCGTTAGCCAGGCCACTCCCGGTATGTAGGGCATAGACAGCGGCATTATGGGGACCGCTGCTGCGGGCGCTCCTCCTTGCGGCACTGGCAACGGCATCCGCCGCTGCATTGCCATGCGGCGCGGACATTTTCTTCCTCCCCCTAGTTAACGTTAGCCAGGGCCGGGGGTTGTGTGAGCACACCGGCGACTGCTTCGCAGGCCCGATGCTCCGGGCTGTAGGCCTCAGCTCCTCCTCTTCTTGCGCGCTGTCCTCTCTTCCCACACGGCACTTCACTTCTTCGCACTCTGTCGCAGGCTCCGCCCACGAAGGCCTGCCCCTTCTTCTTCCCGCGCATGCCAAACAGTGCGGCAATGGCGGCAATTGGCGCCAATTTCACACACAGTCTTTTACACAAACACAGTCTATGGCACACAGGACCTGGGGGGTACCGGGCTCTGTAATCCTGTTCGTGACGCCAAGTTGGGTTGCCCTCTCAGGGCTGTGGGCTACTCGGTATCGGGCCGGTATCAGTGGGATGTGTCATAGCAGCAGTGACCCGGACCGTGGCCCTGGGCGCCCAAGTAATAGGAAGATGTGAATGGTGGATTATAGTTAATGGAATAGTTTGTGACGCCACCTGTGGTGCTCGGCAAGGGAGTTGTTAAGCCGACGCTGCATGCAGATCCACTGGGACTGGTGGTATGGCGCAGCAAAGATGTAAAAGCTCCCCACAGGTGAAGCTATAGTCCCAGGGCAGTGTAGATGTGGTCGGCACGGGGATGTAGTGGTGCCGGAATGGTAGGAAGCAGACAAGACACAGCGGGGTGCAATTTCTGTACCTTTACTTGGTAACTGCAGTCCAGGTCCTGATTACAGATGGTATTGGAGCAGGCTAGCCTGGAAGCAATTCAGGGATCCTCTCTCAGCAGATGGGTTGTGCAGTCTCCTTACTAGCGCATATTTGTGGGATCTCCAGTACCGAGTTACACTGAAGTGCCTCCTGTCAGATGTTCTCAAGAACCTCACTTGCACGGCAGACAGCTGTAGCCTATCTCAGGGACTCATAGAATCATAGAATCATAGAATCATAGAATCGTAGAGTTGGAAGGGACCTCCTGGGCCATCTGGTCCAACCCCCTGCTCAAAGCAGGATTCGCTAAATCATCCCAGTCAGATGTCTGTCCAGCCTCTGTTTGAAGACTTCCATTGAAGGAGAACTCACCACTTCTCGTGGCAGCCTGTTCCACTCATTGATCACTCTAACTGTCAAAAAGTTTTTTCTAATATCTAATCTGTGTCTCCTCCCATTCAGTTTCATCCCATTGCTTCTAGTCTTTCCTTGTGCAAATGAGAATAAAGTTGATCCTTCTACAATGTGACAGCCCTTTAGATATTTGTAGACAGCAATTAAGTCTCCTCTCAGTCTTCTCTTTTGCAAACTAAACATTCCCAAATCCTGCAACCTTTCCTCATAAGACAGGGTTTGCAGACCGGTCACTCCTCTCTCCTGAGTCCCGGCTCACTATCCAAGCTGCTGTTGTGCCCTCAAGTCTTAGATGGGAGTAGGGCATTTACAGCCTCCTACTCCTCTGGTGTCTGTTGCAGGACCGTTAGTGTTCGTACAACCGTGGAGACCAGGCTCCAGTTCATGCGCTCTCTCCAGAGATGAGCTCGTCCTTCCCGCTCTATCTCAGCGCTCCTTCCACACGTCTGCACACTTCACCCTCCGCAGACTAACTAACCACCCCTTCCTCTTGGCCCTCAGAGAGCACTCCTCCCCTTAATCCCGGTTCAGAGTTCCCCCTGCTGGCCTGGAGTGGAACTGTATGGCATACATAGATTGACTGCGAGAGAGACCCATCATTGCCTCCAAGCCTGGCATTACCCTCCCCTGGAGGAAGGCAAAGCCACTGTGGCGACCATACTCCTGGGGGCGCCACATACCAGCTTGCAAGCTTTAAAGCCGCCACCAAGTTACGCCTATTATTGTACACCACCAGACCTGGTTGGAGGTTCAGCAGGGAGAGCCACTGATTGGTCTGATCTTTTACCCCTTTCAACAGCTCTGCTGTATTGTGTGCTTTATTACCTAAACTGATGAGCTTCAGCAGAGTGTGCTGCCACTTCGCTAAGGCAGTGCTGCAGATCTCCCAGCTGGGGAGTGATGGGGAGGCTACTTCAGCTGAGGATGAGGCCGAGGAGGAGAGACAGGAACTGATATACGAGGAGACTGAAACCCTGATTAAACCAGGTTCACCCAGTGTGCCTTCAGGGAAATGTAGCATCCCTGTCCACAAGAACTTGTCCACGTGTCTGTGATTAGGTGGACCTTCCCTGTGACTGCATTGGCCAGAGCATGGCAGATATTGTAATGCGGGGACAGCAAACCGGGAAAAATAATGGCAGCTGTGAATCTAGTACCGTTGGGCTGCCACCGCCAAGAGGTCGCGGAAAGACTAAGTTCCCACAAGACAAAACGGCAACATTTCCAGGGCTAGCAATCTGGCATTGTAGGGTGATTAGCGTTTGGGCATGAGGGTGGATGGATATTTCTGCTTCCTGTGAAACGTCTGCGGCAGGGACAACTGAATGTTGAACTGGGACACTGGATGTGGTTGCTGACTGTTGTGTCTGCACAACTTCAGGTTGTGGGCAGGAGGCATCATGCTTCATGGACAGCAGATTGGGAAGGCTGTAACATAGGGAAAGGGCCAGAGGTTTCACGCTCAGACACAGGTGCTTGGCTACCATGTGCTTCTGCATGCTGGTGGTGCTCAGGTTGGTGGAATTCTTGCCTCTTGTCAGCTTGGTATGGCAAATGCTACAAATTACAGTTGTTTTGTATGAAGGACCATCAGAAAGAAACTGCCATACAGGGGAACAACTCACCCTTAGCCTGTTATCTAGCTGATTGGAGGGGCTCTGTGGAACAGTTGACCTAGTTCTCCCTCTGGTCAAACCACTACTGGCTTCTTTTTGTGCGATGAATTCTTCCCTCTCTGCACTGCTGTGCTTTCTAGGCGTGTCACCTTGCCAGGTTGGATTAGTGGCCTCATCATCGACCACATCATTTTCCAATTCATCAATCTGATCCTCCTTCTGAGTTGCGATTTTAGGCTGACCTGATGGCAATTGTGCGTCATGAATATCCTCCACCTCTTCAGACATTAATTGACCTTCTCCAACGTGGCTTTCTTCTGGTCGTGGGTGTTCAAATGTTTATGCATTACTATATACCGCACTATTTGTGTGAGCAACGAATAGTGTCATATGTATTCGCTCATCACTAGTAATACTGCAATTTTTTCTGCAGTGACATTTAATACAGCAATTATCATGCTGCAGTTAGTCCTCAAAACCCCCACAAAACATGAAAATGTTTGTTAAAAAAATTGCATTGCTATATTTATACTGCAGTCTTATATGTCCATCTCTGGTGGACAAATTTTGCTAGGATTGTAATACTGCCTGCAACATTTTCTCAAAAGGGATATATCACAGTTAATTTAAAATAGGCAAGGTGCGTGGTAAGGGAAGGGGACTTGGACGTGATGCTGATGGCGAGTCTTTTTCCCTGCCCATTTCAAGAGAAACACGAGGAAATTGAATGTAGAAATGCTCAAATATTTGAACAGCCACATTCACAAGAATGCAGCAGGAAGAAAATTCAATTATTGTCACAAGAGGCAGAGGATGATAAGACACAATTGGCAACAAATGGTGTTGTTACATCATAAAGTCAGGAGGAGGAGGACCAGGGTATGGAATTGGAAGACAAGGTGGTGGACGATGAAGTCACTGACCCATCCTGGGAAGGTGACATGCAGAGCAAGGACAGCAGTGCATAGGGGGAAGGATCAACAAGCAGGACAACAAGCAGGAAGAGGCAGTGGGGTCGCCAGAGACACAAGGTAGGCACCTTTTCCGCAGAGCACCAACAAGGGTGACGTTGTCAAGCCAAGGGTTAGGTGTTCCCGAGTCTGGCACTTTTTCAAAGACAGTCCAGTTAACACAAAAAAGGCCATTTTCAACATCTGCCATGCCAGCATCAGCAGGGGCAGAACAACTACCAGCCTGACCACTACTAGCAAGCTCAAACACATGCAGGCAAATCACCTAACTACTTGTACTGAACACCAGTGTCTAGAAACAGTGTCTGTGAATGACACCACTGCCTCTTCCCCTATTCTATGTACACGCCAAATCCTTGTCCATGATGAAGATGCCTCCCATCCTGCACTTGTCCTTGCACAATTGCAACCACCGTGAGCAACCATGTCCACTTCCTTGTCTCAGTGCAGTGTTTAGTTTTCTCTACTACAGTCCTTGGAACGCAAGCGTAAATAAGCATCCACCCACCCACAGGCTACAATACGAAATGGCCACATTTCCAGACTGCTTCTGTTATGGATCTGCAACTCAGGACTAGGATAGAAGGGGGAAAAGCTGACCCTGTACTAGGACTAGGCTGAAACCCTACGATGGAGTGGGCGACCTATTCCTTGTGAATAAACCCACCGATGTTTCCTTGGATGAACTCAAACAAAGACCTATAGGTAGGGGGAAGGGTATCCCTGAACAATCTAGGGACAGGGAACAAAAACAGGTAACCTCCTGGTATGAAAATAGAGGAAGCTGCAGAAACGAATGGAAAACCAAAAAACAAAACAGGAAGAACTAGAGGACGCAGAACTGTACAATATCACACACAGAAAGCAATCAAAGCACCAAGCCACAACACAAGCAGATTAACACTGTTGTCCAGCAAGCACTGGGAGGCAGGTGCTGGGTAATAAAGGGTGATGCAATCACCTGACCTAAGACAAACCCAGCACCAAAGGAAAAAGTCCAGCAGCAAGAAAACTACAACAAGATGTCGGATGGTCAAAACGAAATAGATTCTAACAGCTTGCCCTGGAAATGTTGCCATCTAGGCTTGTGGAGATAGCCATTCCGCAACCTCATGGCGGCGGTTGTCTCTCGGTACTTGGACCCCAGCCACCACAATTTCTCCTGTGTGCCGTCCCCATCTTACACAAGTATGTGGGTGAGCATTGTGGAAACCAGGACCCTGTCGAATCCTGGGACATAACACATACTACCGACATCGAGAATTGCAGGCCCTGGTTCAAACAGGGTTGCCCCCACCTTCTACAGCAGTTCCTGCACCTCCTCCTCCTCACTTTCCATTTCATAAATGTCAACATCAGTCGCAAGCTGGAAGCACTGTCCTGGCAGTGCTGCAGAATCGTTTGCAATTTCCAGCTCACTGACTGGGGTGCGATGTCACCACTTGTTGGAACTCAATGTTACATATGTTGGCAAGGCTTTATGAGCAGCAGAGGGCAGTAGTTGAATACCAGCTATACCATGCATGTCAATATTCTGGTCAATCTCCACACATATGAACTCATGAGTGTGCATGGATGTCTGACATCTGTGCCGTTCTCCAAAACTTTGGGGACTCAACCAAGATAGTGAGCTGTGATGATGCCATAATCAGAGTCACCATCCCGCTTATCTGTCTACTGAAATGCTCGATGCTTACAATTAAAGAGGAGGTTTTGCAGGGGAAGCAAGTTGAGATAGAGCAAGAAACTAAACTAGGTGATGCTACCCAGCACAGCCTCATCTTATCTTCTCAATGTGAATTAGGTGATTATAAGTAGGAGAAGGAGGAGTCGGTTGCCTGTGCTACAGACGGTAGTACCCACACTACCTTCATCCCATCTGTTCAGCATGGATTGCTTAAAACAAGGAGGAGAGGGAGGACCAGGAGGAGGACGAGGAGGACAACATGGACAGTTGCCGTCTTGTTTGGACAGGGAATTCTTTGCTGTTAGCAGCCTGGCACACATGGCTTAGTTTATGTTCCGCTGCCTTTCCCGTGACTTTTGTGTTGTACGCATTTTGGACAACACTGCTTACTAGTTGGTCACCCTTCTAGACCCACACTACAAGAAGAACTTTACATCTCTTCTTCCTGTGATGGAGAGGTATAATGAAATGTTGCAGTACCAGAAGACTCTAGTTGAAGAATTATTGAAAAAATTCCCAGCTGACAACAATGGCAGCAAAGGTCACATTTCCTTGGACAGCCAAGCAGTGGAGACTAGGGAGACACACACCAGATGTAGCAGAGGCAGGGGAATACTATCAGCGTTCTGGGAAAGTTTTCTCAGACCCTCCCAGTGCCCTGGCCCTGATGTGCAGGGTACTCTGTCAAGGAAGGAAACATTTTGGAATATGCTAAAGGAGTACCTTGGCAACTGTACCAGCATCCTCTGTGATTCCTCTGTGCCTTACAACTATTGGGTATTCAAGTTAGACACATGGCATGAACTGTTTCTCTTTGCCTTAGAGGTCTGGCCTGCCCAGCCGCTAACGTTTTGTCAGAGCGAGTTTTTAATGCTGCCAGGGGTATTATAACAGATAGGCACACCCGTCTGTCACGTGGACCCGTTCTGTGTGACACGGCTCGCAGTCCGGTAACTAAAATAACAGGACACAGCACGTGATACTGTCCTGTGCAACACGGCTCGTAGGCCGGTAACTAAAACAGCAAGACAAGGGGTAGGGAAAACAGTTACAATGGTGGGCCCTGCGATAGGGGAAGGGGACGTGGAGACCGCCTGTACTCCCCTGAGTCAGTGTCCCTACCGCTCCTAACGTTCCCTATGCCGATTCCGAACCGGGCGCCGATCACGAACCTGTCGCCCTAGCACACCCTACACCTGTCCCTTGATAGGGAGCTGGGTGGTGCAGGCACTGGCCCCACCGCTGTACTAATACACGCTAATGAGAAAACACAAACGGGGAAACACATCTTACTGTAGCTTTACTGTTATGAATGAGTCACCGTAGGAGGCAAAAACAGAAATATTAGCTAAGTCCAGAAAACCAGAGAAGTTGGCAGCTATCGGATTGCAGACCCCTGAACCTATCAACAACAACTAGCAGTAGCCGTGGGGGGTTCCTACGGTGCCCTAGACCCCTCGATCACAGCCGGAGAACTAAATAGCCCAAAGACAGAAAGGGAAATCTAAACTGCCCCAGAGCAGACCCCAAAGTAATAGGCAGCCCCCAACATATAATGACGGTGAAGCAAGATGAAAAAACACTCACACAGATAGAAAGATAGGCTGAGCAAATGATGGGGCCCAAGCTAAGTAAATAGGACAGTATAGAAAAGCTGCTGTCTGCAATCTGCCAAAAACTCTATCAAAAAAAGAGCCAACAGACTGATAGGGAAAAAAGCCCTGAAGATGCTAGGCTTCAAAAAGACTATATCAGTACTCAGGTATTTTCTGAAGACAGAGCAAAAAGGAATTCAGCTCACCCCAGCAGGGAATGGCAGAAATCCAGAAAAACAAGGAAAAACAAAACCAAAACACAAATGCAAAAAGCAGAGCAGAAAACTTAGCTTTTGAGGAGTAGGAATCAGGCAGGTCTCCTAGAATCCCTCAGAGAAATCACCCACAAGGCAGAAGGGCGTCGGCTGCCTTATATCCAGTCAGCAATTCCAGTCATCATCATTCTGCTCAGGTGCTTGGTAATCAGCCTCACTACCTTCCTTCACCAGAAGAGGGAGTTCATCAGATCTCAATGGTGAAGGGGAAAATGAACTCACAACAGTACCTCCCCGTTGAGGAGGGGTCACCGAACCCTCATCCACGCCACCAGGGCGATCAGGGAGAGCCAGATGAAAGGCACGCACCAATCTTTTGGCATGAATATCAGAGGCAGAGACCCAGGAATTATCCTCCAGACCATAACCCTTCCACTTAATCAAATACTGGAGTCTCCGTCTAGCCAGACGGGAATCCAGTATCTTCTCTACCTCATATTCCATGTTACCTTCAACCAATACAGGGTCCGGAGGTGCCACCCCAGGAACAACTGGTTCAACAAACCTCTTCAACAAGGACTTATGAAACACATTATGGATTTTAAATGTGACAGGAAGAGCCAAATGAAAAGAGACCGGATTAATAATCTCCAAAATCTTGTAAGGTCCAATAAATCTAGGCTTAAACTTAGGAGAAGCCACCTTCATAGCGATATTTTTTGATGATAACCAAACCATATCACCAACCTTAAACTGGGGACCAATGGTCCTATGTCGGTTGGAAAACTGCTGGGCCTTTTCCTGGGAGAGATAACTTATCCACCACTTGGTCCCAGATCTGGTGCATTCTCTCCACTACAGTGTCAACACCTGGGCAGGCAGAAGGCTCCACCTGCTCTGAAGAAAATCGAGGATGAAACCCAAAGTCACAAAAAAAAGGTGACATCAAAGTGGCAGAACTAGCTTTATTATTTAAAGCAAATTCGGCCAAGGGCAAACATGAAACCCAATCATCCTGATCAGCGGAAATAAAACATCTCAAATACGACTCCAAGGTCTGGTTTGTTCTCTCCGTCTGCCCATTGGTCTGAGGGTGAAAAGCAGAGGAGAAGGACAACTGAATTCCCAGCTTGGAACAGAAAGTCCTCCAAAATCTAGACACAAACTGAACTCCTGTGTCAGATACAATGTTCTCAGGAATCCCGTGCAAGCGAACCACCTGTTGCAAAAACAGGTCCACCAACTCAGAGGAAGATGGCAACTTAGGGAGTGGTACAAGATGAACCATCTTAGAGAACCTATCACAAATCACCCAAATAACAGTCATTCTCTGAGAGACAGGCATATCAGAGATTAAATCCATTGAAATATGGGTCCATGGCCTCCTGGGGACCGGCAAAGGCATCAACAACCCACTAGAGCGAGAACAAGGTTTAGACCGAGAGCAAGTCCCACAAGACTGCACAAAATTCCTGACATCACGAGACAAGGCGGGCCACCAAAAAGACCGACTCACCAGATCTCTAGTTCCAAAAATACCTGGATGACCAGCCAGTGCAGAGCAATGAACTTCAGACATCACTCTCTTCTTCCACTGGTCAGGAACATACAACTTTCCACTGGGACAACGCTCAGGTTTGTCCTCCTGGAACTCTTCCAGAGCACGTCTCAAATCGGGCGAGATGGCAGAAAGAACTACCCCTTCGCCTCAGATGGTAGCAGGCTTGGTCACCACAGGAGAATCAGCAAAAAAGCTCCTAGAGAGGGCATCTGCCTTAACATTCTTAGTGCCAGGAAGAAAAGAGACCACAAAATCAAAACGTGTAAAAAACAAGGCCCACCTAGCCTGTCTAGGGTTCAAGCGTTTGGCCGACTCCAGGTAAATCAAATTCTTGTGGTCAGTGAGGACCATGACTTGATGTTTAGCTCCCTCCAACCAATATCTCCACTCCTCAAATGCCCATTTCATGGCTAACAGTTCCCGATTCGCCACATCATAGTTACGTTCAGATGGAGAGAACGTTCGGGAAAAGAAAGCACAGGGATTCATTTTAGATGTTATAGGATCCTTTTGGGACAAAACAGCTCCTGCACCAATCTCAGAAGCGTCCACCCCCACCTGGAACGGGAGTGAGACATCAGGTTGCCGGAAAACCGGGGCAGAAGTGAATCTTCGCTTCAGCTCCTGAAAGGAAGAAACAGCCTCCGGAGACCAATTAAACACATCAGCACCCTTCTTAGTCAGATCAGTCAATGGTTTGGCAATACTAGAAAATTTTGCTATAAATTTCCGATAAAAATTAGCAAAACCCAAAAACTTCTGGAGGGCCTTCAAAGAAGTGGGCTGAACCCAATCATAAATGGCCTGTACCTTGGCCGTGTCCATTTCAATAGTTGACGGAGACAAAATAAATCCCAAAAATGAAATCCTCTGTACCCCAAAAAGGCATTTTGATCCTTTGACATACAGGGAATTCTCCCTCAAGATCCGGAACACAGTCCGAACATGTTCCACATGAGAATCCCAATCCTTGGAGAAGATCAAAATATCATCCAGATAGATAATCAAAAATTTATCCACAAAGTCTCGGAAAATGTTGTTCATGAAGCACTGGAAGACAGAAGGGGCATTAGTGAGCCCAAAAGGCATCACCAGGTACTCAAAATGTCCCTCCGGAGTATTAAACGCCGTCTTCCATTCATCCCCATGCTTAATGCGGATAAGATTATACGCTCCCCTGAGGTCAAGCTTGGTAAACCAGCAAGCACCTTTAACTCTGGAGAATAGATCCGAAATCAGGCGTAACGGATACTGATATTTAATAGTAATTTTGTTGAGGGCACGATAATCAATACAAGGCCTTAATGAACCATCCTTTTTGGCCACGAAAAAAAACCCGGCACCTAAGGGTGAAGAGGACGGTCTAATATGACCCTTCTCCAATGCCTCCTTAATATAGGATCGCATAGCCTCGTGCTCGGGTACAGATAAATTGAAGAGCCGACCCTTGGGAAATTTACACCCCGGGCTCAGTTTAATTGCACAGTCATAACTCCTATGAGGAGGCAAAGACGCAGACTCATTCTCACTAAATACATCATAAAAGTCCACCAAACAGTCAGGAACATCTTGCAACTGAGGAGAGGTGGAAAAAACTGGAGCCTCACTAAGGGCACACCGACAACCCCAACTCACCACAGACACAGATTTCCAATCCAAAACTGGATTATGGATTTGCAACCAGGGAAACCCCAGAACAATGGTATCATGCAAATTATGCAACACCAAAAATCTGCAATTTTCTTGATGGTCTGGGGCGACCCGCATTACCACCTGGGTCCAAAACTGAGGTTTATTTTTCGCCAAAGGAGTAGCATCAATCCCCCTCAAAGGGATAGGCGTCCGCAGAGGTGTCATAGGAAATCCACAACGTTTAGCAAAATCCAAGTCCATTAGGTTCAGGGCTGCTCCCAAATCCACAAAAGCCTTGGCGGAAAATGTGGACAGGGAGCAGATCAGAGTAATTGCCAGAAGAAACTTAGGTTGAACACCACCCACAGAAAATGTGTGTGCAAAACGTTTCTCTCGTTTAGGACAGACAGAAATAATATGCGAGGCATCTCCACAAAAAAAACACAGCTTGTTACGCCTTCTGAACTCCTGACGTTGCTCCCTGGACAAAACTCTATCACATTGCTTAGGTTCAGACACTTGTTCAACAGGTGGCAACACCTCTCGTGCAGTCCTGCGTTCACATAAACGCCGATCAACCTGAATGGCTAATGACATAGAATCATCAAGACCAGAGGGAACAGGAAATCCCACCATAGTATCTTTTACGGCTTCTGACAAACCCTTCCGAAAGAGAGCTGCCAAGGCATTATCATTCCAGGTAGTTAGGACTGCCCACTTTCTGAATTTCTGACAGTACAATTCTGCAGAATCTTGACCCTGGCTCAATGCCAACAGGGTCTTTTCAGCCTGATCAATAGCATTAGGTTCATCATACAACAACCCCAAGGCTTGAAAAAATGCGTTCACATTAGTCAGAATAGGATCATCTGGTTTCAAAGAAAACGCCCAATCCTGGGGATCGCCACGCAGCAAAGAGATGACAATTTTAACCTGCTGCACGGAGCTCCCTGACGAGTTAGGCTTCAAGGCAAAAAATAATTTACAATTATTTTTGAAATTCAAAAATTTAGACCGATCCCCAAAAAACACATCAGGAGTAGGGATGTTTGGTTCAGCAGCATGTGAATGAGCAAGGTAGACGGAAATTCCCCACACTTCCGCAGCGAGCTGCTCCACACGATCAGACATTTGCTTTATCTCCATTGAGAGAAAAAAAAAATTCCCCCTACGGCCTCAGAGATATAGAGGAAAAAATATACACACTTTTCTTTTTTTTACAATTCTTTCCTGCTATTGAGTACCCTAGGATCTGCGGTAGGGCGGGTGATTCTGTTATGAATGAGTCACCGTAGGAGGCAAAAACAGAAATACTAGCTAAGTCCAGAAAACCAGAGAAGTTGGCAGCTATCGGATTGCAGACCCCTGAACCTATCAACAACAGCTAGCAGTAGACGTGGGGGGTTCCTACGGTGCCCTAGACCCCTCGATCACAGCAGGAGAACTAAATAGCCTAAAGACAGAAAGGGAAATCTAAACTGCCCCAGAGCTGACCCCAAAGCAATAGGCAGCCCCCAACATATAATGACGGTGAAGCAAGATGAAAAAACACTCACACAGATAGAAAGATAGGCTGAGCAAATGGTGGGGCCCAAGCTAACTGAATAGGACAGGATAGAAAAGCTGCTGTCTGCAATCTGCCAAAAACTCTATCAAAACATGAGCCAACAGACTGATAGGGAAAAAAGCCCTGAAGACGCTAGACTTCAAAAAGACTATATCAGTACTCAGGTATTTTCTGAAGACAGAGCAAAAAGAAATTCAGCTCATCCCAGCAGGGAATGGCAGAAATCCAGAAAAACAAGGAAAAACAACACCAAAACACAAATGCAAAAAGCAGAGCAGAAAACTTAGCTTTTGAGGAGCAGGAATCAGACAGGTCTCCTAGAATCCCTCAGAGAAATCACCCGCAAGGCAGAAGGGCGTCGGCTGCCTTATATCCAGTCAGCAATTCCAGTCACCCAGTCATCATCATTCTGCTCAGGTGCTTGGTAATCAGCCTCACTACCTTCCTTCACCAGAAGAGGGAGTTCATCAGATCTCAATGGTGAAGGGGAAAATGAACTCACAACAGTACCTCCCCGTTGAGGAGGGGTCACCGAACCCTCATCCACACCACCAGGGCGATCAGGGAGAGCCCGATGAAAGGCACGCACCAATCTTTTGGCATGAATATCAGAGGCAGAGACCCAGGAATTATCCTCCAGACCATAACCCTTCCACTTAATCAAATACTGGAGTCTCCGTCTAGCCAGACGGGAATCCAGTATCTTCTATCCAGTCAGCAATTCCAGTCACCCAGTCATCATCATTCTGCTCAGGTGCTTGGTAATCAGCCTCACTACCTTCCTTCACCAGAAGAGGGAGTTCATCAGACCTCAATGGTGAAGGGAAAATGAACTCACAGCACTTTACTCTGTTGCACTTGCTCCTGGCAGCAGAGTCCACCATCAGCCTGCAGCTCTCCTCCTGAATCGCTGCCACCAAGCTCTGTCAGAGCTAAGGAAATCCCCTATGACTCCTTTCACACCAGGCTCTGTCAGAGCTGCTCTCCAGCTTCTTCCTCCACCAAGGATGGTTGAAATGAACACTATCACCAACACTGATTGCAACACCTGTGACTCTTTTATAGCAGAGCCAGCATTCATACCTGCATTATAATCATGTGCACTAAACTGTCATGTCAGACGCTGTTCACACCACAGCGTCCGGCAGGCAGAGGTAGTTCCACCTCCAGCCACTATAGCCTCAGTTGCGCCGGCCTGATCTTCAGGCTCTCGGGGGTTAATCCTGCTGGAGACCAGGTTGGATGGTTAGTCATGCCCACGGTCTTTAAATAGTCATGCTGGCCTATGGGCGTCGCCGATTATAGCTTGTGTTTCATACCAAGTGGTTCCAGTCTGGAGTGGAGGTGTTGCAGAGAGAGAAATTCGTATCTGGTGTCGTATGATCCGTTGTTATCCTTTCTCCTTCCCATATTTGTGTTTAGTTGTGCCCTGTTCACATTACTGTATATTCCTGTGTGCGTGCGGCGCAGTGCAGTTTAAGTTCTCCCTGTCTGTCATTATTTGTGTGGGGGCTTTGGTGGTGTGTCTCCTCACTGGGTGGAGGGTGGAGGGTTAAGTGCAGGGCTGAGCAGGAGACAAGGAAAGGTTGGAGGCTCAGGCATTTGCACCATCAGCAAAAACCCTGGGTTGAGGGTCAGACAGGGTTTCCCCTAGTTATAGGGACATCACAGGGCCCCCGGGTATTACAGCCTTAGTGGGACTAAGCCCCACGTGACATTATAATCAGCCAGTGGCGTATCAGTTGGAACTTCCTGCGGTGTACAAGATACACGTGTTTCACAGAGCTTTATTGAAAAAGGTGGTAGGCTCTGTGGACGTGACGCCGATGCCACCTCCAGTCAAGGTGGATGGCGATTTAGAGTTTGAGGTCGCCAAGGTAGTGGACTCTCGAGTAGTACGCCGTACTCTTCAGTATTTGGTGCACTGGCGGGGGTATGGTCCGGAGGAGAGGTCTTGGGTTCCAGCATCAGACATACATGCGGATCGGCTGGTCAGTTCTTTTCACCGTCGTCATCCGGACAAGCAGGGTCCTATGAGTCTTGAGGGTCCGGAGGTCCCTCTTAGAAGACGGGGTAATGTCATGTCGGACGCTGTTCACACCACAGCGTCCGGCAGGCAGAGGTAGTTCCACCTCCAGCCACTATAGCCTCAGTGGCGCCGGCCTGATCTTCAGGCTCTCGGGGGTTAATCCTGCTGGAGACCAGGTTGGATGGTTAGTCACGCCCACGGTCTTTAAATAGTCATGCTGGCCTATGGGCGTCGCCGATTATAGCTTGTGTTTCATACCAAGTGGTTCCGGTCTGGAGTGGAGGTGTTGCAGAGAGAGAAATTCGTATCTGGTGTCGTATGATCCATTGTTATCCTTTCTCCTTCCCATATTTGTGTTTAGTTGTGCCCTGTTCACATTACTGTATATTCCTGTGTGCGTGCGGCGCAGTGCAGTTTAAGTTCTCCCTGTCTGTCATTATTTGTGTGGGGGCTTTGGTGGTGTGTCTCCTCACTGGGTGGAGGGTGGAGGGTTAAGTGCAGGGCTGAGCAGGAGACAAGGAAAGGTTGGAGGCTCAGGCATTTGCACCATCAGCAAAAACCCTGGGTTGAGGGTCAGACAGGGTTTCCCCTAGTTATAGGGACATCACAGGGCCCCCGGGTATTGCAGCCTTAGTGGGACTAAGCCCCACGTGACATAAACAAGAGAAACTAGAGTGTAATGACGCTCACCACCACGAGGGGAAAACTTAGAACAAACGACACACAGTGCAATAATCCTAATGGCCAGCGGGGGCAAAAACACCTTAAGCACAGCTTAGGAAAAAAAAAAGGTTACCTGTGCTTTATATCAGTCCTGATCCAGCATGGATCATGACACCATCTTTCAACTGAAAATGCTGACAGGATGACTCTTATCAAAATGAACAAGGGCTGGATTGGACCAGACACCACTACACCATTGGAAGATAGCAGCTTAACAAAAATTCAAATCCAGTGTTTTATTTTCTGGTGTATTCTCATGCACCCCTTCCCACCCAAACATGGGTATAGGCTTCAGGATTTTGTCTTTTTTATGTCATAGTCCTCCTCCTACTCCTCCAATTATAACATCAACTGATCTTCAAGGTGCCATTGAAGGAATAAAAGAATCCACACCATCTATAAACAGAGAGATGGTGAGGTAAAACTTAGCTTATTCAAATGAATTTAAATCTCCTGGTCCAGGTGAATTACATCCTAGGGTACTGAAGTGATAGCAGAGTAAATTGCAGAACCACTAGCCAGAGGCTTTTAAAAATCCTAGAGAATAGGAGAAGTCCTAGAAGATTGGAGAAGGTCAAATATTGTCTCTATCTTGAAAAATAGAAACAAAATGGAGTCAGGAAATTACAGGTCAGTGAGACTTACTTCTATACAAGAAAAGATATTTGAACAAAATATTAAACAGCATGTATGTTAAGTACTTGGAAAATAATACAGTAATTAACCAGAGTCAGAATGTGTTGGTAGGAAACAATTCATGCCAGACTAATCTAATTTCCTTCTATCATGGAATCACTGGTTGAGTGGATCAGGGAAACTCGGTAGATATAGTATATCTCAACTTCAGCAAAGCATTTGATAAAGTATCTCATACTATCCTCATTTAAAAAATTACCAAGTATGGGATTGACAAGGATACGGTTAGGTGGATTCATAACTGGCTCAGTGATCTCACTCAAAGAGTGGTAATAAATGGTTGCACATCCAATTGGAAGAGTGTTTCAAGTGGGGTACCACAAGGCTCTGTCTTGATCCCTGTGTTGTTCAACATTTTTATAAATTATTTAGATAAGGGACCTGAAGTTAAACTGATCAAATTTTCAGACAATGCAAAGCTAGTAGGGATAGCTAGCACTAGAGAAGACAGAGAAAGGAATCTGAAGGATCTTGACAAGCTGGAAAAATGGGCAGCAACTAACAGAATGGTATTTAACAGGGAAAAATGCAAGATTCTACACTTGGGCAAGAAAAATGAAAATTACATCTAAAGAATGGGAAGAAAAGATCTAAGCAACAGCACGTATGAAAAAGACTTGGATATAATATATAGATCACAGACTGCACATGAGTTAACAGTGTGATGCAGCAGCTAAAAAGGCAAACACAATTATAGGATGTACTAAGAGAAGCATAGAGTTTAGATCACGTCAAGTAATTATACCCCTCTACTACTCCTTGGTCAGGCCGCATCTGGAATACTGTGTCCAGTTCTGAGCTCCACATTTTTAAAAAGACATTGAAAAACTGGAGCAAGTTCAGAGAAGAGCTACCAGGAGAGTGAACAGACTGCAATGTATGTCCTAGAGGAATGATTAAAGGATCTGGTAATGTTTAGCTCGCAAAAACGAAGGCTAAGAGGAGACTTAATAGCTGTTTACAAATATCTGAAGGGATGTCATAGTGTATATGGATCATCCTTATTCTCATTTACACATGAAACATGAGAAGCAATGGGATGAAACTGAAAGGGAGACAATACAGATTAGATATCAGAAAAAACTTTTTGACAGTTAAGGTGAACAATGAGTGCGATAGGCTGCCATGAGAGGTTGTGAGTTCTCCTTCAATGGAAGTCTTGAAACAGAGGCTGGAAAGACATCTGTATGAGATGGTTTAGTGAATCCCGCATTGAGCAGGGGGTGGACACGATGACAGGCTGAGTAGATGCGAAATACTCCACTGTATTCCCCAGCAGGGTTGATGAAATAACAGTCCTTGATGTTGCTACATTAAACTGATAACTTTTTTCAGGGCTAATTCAAATAGATTACATTTTGTTATAATAATAACACTTCTATATTCTACAATAATACAGCTCTTCTAAGCAAATCGTCTATGGTGAGATGTAGCAGTAGTAATATTTTTACGGTAATCTGTACTCAGAAATTCAGCCTAGCTGCCCGTGTTACTTGCATTCCTCCAGACTTTGTTGCTGCCACGAACAAGAAAAAACTTTCAGGGACGATTCAAATCTCTTCTATATTCTACAATAATACCACTCTTATGGTAGGAGGAATATCGTATGGCAGGCATCTATTCGTGGATTACTGCATAATAAATCGTAAGCCTTGCTTCTGTTTTTTCCATTAACTCATTGACCGATTTATGTTTTTGATGGTGATCTGTACTAAGAAATTCATCGAAGCAGTCAAAATGAACTGATGTAATGTGTCCATTCACAGTTTCTCTGTAGCATCTGTATGTAAGAGGTAGTGGTGGGAAACTTAATTTTACTGGAGCTGAAATTCCCACTTCACAACTCTCCAGTGCTTTTTTCCCATCTATTTTTGGGTGATTTATGAAGTATGTTTGGGGTCATTGTCCTTCTTGAAGACCCATGTCCTAGGATGCAAGCCCAATTTTCAGACTCTGGGCACTATATTCCTACCCAAAATCCTTTGGGAATCTTCACATTTCATGATACCCTTGCACACAGTCAATGCATCCAGCGCTAGAAGCAGTAAAACAACCCCAAAATATATTTGATCCTCCACCATATTTGACTGTAACTACTGGATTCTTTTATTCGTAGGCCTCATTCCATTTACAGTAAACAGAACAATTATATACTTTACCAAAAAGCTCTATCTTGGTCTCATCTGTCCACAAGAAACTTGCTGGCCCTCTAACAATAGAAAGGGCCACCTGATGGCCCTGTACAAATAGTCATGGTCCTTAAAAAAGAAAAAAAAGTGACTTTCAATGTGTCTGATCATTTCATATACTGTACACCACATGGCCAGATAAGGTATTAAAATGATAAACCTATATTTCCTGTTAAATGTTTTTTTCACCATTGAAAGCAATGCAAACTTGCAAAAAACGCAGCAAAAACACTGAGTGAATAGTCCAAAGTTTGGAGGAGCATTTTTTTCTGTTATTTATTTTGCTTTATTCAAGTTATTATCCTGGAAAGAATGTTTCTTAACATTTTTTCAAGTGAAATCCATTTTAAGTGTGGTTTTGTATGTTTTATTGTAATACTCTGACAATATTTTTCCCAGCAGCGACCTGGAATTCAGAGATGCTTCCAGCGGTCTTCTCCATGCTGTTTCCATGCCATTTCAGCGCTGTTTACATAGTTTGCAGCAGACTTCCTGGGGCGGGCGGCGGAAAAATGATCGCGTTTTCCATTGACTTCCATTTTACCTGTCACTAGAATCGAGCACCTGAGCATTATCGTTTGCTCAACTCGGGTACTGAGTGCCCTAGCAGTTTAGTGGTTGCTCACCTCTACTAGAGAAACTAACAGGCTGAGATGAAAGGTTGCTTACACTACTGTCCACCATGGTGCTCGCATGCAACTCTCCAATTAGCACTTTAAGACAGGCTTTTTTGGCAGGTATAACATGATGGTTGCCATTTTAATGTTCTATAATGAATATCTTCCTAGACAAAACAAGTGTAATTTGATAATTAAAGGTATACAGACATTTATTTATAATTACATTTTCTTAATTTATTTTTTATCTATTCACAAGGAGCCTGTCACACTGCTGCTATGCAGGTAGATGCAAGCTCCACTAGATGGTAGTAGAGTGGAGGGAGGATTGCACACAGCAAGAGCAGACCTGCAGCGCAGCAGCGAGGCTACCAGCAGGTGGCAGCAGAATAGTCAAACAAGCAGGGTCAATATTAGTCTGTAGCGCAGTACCAAAGGAATAAACAAACACAGAGTCAGAAGCAAGCCAAATGGGTCAGTACTGGTCAGGAGCAGATATGCCAAAGACAAGAGACAAATAGCAGGTCAGGTTCCAAGCCAAGTCAAATACCAGAGAGTCCAAAACATGAAAGGGGAACACAGAGTCGGGACGGGAAAAGGGGAACAAACAAGCACGGGGAATGTCAGCAACAGCAGTAGGACAAATCAGGGTATACACGGAGTCAGCAACTCACGCTGTAGGCAGAAACTATAACTGACACTGCCTGCAGGATGCAGTGGAGAGAAATAGCCAGCCTGAAGCCAGAACGAGGCAGAGAAAAGTTAACCCTTGACATGATCAGACCGGCAAAGAGAGACAGGATACAAAACCCAGCCTGAATCATGATAGAGCCACTTTAACGTGTAGTCCTACATTGGCAGCTTCTCCACCCATTTCCCTAGACTGACACTTGTCTGTGTAAGGCCGGGTGTGACGGACTCAGCTCCTGCTGAGCGCATTTTTTGAGTGGACCCTCTGGGTCGTGGCACCCACCCACCGAGGGCGAGCTGACCTTGTGAGAATCCACCCCCTATACAGGGAGTGTCAGGGGCAAGACCAAGGGGGTGAGCCACCACGACTGCTGGGACCAGACGGCCGGCTCAGGGGACACTAGACGAGTGTCTGACGACAAGGACAAGCAGGAAGCAAGACGAGACTAGACGTAGGTGCAAGGTATCTTCATTAGAATAACACAAGATCACATACAGAGAAAACAAGCAAAACGTGCAAGGTGTGCGTGTGGGCACGCCAAGGTCCATAACATGGTACGTGCCAGATGGCACACCTAGGCACAGGTAATGGCATGATGGCATCGGACTCCGGACTGCTGGCAAACCGACAGGGTCCAGGGATCAGGCTGCGGACGTCAGCTCCGGACATCAGGCCGCAGTCATCTGGTTCCGGACCTCTGGCAACGGTCGGCAGGTTCCGGGCATCCGGCAGGCAAACCAGGGTTCAGGCAAGGAGGCACGACAGATATCCAAGCAGGGTGCGTGTTTAGGGAACACGCCAAGGTCCAAGGCTAGGTGCGTGTGTAGGGGACATGCCAGGGTCCAAGGCTAGGTGCGTGTGTAGGGGACACGCCAGGGTTCAAAGCGAGGTGCGTGTGTAGGGGACACGCCAGGGTTCACAAACGAGACAGGGTGCGTGTGTAGCCACGCCAAAGCATAGAATAAGACAGAGTGCGTGTAGAGACACGCCAAGGCACAAGGTACAAGACAGAGTGCGTGTAGAGACACGCCAAGGTACAAGACAGAGTGCGTGTAGAGACACGCCAAGGTACAAGACAGAGGGCGTGTAGAGACACGCTAAGGCACAAGACAGGGTGCGTGTAGAGACATGCCAAGGCACAAGACAGGGTGCGTGTAGAGACACGCCAGGGTTCAGAGCAGGGCTGCGTGCTAGGAGCTACGCAGGGACGCACACCTCACTGGCCAATGCACACGGCTGTAACGCCAGCACGAGGCACGACTAAGGCACAGGAGGGGGCAAAGGAACCTTCGTGCTAGGAGCCACGCCAGGTTCAGGGCAGGGTGCGTGCTAGGAGCCACGCCAGGGTTCAAGGCAGGGTGCGTGCTAGGAGCCACGCCAGGGTTCAAGGCAGGGTGCGTGCTAGGAGCCACGCCAGGGCACAAGGAAGGGCTGCGTGCTAGGAGCCACGCAGGGGGCACGCCACACTGGCCAGTACACACGGCTGTACACAAACACGTGGCACTTACCACGGCACAGGAGACGGCCAAGGGGAACCCACGCCGGGGTTCAATGCAAGGACAAGGCAGGGAACAAGGCAAGGAATACAGGCAGAAAGAGCCAGGTCAGAGAGAGGACAGAGTCTAGCAGCGGAGCGTAGGCAGAAGCCCAGAGCCGGGCCAAGGGAAGACCTTGGGACTAGACAAAGAAACGAGCACTAAGGAGAGGAGAAATGGTGCGTGTGCCAGGGAGCACTACAGAGCACCATAGGAGAGAGCGAGGCAGAGCAAGCAAAGACTGAGACCATAGGGAGGAACACAAAGCAAGGAATAGCAAGGCAGAGAACACAGGGAGGACTACAAGTCAAAGCATAGCAAAAGCAAGACATGGCAAAACAGGCGAGGCAGAGAACACAGGAAGGACTACAAGTCAAAGCAAAGCTAAGGCGAGACATAGCAAAACAGACTAAGACAAAGAACAGCAGAAGGACTACAAGGCAAAGCAAGGCAAAGACAAACATGGCACGAGAGACAACACAAGACATGGCACAAGACAAGAGGCGGAATACGAGCACGGAGCGTGTGCAGAGACGCACTACAGAGCAAAGTGCAAGGGCACAGAATAGAGGGAGCAACCCCACAGACCCAGAGCCTTGCAGGGAAGCAACACAATAATCAGGCCCTGAGCATAGGAAGAGGCGGCCTGATATAGGGCATAGCACCTCCTCCTCCAGGTCAGGACCAGGGGAGCACTTCCGGGATTCTAGACATGACGAGATGATAGCAGAACCAGACAGTGCAGGATCTTAGGAAACGTCACATGATCAGGGTTTCAGACATGACGAGATGATCACCGAACCAACCAGTGCAGGATCCTAGGAAGAACACATGATCCGGGATTCTAGACATGACGAGATGATTGCAGAACCAGACAGTGCAGGATCTTAAGAAACATCACATGATCAAGGACTCCAGACATGACGAGAAGATCACAGAAGGCAGAGCAGAAACGCAGGGATCCTGCAGCTGAGACATGAGGTGAGTCTGCACACAGCTCTAGCGAACATGCAGGACAGCAGACAAAACATGCGCATGCACATCGCTCCTGGATTTCTTGAGACAAACAGACATGGCAGACATGGCGGACGTGACACCGGGGTAACACTTGAGAGTGCAATGCAAGAAACTTGCGCGAGTCTCTCGCCACAATACCCGGCACTGCTGCCAGCACTCAGGACTGGAGTGTGCTGCTACATGTCTTTCTATGCAGCTGAATGCCCGGTCTGAACCACCGGTGGCAGTGTCGGGTATTGAGGCGAGAGACTCGCTGGAATTTCTCGCATTGCACTCGCAAGTGTGACCCCGGCCTAAGTGTGTTTATATAGGGACAGAACTGTAAGGCTGAGTTCACACGTGGCGTTTTTTTCGCGTTTCCGCGGCGGTTTTAACCGCGCGATTTTGCCGCGAAAACGCGAAAAATAAGCATCCCATGCATTCCTATGGGATTCCACAATGCTGTGCTAATGCTGCGGTTTTTACCGCGGCGGAATCGCTTCGCGGTAAAAACCGCAGCATGCTCATTAATTTGCGGAATCGCGGCGATTTCGCACCCATAGGAATGCATTGTTCCGCTTATTTCCCGCATGTGGCTATGCACACCATGCGGAAAGTAAGCAGAACAATTGCGGATGGTACCCACGGTCCGGAGGAGAGAAGACTGTCCTCCGGGCTTTGGGTACCATATCCCTGTAAAAAATAGAATTTAAAAATAAAAAATATTGTTATTCTCACCCTCCGGCGTCCCGCGCAGCCTTCTCGCTTCTCTTCACGCTCTCGTTCCCAGTAGTCCTTTGCGAAAATGCTTGCGATGACGTCCCTTCTCGCGGGATCGCGAAGTCTCGCGGTCATTCGCGTGACGTCATCGCGAATTACCGCGAGACGTCGCGATCCCGCGAGAAATGACGTCATCGTGGGCATTTTCGCAAAGGATTACTGGGAACGGATGCGAGGGACGTTGGAGGGTGAGAATAACACTATTTTTTATTTTTTTTTACATTCTATCTTTTACTACTGATGCTGCATAGGCGGCCTCAGTAGTAAAAAGTTGGTCACACTCGTCAAACACTATGTTTGACGAGTGTGACCAACCTGTCAATCAGTTCTCCAAGCGATGCTACAGATCGCTTGGAAAACGCTAGCATTTTGCAAGCTAAATACGCTTGCAAAATGCTAGTTTTTCCGCGGGAAAATCGCGGGAATTTAAAATGCGATTTTCCCGCGGACTGGAATTCCAGAATTCTCGTGGTAATTTCCGCGAGAGTTCCGGTACGTGTGCACTTAGCCTAAGTCTAAAAGAGCAGGTCGTTGGGGGGAGAAGCCGTCTTTCATGTTGTGTAGTTCCTGGCTGTCTTGTTGGACTATGTTTTCTCCAAAACACTTTTATTGTGTAAAAATAAGAAGCAATTTATTAAAAGACATCTGATAATAAATAAGGACATAAGACAAAATTATAAATACTGTACAATATAAGATAGTTTATAAAATACAGCAAGGATTTATATTGTGGTATAGTCTTTCTAGGCAGACATATAGTATCTCTTTTCATTTAAATCTTTTCAAAACTGACACAAAGGTTTGAGAAGAGGCTTGATGCTAATGACCATAAAATAAATAAATCAGTTTAACCTGATCAAGTGAAACTCAACATAATGCACAATGGAATACAGTTCTCAATTATTTAATAATTACTGTAAATGTCAATTATATGTGTTCTAACATGAGCTAGCATCACGAGTACCTAAGGGCCCCGTTACATTTAGTGATGCACCAGCAATCCCGACCGCGATATGACCCGGTCAGGATTGCTGGTGCATCACTAAATGGTCGCTAGTGAGCTGCCACAAAGGCAGATCTCAGCAGCGACGCAGCAGCGGTCATTACCTGTCAGACGCGGCGATGATGACGTCCTCCACCCACGTCCACCCATCGCTCATCGGCGCCAGCAGGAAGCCGCCGCCGAGAAACGGCCCAGGACATTCTCGCGCGATCAGCGATAACCAGCGGGGGAGCCTGTCGGTGGTAAGTATCACATAATCGCTGACGCTTTAACGATATTGCTAGCGATACCGCTATGTGTAAAGCCCCCTTTAGGCTTTACAAATTAGTCTCATTTGTGAGATGCACATACAGTACCACACTAAGCATTTTTCTGGGGTGTAACAGAAAATATACCGGGAGTGTGTAATAGCTTTGGTGCGACTTGGATTGCAAAGGATAGTGCCATAAAGAATTCCATTCAGAGATGAAAGCTGAAACCAATTAGTCATTGTCTAGAAATGTCTGTAATCCTGAAGGAAAAAAATCATGATGTTTGAAAAATATTACTTTTGATTTTGGATGCACAGTATATACTGTATGTATTAAAAAGTATATATATGTGCATGTATATATACATATATATATATATACATACACACACATACAGTATATATATATATATATATATATATATGGATATATACATGTGGTCAAAATTGTTGGTACCCCTCGTGTAATGACAGTAAAACCCACAATGGTCACAGAAATAACTTGAATCTGACAAAAGAAAGAATCTATGAAAATGAACAAATGAAAGTCACACATTGCTTTTCAACCATGCTTCCACAGATTTTTTTTTTTTAAATAAAGCTCATGAAATAGGCCTGGACAGAAATGATGGTACTCCTGAAAATAATGTGACAAAAGGGACATGTTAAATCAAGGTGTGTCCACTAATTAGCATCACAAGTGTCTATAATCTTGTAATCAGTAAATGGACCTGTATAGAGGGCTACAGATACTTAAGGGCCCTTCACACTAAGCGATATCGCTAGCAATATCGCTATAACGTCCCTGGTTTTGTGACGCAGCAGCGATATTGCTAGCGATATCTCAATGTGTGATACTTACATCCGACTGGCTCCCCCGCTGGTTATCGCTGATCGCGCGAGAACGGCCTGGGCCGTTTCTCGTCGGCAGCTTCCTGCTGGGCTTCCTGCTGTAGCGACGAGCAACGCGTGGACGCGGGCGGGAGGACGTCTTCATCGCCTCGTCTGACAGGTAAGTAGCGACCGCCGACCGCTGCTATGTCGCTGGTGAGATCTGCCTGTTTAGCAGCTCACTAGCGACCACTTAGCGATGCACCAGCGATCCTGACCGGGTCGTATCATTGTCGGGATCACTGGTGCATCGCTAAGTGTGACAGTACCTTAACTGTGCTGTTTGGTGACATGGTGTGTATCACACTCAACATGGACCAAAGGAAGCAAAGAGTTGTCTCAGGAGATTAGAAAGAAAATTATAGACAAACATGTTAAAGGTAAAAGTTTTAAGACCATCTCCAAGCAGCTTGATGTTCCTGTGACTACAGTTGCACATATTATTCAGAAATTTAAGATCCATGGGACTTTAGCCAACCGCACCAGACGTGGCTGCAGGAGGAACATTGATGACTAATCAAAGGGATGGATAATACAAATGGTAACAGAAGAGCCCAGAATAACTTCTAAACAGATTATAGGTGAACTTCAAGCTCAAGGAACATCAGCGTCAGATGGCACCATCTGTCGTTGTATGAGCCAAAGTGGACTTCATGGGAGACAACCAAGGAGGACACCATTGTTGAAAAAAAAATCATAAAAAAGCCAGACTGGAATTTGCCAAACTACATGTTGACAAGACACAAAGCTTCTGGGAGAATGTCCTATAGACAGATAAGAAAAAAATTGGAACTTTTTGGCAAGGCCCATCAGATCTATGTTCACAGACAGAAAAATAAAGCATATCAAGAAAAGAACACTGTCCCTACTGTGAAACATGGAGGAGGCTCCGTTATGTTCTGGGGCTGCTTTGCTGCATCTGGCACAGGATGTCTAGAGTCTGTGCAGGGTACAATGATATCTCAAGACTATTAAGGGATTCTAGAGAGAAATGTGCTGCCCAGTGTCAAAAAGCTTTGTCTTAGTCGGAGGTCATGGTTCTTTCAACAGGATAATGACCTAAAACACACAGCTAAAAACACCCAAGAATGGCTAAGAGGAAAACATTGAACTATTCTATTCTATTGGACTTCTTCTATGAGGCCTGACCTAAATCCTATTGAGCATCTTTGGAAAGAGCTGAAACATGCTGTCTTGAACAGGCAACCTTCAAATACGAGACAACTGGAACAGTTTCCTCTTGAGGAGTGGGCCAAAATAGCTGTCGAGAGCTGAAGAAGTCTCATGGACAGTTACATAAATCATTTGATTGCAGTGATTGCCTCAAAAGGTTGTGCAACAAAATATTAGGTTAAGGGTACCAACATTTCTGTCCAGGCCTGTTCATGAGTTGTTGTTTTTTTTTTTAATTCTGTGGAAGCATGGTTGAAAAGCAATGTCTGACTTTCATTTGTTCATTTTCATAGATTTTGTTTTGTGACACATCAAACTTATTGAGCATTTCACAAGAAAAACAATGATGTGCTTGGTTTTAACATATCTTTATTCTTTCATGAGTTATTTACACGTTTCTCTTTGTTTTCAGCCTTTGACATGTCGCAGAGATTAACACGTGAGGAGCGGATAGAAATTTTGTTGATGTCTGGTGAATGCAGTACCTGGGTCATTGCAGAAGATTTCAATGCAAGACACCCTACGCAAGAAAACTGTCACCATTCCCATTTTATTTAGGTGTATCCATATAAATTGCCCTCCCAAAAAAGTTTGCCTCATCACTGAGCATAATGTTCTGTGGAAACTGAGGGTCCTGTTCCAATTTTTGTTTTGCCCATTCTGCGATTTCAGCGGGCCGATCTGGGTCACCAACCATTCCCATTTTATTTAGGTATATCCATATAAATGACCCACCCTGTATATATATATACTGCTCAAAGAAATAAAGGGGACACAAACATATATATATATATATATATATATATATATATATATATATAGTAGTGCAGCGCTCACTGAATGTATTGGGGGAAATTCACCTGACAACGGACTTAAGGCACACGGGCATGATTTTCCACTTAAACCAGTCCATGCAGTTTATTATGTAAGCATAAACCACTGTATGCCATGTTACACATCAGAGACCTAGCATACAGTCCACTCTCATCTGTGGTTATGTCCACACAGTTCATTAACTGATCCTCGTCAGTGCATACAGTCTCCCATGCTCTGGGATACCTGCTTGGCAGTGTTGCAGGCTTCACAGGCTGGCATCACATGGGTCCTGACTTCCAGGGAAGCTGCCTTACTGGGATCACTGATTATGACTTGATTGTCAAGCTCACATCCATCAGTTTCAGACCCACGGAAGGTTGGTAGCTTCCCCCAACGCAGTTAGCCATCACAGACTCTGCAGGCACATGCCTCCTCCATGTGCCTTCCAGGAAACCTGTACACTTTCAGGACCTTCCAACACAGAGACCATGTGACCAAACCACTGTCTCAATATATTGTATGAGACACACCAATTGATGGGAGGTTTGTGGTTAGCAAGACCTGCCAAACTCTCTGACTAACCCTGCAAGCCCAGCCCCTTATACACTAAGCATGGCTCATGGAACTACAGATCCCAGAGCAACATTTTAGGCTTGCAACGCAGAGGACCTCCACCTCTGCGACACATACAGCCATTCACAATAACACCAGTCACTGTCTCACAATATATATATATATATATATACAGTGCGGTGAAAAAGTATTCATAGCAAGAATTTGTGAAGTATAAAGGAAATAATAAATGACTTTCTAATTATTTTAAAAATATAAATCTGAAAATTGTGATGTGCATTTGTATTCAGCCCCCTGTAAAACACCTACAAAAAATCCTGAGCAACCAATTGCCTCCAGAAGTTACATAACTAGTAAAATGAGTCCACCAATTTTTTTTTTTATCATTGTAACTACATCTATTCTATGAAGGCCTCAGAGATTGTTTGAGAACATTATGAAAACCAATGAACATACCAGGCAGGTCAGGGATAAACTTTTGAACAAGAGTAAAGCAGGGTTAGGCTATAAAAAATAGTCCAGTCAGTGATCACGAAGCACTAATCAATCATCAAAAATTGGAAAGCATATGGCATAACTGAAAATCTACCAAGACATGGCCATCCACCTAAACTGACATCCTTAGCAAGGAGAGCACTAATTAGAGAAGCGGCCCATGGTCACTCTGGAGGAGCTACAGAGATCTTTATCAGAGACCAAGTACATTATAAAGATAAAAAAATTAAATATTTCTTTTCTATTTATCTGTAGAACCATTAAAGTAAAATTTAACTAGAGTAACATAGTACGTGAATCATAGACTATTTTACTATGGCCCATTATTAGGAATATAGATGAATCAATTGCTCACACTTTGGAAACTGGGCAGCATATTGCAGAACATTGGCACATGGAAAGATCTGTCACTTGTTAATGCCAGAAGCGACAATTCCAAAGTTTCAGAAATTGCCCACCTCAGTTTAGGCAGTGTTTGCAAAGAATCAGAAATTCAAAGGTACTTGTGCAGACAAAAACAGTTTTTCTATTTAAAAAATAAAAAAAGGGAAAGATAATGTAATATGCTGTCTGATACCAGAAGATGGTGACCACAGTAGACGAAGGAACATTCTAAACAGATGACAGTGGAATGGAAAAATGTTGACTAGACTTTCAATATTCCCTACCAGTTACTGCAGAGTATATGTCATGCAGGTTGAAAGGAAATATTCTGGTTCTAGAATGAAAAAAAAACTTTTATTTTCCAGTTTTGGTTGATTTTAAGGAATGCATACCAGCTTTTTGTTAGTTGAAATGTGTGAATTTAACATTATTTTGAATGTCTACGTACAGTAGAGCTTTGAAAACGAAATAAGGATTAAGCTACATTTTCATATCTATGTATTTGTTATATCCGTGGTGAATGTTTTTTCTTATGTGTCATCAGATTTAACTCTTTTGTGTATCCATGTTGCATCTGCTATTTTTCTCATCAGTTTTTAAAAACTGAAGGAGGACTGTCTGAACTTGTATTTTTCCATTTAGTCTTGGCAATGGATTTACGAAAAATGCATAAAACACGGATGAAGTACAAAGTTTTTCATCAGTGTTTAACAGATCTCAGATTACTTTAGCCCACAAGTCCAATCTGCAAAATCAATGAAAATGGGACATACTCTCTCGTCTATCAAACACACAGATCTGTTTTTGAAATGTATGTGTATGGATCAATAAATTCTCTGTCCATGTGATGTGTAAAAGAAAAATGACCAGCACATGTGTACAACAGATATCTGGTACTTCATGGGTCATCTAAAGGGAATCTCTACTTCCTAGATATTGATGAGCTATTCTTAGCACTGTTCTTTAATATAAAAAATGAGAGGGTTCCTGACATTTGGCAACCCTACCAATCAGCGGTTTGCACCTCTGGTGGTGATGAGATATAAACAGTATAAGTATCTGAAACAACAGAACTGCATACATCGTGTAATGGCTGCTTCTAGAAACTGGAGCTCAGTTTCTATTGAAGTGGAAAGGAGCTGAGAATGAAGTACCCAAAAAATGGACACTACAAAGCATATGAAACGTTGGTGTTCCAGCTCCATACACTATTTATATCCGGCAGCCACTGGACATCCACACAGTGGCATATGAAGGGGGAAGGTGGGGCATTTTCACTGAGTGCCGCAACTAGGGTGTCTTCTCGGCAGCTGCTTTTTGCTGCAACCCCGGAGTGGGATTTGGCCTTCTTTGAGCTGGTTGTCAAGTTGACAGCCAGGACCAGAGTAGATGTAACATTTCAACTATGGCAGGCACGGCACTGACTAAGAGTAGTGCCTCTGACTACAGTGCCTCCTCCCTGGTTGCCATGGCCTTGTTGGGTGTCCCTCCCCACTCATTAATATGTAAAAGGGGGCGTTACAAGAGTTATATGGGCCAATTAAAATGCTTGTATCTTTCAGTCCCTTTCTATGTGAGGCTATAAAAGGTTGTCATATCCCCCTCCTCCTCTTCCCCCTCTGTGAATGGGTCCCGGAGGTGCTTGTCCCACCCACACTCCCTATTTTAATGTTTGTATTGTAATTTCACATTTTGTTCATTTTAGATTCAAGTCACAGCGGAAATGAAAGAAAGGACACATGAATACGGCTCGTCGGCTGACTTGCCTGTGAATAGACTGCAGGGCATTTGGCAGCGACCGTGGTTAATTAATTTATGTGCCTTTCTAAGTGGTTATAAAAGTAGTTAACTGTTAAAAGAAATATTTAAATAAAGCTGTGACTGACCTTCATCCATCAATTTAGCATTCTGGTCTTTCTTTAGTGTGTTTAAGGTTTATGTGTGGGAGGGAACATGGTAAGTTTCTGTTTGGGGTCTCCGCAGTCTATTCTAGTCATTCAGGTGCGAGTACAATGAAGTCATGACCGCTGGCACTTCTGCGTCAAGACGATATCAGCAACGTGATCAGAAGCGGTATCTGTGTCCGTTATTTTATCTTCATGCACTGGAATCATTGGTGCAGGAGCTGGGTCACACCACAGTGGAATCCCTGACCGTGGACCAGCAACAAAAACAGCTACACCGGTAGATGCTGAAGATATTCCTGTGGGAGGAGGTCAGGAAACCAAAACCCCGGTGTCCTCAGCTGTGACTACCGTCCTGCCCTCCTCTTACATTGACATCATGTGAGCCAGCAGCTGTAGTGTTTAAAACTGCAGCTGGCATTAAGGCCTAATGTTAGTATTGTTAGAAAAGTGTTGTTTATCAGACACCCCCAATGCTAACCTAGTGATAAAAAAACACACCAGTCACAGGTATCTGCTAATGAGAGTACCACTGTCATCAGCATATGCCTGTTGTCACTGTTAGCAGCGAGAGTAGGCGAGGTTGATGAGAGTATTCATCAGTCGTAGCCTGTGCAATAAATATATATTGTTTGTAAATGACACAGGTTTGATGTCAATTATGTAGTGTTAGAAAAACACAGTTGGCATTAAGGCTTGGTATTAGTAATTCAGAAATATTGTCTGTCAGACACCCACATTACTAACCTAGTAATAAAAAAACAGACACACAAAAATACTTTAACGAAATAAACACTCCCCCACATTTTCTCTTGTTCGCCACTTTACAGTATTTAAAATTTTTTTTAAAAATCTCACACAGGTCTGCCATAGTCTACAGAATCAGAGATAGTCCAGCGATTCCTATGAACAAAGGCTTTCGAGCCTCGTTCTGATGCTTCATAGCCTTTGCCTACATACACTTTTGGGTCCTGCTGCACAGTGCGAGATCTGGCGACTCTGAAGAGCGGTGACATCAGTAACATGACGCTACTAACCTCACCTCACCTGGTGCTTCCTGTAAAAAACAGACATGTAAGACCTCTTTCACACTTCAGTTTTTTACAATCAGTCACAATCCGCCAGGTTTTGAAAAAAACGGATCCTCAATTTTTTTGGAGGATCCGTTTTTTTCCCCCATTGACTTCCATTAATGGCGGATTGTGACGGATTGCCGTCCGTTGCATCCGTTTTTTTTGAGGATCCGCCAAAAGTTGCTGTCCGTCTCCATCCTCAAAGATTTGAAAATGGAGCTTGCAACGTTTTTTTCTCTGGCGGATCCTCCACACACTCATTTAACCCGAAATTCTTTCTGGGTGCGGAGAAAAAAAAGAAGAAAAAAAAAAAATTCTCTCTCTCTCTCATGGGTGTGTGTGTGTACGTGTCTCCGGACACCACACATACTAGAAACATGGACATGTGAAGGGAGCCATAAAGAGATTTTATGACAAGTTATGTGCTACTCATTTTACTAAACCTTTATCATTTATACCAAACCTGAGCAAAGTGTGGCCTGAGGGCAACATGGGGAGGCAATGGTGTTGTCATGTTGCACATGGGGAGGCTATGGGGGTTTCATGCTAGACACGGAGAGGCTATAGGGGTGTTAGGTTGCACACGGGTAGGCTATGGGGTGTCATGCTGCACATGGGGATGCTATGGGGGTGACATGCTGCACATGGTGAGGCTATGGGAAGGCTGTTTGCTGTCATGCAATATATAGGGAGGATTTGTGTGGCTCAATCAGTATATGGGAAGGCAGTGTGGGCCTCATGTAGTATATGAGAGACTGTGTGGGGCCTCATTCAGTATGTGGAGAGACTGTGGGGCTCATGCTATATATAAGAAGGCTGTGTGGGACTCATGCAGTTTATGGGGAGGCTGTGTGGGGCCTCATGCAGTATATGGGGAAACTGGGGCTTATGCAGTACATGGGGAAGCTGTGTGGGGCTCATGCCATATATAGGGAGGCTGTGTGGGGCTCATGCCATATATAGGGAGGCAGTGTGGGGCTCATCCATACATAGGGAGGCTGTGTGGGGATCATGCCATATATAGGGAGGCTGTGTGGGGCTCATGCCATATATAGGGAGGCTGTGTGGGGCTCATGCCGTTTATAGGGAGGCTGTATGGGGCTCATGCCCATTTTTGTAGTAGGCTGTGTGAGGCTCATGCTGTATATAAGGGGCTGTGGGGGGTTCAAAGATATATAGGGGGGTGTCAGCATACTTAATTATGCTAAGTATTAAGTGATACAATTAATATTAATAAATTAATATTGAGTAGAATTAATTTCAAGCTATTAGTTCGACCCTCCACAACAGTCATGGTCTATCATTTGGCCCCTTGGGAAAATTAATTGCCCATCCTTGATTTATACTATATAAGTAAAAATAAACCTCTAAATCAAAAACCTAAGAACTCGAGCAACATTTTCGAAGTTTATACATATGCTTGTCTGTATAGCTGCCATGCACTAAACTACATAGATACCGTAATCTAAACAGGCAGCTGATTGTGAATGTATGTGCATGAAAAAAAAACATGCTTTGACCATGCAGAGATAGTCCTCAAAATCTTGGCTAAGGTCTCAATTTTGAAATTGAGCCAGTGGAAAACCTGCTTAATGGAACAAAATGTTCAGACCATTGAAAAGTTTGAACACTCATTCATTTGATTAATTTGGGTGGTTCTATGGTCTGTGTAGAGAGAAAACAGAATTTACTACACTTATCCATAGATTTATTTTTAATTTAAATTTGGCTAATACAATAAAGATTTTACACTAGTCACTTGAGTAATAATAATATTCAGGATTTGTATAATATCAATACAATCTGTAGTTTTTTACAGTTAGGAAAGTAACAAACAAGTAAAAAAATAAACTCATAATGAGACAAAAAAGAAAGAAACCCCTTTCTTTATTATCTAGGGTTCTGCTTACATCTGCATGTCACTTGCAGTTCTGGGCAAAAATTAAAGACAAATATGAGACATAGTAGCTCCCATTGCTGAGCCATTTTGTCTGCTGAATTAAAGAACACCATGGCATAAACCTGATGTACCCCGTTATAATCAGTGGGGTATTCCAGCACCTCTGCTATAGTGTAATGAGTCTGGCACTGAAATTAATTGCGCGGATGTGAATGAAACCGTCACTTTTGTAACTTAAGGTTGAAGACGTTCAGCTAAGCATGTGTCAGGTCATGTTTTCAGGATTTCCTTTGCATTGCACAGGTGAAGCAATTATCACCTGAGCAATACAAAGGAAATCCTGAAAACATGATCTGTTGGTGGGCCTTGAGGACTGGCGTTGGGGAACCCTGCTCTATTCAGTCTGTGCAATATTAACAGACTGAAGAGACTGGTGATGAAAATACAAGTCATGTGTTTTTGACTACACATATGTCCAAGACTGACACAAGAAACATGTGTCAGTAATGGAACTATGTGGTGTCAAAAACGCAAAGTGTACGGCACAAAGTGTGTACGGTGCAGATTGTGTAGGCGGCGAAAGACACATTAATCAAACCGTATTTTGTGAATGTAGTATTGCACATTTATTTAAAAAACAAACAATTTTTTATTGTGAATGACGTTTGGGAGAAGATTGGGATACTTTGGGGGTGTGGAGAGACGAGGAACGGTTGGAAGTTGAGGAAGGGGTTCTAGGAGAAGGGGCGACGAAAGTACTGGGGGAAGGGAGCTCAGCGATGGACATGGAGGCAGGTTGAGACACATTAGGAGGAGGAGGGGCAAACAAAGTCTTTTGTTTCTTTTTTGCTTCTTTGGGGCAGGAGTCACCTGCCTGGACCGACTTCCACCGTGTGACCGCCTTACATTGCTCGACCGCCTTGATCTGGTGGACCATGTCCTTGTTGGGTAAAAGAGGGAATGTGGGTCACCCCTCTGATGCTCAGTGGTGGTGCTCCTAGAAGTGGCGGTGGCGGTGCTCCTAGAAGGAGAAGTGGTGGCGGTGCTCCTATGAGGAGAAGTGGTGGCGGTGCTTCTAGTAGGAGAAGTGGTGGCGGTGCTCCTAGGAGGAGAAGTGGTGGCGGGGCTCCTAGGAGGAGAAGTGGTGGCGGGGCTCCTAAGAGGAGAAGTGGTGGCAGTGCTCCTAGGAGGAGAAGTGGTGGCGGTACTCCTATGATGAGGAGTGGTGGCGGTGCTCCTAGGAGGAGAAGTGGTGGCAGTGCTACTATGATGAGGAGTGGTGGTGGTGCTCCTTGAATGATGAGGAGTGGTTTTGGTGCTCCTTGAATGATGAGGAGTGGTGGCGGTGCTCCTTGAATGATTATGAGTGGTGGCGGTGCTCCTAGACGGAGAAGTGGTGGCGGTGCTCCGAACAGGAGAAATGGTGTTGGTAGCCCAAGCAGGTTCTGCTGTGGCGATGCTCCAAGATAGTACTCCGGTGGCGGTGGCAGTGCTCCAGATAGGAGCAGCACTTGCCATGGTGGTGGCAGGGGTGGAGTGTCCAGCAGCACTCGGTATTGGTGTGGTGTAGTGGTGTCTGGCTTGGCAAGGAATGCAGGTGGTCATGCAGTCGGTAGTGAGGTGTAGCGAGTCAGTGGTGTCACTGTTGGAAATGACACCACTGACTGCTGCATGTACCGATTCTGCTGCATAGCCTGCAAGTAAGCAGTGTTGCAGGCCTGCAACACATTCAGCTGTTGCTCAGGACTAAGGTGTTCCGCCATACCCTGTTCAATTTTACTGAAAAAATGGTGCACATGTCTGTTGAGGTCGGCCTCCAGCTGGTCAAGGCGCTGGTCAACAGAGTGGAAGCGGTGTTCCATGTGAGTAAAACCGCATTCCATGAGTGAAAAACCGCTTTCCACTCTGTCTGACAGCGACTTGAGGCTGACATGAAAGGTCTCGCTCAAGTGCATGAACTCGGGCAAGACAGGCCTGTCTGAGGCCCTCTGCCGCTGGCGGGAAGTGCCCCCATAACCAGTGGCAGAGACCTGGGAAGGGAGAACACCTGATTGACCAGTTCCTGGTGACCAGCTGTCCATGTTGCTGACCTGCAAGATGCTTCTTGGCTGTCGGATGGCAGGGAAGGGTCCGAGGTCATCTGATGAAGGACCGCTCCAGGGACAGGTTGCAGGGTGCTGCTCCAGGTGCTGTGGAAAGAAAAGTAAAACATTACTATCATGCATTTACAAGAAGCATCAGCTGTGGAATAGAAAAGCACAGGTTATTAAAAAAAAATATATATATATATATATATAATACTTACGTTCTGGTGGCAAGGACCTGTCTTAGGAACGCCAACTCGCCATGATAGCAGTACTTTCTTCTGATCCTTGCCGCTGAACCACTGCGAACCTGTCCCTCAGCACGAACATCAGTGTTGAAGTGGTCCTTCATCGAGCGCCAACGTGTGCGGACTTTGTTCACTATTGAAAAAACAAAAACGTTATACAATGAACTGATGGCAACATCTGTATCATCACACACACCTGAGTGAACTTGGCAAACAGTCAATGTGGCATCACAAAAGAATTCAATAGACAATGCAGTCACTGTTGATCCTGAGGACACTGTTGTGTTTACTGCTAGAATATATCTAGCAGGAAGCAAGCACATCAGTATCATCAGGAGCAAGAGTGAAAGAAGGATCAATACAGCAGTACAATACAAGATGCAGTCACTGTTGATCCTGAGGACACTGTTGTGTTTCCTGCTAGAATATATCTAGCAGGAAACACAAAAGGATCATCAGAAACAAGAGTCAATGCGGCATCACAGAGCATGGAAATACTTACAAAACGCCTTTTTGGAAGTTGGAGAGGCGCTGTCCCAGTCATCGATCATCGCTGTGGCCACGTCATTCCAGAGCTTCCGGGTCACCACAGTGTCCTTGTACTGCTGGTCACGGCTGTCCCACAATGGGACACGCTCCTGGACGAGGCGGATAAGGTGCTCATTGTCCAAGTAAATGTCTTCATCCTGTTGTGGAACCTAAAAAAAAAAACATTATAATCTTGGAAATTTTGGAGAATGAAAAAGATAGAAAATTAGAAATAAAAGAAGCAAGATAGAAGATAAAAAACAGGACAGAAAAACATGGATTTTTGTGATAACTCACCGTAAAATCCTTTTCGCCGAGACGCTCATTGGGGGACACAGATACTGTGGGTGTATGCTACTGCCGCCTGGAGGCTTACAATAATTGAAAAAAAGAGGTTAGCTTCTCCTCCACCATATACACCCTAGCCCCGATTGCGGGCGAAGACCAGTTTCCTGCAAAAGCAGTAGGAGATCAAACAGAAATCAGACAACATCAACCTTAATGCAGGTAACAACCAGTCAAGAAAATAAGCACCCTAATCTCATACAGAGAGCATATTAATTAAATAAACAGAAGCCAACTTGGCTAGCATGGCGGGTGCTGTGTCCCTCAATGAGCGTCTCGGAGAAAATGATTTTACGGTGAGTTATCACAAAAATCCATGTTTCTCCTTCACCTCATTGGGGGATACAGATACTGTGAGACGTCCTAAATCAGTCCCTGGGTGGGAAGTTGACTCACCGATCCAAGCTACATGCACCTCCTGTCTAAGGTGCACCACCGCTGCTTGGAGAATCCTTCTACCCAGGCTCGCATCCGCTGAAGCCTGAGTATGAATATTGTAATGTTTAGTAAATGTGTGCAGGCTGGACCAGGTTGCTGCTTTGCAAACCTTTTCCGTTGAAGCCTGGTGCCGAAGCGCCCAAGAGGCGCCCACTGCCTGAGTAGAGTGTGCTCTGATGCCTGCTGGAATTGGCGCGCCTCTGATGCGGTAGGACTCCTGAATAGCCAAACAAATCAATCTGGCTGTGGTCGATTTTGAGGCAGCGAGTCCCTTCCTGCGACCTTCAGGGAGCGCGAACAGCGCGTCTGACTGATGAAAGGGTGTCATCCGCGACACGTACCTCCAGAGTGCTCTCACCCGGTCTAACGTATGCAGGGCCTTTTCCATATGGTGTACCAGTGCTGGACAAATAGAGGGCAAGACAATATCCTATCAATGTGAAACGAGGAAATGACTTTTGGCAAAAAAGGAGGAGCTGGTCTAAGAACCACCTTGTCTTTGTGAAAGGTCAGAAACGGGGCTCGGCAAGATAGCGCTGCCAGCCCAGAGACCCTCCTGGTTGATGTTATAGCTACCAGGAACACCACCTTCCAGAAAAGGTATGACAAAGAGACATCCTGTAGCGGCTCAAATGGAGCTTCCTGCAGAACACTTAGGACCAGGTTAAGATCCCAGGCGTCCATAGGTGCCTTATAGGGAGGTACCAAGTGGGAGACCCCCTGGATGAAAGTCTTTACCTGCAAGTTGGTAGCAATCCTGCGCTGAAAAAGGACGGAAAAAGCCGATATCTGTCTCCTGAGAGAATTGGGGGCTAAGCCTGAGTCTAGGCCAGACTGGAGAAAAGCCAAGATATTAGGGATGGAGAATCTCAGTGGAGAACAACCATTGCCTCGACACCATGCAAAGAAAACCTTCCAGGTGTGGTGGTAAATTGGTGCTGAGGCAGGCTTCCGGGCGCTAACCATCATAGCAATCACTTTGCGCCCAAACCCCGCCTGCATCAGAATCCAAGATTCAACGGCCAAGCCGTCAAACACAGGGCCACTGAGTTCAGGTGGCAGATCGGCCCCTGAGAAAGTAGATCTGGGCGCTCTGGCAGTCGCCATGGCATGGCGACGAGCAGCTGCACTAGATCTGCTTACCACGCCCGACGAGGCCAGTCTGGGGCCAGCAGAATCACTGGCACCCCTTCTGCCTTGATCTTCTTGATGACCCTCGGAAGTAGTGGAGCGGGGGAAATAGGTATGGGAGGCAAAACTGATTCCATGGCAGAACCAGAGCACCCACAGCGATTGCCTGCGGGTCCCGGGACAGAGCGACAAATACAGACACCTTGGCGTTCTCCCTGGAGGCCATCAGATCCACATCCGGTGTTCCCCACCATTGGCAAATTTGCTGAAAGACCTCGGGGTGTAGTGATCATTCCCCGGATGCAGGCCTCTGTCGGCTGAGGAAGTCTGCCACCCAGTTCCCTACCCCCCGGGCTGTGTACCGCAGATATCGAGGTTCCTCTCGGCCCAGCGAAGCACGTGCCCTACCTCGCGCATGTTTGCCCTACTGCAGGTGCCCCCTTGGAGATTTATGTAAGCCACTGCCGCGGCATTGTCCAACTGAATCCGGATGGGGCGGCCTGCTAGAATGTGATGAAACCGTTGCAGAGTCAGCTGGATCGCCCGTATGTCCAACAAGTTGATCGGGAGGCCTGCCTCCTGCGGTGACCACCGTCCCTGGGTTGTGTGGTGGTGAAAAACCGCTCCCCAGCCGAGGAGGCTGGCATCAGTTGTGACCACCAGCCACTGATCTGGGGGAAAGGGTTTCCCCTGAAGAAGGGAGGAACTGATTGTCCACCACTCTAGTGACTGTCTGACCTGAGAGGACAACCGGCCACGATGATCGAGCATGAACGGGTTCTTGTCCCAGGATGACAAGAGGCGTGCTGCAGGGGGTGAAGATGGAACTGGGCGAATGGGATTGCTTCCATTGCCGCCACCATCTTTCCTAGAATCCTCATGCAGAAACGGATGGTGTGAGGGACTGGTTGGCGCAGTACCCGCACTCCCTGCTGGAGGGCTAGGGCCTTGTCTCGAGGGAGAATTACCAACCCTCGGCAAGTGTTGAAGATCATCCCTAAAAAGGAAATTCTCTGAGCTGGAACAAGGGATGACTTCTTTACATTGACCAACCACCCTAAGCGGGCAAGAGTATCTAGCGTGATGCTGACACTTTCCTCACATGCCCGTCTTGAAGGGCCCTTGACCAAGAGGTCGTCCAAGTAGGGGAATACAACTATGTCCTGGGAGAGCAGGATGGCCATGGGGACTGCCATGACCTTTGTGAACACTCTGGGGCAGTGGCTAGCCTGAAGGGCAGCGCTGCAAACTGAAAATGTAGACCGTTAATGGCAAAGCGTAGAAACCTTTGGTGTGGAGCGAAATTGGGGATATTTAGATAGGCATCCTGGATATTGATAGAGGCCAAGTACTCTCCCTGCCCCATTGCCGATATGACTGAACGAAGAGACTCCATCCAAAAATGCCTGATCTTGATAAATTTGTTCAGGAGCTTTAGACCCAAAATGGGCCTGACAGTCCCGTCCCTTTTGGGGACTGCAAACAGATTGGAATAAGCCCTGAGTCTTCTCGTTTTACGGTACCGGAATGATGACTCCGTTGTGGCTGAGCGAATTGATGGCTCCTAGTAGAGCCTCTGCCTGGGTATCCACTTTGGGAAGACGGGAAAGAAAAAATCATCTTGGGGTGTACCTGACAAATTCTATCTTGTGCCCTGTGGACACCAGCTCTCTCACCCATGTGTCGTGTGCGACATTGAGCCAGGCATGGTGAAACCAGAGTAGGCGGCCACCTACCTTGCTGGTGCCGCCTGACAAATGCCCCGAGTCATTTGGCTGGAGATCTTTGGGACCTGGATCCCCTTGATCTGGACTGGTTAGTATGCATCCTCCCCAATGGGTTGGCTCTATATGAGACCTGTTGGTCCCTATTCTGGTTAGGGCACCCTGACACAGCGGAATAAGCCGCCGTAGTCCACCCGGAGTTGCAAAAGGCCCGAAAAGGCACCTGAAACTGGTGACGAAATGGCGGTTTGACCTTTTGTTGAGGAAAAAAATCACTCTTGCCTCCTGTGGAGTCGGAGATGAGCTGATCTAACTTCTTTCTGAAGAGGCAGCCACACTGGTATGGTAGCGCTGTTAAGGACTTTTTTGAGGCTGAATCGGCCCACCATGTCCTTAACCATAGCGCTCTCCTAATGGAAATTGCATTTGCGACCGCAAGTGCCGTGCAGTTGGCTGCATCTAAAGATGCATTGATCAAGTAGTCCCCCGCCATGGCTATCTGATCTGTGATTTCTGATACTTCAGCTGGTAGGTATATGTCTTGCAAGGCTCTATTCAATGATTCTGACCAAGAGACCATGGCCTTGGCTACCCACTTTGCAGCGAACGAGGAAGAGATTGCTGATCCTGATGCCTCAAACACTGAGCGAGCCAAGTTCTCTATGAGATGATCAGTGGGGTCCTTAATAGAAGAACCACTAGGTACAGATAGTAGAGTTTTTGTAGCCAAGCGCGACACAGGTAGATCCACCGTTGGGGATTCTGTTCCCTTTTTCCGGAGATCCGGGGCAAAAGGATACTTCGCCTTGAGTGCCTTCTGGCCCGAGAACCGCCTGTCCGGCCCTTCTCTGTGTCATTGCACTATGTCCTCAGATTCAGCGTGAGTGCAAAATACTCTGTGGGGACGCTTGACTCGCTTAAATGACACCTTATGGTCCAAAGCCAGAGTGGAATCATCTCAATCCCCAGAGTCTGGTTGACGGCCTCTATGAGACTGTCAACCATTTCCTGACCACCCGGCATATCTAGGTCAAGGTGTACGTCCGAGTCGTAGTCCGAGCCTTGCTCGCTATCAACTGCTGGTGATGAAGAACGAGAAACAGAGCTCACGGATGCCGAGGCACCGGATGGATCGGGAGATGCCCTGTGTTTTCGTTTCCCCCGGGTCTGCCTGGAGTGAGGGCGGCCCCTGCAGGCCGGAGGCTCCTATGAGGTAGAGGACCCCTCTAAGACAGGTGAGCCATTGTCCCTGCCATTTTCCCTGCCCCTATCTGGGACCCGAAGGGACTCAATTGCTCTCGTAAGTGACGCCATAGATTGAGATAATTATAACGCCCATTCCGGGGGACTTGGTACACCGGGCTCAGTCGCAGGGGAGGGCTCCTGAGCACGTTCGGACTCGTAGGCTTCGCATACTCGCTTGGTCTGAGCCCGCGGAAAAGCGGACCGACTGGAGATGCATGCAGCGTATAAGAACGTATGCGTCTTAGGTTTTCCTGACCTGCTGTACCTGTCAGGAATCACCGCCGGGGGAGGGCGCTCTTTGCTTCTGTTAGCGTGGCCTCTGTGTGGGGCTAGGGGGCAGCACTTACCCCTGTCCTGTGTCCCCTGTGTCCTCAGTGTGCGAGGCGTCGCTTCAATCTGCGCACCAGCACTGCGGGCAGGCCCCAGGAAGAAAAAAAGGATCCTTGGGCGGTACTTCCTTTTGCAGCCTAGCTTCGGCCTGAAGCCGGGGCCTAAATTTCTTCGGCGTCCACCCAGGCCACGGGGGGTGGGGCCACGGCCTGGCGCCGACTGAAGCCGCGGTCTCGATTTTTATTATCCGCCCGGGGGGTGGGCGGAACCGCCAGACTCCAGAATCAAAGCTGGGACCGGATCCGCCGCTGCCAGACGCCCGTCTCTGATGCTGCCTGGGAGAAGCTAAGGGCTCCAGCCCTGCGCCGCTGCAGGAGCCCTCCCTGGCCATCCACCTCCATCCAGCTCAGGTAGAGGGGAAGGGAGCCATATGAAACAAGTACGGTGCAGGCAGCCTAGCTCCATCTAACCCCTTGAAGGGGTGAGGAGAGGGATTGCCCGCCGCCTTGCCCTCACCGCAGTCTTAGCATTGGTGGGGCAGTGGGGGCCGCACGGACTATGCTTGTGCCTCTGCGCAGCCTAGAGTTTCAATACCCTAGGGTGGACAGGGCTAAGTCCGGCATCATGTCCCCCATTGCGAGAGAGGATACGTGGAGGGACACTCGCACATGCTTGCCCATTGTTAGTTTGGGGAGATTGGACCCTTTCAATAGGGTCCGTCGCCCCTGTCTTATCTTCATGGGGAAAAAAAAATAAAAGATCAGTCTTGAGACAGACCGACGTGTGCCTCTAACAGACACTAAGCAAAAATCTGGTTTCTGCCTGCAGTCGGGGCTAGGGTGTATACGGCGGAGGAGGAGCTAACCTCTTTTTTTCACTTAGTGTCAGCCCCCACGCGGCAGTAGCATACACCCACACTATCTGTGTCCCCCAATGAGGGGAAGGAGAAAAAGGAAGAGAAAAAATAAATAAAAAAAGGGACATTGAAAGACTATATACTTACAATCCGTCTTCTCGACTTGGCTAGGCAGCTCCCAATGTTCCGCCTCACTTGTCGGGTCCGATGATGAGGTCTGTAAAGAAAAAAAATTATTACACATTTGTAGAGGCAGCTATACTTACCCAAAGGTAGCAAGATCCTCACCTCACGCTCTGCTTGGGCCAGTTCTTGCTGGGATGGAGAATATTCCGATCCAGAAGACATGCTGGAATTTAAACAAAAAAAAACATTAGTACATAATAAATTTTAAAGGACAGGCAGACATTATGTTGAAGAATACTCACATTTTAGCTGCTGCAACTTGTATCCAAAGTTGTGGCTCTTCTTTGTTCAAGGCTGTTATCTCTTCCAGGCTGTCTGTAGAGTAAGTGGTCTGACCGTGTAGACACCTTCTTTTATCTAGACTCCTCTCAAACAATGTTGCTTGTGTAGGGGGTGGTTTAAACCAGTGTCTAGACATTGTTTACTCTCAAATCGCGTGCGCGCTAAAAGCGCTGACGAGCTCATGACCACGCGCACGCCAGTGACCCCATAGACTGTAATGTTATTTTTTTGCGCATTCAGTGTGATCACGTGCGCGTGGGACTTTTTTACGAGGTTGGGCGGAGCAAAAAATGCAACATGTAGCGTCTGGTGCGTCTGGGCACACACCTGGAAAATGTGCAGCGCACGAAACCGCTGATAGGCACGCGCAATCGCTAGAAACTGCGCCCGCCATTTTAAAGATGGGGACCATTGCGCGTGCGCCTGATAGCGCACGATGCGATGCGTGATAAAATGCTAGTGTGAAACCAGCCTTAGGTCCTTTTTTGTGTCCTTATAAGGTCCGTGTTTTTAAGGACCGCAATACGGGCACATGCACACCAATTCTATTCAATGGTGGTGCACACGTGTTAGGTTTTTCACATGGACCATGTGTCCATGTAAAAAACTTGCAGACATGTCAGTTTTTTATGACCACGGCGAAAAAATGAGTGTCACACACGTGCACACTGATGACACACGGATGACATCTGTGTGTCATCAGCATGACACCTGTACCTGGGAAAAAAATAATACAGTTTGCGCTGTTCCCAGATGCCAGGTGCTAAAGACCGCTATGATCATTGTCACCTGGTCAGCGTGACCAGGTGACAATGATGTGCACAACTTGTGTAAAATTAATAATTAAATTAAAAAATGATGTTGGCTCTCGTGCAGTTTTTATAACCAGCAGAGGCAAAGTCTTCCTGGGGACTGATTTTAATAAGTTAGCCTTTACTGGTGAGTTGACAGGGGACCCCAGAAATAAATTACATAGGGTCCCCCTATAAATTGAAACCACCAAAGGCTAAAAAGACAGTTATGGGTTGATATTAATAGCCTGGGAAGATGCCAGGGATATTGCCCCCCATCCCAGGCTACAAACATCAGCCTTCAGTTGCCCCAGAAGTGGAGCATCAATAAAATGCACCAAATCTGACACTTAGCCTCACTCTTCTTACTAGCTCTGTGGTGGTGGTAAGTGGGGTAAAAGGGTTGGGGTTGATGTCAGCTTTGCATTTTCAGCTGACATGAAGCCCAGGGGTTAGTAATGGAGAGGTATTAGGGCCAGACTGGCCATCTTGCATTTCTGGCAGATGCCAGAATGGCCAGTCACTGTTGTAGGCCACTCGATCTGTCGCCCCTTTCACGCTGTCAGTGGGCATTCCCTGTTGTCTTTTGCAGCCAGCACACCATGCAGCATCATCTTGCCTTGTGCACAGGATCATGCTGCAGTGGTAACATCACTGCCGCCGTGCTAGAAAGGACGAAGTTGATGGCCATGGTCTGATGTCTTGATCGTGAGCTACAGTGAGGTAACACAGAGACAGGGCAGGGGGAGGGGGGGCGCCCTGTGCTGTTCTGTGATTATCCGGCCATGCATCTTAATGTAGCTCATGATCAGAACATTGCATGCCCACTTCCTCCTGTCTAGCGCAGAGGCAGGGCCAGAAAGGATTTACAAGCAGCTGATAACCTTATCGTGAGTGCACGGAGCAGAAGCCCAGTAAGCAGCACCGGAGTTGTACTTTGGAACATAAAAGCTAAGCATTAGTTGAATTAAGAAAAAAAAAAGCTGTGTCCACTCTGCTCTCATGCCACTATCTCAAAAGAAAATCACCATTCCTGTGATGAACCATAACTCCCAGCATGACAAAGGCGCTGCTGTACATACTGGGAGTTATAGTTCTCCTCAAAAGCAAAAAGATAATAGTCACCCATGGGACATAAATGACACCTATGGGATCTTAAAAGGAATCTGATGGCTGATACATGTTGCACGATTCACAGGCCCACCCCTGACATGATGGCAGGGTGTCGATGTGTTGCCATCATGATCAGGTGTCTGCTAAAGGCCCCTGCGCCTGTCATAACAATACTCCTGTGAAAATCAGCTTGTGACTGGCATCCATAGGAGACCATGATTCTTGCAATATGCAGCAAAAATATATCAATAATTTAGATTTTTTTGGGCCAAATCAAAAAATGTAATAAAAGGTAAACAAAACATTATATCTACCTCAAAATTATATCAATAAAACCATCAGCATGGGGCACAACAAAAAGCCATCACAAAACTTCATATTCTGAAAATTGAAAATGTTATGGCGCTCTTAAAAAGGAGTTAAAAGCAAATTATTTTTTTTACAAATTTTACAAATTGCTTTTCACCACTTAAATGGTGTATTTGGTACTTTACAAAAAAAACAAACAATTTATCTAAGCACTAATAGGCAGGTAATTGCATCTTACCTGCCTGTTGTGCATGGTGTCATTATTCCTTGGCAGAGTGGTCACTGGATGCTCCTGTCAGGGATTCTGCTGCCTCTGCTAATGTGATAGGGTGGAAGTTCTGAGGTTATTTCGATTGACAGCTGGCTTCAGCAGTTAGGCAGTGGGAATCTGGCTGTCAATCAGAGTGACCTCAGAAGTCCCACCCCGTTGACAGAGTGCATCGGAAAAGAAGCCCCCCGCTCTGTAGACGAGATGTCGGCAGTGGCTCCTGAACCCCTGGCAGAAGCAGTCTGTGACCACATTGTGCCAGGGAAGAACGGTGCCAGAGACAATAAGCAGGTAAGCTGCAATTACCTGCCTGTTAGTGTTTAGATACATTCTTTTTTTGTAAAGTTCCGGATATCCTCTTTAACCCCTTATGGATCAAGGGGGCTTTGTGTATTCAATTTTTGCTCAATTTCTTCCTAAGTCCACAACTTTGTTACTTTTCTGTCAATGTAGCCATGTAAAGGCTTGTTTTTTGCAGCATGAGTTGTACTTTTGAACAGCACCATTGATTTTACCATATCATGTACTGGAAAACAGGAGAAAAATTCAAAGTGCGTTGAAATTGCAAAAAAGGGCAATTCCACAATTGTTTTTTGGATCTTCTTTTACCATGTTCACTAAATGCTAAAACTTTATTAGAACAAAACCGTTGGCACAACCCTGGTAACCGGAGGTGGTGCACAAGTAGGATCCCAATCCGTGAACTTCAATTTATATAGACTTGGCACACACCAAAAAGATTCTGATGCAGAAAGGTGGTTTTAATGAATTGCAGTACATACATACAGACGTTTCGGTCTAGGACCTTCATCAATGTACAATAAGTTGTACTGTGAGCTCTTAGTGACTGGGCTTTAAGGGAGATACCAATACTGCAAGTAGGCACCTGCGGCCGTCCCACGTGGTTCTATATAACTGCGTCCACATGTTATATAGAACCACGTGGGATGGCCGCAGGTGCCTCCTTGCAGTATTGGTATCTCCCTTAAAGCCAAGTCACTAAGAGCTCACAGTACAACTTATTGTACATTGATGAAGGTCCTAGACCGAAACGTCTGTATGTATGTACTGCAATTCATTAAAACCACCTTTCTGCATCAGAATCTTTTTGGTGTGTGCCAAGTCTATATAAATTAAATGCTAAAACTGACCTGCTATTATGATTCTTCAGGCCATTATGAGTTCGTAGATAACAAACATGTATATTTAAGTGGTGAAAAAAAAAATTCAAAGTTTGCCAAAAAAAAAAAATTGACACTATTTTCCAAGACTCGTAGCTAGAGTTGAGCGATACCGTCCGATACTTCAAAGTATCGTATCGGATGGTATCGGCCGATCTTTAAAAAAAGTATCGGTATCGCCGATTCCGATACCGGAAGTCCCATTCAAGTCTATGGGACTTCCGGTATCGGAATAAGAAAAACCCTTTCCTGCCCTTGTACAGCCTCTCTGGGGTCTGTACGGGCCTTTCGGGGGGCTGTGCCGGCCTGCCAGGGGGTCTGTGCAGGCTCCGGTGGTCTGTGCCGGCCTGCCGGTGGTCTGTGCAGGCTCCGGGGGGCTGTGCCGGCCTGCCGGGGGGCTGTGCCGGCCTGCCGGGGGGCTGTGCAGGCTCCGGGGGGCTGTGCCGGCCTGCCGGGGGGCTGTGCCGGCCTGCCGGTGGTCTGTGCAGGCTCCGGGGGTCTGTGCAGGCATCGTCCGATGGGACTACAAGTCCCATCGGGCGATGCCTGCTACCATGACAGTGATTGACACATTAGCCAATGATGGGACAGTAGTATTTTATGTAGAATTTCCCACACAGCAATGGCATAAAGTGAGACTAGGGACTTTTTTTTTTTTTAAGTGGCGGAGGAATACAGTGCGGAAGGATACCTACCTTCTGTCATTGGATTCCTGCAGCCCGTAGAGAACGGCAGCATCATCTGATGCTGCAGTTCTCTACCCAAGATCGTCGTGGGACACACTCGTGGACTGCTTCGGATCGTGGGTGAGTATTTTTGTGGTTTGTTATGTTAATATTTATTCCGGAAAAGACAATGGCTTCGGGGAACAATGTGACAAGTATTGGTAAGTATGTTACTCTATGTTATATGTACTGTATGTCTATGTATGTATTGTATGAATGTATTGTATGTATGTAGTATATATGTGGTATGTATGTAGCATGTAGTATGTATGTAGTATGTATGTAGCATGCATGTAGCATGTAGTATGTATGTAGCATGCATGTAGTATATATGTAGTATGTATGTAGCATGCATGTAGTATATATGTAGCATGTATGTAGTATGTATGTGGTATGTATGTAGCATGTATGTATGTAGCATGCATGTAGTATATATGTAGTATGTATGTAGCATGTAGTATGTATGTAGTATGTATGTAGTATGTATGTGGTATGTATGTAGCATGTAGTATGTATGTAGCATGCATGTAGTATATATGTAGTATGTATGTAGCATGTAGTATGTATGTAGTATGTATGTAGTATGTATGTAGCATGCAGTATGTATGTAGCATGTATGTAGTATGTATGTAGTATATATGTAGTATGTATGTAGCATGTAGTATGTATGTAGCATGCATGTAGTATATATGTAGTATGTATGTAGCATGCATGTAGTATGTATGTAGTATGTATGTAGTATGTATGTAGCATGCAGTATGTATGTAGCATGTATGTAGTATGTATGTAGTATATATGTAGTATGTATGTAGCATGCATGTAGTATGTATGTAGCATGTAGTATGTATGTAGCATGCATGTAGTATGTATGTAGCATGTATGTAGTATGTATGTAGCATGTATGTAGTATGTATGTAGCATGTAGTATGTATGTAGCATGCATGTAGTATGTATGTAGTATGTATGTAGCATGCATGTAGTATGTATGTAGTATGTATGTAGTATGTATGTAGCATGCAGTATGTATGTAGCATGTATGTAGTATGTATGTAGTATATATGTAGTATGTATGTAGCATGTAGTATGTAAGTAGCATGTAGTATGTATGTAGCATGCATGTAGTATGTATGTAGCATGTATGTAGTATGTATGTAGCATGTAGTATGTATGTAGCATGCATGTAGTATGTATGTAGTATTTTTTTTTTTTTTTTAACATTTAACACATTAGCCGGATGATGGGACTACTACTGTCCCATCATTGGCTAATGTGTCAATCACTGTCATGGTAGCAGGCATCGCCCGATGGGACTTGTAGTCCCATCGGACGATGCTTGCACAGACCCCCGGACATCAGCACAGCCCCCCGGCAGGCCGGCACAGCCCCCCGGCAGGCCGGTACAGACCCCCACAGGGTGCACAGACCACCGGCAGGCCGGCACAGCCCCCCGGCAGGCCGGTACAGACCCAGGGCAGTCCACACAGCCCCCCGGCAGGCCGGCACAGCCCCCCGGCAGGCCGGCAGAGACCCCCGGAAGGCCCGAAATGACGGCGCATCATGATGCGCACACACCGCGCATCATGATGACGTCAGGCCGTCAATCAACTGAACTTCCGATTCCGATGCCGAATTCCGATATTGAAAAAATATCGGAAGTCGGTATCGGAATTCCGATACAGCAAGTATCGGCCGATACCCGATACTTGCGGTATCGGAATGCTCAACACTACTCGTAGCATCTCCATTTTTCAGGATCTGGGGTCGGGTGAGAACTTATTTTTTGCGTACTGATCTGACGTTTTTATTGATACAGTTGTGGTGTTGATATGATCTTTTGATCACCTGTTATTGCAATTTATTGCAATGTTGCAGCGACAGAAAAATAATTATGGCGTTTAATTTTGAGGCAAACAAATAAATATATAAATAGTTTTGTCTGTACTGCAGTGTCTTTTCTACTAGTTTGGCAAATGCTTAATTGGCATCAGTAGTCTCATTGCCATGAGTAGGACAAAAAAATAAATTTTTCAGGATCGCTGTGGGTTTTTTAGTAGTCTTGGAAATAAATAATTGGCATCAGCCATCTAGTTGCAATTTCTAACTCTAACAAATACTTTTTTAGGACTGCTATATGTTTCTATTAGTGTTGCAAATAAATAATTGGCATCAGCCATCTATTCGCCATTTGTAGGCCATGGAAATCATTTTTCTGTATTGCTGTGTCTTGTCTAGTAGTTTGGCAAATACATAATTGGTAGCATGGTGACTCAGTGGTAAGCACTGCAGCCTTGCATTCTTGGGTTCAAATCCCACCAAGGACAACATCTGCAAGGAGTTTGCATGTTCTCCCTGTGTTTGTGTGGGTTTCCTCTGTGTACTCCGATTTCCTCCCATATTCCAAAGACATACCGATCGGGATTATAGATTGTGAGTCCCAGTGGGGACAGTGCCAATAATGATTGTAAAGCACTGTGGAATTAATGGCGCTATATAAATGAGTAAAATAAATAAATAAGCCTTTATTAGGCAAAAGAAAAAAATTTTCAGGACTGCTTAGTGTTTTTCAGTAGTGTTGCAAATACAGTGAGTATTGAAAGACTCCTTTACATTTTTCACGCTTTGTTTCATTGCAGCCACTTGGTAAATTCAGAAAAGTTCATTTTTTTTATTAATGTACACTCTGCTCCCCATCTTAACTGAAAAAAAACAGAAATGTAGAAATGTTTGCAAATTTATTAAAAAAAAAATGAAAAATCACATGGTCATAAGTGTTGCTCAGACACTCACATTTAAGTCACATGCTGTCCATTTCCTTGTGATCCTCCTTGAGATGGTTCTACTCCTTCATTTTTGTCCAGCTGTGTTAAATTAAACTGAAAGGACTTGATTTGTAAAGGCACACCTGTCTATATAAGACCTCATAGCTCACAGTGCGTGTCAGACCAAATGAGAATCATGAGGTCAAATGAACTGGCCAAGGAGCTCAGAGACAGAATTGTGGCAAGGCACAGATCTGGCCAAGGTTGCAAAAGAATTTCTGCAGTACTCAAGGTTCCTAAGATCACAGAGGCTTCCATACTCCTTAAATGGAAGAAGTTTGGGACCACCAGAAGTCTTCCTAGACCTGGCCATTCAGCCAAACTAAGCAATCGTGGGAGACGAGCCTTGGTGAGAGAGGTAAAGAAGAACCCCAAGATCACTGTGGCTGAGCTCCACAGATGCAGTAGAGAGATGGGAGAGAGCGCTTGTATGCGCCTGTATGCGCTTGTATGCGCGAAACAGCTGTCATCTAGTGCATCTCCACTTTTCTGCCTCCATGCTGTTGTTACATTTTACCGAAAAAACGGATCATTTTGGGATGGTCAGTGCCTGAAGCCACTTTTTTCCTGGAGAAAGCTCCACAAAGTCAACTATCACTGCAGCCCTCCAACCATCGTGCCTTTATGGCAAAGTGGCCCAAAAGAAGCCTCTCCTCAGTGCCAGACATATGAAAGCCTGCATAGAGTTTGCTAAAAACACATGAATGACTCCCAGACTATGGGAAAAAAGATTCTCTGGTCTGATGAGCCGAATATAGAACTTTTTATTGATTATTCTAAACGGTATGTGTGGAGAAAACCAGGCACTGCTCAACACCTGCCCAATACAATCTCAACAGTGAAACATGGTGATGGCAGCATCATGCTATGGGGGTGTTTTTCAGCTGCATGGACAGGATGACCAGTTGAAGGAAACATGAATGCAGCCAAGTACAGATATATCCTGGATGAAATCTCTTCTAGAGTGCTCTGGACCTCAGACTTGGTCGAAGGTTCACCTTCCAACAAGACAATGACCCTAATCTCACAGCTAAAATTACAAAGGAGTGGCTTCAGAAAACCTCTGTGACCATTCTTAACTGGCTCAGCCAGAGCCCTGACATAAACCCAATTGAGCATCTCTGAAGAGACCTAAAAATGGCTGTACACCAACGTTCACCATCCAACCTGACGGAACAGGAGAGAATCTGCAAAGAAGAATGGCAGAGGATCCCCAAATCCAGGTGTGGAAAAACTTGTTGCGTCATTTCCAAGAAGACTCATGACTGTACTAGCTCAAAAGGGTGCTTCTACTCAATACTGAGCAAATGTTTGAATACTTATGACCATGTGATATTTCAGTTTTTCTTTTTTAATAAATTTGCAAAATTTTCTACATTTCTGTTTTTTTCAGTCAAGATGGGATGCAGAGTGTACAGTAACAAAAAAATGAACTTTTTTGAATTTACCAAATGCAGTGAAACAAAGAGTGAAAAATTTAAAGGGGTCTTAATACGTTCTGTACCCATTGTAAATAACTGGCACCAGGCATCATGTTGCCTTTGGTATGCCAAAGAAATAATTTTTTAAGACCGCTGTGTGTTTTCTAGTAGTGTTATAAATAAAGGTCATCAGCCATCTCATTGCCATTTATAGGCAAAATAAATCATTTTTCAATACCGCTGTGTGTTTCCTAGTAGTGTTATAAATCAATAATTGTCATCAGCCATCTTGCTGCAATTTATAGGCTAAATAAATAATTTTAGCCTATAAATACTGTTCTAGCAGTATGGCAAATAAATAATTGTTATCAGCCATCTCATTGCCATTTATAGGCCAAACAAATGATTTTACTGTACCGCTGTGTCTATAATAGTAGTGTTTCTAAAATAATCATACACTCTTCAGCAGTGTTTTTGGGAGTAGAGTGTCTAAAATAAAAAATTCTACTCTACAGTCATCTCTTTCAAAATTGTAGGCCAAAAAAATTGTTTTGTTTTACTTCTTTGTCTATACGAGGAGTGTTTCTAAAAGGTTTGTATGATCTGCAGCCTTGTTTTTGGGAGTAAAATAAAATTATTTTCTGCAGTCGTCTCCCATTTATGGGCTGAAAAAAAATGTTTTATTTTACCACTGTGTCTATAAAAGCAGTGTTTCTGAAAAAGTTGTATATTCTGCAGCCATGTCTTTGGGAGTAGTGTGTCTAAAATAAACCTCTACTCTTCAACCATTATTTTGTGTGTAGGGTGTAAAAAAAAATTCTACTGTACCGCTGAATCTGTACGAGTTGTGGCTGTGACAAAAAAAAAATAAGAGTGCCTTTAAGCCTCCGTGTGTACTCCGCAACCTCTGAGTAACACAGGGAGAACTGTAGAATTGTGCTAAAAAGTCTTTGTGTGTAGTGTGCCAAGAACCCTCTCTGTGAACTCTGCAGCTGTGTCTGTATGAGTAGTGAGCCTAAAAAATAATTATACTATGCCGCTGTGTCTATACGAGTTGTGGGTCTAAAAAACAGTTCTACTCTGCACCTGTGTCTGTGGGAATACTGTGCATAAAAACAAATTTTTCTACTCTGCAACCGTGTCTGTGGGAATACTTTGCCAGAAAACCTGTGTGTATGCTTGTCTCTGTGGAAGTATTCTGAAAAAGCCTTTGTGGAGGTACACTGCAAAAGGGCCTTTGTAGGGGTACTCTGCAAAACATGCTCTTTTGTTATTTTGTATTCTTTAATTGGCTAGGCCCCAAAGCATTGTGAATAGAAAATAGAACAAACAAACTGCAGAGGAGTCTAGCAATGGCTGAGGGTGGCTGGTTTGCTTCTATATTCAGACAAAGGTACAAACAAGTCCTGTGGGATTCCCACATGGTTCATTTTATTAAATGTGAGCTTGCCCATGTTGGCTGTTGACAGACGCATGCGCCTGTCTGTAATCACACCGTAATGTAATCACAGGTGCTGACAGTTCACCTCCCACAGTTGAGACTAGAGTTGAGCGAAAAGGGTCGAAAAAATTCAAAAGTCGCCGACTTTTGGCAAAGTCGGGTTTCATGAAACGAAACCCGACCCTAGGATGAGGTCGGCCACGAGGTCGGCGACTTACGCGCCAAAGTCGCGTTTCAAAAGTTTATTTTGCGCTCTTTTTCAGCCAATCAGGATCCACGGACACTGTGTGCAACGTGATGACATAGGCACGGGTCACCACCATCTTTCAGAAGGGCATAAAAGTGATTGGCTTGCTTTGGTGGGCGTCACAGGGGGTATAAAAGGGCGTGCACGCCGACCGCCATCTTACTTCTGCCGATCTTAGTATAGGGAGAGGTTGCTGCTGATTCTGTAGGGAGAGCGTTAGGCAGGGAAGAAGACAAAAAAACTGCTTCTGCTGCTAGCGATTTGGCCTGCACAACACACAAGTCACTGTGTGTGCAGTGCAAGGGGAGGCTATATTGTGGTGTATCAGTGGTGTTGGTTGTTGGGCTGCCTTCTAAGGCTTCCTGACACGCTGGCATTGCTGTTTACCCACTGCTCTGCAAACTGCTTTTTTAAAAGCAATCCAATCTCCATTATCCTCTCGTCACTTTGGTCACAGGCAGCTGTGCCATCGAGCGTGTCACATAGCGCTCAGATATCAGTGGGCCGCACACAATCCACAAGTGTCCAGTGTCCAAAAGTGTACGCAGAGATTCAAAATCTCCATTATCCTCTCGTCACTTTGGTCACAGGCAGCTGTGCCATCGAGCGTGTCACATAGCGCTCAGATATCAGTGGGCCGCACACAATCCACAAGTGTCCAGTGTCCAAAAGTGTACGCAGAGATTCAAAATCTCCATTATCCTCTCGTCACTTTGGTCACAGGCAGCTGTGCCATCGAGCGTGTCACATAGCGCTCAGATATCAGTGGGCCGCACACAATCCACAAGTGTCCACTGTCCAATAGTGTATGCAGAGATTCAAAATCTCCATTATCCTCTCGTCACTTTGGTCACAGGCAGCTGTGCCATCGAGCGTGTCACATAGCGCTCAGATATCAGTGGGCCGCACACAATCCACAAGTGTCCAGTGTCCAAAAGTGTACGCAGAGATTCAAAATCTCCATTATCCTCTCGTCACTTTGGTCACAGGCAGCTGTGCCATCGAGCGTGTCACATAGCGCTCAGATATCAGTGGGCCGCACACAATCCACAAGTGTCCAGTGTCCAAAAGTGTATGCAGAGATTCAAAATCTCCATTATCCTCTCGTCACTTTGGTCACAGGCAGCTGTGCCATCGAGCGTGTCACATAGCGCTCAGATATCAGTGGGCCGCACACAATCCACAAGTGTCCAGTGTCCAAAAGTGTACGCAGAGATTCAAAATCTCCATTATCCTCTCGTCACTTTGGTCACAGGCAGCTGTGCCATCGAGCGTGTCACATAGCGCTCAGATATCAGTGGGCCGCACACAATCCACAAGTGTCCACTGTCCAATAGTGTACGCAGAGATTCAAAATCTCCATTATCCTCTCGTCACTTTGGTCACAGGCAGCTGTGCCATCGAGCGTGTCACATAGCGCTCAGATATCAGTGGGCCGCACACAATCCACAAGTGTCCAGTGTCCAAAAGTGTACGCAGAGATTCAAAATCTCCATTATCCTCTCGTCACTTTGGTCACAGGCAGCTGTGCCATCGAGCGTGTCACATAGCGCTCAGATATCAGTGGGCCGCACACAATCCACAAGTGTCCAGTGTCCAATAGTGTATGCAGAGATTCAAAATCTCCATTATCCTCTCGTCACTTTGGTCACAGGCAGCTGTGCCATCGAGCGTGTCACATAGCGCTCAGATATCAGTGGGCCGCACACAATCCACAAGTGTCCACTGTCCAATAGTGTACGCAGAGATTCAAAATCTCCATTATCCTCTCGTCACTTTGGTCACAGGCAGCTGTGCCATCGAGTGTGTCACATAGCGCTCAGATATCAGTGGGCCGCACACAATCCACAAGTGTCCACTGTCCACAAGTGTGTGCAGAAATTCTAAAACTCCCCTGTCCTATAGACACCTTGTACCTTGTTTTACATTACTACTATATAGTTTGCTGGATTTTGTCTACATTTCTACCAAAAATGAGGAAGGCTGGTGGAAGAGGCCGTGGAATTGGGCGGGGGTTGGCAGCTGGTAATGATGGTGTTGGTGGTGGATCTGATGGTAGTGGCAAGAGCAAAATAGGACCAAATGCAGGAGGTGCTGACCCTGCGTCATCGTCTGTCTACATAAGGCCTCGAACGCTTAGTTTTCTAGGAGTTGGCAAACCGCTTTTAAAGGCAGAGCATCAGGAAAAAGTTTTGTCTTACATTGTTGACTCAGCCTCCAGCTCTATCGCCTCCTCTTCTTCAGTTGTAAAAAGTAAAAGCACTGAGTCGTCATTGGAGGCTCATGTTCATGAACCACACCTTTCCTTGTGTCCTTCACCCCAACCAAGATTGAAGGATGACGCAGGCCATACTACTGATTACTCCATGGAGCTGTTTTCACATACCATGCCTGGATTATCAAGTCAAATGGTGAATTACCCAGGCCAAGATGAATCTGACATGGAGTGCACTGATGCACAGCCGCTGATGGATGATTCTGCTGGTACATTCACTCAGAGCACTACATTGTCCTCGCAGTGTACAGAGCCAGATTTTGACCCTGATGAGACTCAGGTGCCCCTTCCCGCACACTATACCACCATACACGGTGACACAGAGAAAGGTGCACATGACATAGAAGAGGAGGTGATGGATGACCCAGTTGTTGACCCAGATTGGCATCCATTGGGGGAAGAGGGTGCTGCTTCCAATAGCTCAGATGAGGAGCATCCATAGCAGACATCGACATCGCAACAGCTGTTATCTGGCAGGCCCGGAGCACTCCAAAGACAGGTTCCAAACATCAAAAGAGTTGCTGGACAGCTTGTCCAGAGGGTCAAAAGATCACAGCGTGCTAGGCCGCAAAATGTCTGCCAAAGTAGGAAGAGTGCAGTGTGGCAGTTTTTTTACCAAAATCCTCATGATCAGGCCAAGGTTATCTGTAAGAAGTGCGCAAAGACCTTTAGCCGAGGGAAAAATCTGAAAAATTTGAATACCAGTTGCATGCTTAGACATTTAACCAGCATGCACTTGCAAGCGTGGACACAACACCAAACCTCAAGTGCCACATGTGCAACTAATCACAACGAAGGTAGTCAGCAACGCTACATTGTTTCCCCCACTGTAAGCCCACCGGTTAGCACAGCAGCAAATGTTGAGGTGTCGTTGCAAGGCCACAGCAGTCAGGGAATCCCACTGTTATATCAACGAAAGACTGATTTTAGGCCATCAGAAAGAACACCAACTCCATCACCATCATCAACCCTCTCTCAGTCCGCCCTGTCCACCGCTACTTCCACCATATGCAGCTCTCAAGTCCAGCTCACCCTCCCAGACACTATGAGTAGGTCAAGAAAGTACTCAGTCTCTCATCCGCGTACACTGGGTTTGAACGCCCACATTGCCAAACTAATCTCGTTTGAGATGATGCCCTTTCGGTTGGTGGAAAGCACAGCTTTCCGCGAACTCATGGCCTATGCAGTACCACGCTATGACCTACCCAGTCGCCACTTCTTCTCTCGCAAAGCCATCCCAACCCTCCACCATCATGTGAAAGACCGCATTGTCCATGCACTCAAGCAGTCAGTGAGCGGAAAGGTGCACCTCACAACTGATGCATGGTCCAGTCGGCATGGCCAGGGCCGTTACGTGTCCATCACTGCGCACTGGGTTAATGTGGTGGATGCAGGGTCCACAGGGGACAGCGGTGGTGGGACAGTGCTGCCTAGCCCACGGTCTAGGAAACAGTTGGCTGTAGGCGTTCGACCCTCCTCCTCCTCCTCCTCCTCCAGAAGCGACAGCTCGTCCACAGAGCGCAGTCGTACGAGCACTCCATCTGCAGCTGCCACTGTTGCACACGATGTGTCCCCCTATCGAGCAGCTAGTGGAAAGCGTCAGCAGGCTGTGTTGCAGATGATGTGTTTGGGCGACAGACACACCGCCGAGGTGCTGGCCGAGTACTTGAAGCGACAAACTGAGTCATGGCTGGGCAGTGTACATCTTGAGGCAGGCAAGGTAGTTAGTGATAACGGCCGTAATTTTGTGGCAGCCATAGCCCTTTCAAAACTCAGCCACATACCTTGCTTGGCTCACACCTTGAACCTGGTGGTGCAGTGCTTCCTCAAAAATTATCCGGAGTTAACAGCCCTGCTTCAGAAGGTGCGAAGACTGTGCGCGCACATCCGCCGGTCGCCTGTACACTCCGTTCGTATGCAGAAGCTGCAGCGATTGCTCCACCTTCCCAACCACCGCCTCATTATCGACATTGCAACAAGGTGGAACTCCACCCTGCACATGGTGGAGCGGCTGTGCGAGCAGAGGCAGGCCATAATGCATTTGTGCGAGGATACACGGCCAGGCACTTTGAGAGCAGACATGGAGTTGACAGGCGTGCAGTGGTCGAAGCTGAAAGACCTTTGTAAAGTCCTTCAGTGTTTTGAGGAATGCACACGGCTGGTAAGCGCAGACGACGCCATCCTAAGCATGAGCATCCCACTTATGCGTCTGCTCATGCAAACTTTGACGCACCTTAAGGAGCAGGCGTCTGCAGCCAATGTTGATGAGGAGGAAGAGGAGGAGGGAATCCTTGATGACATTCAGCCATTGTCTGCTCAGGGACCTCTCCTGGACGAGGTGGAGGAAGAAGAGGAGGAGGAGGAGGATGATGGGGATGATTACTTAGGGGAGGAGGATGCATCTCGTGGGGCAAGTGAAAATGTTGGCGTGGCAAGGTCTGGTACAGGGTTTGTGCGTGACTGGAGGGATGTGGATTTGCCAGAAAGTGCTCCTCCACCCAGCACTCGCAGTGCATCATTGACACCGGGAACATTGGCCCACATGTCAGATTATGCCTTGCGGATCCTAAAAAGGGACCCCCGCATTGCCAAAATGATGAACGATGACGACTACTGGTTGGCCAGCATCCTGGATCCACGCTATAAAGGCAAATTACAAAACATCATGCCACAGGAGAACCTTGACCTAATATTGGCTAATAAACAAGCAACTCTGGTAAATCGGTTGCTTGAGGCATTCCCAGCACACAGCAGCGGTGATGGTTCTCACACGAGCCGTACGGGCCGGGGGCAGCTTGGCAGAGGTGTTCGTGGTGCACACAGCAGAAGTGGCGTTGGAGACAGGGGTTTCATGACAATGTTGTGGACTGATTTTTCAAATACCGCTCACACAACTGGTAATACTGCATCGATGGAAAGTGACAGGAGACAGCAGTTGTCAACTATGGTTACAAACTACTTTTCCTCCCATATCGATGTTCTCCCACACAGGTCATTCCCCTTTGACTATTGGGCCGCTAAACTGGACACCTGGCCTGAATTGGCCCAATATGCCTTACAGGAGCTCGCTTGCCCAGCTGCAAGTGTGCTATCGGAAAGAGTCTTCAGTGCAGCTGGATCAATCCTGACAGAAAAAAGGACCCGTCTGTCAACCCAAAATGTGGATGATCTAACCTTCATTAAAATGAACCACGCATGGGTTTCCAAGGATTTTGTCCCACCTTCCCCTGATGACACATAGGGTGACAGAAAAATGGCTTGCTTTAGTCCACCTCTTCCTGGTACTTCACCTATTTAGCCTTTTGCATCAGCTGAATGTCCAACATCAACATATGCCACTTTCTAAAACTCCCTAACTGTGCTGCCTCCCCCCCCATGGCCGGGGTCACCACCTAGCGCACGACACCGTGCGAGTGCCGTTGCCCTGGACAGGTGGGTAGGCCAACTCTTGGGCGCGGGCACTGGCACAGGGTCCCTCATAGTGCAATCAAGTGTCTCTGACGGTGGTGGTGCACACCCGCCGTCAGACACACCGCTGTACTATGAGGGGCCCAGTGCCAGTACCGACGCCCACGAGTGGGCCCCCCTTGCTTGGCCAGGGCCCCAGCATTTGCAATCTTTACCTCTCCCTGCTCCTCCGCTGTGTAATCTGGGCCGTCAAATCCATACTGTGCCTGACACCGTCTGAGCCTGCCTCCTGATGTATAGACATATATTTTGAATGTGTACGCTATCCATACATGTTATCCGGGGATACGTTACCCCTTCTAAACTTTGTGCAATGACGTGCAATCCATACTGGGCCTAACACCGTCTGAGCCTGCCTCATGCTGTATAGACATATATTTTGAATGTGTACGCTATCCATACATGTTATCCGGGGATACGGTACCCCTTCTAACCTTTGTGCAATGACGTGCAATCCATACTGGGCCTAACACCGTCTGAGCCTGCCTCATGCTGTATAGACATATATTTTGAATGTGTACGCTATCCATACATGTTATCCGGGGATACGGTACCCTTTCTAACCTTTGTGCAATGACGTGCAATCCATACTGGGTCTAACAACGTCTGAGCCTGCCTCATGCTGTATAGACATATATTTTGAATGTGTACGCTATCCATACATGTTATCCGGGGATACGGTACCCCTTCTAACCTTTGTGCAATGACGTGCAATCCATACTGGGCCTAACACCGTCTGAGCCTGCCTCATGCTGTATAGACATATATTTTGAATGTGTACGCTATCCATACATGTTATCCGTGGATACGGTACCCCTTCTAACCTTTGTGCAATGACGTGCAATCCATACTGGGCCTAACACCGTCTGAGCCTGCCTCATGCTGTATAGACATATATTTTGAATGTGTACGCTATCCATACATGTTATCCAGGGATACAGTACCCTTTCTAACCTTTGTGCAATGACATGCAATCCATACTGGGCCTAACACCGTCTGAGCCTGCCTCATGCTGTATAGACATATATTTTGAATGTGTACACTATCCATACATGTTATCCAGGGATACGGTACCCTTTCTAACCTTTGTGCAATGACGTGCAATCCATACTGGGCCTAACACCGTCTGAGCCTGCCTCATGCTGTATAGACATATATTTTGAATGTGTACGCTATCCATACATGTTATCCAGGGATACGGTACCCTTTCTAACCTTTGTGCAATGACGTGCAATCCATACTGGGCCTAACACCGTCTGAGCCTGCCTCATGCTGTATAGACATATATTTTGAATGTGTACGCTATCCATACATGTTATCCGGGGATACGGTACCCCTTCTAACCTTTGTGCAATGACGTGCAATCCATACTGGGCCTAACACCGTCTGAGCCTGCCTCATGCTGTATAGACATATATTTTGAATGTGTACGCTATCCATACATGTTATCCGGGGATACGGTACCCTTTCTAACCTTTGTGCAATGACGTGCAATCCATACTGGGCCTAACACCGTCTGAGCCTGCCTCATGCTGTATAGACATATATTTTGAATGTGTACGCTATCCATACATGTTATCCGGGGATACGGTACCCCTTCTAACCTTTGTGCAATGACGTGCAATCCATACTGGGCCTAACACCGTCTGAGCCTGCCTCATGCTGTATAGACATATATTTTGAATGTGTATGCTATCCATACATGTTATCCAGGGATACGGTACCCTTTCTAACCTTTGTGCAATGACGTGCAATCCATACTGGGCCTAACACCGTCTGAGCCTGCCTCATGCTGTATAGACATATATTTTGAATGTGTACGCTATCCATACATGTTATCCAGGGATACGGTACCCTTTCTAACCTTTGTGCAATGACGTGCAATCCATACTGGGCCTAAAACCGTCTGAGCCTGCCTCATGCTGTATAGACATATATTTTGAATGTGTACGCTATCCATACATGTTATCCAGGGATACGGTACCCTTTCTAACCTTTGTGCAATGACGTGCAATCCATACTGGGCCTAACACCGTCTGAGCCTGCCTCATGCTGTATAGACATATATTTTGAATGTGTACGCTATCCATACATGTTATCCGGGGATACGGTACCCCTTTTAACCTTTGTGCAATGACGTGCAATCCATACTGGGCCTAACACCGTCTGAGCCTGCCTCATGCTGTATAGACATATATTTTGAATGTGTACGCTATCCATACATGTTATCCGGGGATACGGTACCCCTTCTAACCTTTGTGCAATGACGTGCAATCCATACTGGGCCTAACACCGTCTGAGCCTGCCTCATGCTGTATAGACATATATTTTGAATGTGTATGCTATCCATACATGTTATCCAGGGATACGGTACCCTTTCTAACCTTTGTGCAATGACGTGCAATCCATACTGGGCCTAACACCGTCTGAGCCTGCCTCATGCTGTATAGACATATATTTTGAATGTGTACGCTATCCATACATGTTATCCAGGGATACGGTACCCTTTCTAACCTTTGTGCAATGACGTGCAATCCATACTGGGCCTAAAACCGTCTGAGCCTGCCTCATGCTGTATAGACATATATTTTGAATGTGTACGCTATCCATACATGTTATCCAGGGATACGGTACCCTTTCTAACCTTTGTGCAATGACGTGCAATCCATACTGGGCCTAACACCGTCTGAGCCTGCCTCATGCTGTATAGACATATATTTTGAATGTGTACGCTATCCATACATGTTATCCGGGGATACGGTACCCCTTTTAACCTTTGTGCAATGACGTGCAATCCATACTGGGCCTAACACCGTCTGAGCCTGCCTCATGCTGTATAGACATATATTTTGAATGTGTACGCTATCCATACATGTTATCCGGGGATACGGTACCCCTTCTAACCTTTGTGCAATGACGTGCAATCCATACTGGGCCTAACACCGTCTGAGCCTGCTTCATGCTGTATAGACATATATTTTGAATGTGTACGCTATCCATACATGTTATCCAGGGATACGGTACCCTTTCTAACCTTTGTGCAATGACGTGCAATCCATACTGGGCCTAACACCGTCTGAGCCTGCCTCATGCTGTATAGACATATATTTTGAATGTGTACGCTATCCATACATGTTATCCAGGGATACTGTACCCTTTCTAACCTTTGTGCAATGATGTGCAATCCATACTGGGCCTAACACCGTCTGAGCCTGCCTCATGCTGTATAGACATATATTTTGAATGTGTACGCTATCCATACATGTTATCCAGGGATACGGTACCCTTTCTAACCTTTGTGCAATGACGTGCAATCCATACTGGGCCTAACACCGTCTGAGCCTGCCTCATGCTGTATAGACATATATTTTGAATGTGTACGCTATCCATACATGCTATCCGGGGATACGGTACCCCTTCTAACCTTTGTGCAATGACGTGCAATCCATACTGGGCCTAACACCGTCTGAGCCTGCCTCATGCTGTATAGACATATATTTTGAATGTGTACGCTATCCATACATGTTATCCAGGGATACGGTACCCTTTCTAACCTTTGTGCAATGCCGTGCAATCCATACTGGGCCTAACACCGTCTGAGCCTGCCTCATGCTGTATAGACATATATTTTGAATGTGTACGCTATCCATACATGTTATCCAGGGATACGGTACCCTTTCTAACCTTTGTGCAATGACGTGCAATCCATACTGGGCCTAACACCGTCTGAGCCTGCCTCATGCTGTATAGACATATATTTTGAATGTGTACGCTATCCATACATGTTATCCGGGGATACGGTACCCCTTCTAACCTTTGTGCAATGACGTGCAATCCGTACTGGGCCTAACACCGTCTGAGCCTGCCTCATGCTGTATAGACATATATTTTGAATGTGTACGCTATCCATACATGTTATCCGGGGATACGGTACCCCTTCTAACCTTTGTGCAATGACGTGCAATCCATACTGGGCCTAACACCGTCTGAGCCTGCCTCATGCTGTATAGACATATATTTTGAATGTGTACGCTATCCATACATGTTATCCGTGGAAACGGTACCCCTTCTAACCTTTGTGCAATGACGTGCAATCCATACTGGGCCTAACACCGTCTGAGCCTGCCTCATGCTGTATAGACATATATTTTGAATGTGTACGCTATCCATACATGTTATCCGGGGATACGGTACCCCTTCTAACCTTTGTGCAATGACGTGCAATCCATACTGGGCCTAACACCGTCTGAGCCTGCCTCATGCTGTATAGACATATATTTTGAATGTGTACGCTATCCATACATGTTATCCGGGGATACGGTACCCCTTCTAACCTTTGTGCAATGACGTGCAATCCATACTGGGCCTAACAGCGTCTGAGCCTGCCTCATGCTGTATAGACATATATTTTGAATGTGTACGCTATCCATACATGTTATCCAGGGATACGGTACCCTTTCTAACCTTTGTGCAATCACGTACAATCCATACTGGGCGTGAGAACGGCTGGCGAGCTGTTAAGCAAGCTACAGCACCTGTCCAGACAAGTACAGGGATTCCCTAGCGAGGAGACTTATTTGATTGTTTTCTATGTTGGGACAGCAATTTTTGGGGAGCACTATACTCTGGAGAATGATAGATGGGGCCCACCATACACTGGAACATTCCAAAGGTGGACATCAGACACTGGAGCAGCATTTACAGGGCCCATTATACCCTAGAGCATTAGAAATGGGGCCCATTATGTTTGGAGCATTATTTGGGCCCATAAGACAGTGGAGCTTCATCCATGGGGACCAACATATACTGTAGCATTATGTGGAGCTCATCATATACTGTTTCAAACATTATATGGGACCAATGATTTTGTATGGAGAAATAGATGGGCCTCGTCATGAGATGTAAAAAGTGAGGTATTTTTCATTGTACTATACCGCTATTTCTCTGCCGTATCGGAGCATGATGAGTTGTGGTATGTGTTAAAGGGGCGCTCTTTCGCCCAGGGCACATGAAAACCTGCAGCCAGCCCTCCCCCCCACAACTTTAGCCAAATAATCCCCATTTTTCAGTGCGTAACTTGTATTATGAAGTTAATTAAGGTTGACAAGCTTAAGTAAGAAGAATTGATGCTTTTGGCATTCAAATGGGCACTGTAGGTGTGTTTCCTGTCCTCCTCTCACTGCCGACTTTTATTCCCCATTGACTTACATTGGGTTTCGTGTTTCGGGACGACCCCGACTTTTCCCTATAATCGGACGATCTTGCTCTACCCGACTTTTGGAAAAGTCGGGTTTCACGAAACGAAACGCGACCCTAAAAAAGCAAAAGTCGCTCAACTCTAGTTGAGACCACTGCGTATAGTGCAACCTCAGGCCATGTGTTTAAATTTGGAGACCCAGAGGTTAGAAGGGCCAGATCCATCAATCAGTATGTGGAGGCATGTGTACACATACTCTTCCACCATGTTGTTGAAACTGTCTTGCGCATGAATTGGATTCCTCGAGCTTGTGTTTTGGGGTCGGCTTCTCTTTCTGCCAAGTCACAGAAGACACAATGTTTCTCTGGGTGTTTGGATTCTGTTTTCAGGCTGCAGAAATGAAGGTGTTTTCATTTGTCCACCTTTCACCTTTTGGGTGCAGCTTTATATTCTATCCACCAGAGGGCATTTCCTGCTGATGATAGATTCAATTAGATGTTCTGACAATGCATTGATGTTTGGAGCAAGTCTGTCAGCTTTGAGCTAAGGATTTTCATGTTGTTGGTTCTTTGATATATTTTGTACCTCTCTTCTGTTTAACTTTAGTAAGTAGGCTATATATTTGTTAAGAGCAATTGCTCTTTGCTTGGCATTGTGTTCTTTACATTACTCACAGTAACATATTTGCATTGTTCAGCACACTTCTCCTCTTGTAGATAATTCACACTCTGCTCTGCCCTCTGGTTCTTTATGAAGAACATGAAGAAACTAAACAGCTATTTAGGGAGTATAGGTCTAAGTCACCATCTAATAGTTCTTTGGTAAGGGCTATCTCTGTACCTGCATGCACCACTAAGGACTGCAATGTCAGGATATCTAGTCTGTGCAGGAACCAGTAGGCACAGTTGTGGTTTTTTAGTGTCTAATCAATTAATCTTGAGTAAGTTGCTACATAGCAAAACCTAAATGCTACCTCCTGCTAATACAGACAATATCAGATGGTGGTACTGATGTTCCGACTTGCTGAGTAAGATTTTCCACATTTATGCCATGTTAACCCTCCCTGCGGAGGTGGTGACAGTGCCCAATCAGCGTTGGTGACTTGCTCCTCATCTGTTTTGTGCTTCCACTGAGCCTCTTCTGTCAAGTAAGGACACAGTCAGAAGTACAAGTATCAGCGGGCACTTATTTTCTGATCACGCTCTAGTGATGGAAGTAAGGATGGCACATTGTGCTTGTAGTGGGAATCCAAAAGGGTGACCACACAGTAATCAGCATTAGTAGCAATCCCGCTAAGTCGGTGGACATTGCACAGCAGAATGAATTGCCTCATGTGTGCCAGGCTGCTCAGAGGCAATGACAAGCTGTCCTCGGTGGGAGGTGCTCAATGTCTGCTGGATGACAGGCTGTATGGACGCATCATGCATCCATGCAGCCTGCCATGTAGATGTAGCAGAGCTGGACCAGTTGTGGGAGAAATGGATTAGCAGCATCTTTGCGGAAAAGGTGAGGAATTTTGTTGTTTTTTTGGTTACTTCTTTTGCAGATGACAAGGACGTCGGTGGAATAGGTGAGGTTGTAAGTATTGTTTAATTTAGAATATTAAAGAAGTCTATGTCAATATTTCAGTTAAATGACTTTTTCTGGGTGTCTGTATTTTCTTACAATGTGACTATAGGGTTAGTAATGGGGTGTCTTATTGAAGGCTCTCCATTACTAACCCTGGGGCTTGATGTCACCTGACAATACAAAGATGACTTCAACCCCTCCAACTATCACCCCACTTGCCACCGCTACAGGGCAAGTGAGAAGAGTGAAGCTAAATGCCAGAATTGGCGCATTTTAGAGATGAACCTTTTCTTGGGCGGCTGAGAACTGTTTTAGCCTGGGGTCCAGTATCCATGGCCCCTTCCTATGCATTTATTATCAGTCCACAGCTGTCTGCATAGACTTTGCTGGTTATTAAATATAGGGGGACCCTATGTTGTCTTTTAGGGTCCCTCATTTTAATAGCCATTAAAGGCTAAGTATACAGTTGTGAGCTGATATTAATAGCCTGGGAAGCTCCATGGGTATTACCCCATTCCTAGGCTATAAACATCGACCTCCAAGCATCAACTTTTCTTCTGCTGGTTACAAAAATTGCACGGGAGCAAACACCATTTTTTTCTGAAAAATAATCTTTTATTAATTAAATACATGTACAGTAAGCTGCACAAACACTGTACTAATTGTATTTGTCACAAACATCTATATATCTACCTATTCTATTTGCATTTACTGTGTGTAATCCATCTCTTCTATCCTGTCGGCTCCTGCAGTGATTTTACAGTACACAGCACATGAATTGCTGGCTTTTCTTCTATCGATCTATGTAATATATATACATATATATGTGTGTGTCACTGACATCTATTTATCTATATATTCTATGTTTATATATCTATTCTATCTATTCTATTCTAACCTGTCAGTGTAATTTTACTGTACGCAGCATATGAATTGCCGACTTTTCAAATGAGATCGGTGTGTAAAATCGAACAGCACTCGCATGGCCCGAGTGCTGTGGGATTTTTTTCTTGCACCCATTGACTTCTATTATGGAATGCGATCCGAATTCAGATTACAATCACAGCATGTTGCAACCTTTTTCCAATCCAATCATGATCCGATCCGAGCTGGAAAAAAAAAGCAGATGAACACACAATCACAGAATAACATTTTTCCGAATTCAATTCAGTTTTTTTATCTGATTGCATCTCACTTTGAAATTGTTTGTAGCATCTAGTCTATTTTATTAAGACTACACAGGCCCCCCCAAAATCCTTCTGTTACTAACGTCATACAGTAGGGGACACCTGACCTTCAAAATGTTTGTAGCATCTACTCTATATTATAGAGGCCTCATCCACAGACCCCCCAAAAATTCTTATGTTACTATCGTCATACAGTAGAGGACATCTGTAGCAATATGCTATATGATGATGTGGCCTCTAGGGGGTCTCACTACGTTGATGTTTGTACTATAGAGTTTAATAACTTGTTGGTTGGTTGTTGTTAGCAGACATCTTGGAATGGAGGAATGCTTCACAAGTCTCATATAATAAAAAGCCTGGAGATATCCAAGGAGTGTGATCCATGACAGGAAACAAATAACAGAACGTTGTGGCAGCTGGGCACAGAACTTGCAAATCCTCAGGGCTTGTGTGAGGCTGGGACTGTACAGAGGATCACAGAGGCTCACAGCACTTGTAAGTGCAGATTCCCTGACATTACTGCAAAATGGAGACAGGTCTGAAGCCCCCTCAGGGACTGGATGTGACTTCATGTAATCTGTCCCAGACTTGGAGACATTGGAAGGAAGAGTTTACACTATATGTGGATCTCACAGTGGCCCCCAGTAATGACAAATGGAAAGTAAAGCTGTTTTATTACCTTATTGGGGAAAACGGCAGAGAATTAGCCCACATCTTTCTCCCAGACACAGGCAAACTCCTTCTAGCAGATATTGTGCAGGCATTTGATAAACACTGTGACCCAAAGAAGAATGAGACAGTGGAAAGATATAACTTTTTCACAAGACATCAGGAGGATGGTGAAAATGTGGACAGATATCTGACAGAGCTGAGGAGACTGGCAACAACATGTGGTTTTGGAGAGATCAGGGACAGTCTAATCAAAGACAGAATGGTGTGTGGCATAAGAGACAGTCATCTCAAAGAAAGATTACTGAGAGAGGAAGACATGACTTTAGAGAAATGTATGCAAATCTGCAGGGCTGCTGAGCTGTCAAAACACAGCCTGAACATGATGGCAGGCACCATTGATAATGATGATGATAAGGTACATGCAGTATCTATAAAAGGAAAGCCAGGAGACTGCTTTCCAATCAGTAAAGAAAGCTATTGCAGATGCAGCAACCCTAAAGTATTTCGATCCAGATCGAGAAGTGGTGGTACAATGTGATGCTTCAGAAAAAGGCCTTGGAGCTACATTAATGCAGAACAAACAGCCACTCACATTTGCAAGCAGAGCCCTTGTGGGGAAGGTGACCGGACGATCGGACTTGTCAGAAGAATGAAGGGACGGTTTGTGCACTTTAGACAGATGTTAGTTATGACAGAAGGGAAACAGTTGGGAAAAGTGTAGAATGGGTGCAGTACCCTGGTATGACCACAAGATGGCAGGGGGGAGTGTGAGTACAGGACTTGACAACAGCTTATGGCTCTAGAAACCGTTAGTCATGGGGGCGGGGTTACAGGGAACCGGGAAGGTTATAAATAGGACAGGAGGGTTTCAGAAAGTTCCTGTCCCGGGATGAGCTCAGAAGGAGAGGAGTCAGTGAGGGAGTATGAACAGTGTGGAGAGCTCAACTAGGGGACTGAGGAGAAAAGGAGTCAGGGGGTGGCCCCGACATGAAGAACCGCAGAACAGACGAGGCCCCGGGGGTACCAAATTGACGACGACCTCTGACCGGTGAAGTGCTGGCGGTAGAAAGGCCTAGCGCGGTCCCAGTGACAAAACCGTGAGAAACGTCACTACGACAGAAGAAAGGTGTGTGTACCCGGGTCTGAATACGAAGAGCTGTGGAAGTGCTGTGGTGTATTGCTGTGATCGTCAGGAGGACGGACAATAAAACTTGGATCTGTTGTACCTGAAAACTGCCTCCGTCTCGTGTCTGTGACGTCTGTTCGCGGTAAACAAGGGACCACCCCCCAAGCTGGGCCACCTTCCTACACCCTTAAAACAACAGAGCAGGGATATGCGCAGATTGAGAAGGAACTACTGGCTGTGGTATTTGGGTTGCAGAAGTTTTACCAATACACCTATGGTCGACGGGTAAGAGTACAGTCGGATCACAAACCTTTGGAGAGCATTACAAAGAAACCACTACTAAATGCCCCAAGGATACTACAGCATATGCTGTTATGACTTCAGAAATATGATTTTGACATCTGGTACTGTCCAGGAAGAGACTTACTGATTGCAGATACGCTAAGCAGAGCTTACCTTACTATCACAAATGATGAGAAGAAAGACATTGAAACCATCGACATGTGTAACTATCTTGCAGTGTCAAAAGAAAAGTTGAAGCAAATCCAGACTTTCACAGAGAAGGATAAAAGTATCCAGAGTTTAAAGACTGTCATCTTGCAGGGCTGGCCAAAATACAAGCAACATGCTCCAAGGGAAGTTTCACCATTCTTCCACATAAGAGATGAATTGTCAGTGCAGCAAGGAATCATCTTTAAAGGAGACAGGGCGGTTATACCAGAAGTTCTCAGAAGAGACATACTGAAAACATTGCACTCTTCTCACTTAGGCATTGAAGGATGTCTACGTCGAGCACAAGAATCTGTTTATTGGCCAGATTTGAATGACCACATTAAAAATTATATAGCACAATGTGAAATATGTGCATCCTGCAGTGATAAGCAACCAAAGGAGACATTGCAAACTCATGAAATTCCACATAGGACATGGCCAAAAATAGGAACGGACTTGTTCACATGAAATGACAAAGACTACCTGATTACAGTGGACTATTTCTCTAACTTCTTGGAGGTTGATTTATTGCAGGACACAAGGGCGAGAACAGTGATTAAAAAATTCAAGGCCCATTTTGCCAGGTATGGCATTCCAGATATTGTTTTCTTGAAAAATATGGCGCAGTTTACTTCAGAAGAGTCCAAAACCTTCAGCAAGAAATGGGAATTTGAACACCAGACATCTTCTCCCATATATCCTCAGAGTAATGGGAAAGCAGTGTCAGCAGTAAAAACAGCCAAAAGACTCATGCAGAAAGCAAAACAAGCAGGTACTGATGTATATCTGTCTATACAGGATCATAGAAACACACCCACCCAAGGCCTAGACAGCAGTCCGGCACAGAGGCTCATGAGTAGGCGTACAAAGACACTCTTACCAACTGCTAGTCATCTGTTAAAGCCAAAGTTGCTGGGAAACATCAAAGCTAAATTACAGAAGAATCAAGATAGGCAAGCTTTCTATTACATGACGTTGGTATTGTCAAGTGGTTTACCTCAGGGAAGACCAAGCATCCAGGCTTTCCCCGTTACCCCCGCGTGACCATGGAAAACCCCACAACCTCACCGACGCCAACTAAGACATGGACACAAGTATTTTCTTTGGAATTTTTATGGCCACAGCAGCCTTTTATTAAACCAACAAAACAACAATAAACACTGTATCATAAATATCAAAAGTACAATGACTTGAACACTGAAAGGAGGAGTCCTTGAAGCCACAAGATCATGGTGAAGTAATCCAAAAAACTGTGAACAAACCCCGTCCATTTGCTCCCAGCCGTTACCCCACAGGCTCAAGAGCACCAGCACACCAATAGATATTGTCCACGAACTACTTGGAGATCCGCCTACTTCCAACGGAAACTCCCCATCCACCTTTCACCAGATCACGACCAGCATACCTTTTACCGGAGGAGACCCAACACACCTAGTCTCCAAAAACCAATTTCCATCGACTTCAAGGACTCCCCCTCCTCCAAAACGAGGGGGCCTTGAACACCTCAATGACCTGAGACCCCCCCAACCAGCCATGCGACGGCCTTCTCTATACCATCCTGAAGGGCGAGGGCCCAAATATCGGAACCCACCGCATTTAAATGGATCCGGTCCGCCAACCAAAAATCACCCTTGCCCTTTTCAAATCGAAATGCCACATGGCAACACCCCCATTTCTAACAATAAAAGCAGACACCGCTCTGTTAACTTTTATCCTGGCCCGATTAACCTTCTCCAACGATCTCATAGACCGCCAATGCCTGCGTGGCACAATCTCAGACCACACAATAGTGATCTCCCGATACATCAACCACAACCGTAAGCAATCCTGCTTAATGTCCTTGACCAACTCCCGAAAAGGCCGAACCGCCAGATTGTTACCCCCAGCGTTAATAACGAGAATATCTCGTGCCCGGTCCAACCGGACGCACTCGTGGACCTCCGGCAACACCCTTCGCCACACCAGGCCCCTGAAACCGAGCCACCGCACCACCGCCACAGTCCTGGGAATCCCCAGCTGACTGCCTTCGCTCCTCACATTGGCTCGCAATGCTCCCCAATAGATGAAGGAGTGACCAAAAATCCAGACCAGCAGCGGTTCAGCATCTGAAACACAAAACGGCACAGAAAAACATACTTGCAGCATAAATTTAACGCCAATCCACTCAAACACCTGTTCGACCCCATGTTCACTACCAACCAAACCACCCCCCCTTTTTCAAATTAAGGCCGAACATAACTGCAGTACCGAGTAGACCTCCACCAATGCGCTGTATTAAAGAGGGACCCAAACCACGCGCTGCCGCCTCGGTCACCGCCCCTATCCTAAATGAATGAGAGGCAAAGCGAGAATCATCTATCCCCAAACACGACAGGATTTTTTAAAACCGCGCCAAACTGATACCGGGACAAACTACCCCCGTCTGCGTGGCACAACAAGGATCCGCTCAAACTGGGACAAAACGCCCAAAAACTACGCAAACACTGAAACGGGCACATTACGGAACCAGACACGCCACCCAACACAACTTGCCGGCCTTTACCAGATTGGCCCATTTTAGACCTTCGCAGCCAGAATTCAACCCCTTGTGAGGTCAATACCGCATCCCTGGCTAACAAGCCACCCATCGACACTTTATTTGGCGACACAAGCTCCCCAACCTGCAATGCCCCAAAAATTGCAAATGAGAAGGCCAGGCGAAACAACACAACCTCATATCGATCCGAACAGACCGACTCAATAACCCGACCCAATTGCTCCAGCAGATTAAACGATACAGGCCATCTTAAATCACCCCCACCTCTGAAATGGCGGAAACCTTTTGCCGCCTGTTTGACCAAAAATGTTTTCGTCAAACCCCTGCTCCCGTGCAACCGAAAACCAAAAGACAAACCTGCTAATAAGCGCGTTACCTTTGCACGCGACCAACCCTCGCTCGCACCTCGCCCAAACCAGGACAACAACAATCCCTCCTGGTCAAGCCCGGCCCAACTAGTTTGACCGGCCGTAAGGACCTCTTCCCACATCCGCCACACTGCCCGGTAAGCCTCCCAAGTTCTCGGTGCCAGTGACGATTCAATCAGCGACTCTGCGGCCCGTAAGTCACCCTCCACAGCTCCTCCGGACAAGTTAGCCCGTCGATCTCTGCTTCCGGAGCCAAAGAACGAAAACGATCCCACTGCAAACGAGAGAGAGAGTCAGCTATCTCGTTCCTTACGCCGGGCATGTGCGCCGCGGTCACATGTGCATTCAAAGACAAACACAATAGCACCAATTGCTGCAAACTCGAACGACTGGAGGGGACGACGCGGTGAGACCATTAATCGCGCTCACAACGCCTATGTTGTCGCAATTAAAATGCACATGCTGGTTCCTGGAATCCCGCCCCACAAATGCACTGCCACTAGTATCGGAAAAATCTCCAGCAACATGATGCTGCGCACCAGACCGGCCGAAACCCATGTGTCAGGCCAATGAGCCGCACAACATTGCCCTCTGAAATAGGCACCAAAACCAATCCCGCCAGCCACATCCGTAAACAAATCCAATGCATCGTTACCTACCACCTCCACCATTACCAAAGAACGACCATTGTACTCTTCCAAAAAGGACTCCCAGACCGCCAAATCGTCCCTGAGCTCCGCCGACAACCTATCATAATGGTGGGGAGCCCAAATCCCTGCAGTAGCGCTAGCCAGCCTACGCGAAAAAGCTCTACCCATCGCTATAACCCGACAAGCAAAGTTAAGCCTCCCCAACAGCGACTGAAGATCGCGCAACAATATTTTTCTCAAGCGACGTGCTCGGACCACTTCAGACCGCAAATCCACCAGCTTGTCCTCAAGCAACCTGAAGTCCCATTCAACTGTATCGATGCCGAACCCCAGGAAACGCAAACACGTGCTAGGACCCTCCGTTTTTCCGGGCGCTAACGGGACACCGAAGCGATCCGCCACCCACTCAATGGCTTTCAAAATCCTGAGACAACGCGATGATTCAGCCGGAAGAAAACACACAAGAAGTTGTCCAAATAATGAATAACAGAGTCGAAACCGGAAACGTCGCACACAACCCTCTCGAGAAAGGAACTAAACGCCTCAAAATACGTACAGGACAACAAACAACCCATAGGTAAACACCTATCTACAAAAAACCTGCCTTCCCAAAAACAGCCCAGCAGCTTCATGTTTTCAGGATGAACCGGTAGTAAATGAAAAGCGGATTCGACATCAGTCTTTGCCATAAGGGCACCACGACCACATTTTCGCATCCACCGAGCCGCCTCGTCAAACGAAGAGTATACCACCGAACAAATCTCCGGATCAATACCATCGTTAACCGACCTCCCACGTGGGTAAGACAAATGTTGAATGAGCCGAAACTTATTTGGCTCCTTCTTCGGAACCACCCCCAAAGGGGAAACCACCAAATCCGGAAAAGGAGGGGAAACGAAAGGGCCTCGCCATGCGGCCCAACGAAACTTCTTTTTTGAGTTTCTCAGAAATGACTGCAGAATGCTCCAAGGCTGAGCGCAAATTTTTCAAAACTAACGGGATGTCAAACGGAGGGCTCGGAATGTGAAAACCCTCCTTAAAACCTGAATACAACAAACCCGCTCTTTCCCTATCAGGGTACCTATTTAGATAGGGAACCATCCTTTCCAGATTCACTGGAGTCTCCCCCTTGTGAATTCCCACCCCCGGCTCTAGACTTCCCTTTTTGAAAAACTTTGACGCTCCATGTGAGGCTCCATTACAATTAGAACAGAGGTGTTTGAATGTACAATTAGCCCTGAACTTTCACTGGCCGTCATTAAACTGCCAGCACACCCCCGCCTTGTGAGTTCCTGTCTGCCCTTGACCTCCGCCACCCATAGAGCTGGAGTTGCAGCTACCCTGGCTGGTGCTTCCAGCCCCCCCATGAAAGGAGCTCCCAAATTTATTTTGCGCTATCACACGCATCCACAAACCAATATCTTTCTGGTCCCAGCAAATAGCCGGACGCACAGCCTTCCTCTGACGGAATTGCTCGTCATACCTCAGCCACGCCTGACCACCATACACTCTGTAAGCCTCACCTATAGCGTCCAGATAACAAAAAAGCGCCGAGCAATTGTCAGGGCCCTTTTCCCCAATAACGCTCGCCAAAATGGCAAAAGCTTGCTGCCAATTCACAAATGTCTGAGGAATCAAACGCCACCTGCGCTTTTCCTCATCCTCCTTTTTGCTAACCTCTTTTTTGCTTTTGTCTAAATTAAACTTCTCCAGAGGCAGCAGCGAAAATATTTAAACATACTCATCCTTCCAAATTCGCACTTTCACTTCTTTTTTTAAGTGAGCCCCCAACGAACCTTCAAAACATACGTACACCTCGCCATGCGCCCGATCATCTAAATGCACATGACACTCCTTCTCTTTGTCGGTTTGTACCGACACGGACACTGGCTCGCAGGAGCGGGGGCCGCACTGACCTGCCGACCCCCCCAGCCTGCGATCCGACCCACGCTGCTACCGGCGACGACCCGACAAAGCCCCGCTCCAGGCGTGACAGCAAACTACGCACATCCGCAAGCATATCGCTCACTCCCCCGGCCGACCCTGTACTGCTCAACCCAGCCCCCACCCCGACAACACTAGCCTCAGCCAAGGGCCCCCTTTCCACCATTGATGAAGATAAAAGCAGGTCACAAACAGGGGACATGGACACATACTCACCGGGCTGCGAGGGGGCTGTGTGCCCTCCAGCCTGAAAGCCTGGATCCCCCGAAGCCTCGCGGACCTCACGACTACCGGTGGTGGACTCGCTGCCGCGATGCTGGCCCCCGAAGATCCCCACAGGGGGGACCGGGCAGCCTGAACCCCTGGAGAGATCCCGGCTGTGGTACCCCGAAATCTGACGCCTCCTGGCACCCCCTGCCAGGAGCTCCTGGCGGTGTGCCGTCCTGCTGCACCTGGCCGTCCTGGCCCCCCAGGGGAGCCCGACATCGTCCTCCGGCCACTGGATCTTCCTGCAACTGGCGTCAGCCCCGCCATGCTACCTGCCGCTCCCGCCGCCTCCCCAGAGCTGGGACTGCTGGAGCCTATGTCAGAGGCAGGTGCAGCTGCGGGACCCACGCAGAGGCGCCCCCCCCGCAGGAAACAATGACCCACACTGCTGGGGGACGATGACACAGGCCCTGTCGCCACTGCAGCCGACATCCTCGGTGCTGGAGAGGCAGGCCGCGTGTCGTGCGTGTCACCGCCGCGGCCCCCTGAAGGAGCAGGAGAAGCCTGGTGCCCAGCGCATGCTGGCTCCGCCCCCTTTCTGGACCAAGGCGAAGGCCCAGACACCGCCGCAGGGCCTCGCCGCACCCGCGGATTCCTCCCAGGCCGCGACGCGCTGGAAGGGGGATTGCGCATCGCGCGACCTGGAGGGTCCGAGGAGGGGCTCCTGCAGTGACGCGAGGCCCGTGGAGCAGTGTCGCGTGAAAGCCGCTCTGGCGGCCTCACCCGCCTTGATCTGCGCTCCCTCCCATCGGCCTGCTCGGGGGTACCTGGGAGCAGGCGAGCGACTTGTGCCTCCAGCCATCTTGGAGGCTGCCCCAGCGCTGAAGCCTGCAGCAGATCCAGGGCCTCTTCAATTCCTGACATCCCAGTAAGTGGATGATGGGGGTGGTACTGCTTCGGTGCTGGGAGAGCAGGAACAGAGGGAGGGCAAACCCCTGACCCTCACCTAAATACCCCCTGACTCCCCTCCCTGTTAACCTCTCCCCCCCACTAAACCCTCCAACCCCCCTGTCATGTTGGCCTCCGCCCATGCCTCCTATGGGGGGCTGGGAGGCTTACTCCGGCCACTTCTATAAATCTGCAAAGGATCTGCCTGAGCTCCTGAGAAATGACAACATTCGGCTGCAGCCAAGCAGCATGTTTGACAAACATTGGCAAAAGGCAAAAATTGTCCAGAAACTAGGACCTCGGGCCTACGAAATTCTGACAGAGGAAGGAAGAAGACTAAAGAAAAATCTGAGATATCTGAGGAAATCGCAAGAAAGAGATGATTCATGGCCTTTTGAGCACTATCCTCACACCCAAGACAACGAGGCAGCAAGTACAAGTCAAGTACCAACAGTGACAGCTGACCATCAGGGTGAGGATTCTGGCCAAAGACAGGCAATATCAGAAGGCATATTACCAGGATCAGAAGTGTGGCGCCCCTGAGGCTTCAGTCGCCACAGAGGTACTGCACCTTCTCCTAAGGTGTAGTGCCCCACCATCCAGGTAGGGTGGGAACTCCTGACCACGCTCGACACCTGCATTCCACACACAGGATAGTTCAGTGGGGCCACCTAACAGCTTCAGGCTGGGGGTTAGCAGAGCACCCTCGTGGAACCCTGCTTCGTAACACGAGATGTGCTGGGAGGCGGGTGGAGAGAGATGATACAAAAGAGTGGGAAGAGTGAAAGTTAGTGGGTAGTTGGTTAGAGGAGAGAGAAGAGAGAAGATGGGTGTCTGAGGGATGTGCTGCAGCAGGTCCCAGTGATCTGGGCTGCTGGCACGAGAAAGACCATAGAAAGAGGCTGATAAGATTGATAACCTAACCTTCCATGAGAGAGAGAGAACAGATCGGAACGAAGGAGAATACAAGGACGGTGGGAAGCTGGTTGACGAAAGATAGAGAACCCTTCCAGTCCAGAGAGCGAAAAGGCCTGGGTCCGGTCCCCGAGGTTGATTGGATCTTTATGTCCGGCAACAGACACCGGAGGAGTAGTGAGCCGCTAACGCCTTGCTCCCATCATAGACTTGGGACACAACAGCAACTGAATAGAGAGCCGGGACGCAGTGAGGAGTCCCCGAAGCAGGCTACAGCTGTCTGTCATGCAAGTAAAGACTAGGAGCACCTAGAGAGAAGCATTCCAGGGTAACTAAGTACTGGAGTGCTTCACACCTAAAGGCGCATTGGAGGAGTCGTTCAGTAAGGTACATGTTGGCAGATTGCGTAAGGGAGAATCCTATCCTGCCTGGAGGTTGGCTGGAGCCCTGACCTGGAGAACATAGTATGGAGGCAGGCAGTTGGGTGAACTGCAAACAGTGAGTAAAGCTTTGGAACCGCATACTCTTGTGTCCTCCAGTTATTCCAGCACCACTACACCTGGGTACCAGCCTCCGTGCATTCTGCACCTCTCCTCATCCATTGCACCTACACTGCCCTGGGACTACAGCTCCACCTGTGGGGAGCTACACCATCTCTGCTGCACCACACCATCAGTCCCAGCCCTCGGGTTCTGTGTGCCTTGGATTTCCAACTTTTGAAAATGTGCAGAAGACCAAATTTAATAGACTGTAAAATGGACATTAGAAATGGCCGCTGGTGCGGAGAAGAAGGGCGTGAAGAGATGGGAGGTCCTAAGAAATGACCGCGAAGAGTCTTTGGCCGTCCCTGCCTAAATTACTATGTGACCGATGCATGGCCCACCCCCCAAGGGGTTCGTATACTGGCTTGGTATGGAGGCGCTGGAAGAAGACGCTGTTATGATTGAATCACCGTAGGAGGCAAAAACAAAAATGCTAGCTAAGTCCAGAAAACCAGAGAGGTTGGCAGCTATCGGATTGCAGACCCCTGATCCTATCACAGCAACTAACAGTAGCCGTGGGGGGTTCCTACGATGCCCTAGACCCCTCGATCACAGCCGGAGAATTAAATAGGCCTAAAGCAAGAAAGGGGAAATCTAAACTGCCCCAGAGCAGACCCCAAAGCAATAGGCAGCCCCCAACATATAATGACGGTGAAGCAAGATGAAAACACTAACACAGACAGAAAGATAGACTGAGCAAAGACGGGGCCCAAAACTACCTAGATAGGAAAGGACAGGAAGGCTGCTGTCTGCAATCCGTGAAAAACCCTATGAAAATAAGAGCCAACGGACTGACAGTGAAAAACGCCCTGAAGACGCTAGGCTTCAAAAAAGCTATGTAAGTACTCAGCAATATTCTGAAGACAGAGCAACCAGCAAAAGGAGATTCAGCTCATCCCAGCAGGGAAAGGTAGAATCCAGAAAAGCAAGGAAAACAAACACAAAATACAAATGCAAACAGGCAAAGCAGAAACTTAGCTTTAGGGAAGCAGGAATCAGACTGGTGTCCTAGGAGTCCACAGAGAAATCACCCGCAGGGCAGGAGGGCGTCGGCAGCCTTATATCCAGTCAGTGACTCCACTCAGCCAGTCATCCTCATTAGACTCAGGTGCCTGATAATCAGGCTCATTACCTTCCTTAACCAGAATTGGGAGTTCCCAGGCCTCAGTGAAGAAGGGGAAATTGAACTCACAACAGTACCTCCCCCTTGAGGAGGGGTCACCGAACCCTCAACCACGCCACCAGGGCGATCAGGGTGAGCCCGATGAAAGGCACGCACCAATCTTTTGGCATGAATATCAGAGGCAGAGACCCAGGAATTATCCTCCTGACCATAACCCTTCCACTTAACCAAATACTGGAGTCTCCGTCTAGCCAGACGGGAATCCAGTATTTTCTCTAACTCATATTCCATGTTACCTTCAACCAATACAGGGTCTGGAGGTGCCACCCCAGGAACAACTGGTTCAACAAACCTCTTCAACAAGGACTTATGGAACACATTATGGATTTTAAATGTGACAGGAAGAGCCAAACGAAAAGAGACCGGATTAATAATCTCCAAAATCTTGTAAGGTCCAATAAATCTAGGCTTAAACTTAGGAGAAGCCACCTTCATAGCAATATTTTTTGAAGATAACCACACCATATCACCAATCTTAAACTGGGGACCAATGGTCCTATGTCGATTGGAAAACCGCTGGGCCTTTTCCTGGGAGAGAGATAACTTATCCACCACTTGGTCCCAGATCTGGTACATTCTTTCCACCACAGTGTCAACACCTGGGCAGGCAGAAGGCTCCACCTGCCCTGAAGAAAATCGAGAATGAAACCCAAAGTTACAAAAAAAAGGTGACATCAAAGTGGCAGAACTAGCTCTATTATTTAAAGCAAATTCGGCCAAGGGCAAAAATGAAACCCAATCATCCTGATCAGCGGAAATAAAACATCTCAAATACGACTCCAAGGTCTGGTTTGTTCTCTCTGTCTGCCCATTGGTCTGAGGGTGAAAAGCAGAGGAGAAGGACAACTGAATTCCCAGCTTGGAACAGAAAGTCCTCCAAAATCTAGACACAAACTGAACTCCTCTGTCAGATACATTGTTCTCAGGAATCCCGTGCAAGCGAACCACCTGTTGCAAAAACAGGGGCACCAACTCAGAGGAAGATGGCAACTTAGGGAGTGGTACAAGATGAACCATCTTAGAGAACCTATCACAAATCACCCAAATAACAGTCATTCTTTGAGAGACCGGCATATCAGAAATGAAATCCATTGAAATATGGGTCCATGGCCTCCTGGGGACCGGCAAAGGCATCAACAACCCACTAGAGCGAGAACAAGATTTAGACCGGGAGCAAGTCCCACAGGACTGCACAAAATTACTGACATCATGAGACAAGGTGGGCCACCAAAAAGAGCGACTCACCAGATCTCTAGTACCAAAAATACCTGGATGACCAGCCAATGCAGAGCAATGAACTTCAGACATCACTCTCTTCTTCCACTGGTCAGGAACATACAACTTTCCACTGGGACAACGCTCAGGTTTGTCCTCCTGGAACTCTTGCAGAGCAAGTCTCAAATCGGGCAAGATGGCAGAAAGAACTACCCCTTCGCCTAAGATGGTAGCAGGAGAATCAGCAAAGAAACTCCTAGAGAGGGCTTCTGCCTTGACATTCTTAGTTCCTGGAAGAAAAGAAACCACAAAATCAAAACGTGTAAAAAACAAGGCCCACCTAGCCTGTCTAGGGTTCAAGCGTTTAGCCGACTCTAGGTAAATCAAATTCTTGTGGTCAGTGAGGACCACAACTTGATGTTTAGCTCCCTCCAACCAATGTCTCCACTCCTCAAATGCCCATTTCATGGCCAACAGTTCCCGATTCCCCACATCATAGTTACGTTCAGATGGAGAGAACTTTCGGGAAAAGAAAGCACAGGGATTCATTTTAGATGTTACAGGATCCTTTTGGGACAAAACAGCTCCTGCACCAATCTCAGAAGCATCCACCTCTACCTGGAACGGGAGTGAGACATCCGGTTGCCGCAAAACCGGGGAGGAGGTAAATCTTCGCATCAGCTCCTGAAAGGAAGCAACAGCCTCCGGAGACCAATTCAACACATCAGTACCCTCCTTAGTCAGATGAGTCAATGGCTTGCCAATACTAGAAAATTTTGCTATAAATTTCCGATAAAAATTAGCAAACCCCAAAAACTTCTGGAGGGCCTTCAAAGAAGTGGGCTGAACCCAATCATAAATGGCCTGTACCTTGGCCGGGTCCATTTCAATAGTTGACGGAGACAAAATAAATCCCAAAAATGAAATCCTCTATACTCCAAAAAGGCATTTCGATCCTTTGACATACAGGGAATTCTCCCTCAAGATCCGGAACACAGTCCGAATATGTTCCACATGAGAATCCCAATCCTTGGAGAAGATCAAAATATCATCCAGATAGATAATCAAAAATTTATCGACAAAGTCTCGGAAAATATCGTTCATGAAGCACTGGAAGACAGAAGGGGCATTAGTGAGCCCAAAAGGCATCACCAGGTACTCAAAATGTCCCTCCGGAGTATTAAACGCCGTCTTCCATTCATCCCCCTGCTTAATGCGGATAAGATTATACGCCCCCCTGAGGTCAAGCTTGGTAAACCAGCAAGCACCTTTAACTCTAGAGAATAAATCCGAAATCAGGGGTAACGGATACTGATATTTAATAGTAATTTTATTGAGGGCACGATAATCAATACAAGGCCTTAAAGAACCATCCTTTTTGGCCACAAAAAAAAAACGGCACCTAAGGGTGAAGAGGATGGTCTAATATGACCCTTCTCCAACGCCTCCTTAATATAGGACCGCATAGCCTCGTGCTCGGGTACAGATAAATTGAAGAGCCGACCCTTGGGAAATTTACACCCCGGGCTTAGTTCAATTGCACAGTCATAACTAGTGTTGAGCATTCCGATACCGCAAGTATCGGGTATCGGCCGATACTTGCTGTATCGGAATTCCGATACCGACATCCGATATTTTTTTCAATATCGGGCATCGGAATCGGAAGTTCAAAGTTGATTGACAGCCGAAATGACGTCATCATGATGCACGGTGTGTGCGCATCATGATGCGCCGTCATTTCGGGCCTTCCGGGGGTCTCTGCCGGCCTGCCGGGGGGCTGTGCCGGCCTGCCGGGGGGCTGTGTGGACTGCCCGGGGTCTGTACGGGCCTGCCGGGGGGCTGTGCCGGCCTGCCGGTGGTCTGTGCACCCTGTGGGGGTCTGTACCGGCCTGCCGGGGGGCTGTGCTGATGTCCGGGGGTCTGTGCAGGCATCGTCCGATGGGACTACAAGTCCCATCTGGCGATGCCTGCTACCATGACAGTGATTGACACATTAGCCAATGATGGGACAGTAGTAGTCCCATCATCCGGCTAATGTGTTAAATGTTTTAAAAAAAATAAAAAAAAAATACTACATACATACTACATACATACTACATGCATGCTACATACATACTACATGCTACATACATACCACATATATACTACATGCATGCTACATACATACTACATGCTACATACATACTACATATATACTACATGCATGCTACATACATACTACATACATACTACATGCATGCTACATACATACTACATGCTACATACATGCTACATACATACTACATATATACTACATACATGCTACATACATACTACATGCTACATGCATGCTACATACATACTACATGCTACATACATACTACATGCTACATACATACTACATACATACTACATGCATGCTACATACATACTACATGCTACATACATACTACATATATACTACATGCATGCTACATACATACTACATACATACTACATGCATGCTACATACATACTACATGCTACATACATGCTACATACATACTACATATATACTACATACATGCTACATACATACTACATGCTACATGCATGCTGCACACATACTACATGCTACATACATACTACATGCTACATACATACTACATACATACTACATGCATGCTACATACATACTACATGCTACATACATACCACATATATACTACATACATACTACATGCATGCTACATACTACATGCTACATACATACCACATATATACTACATACATACTACATGCATGCTACATACATATTACATGCTACATACATACTACATGCTACATACATACTACATGCATGCTACATACATACTACATGCTACATATATACTACATGCATGCTACATACATGCTACATGCTACATACATACTACATACATACTACATATATACTACATGCATGCTACATACATGCTACATGCTACATACATACTACATACATACTACATGCTACATACATACTACATACATACTACATGCTACATACATACTACATACTACATATATGCATCATACATACTACTTGCTACATACATACTACATACATACTACATGCATGCTACACACATACTACATGCTACATATATACTACATACATACTACATACATACTACATGCATGCTACATACATACTACATGCTACATACTGTACATACTACATACATACTACATGCATGCTACATACATACTACATACATACTACATGCATGCTACATACATACTACATGCTACATATATACTACATACATACTACATACATACTACATATATACTACATGCATGCTACATACATACTACATGCATGCTACATACATACTACATGCATGCTACATACATACTACATGCTACATACATACTACATACATACTACATGCATGCTACATACAATACATTCATACAATACATACATAGACATACAGTACATATAACATAGAGTAACATACTTACCAATACTTGTCACATTGTTCCCCGAAGCCATTGTCGTCTACGGAATAAATATTAACATAACAAACCACAAAAATACTCACCCATGATCCGAAGCAGTCCACGAGTGTGTCCCACGACGATCTTGGGTAGAGAACTGCAGCATCAGCTGATGCTGCCGCTCTCTACGGGCTGCAGGAATCCAATGACGGAAGGTAGGTATCCTTCCGCACTGTATTCCTCCGCCACTTAAAAAAAAAAAATCCCTAGTCTCACTTTATGGTAAAAGCTGTGTGGGAAATTCCCACACAGCTTTTACCATAAAGTGAGACTAGGGACTTTTTTTTTTTAAGTGGCGGAGGAATAAAGTGCGGAAGGATACCTACCTTCCGTCATTGGATTCCTGCAGCCCGTAGAGAGCGGCAGCATCAGCTGATGCTGCAGTTCTCTACCCAAGATCGTCGTGGGACACACTCGTGGACTGCTTCGGATCATGGGTGAGTATTTTTGTGGTTTGTTACGTTAATATTTATTCCGTAGACGACAATGGCTTCGGGGAACAATGTGACAAGTATTGGTAAGTATGTTACTCTATGTTATATGTACTGTATGTCTATGTATGTATTGTATGAATGTATTGTATGTAGCATGTATGTAGTATGTATGTAGTATGTATGTAGCATGTAGTATGTATGTAGCATTCATGTAGCATGTAGTATGTATGTAGCATGCATGTAGTATATATGTAGTATGTATGTAGTATGTATGTAGTTTAAATGTAGCATGTAGTATGTATGTAGCATGCATGTAGTATGTATGTAGTATGTATGTAGCATGCATGTAGTATGTATGTAGTATGTATGTAGCATGTAGTATGTATGTAGCATGCATGTAGTATATATGTAGTATGTATGTAGTATATATGTAGCATGTAGTATGTATGTAGCATGCATGTAGTATGTATGTAGTATGTATGTAGCATGCATGTAGTATGTATGTAGTATGTATGTAGCATGTAGTATGTATGTAGCATGCATGTAGTATATATGTAGTATGTATGTAGTATATATGTAGCATGTAGTATGTATGTAGCATGCATGTAGTATGCATGTAGTATGTATGTAGCATGTAGTATGTATGTAGCATGTATGTAGTATGTATGTAGCATGCATGTAGTATGTATGTAGCATGCATGCAGTATGTATGTAGCAAGCATGTAGTATATATGTAGTATGTATGTAGTATGTATGTAGCATGTAGTATGTATGATGCATATATGTAGTATGTAGTATGTATGTAGCATGTAGTATGTATGATGCATATATGTAGTATGTATGTAGTATGTATGTAGCATGTAGTATGTATGTAGCATGTATGTAGTATGTATGTAGCATGCATGTAGTATGTATGTAGCATGCATGCAGTATGTATGTAGCATGCATGTAGTATATATGTAGTATGTATGTAGTATGTATGTAGCATGTAGTATGTATGATGCATATATGTAGTATGTAGTATGTATGTAGCATGTAGTATGTATGATGCATATATGTAGTATGTATGTAGTATGTATGTAGTATGTATGCAGCATGTAGTATGTATGTAGTATGTATGTAGCATGTAGCATGTATGTAGCATGCATGTAGTATGTATGTAGTATGTATGTAGCATGTATGTAGCATGCATGTAGTATATATGTAGTATGTAGTATGTATGTAGCATGCATGTAGTATATATGTACTATGTATGTAGCATGTAGTATGTATGTAGCATGCATGTAGTATGTATGTATGTAGTATTTTTTTTTTTTTAACATTTAACACATTAGCCGGATGATGGGACTACTACTGTCCCATCATTGGCTAATGTGTCAATCACTGTCATGGTAGCAGGCATCGCCTGATGGGACTTGTAGTCCCATCGGACGATGCCTGCACAGACCCCCGGACATCAGCACAGCCCCCCGGCAGGCCGGCACAGCCCCCCGGCAGGCCGGTACAGACCCCCACAGGGTGCACAGACCCCGGGCAGTCCGCACAGCCCACCGGCAGGCCGGCAGAGACCCCCGGAAGGCCCGTACAGACCCCCGAGAGGCTGTACAAGGTCAGGAAAGGGTTTTTCCAATTCCGATACCGGAAGTCTCATAGACTGGAATGGGACTTCCGGTATCGGCATCGGCGATACCGATACTTTTTTTAAAGATCGGCCGATCCATTCCGATCCGATATTTTGAAGTATCGGACGGTATCGCTCAACTCTAGTCATAACTCCTATGAGGAGGCAAGGACGCAGACTCATTCTCACTAAATACATCATAAAAGTCCGTCAAATAGTCAGGAACATCATGCGACTGAGGAGAGGTGGAAAAAAACGGAGCCTCACTAAAGGCACACCGACAACCCCAACTCACCACAGACACAGACTTCCAATCCAAAACTGGATTATGAATTTGCAACTAGGGAAACCCCAGAACAACGGCATCATGCAGACCATGCAACACCAAAAATCTGCAATTTTCTTGATGGTCTGGGGCGACCCGCATGACCACCTGGGTCCAAAACTGAGGTTTATTTTTAGCCAAGGGAGTAGCATCAATCCCCCTCAAAGGGATAGGCGTCTGCAGAGGTGTCATCGGAAATCCACAATGTTTAGCAAAATCCAAGTCCATTCGGTTTAGCGCTGCTCCCAAATCCACAAAAGCCTTGGCGGAAAATGTGGACAGGGAGCAGATCAGAGTAATTGCCAGAAGAAACTTAGGTTGAACACCACCAACAGAAAACGTGTGTGCAAAGCGTTTCTCTCGTTTAGGACAAACAGAAATAATATGCGAGGCATCTCCACAGAAAAAACACAGCTTATTACGCCTTCTGAACTCCTGACGTTGCGCCTTAGACAAAACTCTATCACATTGCATAGGTTCAGACGTCAGTTCAACTGGTGGCAACACCTCTCGTGCAATCCTGCGTTCACGTAAACGCCGATCAACCTGAATGGCTAATGACATAGAATCGTCCAGACCAGAGGGAACAGGAAATCCCACCATAGTATCTTTTACGGCTTCTGACAAACCCTTCCGAAAGAGAGCAGCCAAGGCATTATCATTCCAGGTAGTAAGGACCGCCCACTTTCGGAACTTTTGACAGAACAACTCTGCAGAATCTTGACCCTGGTTTAATGCCAACAGGGTCTTTTCAGCCTGATCAATAGCATTAGGTTCGTCATACAACAACCCCAAAGCTTGAAAGAATGCGATCACATTAGTCAGAATAGGATCATCTGGTTTCAAAGAAAACGCCCAATCCTGGAGATCGCCACGCAGCAAAGAGATGACAATTTTAACCTGCTGCGCGGAGCTCCCTGACGAGTTAGGCTTCAAGGCAAAAAATAATTTACAATTATTTTTGAAACTCAAAAATTTAGATCGATCCCCAAAAAATACATCAGGTGTAGGGATCTTTGGTTCAATAGCATGCGAACGAGCAAGGTAGGCGGAAATTCCCAGCACTTCCGCAGCGAGCTGCTCCACACGATCAGACAATTGCTTTATCTCCATTGAGAGAAAAAAAAATTCCCCCTACGGCCTCAGAGATATAGAGGAAAGAATATACACACACTTTTTTTTTTTTTTTTTTTTAAACACAGTTCTTTCCTGCTATTGAGTACCCTAGTATCTGCGGTATGGCGGGTGATTCTGTTATGATTGAGTCACCGTAGGAGGCAAAAACAAAAATGCTAGCTAAGTCCAGAAAACCAGAGAGGTTGGCAGCTATCGGATTGCAGACCCCTGATCATATCAGAACAACTAACAGTAGCCGTGGGGGGTTCCTACGATGCCCTAGACCCCTCGATCACAGCCGGAGAATTAAATAGGCCTAAAGCAAGAAAGGGGAAATCTAAACTGCCCCAGAGCAGACCCCAAAGCAATAGGCAGCCCCCAACATATAATGACGGTGAAGCAAGATGAAAACACTAACACAGACAGAAAGATAGACTGAGCAAAGACGGGGCCCAAAACTACCTAGATAGGAAAGGACAGGAAGGCTGCTGTCTGCAATCCGTGAAAAACCCTATGAAAATAAGAGCCAACGAACTGACAGTGAAAAAGGCCCTGAAGACGCTAGGCTTCAAAAAAGCTATGTCAGTACTCAGGAATATTCTGAAGACAGAGCAACCGGCAAAAGGAGATTCAGCTCATCCCAGCAGGGAAAGGCAGAATCCAGAAAAGCAAGGAAAACAAACACAAAACACAAATGCAAACAGGCAAAGCAGAAACTTAGCTTTAGGGAAGCAGGAATCAGACTGGTGTCCTAGGAGTCCACAGAGAAATCACGCGCAGGGCAGGAGGGCATCGGCAGCCTTATATCCAGTCAGTGACTCCACTCAGCCAGTCATCCTCATTAGACTCAGGTGCCTGATAATCAGGCTCATTACCTTCCTTAACCAGAATAGGGAGTTCCCCAGACCTCAGTGAAGAAGGGGAAAATGAACTCACAACAAGACGCCTCCCCCGGAAGGAGGGGCAGAGAAAGCCAGTGGCGAGCAGAAGGGTGGAGCAAGAGGAAGAACTCCAGAGCGCCATTTTGGAGAATGAGGAAAGGAGGCCTGCGGAGAGCAGGGAAGCGGATCTCCCCGGCGCCATGGCTGACGGCTCCAACCCTGAAGCTGGGATGATTTGCCGGCAGCTACAGGATGAGCTCACGGAACTGACTACCAGTCTGCAGCCAAGAAGAGAAGCGCTGGAGAGGCTGAGACAGCAGCGCGCCCCGGCAGGGCCTACATCAGTGGTACCCCCTCCATCGGTACCCGCCGCTACCGCACCGGATTGTTCCCCGGCAGCGTTAATTTTTACCTCCACGCTGTCCATGCGGCTGAGTCCCGCTAGCCCAAAGAAGTCACCAGAGGACCCGGGAGCTGAGACCATGCTCCCGCCCGGACCTGTTGCGGCTGCGCAGGTCCCGACCGAAGCCCCCGTGAATCTGGAGCCACCATCCGCTCCATCACCGCCTGCACCGGAGCAGAGGCCGCACCGCCAGGAGGTCCCAGGTATGTCAGATGTTCCTCCACCTGGGAAAGCCCCGGGGTGTACCGCAGTCGCAGCGGCTGGCCAGGTCGTCCTGGCTCTGGTCTGGGACCGGGATGCTGGTGCCGTGGGTGAGAGCAGCTCCCGGGAAGAGCGGGAGAGAGAAGAGAGTTGGGCAGGATGTCGGGACACTATTCGGCAGCTGGCAGCGGAATATCGGAAGATGGAGCAGAGAAAGCAGGCTGTGCTGGGCCCGGATCTGGCCCGGAAGGAGAGGGCCCGTGCTGGTCATCATGGCCCCCAGGATGCAGCCGGATGGGGGCAAGTGCTGAATGTGAACAAGGAGAAGGGTTTAGGATTCATTGCGGACCCCAATCGCATTGGTGACTTGTTCTATAACCGGAGGGATGTTGAGTCGCATCTGAGAAAGGGACATCCTGATAGAGACCTGCAGCCTGGGCAGTATGTGACCTTCACCCGGCATGAGGGACTCCAGGGGTGGTACGCCCTGAATGTATGACGTATCCCTGCAGAGTTCATTGAGAGGTACCTGCCATCGAAACCAGTCAATGCCCCTCCATCCACTGGTACCACTCAGACTGCTCAGGTACCTGATCCTAGGAACCAGGCTGCTCTTGCAACACCTCCAGTTTGGCAGCCCAAACCAAAGATCCCTGGCTTGACACCGTGTGAAGACGAGTACCTATGGATTGCCAATGACTACTTGAATCTGGTAGCCACTAAGAAAATTTACATTTACTAAATCTCGTTACCCAGGAGGGTTTGTTGCACCAGTTGTGCCTTTGTCTTTTTGTTCATCATGTTGCCCAGTTTTTGATTGGCAGCGTTGTTTTTGAAATGGAACTGTGGAGATCATAGACGCTGATTGATCCAGAAACTTTTGTTGTAAATAGTTGCACCTCTTTAGGTGCCCTTTCTTGGTTTTACATATAAAGACTCTTTGCGAAGATAATGTTTTTGCATGGACACTTTTCGAAGAATGATGTCTACCTCAAGGGACACTGCAAGAAAGCCCGGCTGGGAGCAGTGTTCAGCACCTTACAAGAATTTTGAATGTTTTATGATAACGTATTTGATAATGTTGTGTCTTGTGAAAATTAAATGTCTTTTATAGAATATTTGATACAGAGAATTAGAAAAGTTTTGAGATAGAATGTGAGAATTGAATAAAGACTGAAGAATTGAAAGTGACAGGTGACAGGCCAAGAGTAGATGGTCAGTGTCTTGCGTCCAGTAGAAGAAAGAAAGAAAAAGAGAATAATTGATGAAAAATGTAATAAAGAAAATGTGTTGAGTATAGCACTTTGAATTAAGAATTGCACTTAAGCAAATTTTTGATACTAATATAGGAAGTTAACCTGTTTGTAACATTTAAGAAATGTGCCTCCTACATTAGGAAGATTAGATACAGTGGGGAAAAAAAGTATTTAGTCAGTCAGCAATAGTGCAAGTTCCACCACTTAAAAAGATGAGAGGCGTCTGTAATTTACATCATAGGTAGACCTCAACTATGGGAGACAAACTGAGAAAAAAAAATCCAGAAAATCACATTGTCTGTTTTTTTTTCATTTTATTTGCATATTATGGTGGAAAATAAGTATTTGGTCACAAACAAGCAATCAAGATTTCTGGCTCTCACAGACCTGTAACTTCTTCTTTAAGAGTCTCCTCTTTCCTCCACTCATTACCTGTAGTAATGGCACCTGTTTAAACTTGTTATCAGTATAAAAAAACACCTGTGCACACCCTCAAACAGTCTGACTCCAAACTCCACTATGGTGAAGACCAAAGAGCTGTCAAAGGACACCATAAACAAAATTGTAGCCCTGCACCAGGCTGGGAAGACTGAATCTGCAATAGCCAACCAGCTTGGAGTGAAGAAATCAACTGTGGGAGCAATAATTAGAAAATGGAAGACATACAAGACCACTGATAATCTCCCTCGATCTGGTGCTCCACGCAAAATCCCACTCCATGGGGTCAGAATGATCACAAGAACGGTGAGCAAAAATCCCAGAACCACGCGGGGGGACCTAGTGAATGAACTGCAGAGAGCTGGGACCAATGTAACAAGGCCTACCATAAGTAACACACTACGCCACCATGGACTCAGATCCTGCAGTGCCAGACGTGTCCCACTGCTTAAGCCTGTACATGTCCGGGCCCGTCTGAAGTTTGCTAGAGAGCATTTGGATGATCCAGAGGAGTTTTGGGAGAATGTCCTATGGTCTGATGAAACCAAACTGGAACTGTTTGGTAGAAACACAACTTGTGTTTGGAGGAAAAAGAATACTGAGTTGCATCCATCAAACACCATACCTACTGTAAAGCATGGTGGTGGAAACATCATGCTTTGGGGCTGTTTCTCTGCAAAGGGGCCAGGACGACTGATCCAGGCACATGAAAGAATGAATGGGGCCATGTATCGTGAGATTTTGAGTGCAAACCTCCTTCCATCAGCAAGGGCATTGAAGATGAAACGTGGTTGGGTCTTTCAACATGACAATGATCCAAAGCACACCGCCAGGGCAACGAAGGAGTGGCTTCGTAAGAAGCATTTCAAGGTCCTGGAGTGGCCTAGCCAGTCTCCAGATCTCAACCCTATAGAAAACCTTTGGAGGGAGTTGAAAGTCCGTGTTGCCAAGCGAAAAGCCAAAAACATCACTGCTCTAGAGGAGATCTGCATGGAGGAATGGGCCAACATACCAACAACAGTGTGTGGCAACCTTGTGAAGACTTACAGAAAACGTTTGACCTCTGTCATTGCCAACAAAGGATATATCACAAAGTATTGAGATGAAATTTTGTTTCTGACCAAATACTTATTTTCCACCATAATATGCAAATAAAATGAAAAAAAAACAGACAATGTGATTTTCTGGATTTTTTTTTCTCAGTTTGTCTCCCATAGTTGAGGTCTACCTATGATGTAAATTACAGACGCCTCTCATCTTTTTAAGTGGTGGAACTTGCACTATTGCTGACTGACTAAATACTTTTTTCCCCACTGTAAGTATTGTTGAATAGCATTTAAAAATTTTTGTGTGTTCCTGTAGTGTACCTTTTGTTGTCTTACAGCCCGCAGACGTGCTGTGTTTAACGGGGGGTATGTGGCACCCCTGAGGCTTCAGTTGCCACAGAGGTACTGCACCTTCTCCTAAGGTGTAGTGCCCCACCATCCAGGTATGATGGGAACTCCTGACCACGCTCCACACCTGCATTCCACACACAGGATAGTTCAGTGGGGCCACCTAACAGCTTCAGGCAGGGGGTTAGCAGAAGAGCACCCCTCGTGGAACCCTGCTTCGTAACACGAGATGTGCTGGGAGGTGGGTGGGGAGAGATTATACAAAAGAGTGGGAAGAGTGAAAGTTAGTGGGTAGTTGGTTAGAGGAGAGAGAAGAGAGGAGATGGGTGTCAGAGGGACGTGCTGCAACAGGTCCCAGTGATCTGGACTGCTGGCACAAGAAAGACCAGAGAAAGAGACTGATAAGATTGATAACCTAACCTTTCATGAGAGAAAGAGAACAGATCGGAATGAAGGAGAATAGAAGGACGGTGGGAAGCTGGTTGACGAAAGATAGAGAACCCTTCCAGTCCAGAGAGCGCAAAGGCCGGGGCCTGGTCTCTGAGGTTGATTGGATCTTTATGTCTGGCAACAGACACCGGAGGAGTAGTGAGCCGCTAACGCTTTGCTCCCATCATAGACTTGGGACACAACAGCAACTGAATAGAGAGCCGGGACACAGTGAGGAGTCCCCGAAGCAGGCTACAGCTGTCTGTCATACAAGTAAAGACTAGGAACACCTAGAGAGAGGCATTCCAGGGTAACTAAGTACTGGAGTGCTTCACACCTAAAGGCGCATTGGAGGAGTCGTTCAGTAAGGTACATGTTGGCGGAGTGTGGAAGGGAGAATCCTATCCTGCCTGGAGGTTGGCTGGAGCCCTGACCTGGAGAACACAGTACGGAGACAGGCAGTTGGGTGAACTGCAAACAGTGAGTAAAGCTTTGGAACCGCATACTCTGGTGTCCTCCAGTTATTCCAGCACAACTACACCTGGGTACCAGTCTCCGTGCATTCGGCGCCTCTCCTCATCCATTGCACCTACACTGCCCTGGGACTACAGCTCCACCTGTGGGAAGCTACACCATCTCTGCTGCACCACACCATCAGTCCCAGTGGATCTGTATGCAGCGTTGGCTTACCATCTTACTTGCCAAACACCACGGGTGGCATCACAAACTATTCATATAAACTTTAACACTATTAACATCACCGCCATTGATATTGGGCGCCCAGGGCCACGGACCGGGTCACCACTGCTGTGACACATTCCCGCCTTGACACCGGCCCGGTACCGAGTACCCCGCTGCCCTGGGTGTGCGAGGGCGACCCAGATGAACTACCAGATGTTGACAGTGACACATCTTATGTTACTAGAGCTGGCAGAATTATTAGAAAGCCAGTGCACCTTAAGGATTATATCTAACTGGACTTATTATGTTATAGCTCTAACTTGGTAATGCTATATATTGTTTTATTAATTTTATTGTTCGTCTAGTTAAGAGAGAAAAGATATAGCAATATGTTATATGATGATGTGGCCTCTAGGGGTCTCACTACGTTGATGTTTGTATATAGAGTTTAAGAACTTGTTGGTTGGTTGTTGTTAGCAGACATCTTGTAATGGGGGAATGCTTTACAAGTCTCATGTAATAAAAAGTCTGGAGATATCCAAGGACTGTGATCCATGACAGGAAATAAATAACAGAACAACATTTCTCGTTCAAATTGCTTGTAGCATCTAGTCTATGTTATAGAGACCTTATCCATAGGCCTCAAACAAATCTTCTGTTACTAAAGTCATATGGATCGCCCTAACCCAGGGCCATGGGCTACTCGGTACCGGGCCCGTTGAGTTCAATGGGAGATGTCACGGCAGCTGTGACCCGGTCCGTGGCCCTGGGTGTCCATTGTAAAAGGGAGGATGTTTGAATGTGTGGATGATGATTAAAGCTTATGAGTGCATGATTCGTGACGCCACCTGTGGTGTTCGGCAAGGAAGATGTTAAGCCGACGCTGCAGACAGATCTTCTGGGACAGATGGTGTGGTGCAGCAATGATGTTGTGGTCCTCCACAGGTAGGGCAGTAGTCCCAGGGCTGTGTAGGTGAGGAGATAGGGAGGAGACGTAGATGGTGCAGTGTCAGGCACAGCGATGTAGCAGTGCTGAGTATGTGGGCAGTAGTCCCAGGGCTGTGTAGGTGAGGAGATAGGGAGGAGACATAGATGGTGCAGTGTCAGGCACAGCGATGTAGCAGTGCTGAGTGTGTTGGCGCAGGAATAAGTGTAGGACACCAGGGCATGTAGTTCCAAAGCTTTACTCACAGTCTGTTGTGCATACAGGTGCCCGCATCCGTGCCATGTCCTCCAGGTCAGGAGCTCAGGCAAGATGAAGTACTCCGTTCCAACACTCTGCCAACATGTGCCTTTTCTGAACGTCTCCCTTCTAGTGCCTATGTGAAGTATTCACAGTACTGAGTTACACTGGAGTTCCTCCTTTCAGATGTTCTTAGAACTCTACTTGTACGGCAGACAGCTGTAGCCTGCTTCGGGGACTCCTTGGTACTAAGTCCCGGCTCACTCTCGTTGCTGTTGTGCCCCCAAGTCTTGTGTGGGAATAAAGTGGTGACAACTTCTATTCCTCCGGTGTCTGCTGCAGGACCATTAGTATCCATACAACTTCGGGAACCGGACCTCGGCCATGCGCTTAGAACTTGAGGAAGGGCTCTGCTCTAACCCTAGTCTTTAGTCCTCTTCTTCTCCTTACGTTCCATACAAAACTATCTTTCTTATGGAGAATTAGGCTTTCTGAATATCTCTTTCCTGTGCCAGCAGACCCAGGTCACTGAGGTCTGCTGCAAAACTTCCTTCCATCCATCCCACTCAGGGGATCTCTTCTCCCAGACTGACCTAGTCCTAATAATCTCCCGCTCTCTTGTGCAACTAAGCGCCGCCCACCTCCCAGCACTCTTCGTGTTCCAAGCAGGGAGCCACCAAAGGTGCTTTGCTACACTACTATGTTGTGTGGGATGCAGGTGTTGGAGTGTGGTCAGGTGTCTCCACCTTACCTGAATGGTGGGGCACCACACCTCAGGAGGAGGTGCAGTACCTCTGTGGCGACTGAACCCTCAGGGGCGCCACACATACAGTAGGGGATATCTCACTTTCAAATTGTTTGCAGCATCTACTCTATATTATAGAGGCATCATCCACAAGCCCCCAAAAAATTCTAGTGTTACTAATGTCAAACAATATGGGACATTTCATTTTCAAATTGTTTGTAGCATCTACTCTATGTCACAGAGGCCTAATCCATGAGCACAAAAATAATTCTTCTGTTACTAACGTCTTACACTAGGGGACATCTCACTTTCAAATTGTTTGCAACCAGTCTATGTTATAGAAGCCTCATCCACAGGCCCCCCAAAAAATCTTGTTACATCATACAGTAGGGGAGATATAATTTTAAAATTGCTTTAAGCATGTGTTCTTTGTCATACAGGCCTCATCCACACTCAAACCAATGACCTTCTGACAGCAAAATGTAATGGTGACCACTGCTCATTCTTCTTGACCTTTCTGCAGTTTTAGACACTGATGACCACCATTTCCTACTCTGTAGGCTCTAGTCACTAGGCATTAAGGACACTGCTCTCCTGGTTCTCTTCCTATCATTCTGACTGCTCCGTCAGTGTTTTGTTCGCTGGCTCCACTTTATCTCCTCTTCCTCTCACTGTTGGGGTACCTTAGGGCTCAGTCCTTGGCCCCTTCTCTTCTCTCTCTACATGGCCCAATTAGACAGACCATCAGCAGATTTGGCTTTCAGTACCATTTTTATGCTGATGACACACAACTATACACGTCATTCCCTGACGATACCCCCTCTGTACTACAGAACGCCAGTGACTGTCCGTAGTCTCCAACACCATGTCCGCTCTCTATCTGAAACTTAACCTTTCTAAAACTGAACTTCTTCTGCTCCCACCATCTACTAACCTCCCTAAATCGGACATTTCCCTCTCCGTGGGTGGCACCATAACACCCTGGCAGCAGGTGCACTGTCTGGGTGTTATGTTTGACACCAATTTCTTATTCACCTCCAATATACAATCTCTTGCCACTTACACCTAAAGAACACCTCTAGAATCCACCCTTTTCTCACCATGGAAACATCAAAAACCCTTACTGTCGCCCTGATCCCGTACCTGGACTACTGTAACACTCTATTAACCCTAGTATGCGTGACATCAGAAATCTTCATATTAACGTATTGGGGGCAAAAGGCCCCCATGCAAATCATATGGAAAAACATACTTATAAAACTTTTACAAGTTTATTTTAAAACTGGTAAATAAAATATGATTAGTAAACAAAATTTTAATTCTAATTTTTCACCAAAAACACCCCAAAAAATTTTTTTTCCAAATTTCACACAAACATATGAAAAAACGCACAAAAACGCATAGAAATCTATACCAAACTAGCTGCAGCTACATTTCTATTATGTATCTTTTGTATTATATTAGTCTTCCAAACAATTTTGACAAGTTATTTTTTCGGAAGAATGTTCTTTGCAGACATTTTCCTTACAAATTGAACAAAATCTCTCAGTTTTCCTTTCTAAGTTTCTTGGACACATGAAACAGCACTTTCTTTTTCTTTCTCCTGGCCCTGGGATCATCTGAAACTGTATGCCACACTGTTTGATTGCTTCTTTAGTTTGCTTTAGCAAGCCTTTCACGTCGCTTCGCTGTATCATGTGAGGCATTACAAGTTCATGACAAAGGTCCTTCAAAAATAGGCGTCTCCTGTCCTTCCTCCGTGCATGGAATTCTGAATGAGTTTCTGTATAAATGATGAATGAATTTAGGGCTGCTACATCAAGCATATTTGAAAAAAGTACTACAGGCCATCGTTTTGTTTGCCTCTTGCATGAATATTCTCCCACCATCTCATCCATTTTGTCTACATCTCCTTTTGTTTTATTGTAATGCAGGATGATTTCTGGTTTTAATTTTCTGTCATTGCTGTCAATACTGCAATTGTGATGCATGGTACTGAGTAAAATCACTGATTTCTCCTTCTTCGCTTTGTAAGATACCAAAGTCGCTTTGTTATTGAATCCAAAGACAATCTCATAAAGTGCTTGCTGACGATTGTGTTTCAGTGCTTCTGGAATTTCTCGTCGGTTTGGCTTGATAGTACCAACAAGTGCATTAGCTTTTTGAAGCAGAAAATTGCCTAGTTCAACATTGGTGAAATAATTGTCCATGGTAATGTTTCTACCTGAATTGAATATTGGAGCAGCAAGAGTTTTGACAATTTCAGACCCCAGATCCTTCTGTACTGGTGCACCAACCTCTTTGCCACAGTAGATTACGCCATTTATGCCATAATAATTTGCAGAATCACACATCCAGAAGATTTTGATTCCATATTTGGCTGGCTTGCTAGGCATGCATTTTATGAACTTGCAGTGTCCTCTGAACGGTACAAGTTGCTCATCTACTGCAACATTAGTACTAGGATTGTAAAGTTTGATGCAATTTTTGATAAATATGTTCCAGATATAACTGATAGGGGCTAATTTGTCTGTTTCAAACCTCAATGCACGTGTTCGCTTATCATCAAATCGAATGTGTCTTCTAATTTCCTCATATCTGTCCACTGACATTGTCGCCTTATAGTGTGGATCAGAAAGTGGGTCCAGAAATAATTCTCGTATTGGAACATCATATGATTTTTGACTCCCTGCCAGCAGTAAAAGTCCAATGTATGCATAAAGTTCCTCTTTTGAGATATTTTTCCAGGACTTATTTTTTGAAGAAGCGATACGTCTTCCTTCTAGGTTTGAACATAAAAGGACCTCTTCTGCAATATTGTCAGAAAAAAAAGTAGAGAATACGTCTTTAGGGGAAAAGTAACTGGGACTTCCCACAGCTCCTTGAGCCTGTCTCAGAATATTATGGATTGCAGTACGTCCGACTAATGTAGGATTACTGTCCCAAAAAACATTTGTTTTGGATGTTCTACTTATCACTTCTTGAGGATCCACTGTATTCACTTCATCATCAGAAGAAGAATCACTTGAGGATGTTTGATTCTCTGGTGGCAGGTACTCGTCATCGGACAAAGATAGTTCACTTTCATCATCACTTTGAAACACAAATGCTTCAATCTCTTGGTCACTCAGATGCTCCTCCCACATTTCTGTCTATCGGCCTAGCTGATCGCTGTGATCTGCAAACGACTTTCAACTAACCTCTGCACTAATCCGCACCTCCCACTCCCGACTCCAAGACTTCTCCCACGTTGCGCCTAGCCTCTGGAATGCTCTACCCCAAGAAATTAGGACCAGCCACAACTTGCACAGTTTTAGGTGCTCCCTCAAACTACATTTGTTCAGAGCAGCCTATCACTTTCCTTAATCAAAGTCATTTTATGTGTATGTGCATGTGTGTAGCCCATTCACTATTTCTATCTATCCCCCACTCTCTCAAGATGGCTGGACCATCATTGTAAATACACACCTGTACTTTGTATCTCCCCCACCTCATTGACGACTGTAAGCTCTCATGAGCAGGGTTGTTTTATTTTGCTCTAATTATTGTATTACTGTTAACGTTGTTACTTATGACTGTTGTGTTTGAAACTGTTAAACTGTAAAGCGCTGTGGAATATGTGTTAGGCGTCGGATTCCTGCAGCTACACAACAGGAATCCAGAGCCTCACATGCTGCTCTGCAGCAAGTCATTCCTGAGGCCAAGTTCCTCTGCCGCTCCACTGAGCATGCTCACGAGACGATCTCCCATTGGAGGTCGGGAGTCACGTGCTCAGGTCATCCTCCAGATCTGATTGGTCCATCTCAGAGATCTGGAAGGTCCCGGCAGTGCACGGCTATAAAAGGCCCGCATGGCCGCTCGGCCATGCGCTAGTAGACTCTTCTTGCTAGATGTGTGAATGGTGATGGATGTATCATTCTGGTGACTGACTTATTAAGATTCCCCTCCCTCTGATATTGCGCATGTGGATATGGAACTATAGAAAGAGTCAGCGCCAGTCAGTGGCAAGCCATAGGCCACTGTGCACACCGCACCTCTACACTAGCTTCCGGTGGTGTCACATCTCTCACGGCACTATCGCTTAGCGGCTGTGTCTGCTTCCGCGCTGCATGCAGCAGCACTTATTGGCATCCGCAGTTGTGACGCCGCATGCATGGTAGGTCTAGACGGACACCGTCCCCTGTCTTGGAACCTGTCCTGGGATGTGATACCGTGCGTGCAATTTCGCTGAGACCTGTGAGTCTAACAGGCTCGGTGTTTATGTTTATGCTACAGTACCTCTGTGAGTTAACAGAGTCCGCTCTGCGCACATCGGGTGACGTTGAACCCGTGCGTATTATACCGCCATATAGCGCTTTTGCCATTGTCCAGCAGTGGTTTTAACACCTACTGCACGGTGGACCCCGAGCGAAGAACGCACTTTATTATTTATTTATTTATTTAGTGCATTCCGCCATTCCTAACAATATGTTGGTGCTATATAAATAAAGATTATTATTAATTCTCTTTTCTGTGACTAACGCGATTCAGCATGCCATATTTCACCTTGTCATTTACTGCCGCTGAAATTCAGCTGTTTGCAGAGTTTAAAAATCTAATTTTTTTTTTGCTAATACTACCGTACTATCTGAGCAACATGACTGGGAAAAAGTGAGGTAGTGGTGAAAGGGGAATTAGACTTGCTATTCAAGGTGTACGTGGAGTAGTTAGTAATGTTTCTGAAAGCTCTAAGGAGCCAACAATGTCACATCCTATACAAAGACAACTGACAATTTCTGTTACTGGATGGGCTACTCCACTACCTTTCTTTGGAAGACGCACAGTGGTACACCTTGTTGATGAGGCACAGCAAGAGTATGTGCTCGAGTGGATGGCAAGCACAGCGTCAAGTGACTTCTCCTCCTAGTACAATCCACAGATGTGGCACCCAAATTATCCTTGCTTCCCTCTGTGTCACAACTCTCCTACAGTACAACTAACTGTAGGGAACCACAGATGGGTGAGTTTGAAAAGCTGTTCACACATACCATGGGTATCAGAAGTGTACTCAAAAGCTTCACAGAGTCAAGACGAGGAAATCTGCATTGATGCCCCAAATTTTTTTAGCTTGGATCCGGGGTAGGACAAAGTAGGGACCAAGCTGCTTCCTGACCATCGCGACCAAACGTTACCTCTGGGGGGAGGTGATCCTGGTGAGACTCAGATATCTAAGGCTCATGTGGACTGAGCAGTGCTGTCAGGGCAGAAAGAGGAGGAGGGTGACTCCAAGGGCGACGAATGTGATAAAACAGAGGATGATGATTGTAAGGTGTTAAATACAAGTTGGCATGAACACAGAAGCACACAGCTGAGTAGATAATTTGAGGAGGAAGATGAAGAAGTTATGTTGCGCCGTACGTTGCAGGACACGTAGTGATGCAGCCATGACAAGCCATGCATCCTCAGCCACTACATGTATGAACCTTCACATGCGCAATTGTGGCACTCCTGAGGGTCCAGTCACCACAGAGGTACTGCACCTCATCCAGAGGTGTGGTATCCCACCCTCAGGTAAGCAGGGAGCACCACCCAGGCCTCCTATCACTTGCACCCAACACACACCAGACTGGCCAGGAAAGGGTGTTGGAAGGCGAGTGGGAAAGGCAGGTAGAGGGGGAGGAGCTTAGGAGGTGGTGTGGGGTATGTGATCCTATTAGTGAAAGAGAGGTGACAGTTAGTGGGAGGAGCTAGTCCTGCGGTAAATAGTTTGTTCTAGAAAGAGTCAGTCGGTGGCAGGACAGCGGATGAACAGGACGGATGTAGGAAAAGTAAGAGTCAGAAAGACACCTCAAGTAAGAAGAAAGGTCCTAAGAGAATAGAAGAGGTTTTAGGGGCACGGGTAGTGCGATAAGCCACCCGTGGGGCCCACATTCCTGAAGGGAAGGACCAGGCTGCAGTAAGGAAGCCAGCCCCTAAGCCTAGTGGAGAACAACAAGCGAGGCTCAGCTAGTAAGCCAGAGGCTGAGGTAATTTTAAGTGCCTCAGCCGCATCCAGATTCATTCCAGGCAAAGGTAGCTATAGATGATCCCGGGGCCTGACCCACATCGCCCGGTGAGATCCGTGGCTGCTGGCTTGGGGACACTGTTTGCAAAGTCGCAGGGCAGGAAAGAAAGGAGAGATCAACGCAGAGTCAACACGGCCTAGAAAGGTGAACACAAAGAAAAATCCTAAAAAGGTGTTCCTGATCTACCTGGGAGCTGGTTGGACCCCTTACCCAGAGGACACAGTACCAAGTGGGCTACCGTATGCAGGAATTGTGAGTAAAGACCCTGAAACTGCACCCAACTGTGTCCTTTGTGTCATTTACATCTAGCCTACCGTACACTGCATTCACATCACCATCACCGTCACCGTCTCAACTGCCCTGGAACACAGCTCTGCCCGTGAAGAGCATAACCATCACTGTGCCCTAATACCGTCCCAGAGGGTCTGCAGTGCAGCTTCAGTTACCCTAGCCGAATACCACGGGTGGCGTCACGATTCGCTTTTCCCTACAATTATCCTACCATCTTCCCTCCTTCTCATCTGAACTCCACTACTGGACACCCAGGGCCACAGACCGGGTCACTGCCACCGAGACACTTCCCCTTTAAAAGAGCCTGACCGGCCCGGACTGAGTAACCCCTGGCCCTGTGGGGGCACTCTACAATCAACATGCATTGCTCTGGAAATCCAACAGTGCAAAAATGCGAATCAGCGGACCTCAACAATCATCAGCCGCCCCATCAATCACATCTGCTACTTCTTCCTCCTCCTCCTCTGTTACCGTGCTAAATGTTGTGATGCAGGTCTCCGGCCGCAGAACCTAGGGTTCTTTACCCACTTCTGTTACGCTGACTGTAAGCCCATCATCAGATATAACGTAAGCGGACATGCCTGCTCTTTTTGACCAGTCTCAAAAAATGAGCACACCACAACTTTCTCAATTGACCATAGCATCTCTGCCTGCTCCTCCATCACGGTCCAGTAGTTTGTCCAGTTTACAGTACTTCGCCCTCTCTCAGCAGTGCAGCAAGCCCATGGTACTGCAGTTGTGGTGAAGTAATTGATTGTTTCTTCTTACGCATGACAAAGCTAAGACTTTGAACTCCACCATCTCCAATCTCTTGGTGATGGAAATACTGCCTTTCCACCTGGTACATCTAGATACAGACGGTTTCCCAAAGCTGTTGGCCGTAGTTCCCCAGTCGCCATTACTTTTCTAAGAAAGCTATGCCTGCGCTACACCAGCATGTCGCAGACAACACCACCCACTCCTTGACTAAATCTATGTCTGCCAGGGTGCATTTCACCACAAACACTTGGACGAGTAAACATGGCCAAGGGCGTTACATCTCACTGACTGGGAACTGGGTGACACTGGTGGCTGTTGGGGCAGACACTTCTCCCCAAGTCTTGGAATCCACAAGGTTTGCAGAACAAACCTCTATATTTCACACTTCCTCCAATGCTTCTGCTTCCTCCTCTACCTCCTCTAGGGCTTCCAACTGCGCCTTCAATCTCTGCCTTAATGAGACACGCGTTCCAACAGTGCAGAGCAAATCCCTATCACCTCCATACTGCGCAGTCAGGGCTCACCGCAATCAGGCAGTGTTAAAATTGATATGCCTTAGAGATTGCAGTCATTCAGTTGAAGAGTTGTGGACAGCTCTCCTGGCTGAATTTGAGCAATGGCTATTTCTGCTGAACCAGCATCCATTGATGGCCATATCTGATAATGGTGTGAACCTGTTGGCAGCCCTACGCCGAGGCAAGCTTACATATGTGCCTTACATGGCTCATGTCCTTGACCTGATTCTGGCCTGGGTGAGCTGATGCAGAAAGCACGGAAGCTGTGTGTTCACTTCTGCCGTTCGCACCGCTCAGATCATCGACTTGCATCGATAAGAGGTCTTTGTCCATGTCAGTTAATAGGTTGATATGCAATGTGCTGACGGGAGAATTCCATTGTGTGCATATTGAAGTGACTGTGACAGCATCAATGAGCCCTGACGTAGTATGTCACGTCATATACAGTGCCTTGCGAAAATATTCGGCCCCTTGGAACTTTTCAACCTTTTCCCACATATCATGCTTCAAACATAAAGATACCAAATGTACATTTTTGGTGAAGAATCAACAATAAGTGGAACACAATTGTGAAGTTGAACGAAATTTATTGGTTTTAAATTTTTGTGGAAAGTCAAAAACTGAAAAGTGGAGTGTGCAATATTATTCGGCCCCTTTACTTTCAGTGCAGCAAACTCACTCCAGAAGTTCATTGTTGATCTCTGAATGATCCAATGTTGTCCTAAATGACTAATGAGGATAAATATAATCCACCTGTGTGTAATCAAGTCTCCGTATAAATGCACCTGCCCTGTGATAGACTCAGGGTTCTATTTGAAGCACAGAGAGCATCATGAAGACCAAGGAACATAACAGGCAGGTACGTGATACTGTTGTGGAGAAGTTTAAAGCCAGATTTGGATGCAAAATGATTTTCCAAAACTTTAAACATCCCAAGGAGCACTGTGCAGGCGATCATATTGAAATGGAAGGAGTATCATACCACTGCAAATCTACCAAGACCCGGTCGTCCCTCTAAACTTTCTTCTCAAACAAGGAGAACACTGATCAGAGATGAAGCCAAGAGGACCATGATCACTCTGGATGAACTGCAGAGATCTACAGCTGAGGTGGGACAGTCTGTCCATAGGACAACAATCAGTTGTTCACTGCACAAATCAGGCCTTTATGGAATAGTGTCAAGAAGAAAGCCATTTCTCAAAGATATCCATAAAAAGTGTTGTTTAAAGTTTGCAACAAGCCACCTGGGAGACACACCAAACATGTGGAAGAAGGTGCTCTGGTCAGATGAAACCAAAATCGAACTTTTTGGCAACAATGCCAAACGATATGTTTGGCGTAAAGGCAACACAGCTCATCACCCTGAACACACCAATGTTAAACATGGTGGTGGCAGCATCATGGTTTTGGCCTGCTTTTCTTCAGCAGGGACAGGGAAGATGGTTAAAATTGATGGGAAGATGGATGGAGCCAAATACAGGACCATTCTTGAAGAAAACCTGTTGGAGTCTGCAAAAGACCTGAGACTGGGATGGAGATTTGTCTTCCAACAAAACAATGATCCCAAACATAAAGCAAAATCTACAATGAAATGGTTCACAAATAAACGTATCCAGGTGTTAGAATGGCCAAGTCAAAGTCCAGACCTGAATCCAATCGAGAATCTGTGGAAAGAGCTGAAATCTGCTGTTCACAAACGATCTCCATCAACCTCACTGAGCTCAAGCTGTTTGCCAAGGAAGAATGGGTAAGAATTTGAGTCTCTCGATGTACAAAACTGATGGAGACATACCCCAAGCGAATTGCAGCTGTGAACACAGCAAAAGGTGGCGCAACAAAGTATTAAGTTAAAGGGGCTGAATAATATTGCACACACCACTTTTCAGTTTTTGACTTTCCACAAAAATTTAAAATAACCAATAAATTTCGTTCAACTTCACAATTGTGTTCCACTTGTTGATTCTTCAACAAAAATTTACATTTGGTATCTTTATGTTTTAAGCATGATATGTTGGAAAAGGTTGAAAAGTTCCAGGGGGCCGAATACTTTCTCAAGGCACTGTAGCATGGACCAATGCAGTAAGGACATGGCACATATCACATTTACGGAGTCGGCACAGATTAAGGACCTCTGCACCTTTCTGCACAGTTTTGAAATGGCTTCTAAGATGGTTAGCTCTGATGACGCTGTCATCAGCATCACTATTCAGGTCATCTATATGCTGGAGCAGACTTTGAATAGCCTGTGGGAGGAGGTAGTGTTCTAAGAGGAAGAGGAGGAAGCAGAGGAGGATGTGGAGGTGGTAACATTGTCTTAAAGTTCTAGACTGTTATCACACATGCGGGTGCCAAGGGAGGGTGGATTACTGCGATCGAGGGGACTGGTGATAACAGACAAACTGTTAGTGAAGGTGCAAGAGCCTATGATCAAATGGAGGAGGAAGAGATGGTGGGCAAGCAACTGCCAGTAGATAATCATCCCTTCTCTGTTGTTCATGGTTGGTGGGAGGGGACTGAGCAAACAAGCATTACTGTTACCCTACCACCAACACGGCATGGGCTTGGACCTCATGAAAGGGCCCGACATATGAGTGCCTGTGGGAATTCCCTAATAACCAGGCACTTACAAATACTCAGAGACCACCCAAGCATGCTCGAGGAAACCCGAGCAACAAGCATACTCGCTCATCACTAGTTTGAACCCTTTCACATTTTGGTCTTCAAAAATGGATGAGTGGTCTGAGCTCGCCTCTCACTCCTTCGAGGTTTTATCATGCCGGCAGCCAGAATTCTCTGGGAACAAGTCTTCAGCGCTGCTGGTAGTGTCCTTATGGATAATCAATGTGAAGCAAAAAAGAAAAAAATTTGCAGCACTCACCAATATAGCTGAAAAACTGTGCATCTTTATTTCACATGAATTCCATCAATGGATATGTGGACATGCAGGACGTTAGAGGAATGCCAGGGGAGGGAGGTGCCAGACAACGGCCGTTTCACGATTACTCGCTTCTACGGGTCCAGGTGAGGGGATTAGCTTAAGGTCATTTCCTTTTTAGGACCACAGACCTAACTAATTAACATACATAACGAGTTGTGAGACAAACATTTACCAAAAAAAAAAAAAATTTTACAAACATAGTTGTACAATATACAGAGTGCAAGATTCTAGTAAACAATAAATCTTTCCATATCAATTTACAAGATAATCTGTATTTTTACAATATCATAGGAAGATTATAATCTAAATAATTTTACATACAATTTTTCTATATAACATTTTTTATAAAAATACTGATAGATCGATCCGGTCATTTAGTCCCAAAGGACCTTGTGCGTTCGCTTTCAGAATCCATTTTGCTTCTTGTTGCAATAAAGCTTTGTCATGGTTGCCTCCTTGAGGTGGAAAATTGACCTTTTCAATCCCTGCAAAACTCAAAATTTCTGGGTTAGCTTTATGCACATCTTGAATATGCTTGATTAATCGCAGTGAGCCCTCTCCTGAGGTGACAGATCTATAGTGTTCAATAAAACATATCGTTAGTGGTCTTATAGTTTTTCCAATATAAAAATAACCACATAGACAGAAAATAAAATAAACCACGAATTTAGTTTGACAAGAAATATAGTTTTGTACCTTATGTTCAATAGAGCCAAAATGTATAGAATTCCCTGTCAGATGAAGATGACAGTATTTGCAGTGACCACATTTATAATTTCCTTTTATTGATAAATCTCATAGCCAATTTTTTTGAGGGGGATGAAGTCTATGATGTACTAACAAATCACCTATATTATGTACCCTTTTGTATGCAAATTGAGGAACTAATTTACCATCTGTGTGTAAGGTTTTTTCTGCATCAATGAGATGCCAGTGCTTTCTCACTGCTGCATGTATTGCTCTATCCATTGGACTATGTTTGAAACAAAAATTAAATTTTTTTGTAGGTTTGACGACACTATTTAATTTTTTAGTCCTTTCCTTTAATAAATCCATTTGAGAAAATTTTTTACCCTTTCATGTGCTTCATTTAATAAAGTCATAGGATATCCCCTTTCCAAAAAACGTTGTTTCAGCTCAGAAATTTGTTCATTAAAAATGGTTTCATCATTATTCAGCTTTCTTACTCTTAGCATTTGACTATATGGAAGTCCCTTTTTAGTATGTAATGGATGAGCGCTCATATAATATAAGTAATTATTTGTTGTGGTTTCTTTTCTAAACATTTCTGTTTTTAAAGAGCCATTTTTTATTTTAAATTTGACATCAAGAAAATCTATGGTGTTTCCACCAAATGAAAATGTGAAGCGCATGTTGTCACTGTTCACATTGTTCAGGTATTTTACAAAATCTGCAAATTCTTCCTGAGAACCTCCCCTGAAAATATCGTCCACGAAGCGAAAATATGCTTGTAAAAGTTTTAAGTGTGGATTTAGAGCTGTTTTTATATAAAACTCTTCAAATCGTGCTAGAAATAAATTTGCATAAATACAATACTATTTTTGTAAAAAAAAATTTTTTTTGTAAATGTTTGCCTCACAACTCGTTATGTATGTTAATTAGTAAGGTCTGTGGTCCTATAAAGGAAATGACCTTAAGCTAATCCCCTCACCTGGACCCGTAGAAGCAAGTAATCGTGAAACGGCCGTTGTCTGGCACCTCCCTCCCCTGGCATTCCTCTAACGTCCTGCATGTCCACATATCCATTGATGGAATTCATGTGAAATAAAGATGCACAGTTTTTCAGCTATATTGGTGAGTGCTGCATATTTCTTTCTTTTCGCTTCACATTGAAAATTCATGTTTTTTCAAGCAAGCACATCCGTTTTTTGACTGAAATATATACAGCAATACTTCAGATAAATGGCTCCGTCTGTTAATGTGGTGATTTGTGTGCCCTATTTTGCCGTTCATCTGTTTGCTCTTTTCAGGGGTCCTTATGGATAAGCATAGCCGGCTATCGCCTGAAAGTGTAGACCACCTAACTTTCATCAAGATGAACAAGTAATAGATTTCCAAGGACTTTTGCACCCCAATCGGAGACTATACAGATTAGGCAATGTTGCATTTTTAGTGTGCTGCATTAATCTCATGTAACTGCACTCTGTGATATCTGTAGTGTGGTTTTTGTTCCTGCTGTTGCTGCTGCTGCAGATATTAGCACAAATTTGTGGAAATGTGAAGTCATGGTTGGTCTACATCTGGTGGGTTAGCTGTAGTGGAAGACGTGTCTGTCTCTACTATACTATTTCTACTCTCGGGAATTTTATGCCACGGCGCTGGTGTCAAGCCTACATTTTTTTAAATTTGAAAACTCCTGATTAGGTCACCATCTGCTGGGTAGGCTGCAGTGGAGGACGTGTTGGTCTCTGTTACTATTTCTAATGTGGTGAAATTGCTTCCATTTTGATGGTGTGTGCCACTAATTTTTGGAAATGTGAACACTCCTGGTTGGATGTCCATCTGCTGGGTTAGGTGTAGTGAAAGACCCGTCGGTACCTATTACACTATTTATACTGTGGTGTAATTGATACCACTTTGGTAGTGTCTGTCAATAATTTTTGGAAATGTGGAGAGTCCTTATTGTGTCTCTCCATCTGCTGTGTTGGTTGTAGTGAAAGATATTGTTCTCCATTATACTATTTGTACACTGGTAAAATTGATGCCACTTCCGTGGTGTCAGGACCTAATTTTTGGAAATGTGAACACTCCTTGCTGGGTGTCTATGAGATGGGTTGGCTGTAGTGAAAGAGATGTGAATCCTCAATATACTACAGTATTTCTACTCTTGTGAAATTGATGCCTCTTTGGTGGTGTCTGCCAATAATTTTTGGAAATCTGAACACTCCTAGTTGGATGTCCATCTGCTGGGTTGGGTGCAGTGGAAGACCTGTCAGGCCATATTATACTATTTCTACTGTGGTGAAATTGATGCCACTTTGGTGGTGTGTAGTGGGCCTCCGAATCTGTCAGGCCTCCACTTATCCTTACAGTTTTCTGACAATAGTATTCTTCAAAACTGATATTTGTGCTACCTGAATGTGTCTGAGCATGAGAGCAGGTTGAGCTGTTGCATGTGGTATCAGGGCTTCAAATATATCAAGCCTATAGTGATCCGTCACCCACCTCATCTTACTTTGATGTTAAATTGAAAGCTGTAAATGCTGGCCCAGGACCCTTTGTTTTTGCCGCCCATACACTTGAATGGCGTTCGGCGATGAATACATGGGCGAATATTGCAAATACGACAATCGTAATCCGAACTAAACATTGAAATATTTGCTCATCTCTAATCGCCTGTTGCTGCGCCCACAGTCTCTCCAGCATGTGCAAGGTGGAATTCCACCTTGTGGGTACACTATATATGAGACGGTGAGTGGGAAGGCAGAAGTGAAGATTCAGTGCAAAAAAGCAAGCAGCATCAGAACGCCAAAAGCAGCCTGCAGTTTCAACAGCAGCTCTGACTTATCTATGTAATTTTTAAGATAGCTCTGCATCACCAAATTCAGCACACGCCAGGTAAAGGATGTGCGTCAAACCATCTAGGCTCACAGCTGCTACAAGATTTCGCCTGTTATCGCACGCGACCAGTCCGGACTTGAGGTCTAGCAGCACCAATCACACGTCTGTCTATTCATTGATCCACATCCATGGCTCCTGTGCAGTGTGGGATTTTTCCCACAAACAGATAAGTTTCAGAACAGCCTGCTCTAGTTTACTCTTGGCTGTGCTGAAGTTGGTGGTGAAGGTGATATGCTGACTGGATGAGGAGGAGTTGGAGGAAGCAGAAGAGGATTAGAAAACTTGGACATATAAATGTACCAAAAATATCCAGCAATCCTCTACTGTGATAGGACATGCACAAAAATGCTTTCTGCCTCATGCCAAGCAGCCACAACATTTACTACATGGGCAGTTAGAGAAATATAACATCATTGACTGTGCTTACTGGTCCATGTAGCAATAGTTGTGTGGACCTTTACACTGATGGCGTTGTGAAGTGCACACCTGATTTTGTGCGCAACATGTTTGTGCGGGGTAGGGATGACCAGCCGGAAAAGTAGTGGCACCTGAGAAACACATAATGTGATTCCAGTGATTCCAACGTATTGCTAGCCCTTTAGAAATCACTTGTGAGGTCACTTGTAGACTATGGGATCCAGAGTTTGGGGGATGTACATCTGAACCCTTCAAAGGGATGGTGTGGAGATGTTCGGTGGAAGCAGGAGGAGGCTCAGATTTTTCCTGGTTTTTCAGGCGTGTACTCCAGTGTAGCTCATGCTTTGCATTCAGTTGCCTGGTCATGCAGGGGTGCTATGTTAAGAATATTTACTGTATGTCTCGCTTGAGTGTGATGGCACAGGTTGCAAACCACCCATGTCTTGTCAGGGAGCTCCTTTTAGCTGGCTTTAGTGTGCTTAGTTCACCGATGCGGCGGCCAGTAGCAGATGACTAACTGGCTAGGGGCTATCCATGGTGCTTTTGTACTCTGCTCCCTTCTTTTGCTGTTTTGCTGTACAATTGGGGCAACGAGACCAGCACCTCTTCCTCCAAATTGCCAACATCACTCAGATGGCGTTTACTCCATGTGGGGTCTATGACATCATCATTTCCCATCGTATCATCACACTTCTCCAGTCTTTATATAACTCTGCTGTCCTACTAATCCACTTCTGTCATCGCTACTCCTCCGCTTCTTCCCTTTGCAAATCCCTTCATTATCTACCAATTCCACAACGTATCCACTTCAAGCTATTAACAATGACCTACAAAGCCATCTATAATCTGACTCCCCATATATCTCTGAACTAATCTTCCGATATCTTGCACCATGTAATCTCTGGTCCTCCCAAAACCTCCTTCTCTCCTCCACAATCATACGTTCCTCATCCAATTGCCTCCAAGACTTCCCCCTAGTATCCCCTACCCAGTAGAATTCTGTGGCCCAACACATCCAACTATCCCCTACATTCAGAATTTTCAAGCAGTTTTTGAAAACTAATGTTTTCAGAACAGCTTCAGAACATCCCACAATCATTTCAGCACACAGTTTGTCATGGCCAGTGATTTCATTGTCAGCAGCATTTTTACTCTGTCAGCCTTTTCCCCTGCCTGTGCTAACTCAATGTTCCCCAACATATCCACCTGCTACTGCTCCTCCATATCCTGCTGCATATAATATGGACTTTGTGTATCTAAGTAATTGCCTAATCCTGCACATTGTTCTACCAGGAAACTTCACTTGACCCAAAAAAATTCAGTAATGATTTCGATACAAATTTTGATTTTTGTTAAAAAAAAATTTTAATTAACGGAATTCAAAGAAATATTCGACTCAGAAGACAGGAGTTCACAGAAAGTGTAAGACTTTCTACTGCTTCTGGATACTTCTATGCTTGCCTGTCTCTTGATCTGCACCTTCGATCTTTTGAGGCATCAATGGGGATATTAGGACACAGACCTCACCAATCTGCTCAGAATTAAAGGGCCTAAAATATATTAAAATTCTCCCAAAAAGTTTATTTACTCTTTATCATGTATTTACAATGGCACATAGTTATTAATCATTTATAATTGCCTAACTAAACAGTCTATCAATCGCCTGATGCTCAAGCAAGACGCTTGTTCGTCTGGTGAAATGAGTTTTCAGCTTGTTTAAATATCATCATTCTTGGTAGCAGATCACACTGTGTAAACAGGACGTGCTGTCAAGATCTATGCTATTCTATGTGCACAGAAAGATCATGTTAACAATATTTCTGTACATAGTTAGTTTCATGCTACTTGCTTTATTCAGCTCAGTCATAACTAATCCTGATTTGTTACCCATAATGTCACCAGTAGCAAAATAATGTATGAATTCTGTCATCACCTTATGCAATGCTCACAACTGGATCTGGATTTTCATTGTTGAAAAATAAGATTTTGAAGCATAGCCACTATAAAACTGAGTGCTGCTCCTTACTCGTGTGATTGTATATTCCTGGACAAGCTAATTGTCAGCTACTTTGGAAGATATGTGTCGCCCTGTGTCTGTGTTGTAAATGATGGGAGTTATGCTGTCCCTAATGGGGACAACTGCACACACAATTTACCCCGCTCCCTTACTCTGTCTGAAGCTTAGAGCTTTGTAGAGATATCCTAACTGGGAGAGGAGGGGAATAGTTAGTCAGTGAGGAGACAGTGTGTAAAAAGAATATGGAGAATGTTTATGGAGGAGAGACATGTGCTCTCTCCAGGGACAGTGCTGAGAAAGATCAGGGCATCAGCCCCTAGGCCATCCAGGCTTCCAGAGTCGGGTGGTAAGCTGAGAAGCTGTGTGGTTTTCATAACCAGCAATGAAGTGTTTTTCCCAGGAACTCCATAGCAAGAGAGAATCAGTGAGGGATTGTGCTCAGTTCATCTGTATCCTACATGAAGGCAGCGCAGGTGTTTAACTCCCTCCAACTAGGGATGGCCCCCAGGGATAGTGATGGAAGTAGATGGTGCAGAGTAATAAGGCAGGAGACAGGGAAAGTCACTTTACCATTTACTGAAGTCCAGATGCAGTTTCAGAAGATGCAATACAACTCTCACCAGGTATACAGTCTGCTCTGCATGATGGAAATTATCTCTCTCTGCTGTGATTCAGTATAAATTCCCTGCTGTTCTAATCCCTTCTGGGACAAAGGTTTCCTGGAGTCAGAAATTTCCAGTATAGTTACATACTCACGGTGTTTTCTCCCATGGCAACTTGCAGTATGAATCCTATGTGAAGCACTTGTTTGTCCTTGCACAATCCCTCACTGATTCTCTGTTGCTATGGAGCTCCTGGGAAAAACACTTCACTGCTGATTATGAAAACCACACAGCTTCTCAGCTTACCACCCGACTCTGGAAACCTGGATGGCCTAGGGGCTGATGCCCTGATCCTTCTCAGCACTGTCCCAGCAGAGAGCACATGTCTCTCCTTCATTAACATTCTCCATATTCTTTTCACACACTGTCTCCTCACTGAGTAACTATGCCCCTCCTCTCCCAGTTAGGGTATCTCTACAAACCTCTAAGCTTCAGACAGAGTGAGGGAGGTAAATTGTGTGTGCAGTTGTCCCCAGCAGAGAAAGCATAACTCCCATCATTTACATTACACATATAAAAAGTACATATTTGACCATTTTGCGGTGACACAGACACCGGGCACCACATTCCCCCTAGTTAACCCCTTCATGACCCAGCCTATTTTGACCTTAATGACCTGGCCATTTTTTGCAATTCTGACCAGTGTCCCTTTATGAGGTAATAACTCAGGAATGCTTCAATGGATCCTAGCGACTCTGAGATTGTTTTTTCGTGACATATTGGGCTTCATGTTAGTGGTAAATTTAGGTCAATATCTTTGCGTTTGTGAAAAAAATCAGAAATTTGGCAAAAATTTTGAAAATTTCACAATTTTCAAATTTTGAATTTTTATTCTGTTAAACCAGAGAGTTATGTGACACAGAATAGTTAATAAATAACATTTTCCCCATGTCTACTTTACATCAGCACAATTTGGAAACATTTTTTTTTGTTAGGAAGTTATAAGGGTTAAAAGTTGACCAGCAATTTCTCATTTTTCTAACAAAATTTACATAAAAAACTTTTTTTTAGGGATCACTTCACATTTGAAGTCAGTTAGAGGGGTCTATATGGCTGAAAATACCCAAAAAAGTGACACCATTCTAAAAACTGCACCCATCAAGCTGATCAAAACCACATTCAAGAAGTTCATTATCCCTTCAGGTGTTTCACAGCAGCAGAAGCAACTTGGAAGGAAAAAATGAACATTTAACTTTTTAGTTACAAAAATGATCTTTTAGCAACAATTTTTTTATTTTACCAAGAGTAAAAGGAGAAAGTGGACCCCAAAACTTGTTGTCCAATTTGTCCTGAGTATGCTAAAACCCCATGTGTGGGGGGGAACCACTGTTTAGGCACACAGCAGGACTCAGAAGGGAAAGAGTGCCATTTGACTTTTTGAACGGAAAATTAGCTCCAATCATTAGCGGACACCATGTCGTGTTTGGAGAGCCCCTGTGTGCCTAAACTTTGGAGCTCCCCCACAAGTGACCACATTTTGGAAACTAGACCCCCCAAGTAACTTATCTAGATGTGTGGTGAGCACTCTGAACCCCCAAGTGCTTCACAGAAGTTTATAGCGCAGAGCCGTGAAAATAAAAAATCATTTTCCTCAAAAAATGATTTTTTAGCCAGCAATTTTTTATTTTCCCAAGGGTAACAGGATAAATTGGACACCAAAAGTTGTTGTCCAGTTTGTCCTGAGTATGCTGGTACCCCATATGTGGGGGGAACCACTGTTTGGGCACACGTCGGGGCTCAGAAGGGGAGTAGTGATGTTTTGAAATGCCGACTTTGATGGAATGGTCTGCGGGCATCATGTTACGTTTGCAGAGCCCCTGATGTGCCTAAACAGTAGAAACCCCCCACAAGAGACCCAGTAACCCCATTTTGGAAACTAGACCCCCCAAGGAACTCATCTAAATGTGTGGTGAGCACTTTGAATCCCCAAGTGCTTCACAGAAGTTTATAACGGAGAGCCGTGAAAATAAAAAATCATTTTTTCTCCACAAAAATAATTATTTATCCCCCAATTTTTTATTTTTCCAAGGGTAACAAGAGAAATTAGACCATAAAAGTTGTTGTGCAATTTTTCCTGAGTACACTGATACCCCATATGTTGGGTTAAACCACTGTTTGGGCAAACATCGGGGCTCGGAATGAGGGAGCACTGGTTGACTTTTTGAATGCAAAATTGGCTGGAATCAATGGTGGCACCATGTCACGTTTGGAGACCCCCTGATGTGGCTAAATAGTGGAAACCACTCAATTCTAACTTAACTCTAACCCCAACACACTCCTAACCCTAACCGCAACCCTAACCCCATCACACCGCTAACCCTAATCCCAACTCTAACCCTAACCACAAACCTACCCCTAACCCTAATCTTAACCCTAATTCCACCCCTAACCCTAATTCCAACCCTAACTCTAATCCCAACCCTAATTCCAACCCCAGCCCTAATTCCAACCCTAATTCAACCCTAATTCTAACCCTAACCATAATCCTAATTCCAACCCTAACCCTAATTCTAGCCCTAACCCTAACCCTAATGGAAAAATAAAATTAAATATATTTTCTTTATTTTACTATTTTTCCCTACCTATGGGGGTGATAAACGGGGGTTTATCTACTTTTTTTCTTTTGATCACTGTGATAGAGTTAATCACAGTGATAGAAATGTACCTGAAATAAATCTGCCGGTCGACAGATTTGGCGGGTGAACTGCGCATGTGCCCGCCATTTTGGAGGATGGCGGCACCCATGAAGGATCCGGGAGGGACACCGGGAGTAAGGAGGTACCGGGGGGATGGGGGGGAGGAAGGCGGGGGAGCGGAGGGCATGGGAGAGGAGCAAATACTGATGGCGGCAGCAGATCATCGCCATCAGTTGGTGGCGGGGGTAGATCACCTCCGTCAGTTGGTGGGGGGTCAGATCGCAGTCTCCAGCCATGGCCGTTCATATTGCAACATCCGCCTTGGCTGGATTGTAATATTTCACCAATTTTCATTGGTGAAATATTACAATTGCTCTGATTGGCTGTTTCACTTTCAAGAGCCAATCAGAGCGATCATAGCTAGGTGGGCTAAGCCACCACCCTGGGGTGAAGTACAAAGCCTCCTGTACCTGCTCGTCGGGTGACCTTTCAGTGACCCTGGTCACCCTACCCACAGGGATGCGATCTCCCCACATAGACATCACAGGTCGGATTGGCACTGACTTTCATGACGCCCACGTGGTGTCAAAGGTCAGGAAGGCGTTAAAGATAGCACCTCCTCGATCTACACCACCAAACGCCAGCATATAATAAAATTACATAACATTTAACCTGAGTATAGGTGAACAGTCACATTGACTGAGTTGTGGATTACAGCACAAAACTACTTCTGATTGGTTGGATCGTCCCTAAGTGCAACTGCAGGGCACACAGACCATAATATAAAATTCACTGCACTGGCTGTTTTAGGTGGCTTCCTGCCAAGGCGCGATGAACGGGTTTTCCTCTCAAGTTTGAGTCCTTACAAGAGTTCTTGTAGTAAAAGAAAGCGTATCAGTAACTGAAATCTCACATTAGTATAAGTGGGCGCAACTTCAACATTTTTAATAACGTTACATAAGGCATAGCTCAATGTAAGTACAAATTCAAAACATTCTTATTAATCTTAATACTCTATGAAAATACTTTATAAATCATTTTGGTAGTGAGAAGGGGTTTGTCCCTGTGTGCTACGCTGTGATCTGCGCAAAATAGGAATGCTAGCTAGGCAACTTCCTACGACTCTTTGAACCTACCACAGGTATGACAGGTTCACTGCTGACTGTGGGCAAGTTTTTCGATTCTTCCGCATGCAAAGTGTCAGTGGTTGGCATTAGCAGTTCGTCGCTTTCAGAATGGCTTGGTGTCTCTGGTACAGACCATTGTGAGAACAACATCACTGGAACTACCACTGCGTTGTCGACTTGTATCCAAGAAATGGGGAATTTACCTAGCACAGGGCAAATCTTTGTGTCAGTCTTTTCTATTAGCTGAGGATCTTCCTTAGTCTCAACTCTTTCACGCAATTGTGCTAGACATATTTTCAGATTATCTCTTGATACTGTAGTACACATTTTTTCACTGTCTTTGGAGATGGTACACACTTTGCTGTTGTCATTGTAAGGCTGGGCCTCCTATTGGTCATCTAACTTGTGGTTTCTTCTCTTTTTCTCTAACACTTGTTCACCTGGTGGTAAGGGGGTTGCCACAACACGTCGATTAAAGTTTCTTTCCTGTTTTTGCTTAGCTTGAGCAAGACGTTCTTCTACATATTGCTGAACATTTTGATACTGCAATTGTCTTTCTGTGTTCCAATCAGTGTCCAATTGGCTGGATATGGTTTCAGGAGTTAGGACTCCCATTTCAAGGTCAATGGGGAGTTTACCTGACCATGCACGCATCAATTAAGCTGGGGCATATCCTGATGACCTGGTTGGGATATGATTGTACATTTTGATCAAATCAGGCAATTTCTCAGGCCATTGGTTCCTTTCTTCTAGTGATAGTATCTGCAATAAATTGATTACCAGATGATTCAGTTTTTCACAAAGACCATTGCCTTGTGGGTGGTATGGCGTTGTTCTGATCTTTTTACATCCATAACAGGACCAAAATTCTTGGAAGACTTCTGCTTCTAAGGCTGGACCTTTGTCTGTCAGAACTTGATTTGGGTAGCCATGGGGTCTGCAGAAACACTCTTGGAATGCCTTTGCAGCTGTTCCTGCTGTTTGGTCTTTCACTGGAACGATCATTAGGAAACAGGAATAGTGATCCACTATTGTTAAGGCATAAGTATACCCTGATCGGCTTGGGGATAGGCCATAAATTAGGCCACTAGTTCCAGAGGTTTCTTAGTGATGATGGGCTGCAAGGGGGCCCTTTGACTGGTGGAATCCTTCCTTCTAAGATTACATGGGCCGCATTCCCTACACCACTGTTCAATGGACCGTTTCATACCAGTCCAGAAGAAGCGGTCACGGATGACTACTTCTAGCTTTTTCCAACCAAAGTGTTCTGCTTGATTATGATAAGCTTCTAAGACCATGGGCACATCTTTTCTTGGGATCACAATCTGCCATATTAGTTCATGCGTATGTGGGTTAATAGCACTACAAACCAACTTGCCTTCAAAAGTGAACAGCTTCTTTCTCTTTTCCACAACTGTTGGACATCTGCAGGCACATCAGGAGCTGGAGATGAATTTGCTTCACCAAGGAGTTATTTGACAATGCATATAGCCAGGTCACTGCTCTGCATCTTTGCCCAACCATGGTGGGGTAGTGGATTAAGGGAATCTTCATGAATGGCAAGACTTCTCCCTGTCACACGGTTAGAGTCTTGGGAGGCACTGTGGTGGTGGAATGCTGGCATGTCTATTTCTTCCAGGTCTGCTTGATCTTTTACTGGATCAGGAGAATTTGGTATACGGGACAAGGCATCGGCATTGGCATTTTTAGTGCCAGCTCGGTATTTAATGACAAACTCATAGTTGGATAACTGAGCCATCCATCTTTGTTCCAAGGCGCCGAACCTGGCGGTTTCCAGATGGGTCAGTGGATTGTTGTCTGTATAGATGCTAAATTTAGATGAGGCCAAATAGTGCTTGAACCTCTCGGTCACTGCCCAAGTGATAGCCAAGAATTCTAACTTGAAGGAGCTATAGTTGGTAGAGTTCCACTCAGTAGAACAAAGCTTCCGACTCGCATAAGCAATGACTTTCTCCTTACCCTGCTGCTCTTGAGACAGGACAGCTCCTAACCCAATATTGCTGGTATTGATGTGCAGGTTAAACGGCCAATCATAGTCTGGATAAGCTAAGATCTCTTCTCCGGTGAGTGCTTGCTTAAGACTTTTGAGCGACTCATCTAACCTAGCATCCCACTCTATAGGAGGACTCTTACTTCTGGCCTTTTTGGGTTGGCCAACTAGGAGGTCTTGAAGGGGGGGCTGCCAATTTAGTAAAGTCTTTAATAAAGAGTCTGTAGTATTCCACTAGCTCTAGGAATTGTCTGACCTCTTGGATGTTAGTGGGTACCTGCCAGTCTCTAATGACGTCACTTTGTCTGGGTCGAGTGCTACTCCCTCTGCATTCACGACATGACCTAACTACTGAACTTTGTGCTTTAGGAGATTACATTTGGATGGTTTTACCTTTAAGCCTAAGTTGGACAATGCCTTAAAGACCTCGGCCAGTTGTTGCAGGTGTTCTCTTAAGTCCTGGAATATACAACAACATCATCCTTCATTGTTGAAAAATAAGATTTTGAAGCATAGCCACTTTAAAACTGAGTGCTGCTCCTTCCTTGTATGATTGTATATTTCTGGTCAAGCTAATCGTTAGCGACCTTGGAACATACACCAGGCTAACCCATACAAATTGGTAGTCATCCTACTTACAACTTGCACTGTGTATACAAGACTTTAAAACTGACAGTTGAAAGGATGGCCAGAAAATTGGCCAGACGAGCTGGCAATGCAACCAAAATATATCTCTTTTGCAATTGAAGCTTTCAGTTTGTATGACTGATGAAACAACAAAACCAATTGCTCTCTTGGGCTTTGAACACACAGAATTAGTTTAATTTTTTTGGAGTCGGACTCCTACAAATAATTTCTGCAAGGACATTATCATTATTGGCAATATCCTGGAAATGATCTTTTCATATATAAAAGAGACAAGGGTATTATAGAAAGTTAATTTGCTATAATAGTGGTAATATTACCCAATATTTCAAACGCTATATAATTATTTTTTTATGTTGTATTATCATAATTGATATATCTAATTTGGAAGATAAGAAAAAATTAAAAAATAAAACAATGCAAACAATGAAAATGATTCAGCTAATTTGTTCATCTCATAATAGCACAATTATTATTCTGTATTTGCAAACACTTCAATCCCAAATCAAAGCACTTGATCCCTGATTTGTCTGGAATTTACCCCAAAATGTTACAGTAAAAGGAAACAGGTACAAAGAATATAATGGTTTACAAACTTTTAGTATATGAAAGCTATATTTTTTCCTATTAAGGAAGTTAAGCTATTTCTAGCCTTCGTATGCTTCAGTTTACAAATGAAAGTGTAGCTTTTTTATCTAAGTGCTAAATCTACCACCATAAATCAAGTCTTGCTCCCAAAATTGTGTTTACTCATAGTACTGTATCTCTTCATTTTATAATATAAATAGACTTACAGCAGAAATTTGAAGGCAGAAGAAAATGTGATGTGATGTAAAATAAAGCATGTCATGCCCTGTTGCAGGCTTCTCATCACAACTATTCTCATAAATGCAGGTTTTGATTAATGCATACATTTTCCTTAGAAGCAAATATTAATAATCCCAGTTTGATCATATTATCTTTATGGTATTAAATAGGATAGTAGTTTAACTTGGTGTTTTCTCACCACAATTTGTAATAAACCTTTGACACTATAATATATACAGTACATATAATTATGAGCTGTGTATATAATCCAGGGTAGTAATGTCTTGATGATGCACAGCAGTGCAGCACAGTTTCTAACCTGCAATTATTTCCTCTTCTTGTCCTTTCTTCCTTATCAATAGCTTGTGTACTCTACCCTCCCTGACACTTTCTTCCCCCTCCTTATTTCTAACTTTAACATTAAGATAATAGAGCTGTCAAAACGGAATTAAATTTAATGAATAATATATGGAAAGTTAAATTTAGGAGGTAATTGTACAATAAATAAATACATAGTCTTTAACCCCTTTACCCCCAAGGGTGGTTTGCATGTTAATGACCGGGCCAATTTTTACAATTCTGACCACGGTCCCTTTATGAGGTAATAACTCTGGAACGCTTCCATAGATCCTGTTGATTCTGACAATATTTTCTCGTGACATATTGTACTTCATGTTACTGGTAAAATTTCTTTGATATAACTTGCATTTATTTGTGAAAAAAAACAGAAATTTGTTGAACATTTTGAAAATTTCGCAATTTTGCAACTTTGAATTTTTATGCCTCTAAATCACAGAGATACGGCACACAAAATACTTAATAAGTAACATTTCCCACATGTTTGCTTTACATCAGCACAATTATGGACCAAAATTTTTTTTGTTAGGAAGTTATAAGGGTTAAAAGTTGACCAGTGATTTCTCATTTTTACAACACCATTTTTTTTTAGGGACCACATCACATTTGAAGTCACTTTGAGGGGTCTATATGATAGAAAATACCCAAAAGTGACACCATTCTAAAAAAAGCTGCACCCCTCAAGGTGCTCAAAACCACATTCAAGAAGTTTATTAACCCTTCAGGTGCTTCACAGGAATTTTTTGATTGTTTAAAAAAATGAACATTTAACTTTTTTCACAAAAAAATTACTTCAGGTCCAATTTTTTTTATTTTACCAAGGGTAACAGAAGAAATTGGACCCCAAAAATTATTGTGCAATCTGTCCTGAGTACGCTGATACCTGATATGTGGGGGGAACCACTGTTTCGGCGCATGGCAGAGCTCGGAAGGGAAGGAGTGCTGTTTAACTTTTTCAATGCAAAATTGGCTGGAATTGAGATCGGACGCCATGTCGCATTTGGAGAGCCCCTGATGTGCCTAAACAGTGGAAACCCCCCCACAAGTGACCCAATTTTGGAAGTTATACCCCCCAAGGAACTTATTTAGATGTGTGGTGAGAACTTTGAACCCCCAATGGCTTCACAGAAGTTTATAACGTACAGCCGTAAAATTAAAAAATCATATTTTTTCCACAAAAATTATCTTTTCACCCCCGATTTTTATTTTCCCAAGAGAAACAGGACTACAAAAGTTATTGCGCAATTTGGCTTGAGTAAGCTGATACCCCATATGTGGGGGTAAACCACTGTTTGGGTTCAAGGCAAAGCTCGGAATGGAAGGAGTGCTGTTTGACTTTTTCAACGCAAAATTGGCTGGAATTGAGATCAGACGCCATGTCACATATGAAGAGCCCCTGATGTGCCTGAATAGTGGAAACCCCCCACAAGTGACTGCATTTTGGAAACTGGACCCCTTAAGGAACTTATCTAGATGTGTGGTGAGCACTTTGAACCTCCAAGTGCTTCACAGAATGAAAAATGAAAACAAAAATGAATTAGGCATGGGTCACTGCTCACTTTTATTCACCTACAGCTGATGCCAATGATTAGACCGTCTAAAGCATCTGCATGCCTGACTGTCCACTGTGTTCTACAATGTTCCACTGCCCAATTATGCTAATTGAACATGACCAGCTGGGCATTTGCTCCCTGAACATCATGTTATCTATACTTGCTGCTGCTGGGGTGGCGATTGCTGGCCCCACACTAATGGACATCTCTTTGCTTGCCTGCCAAATTTTTATACTGTGCAGCTTGTGAAAAAAGCTATGGCTTCTTCATTTGTCATAAAACAAACCTCTTAATACTCTCCAAACAGGGATAAGTTTTGCATGACCCCATGTGAAAAAGTTATGGCTTCTAAAATACACCACTTGTGTATAAATACTAGCAAGGCAGGCATCTGCTCCCCAAAAAGGGATAACTTTTGAATCATTTTTATAATTGAAAAAAGTCTAAAAAGTGTGTTAATGCTATGAGTTGTTATACAGGCTGCTTGTTACGATCTGGTAACCTGAAGGGGGGCTCGGGGCCAAAGCTGTGGGCTGGTTCTGACTTCTCTTAAGCCTGAAACCCCACTTGTAAATGGATATTTTTCCTATGTGTGTTGTGTTGTTGAGCTAGCTCTGCACCTACTTGTGGGCTGGAAGCCTCTGCTACATATTTGTCCTCGGGACCAGGATTAGTAATACACAAACCAGGAGACCTAGGTTTAGATTTAACGGGTTCGGTTTTACTTTACATTCTTTTACATTCTGCTGTGGCATACAGTAAACAGCAGAGCCCACTTCGGTTGATGATCCCTTAAAACATTACACTTCAAAGTCCTGCCTCTGTCCTGTCAGAATTATCCCCACATCAAGAGCTTCAGTTGGCATTATGGACTCCTTGTTTGGCAACCTAGCTTTCCTGAGGCCCACCACCATTACCTCTTGCTCTTCCCCGACCAGCCTCTTCCTCTAAGGAGAAAATGAGACATGAACACTAATGCCTATTCTGGGCCATAGGCCTCGGAACGTCCAGGGATCTGCACTATGCTTCTGATGCACCCTAATGCTGTTTGGAAGCTTGGTACTGTTAAGGACCATTGCAGCTTGTACTTTAACTGACCTGAAACCTTATTCTAATATTGTCTGAGACTCTTACTCCAGGAAGTCCTTCTCCTTGTTTGAAATAACCCCTCCCAGCATATGGGCTATTCCCAAACCATTTAACTGTATCTTACCCATTTTTGTACTAACCATATCCCTTTAACCCTCAAATAGTTTCTTTATTGGACAGCCCTCCCCATCCCAGGAGATGGCCTTGAGGATAGATGTCCAAGAAACCAAGCACAAACCGGCCATAAGAATAAAATATTTTTTTTATGTATAAATCACATATGTACAACAAATACTTTCATCAAATTTAACTCACTTGCCACAATGTCTTCTTGAGCCTTGCTCACCCTCTTACAAACCCATAGCAAGATAGATATGTTAAGGTCACTTTGAGAATTTTAATGCCATGCTTGCACTGAAGCTTGAAAAGGTTTAATGCAGACCTATGAGACCTCAGACTGTCAAACATCTTTTATGGGCAAATGAGAGTCTACAAGTACCTGTGACTTACAGCCAATTGTTTAGTTTGCAGATTACATATGGAAAGAAAATTTGCATGAATCTTTCAAATTTGAAAATTAAAAAATTCAATAAATAGTAATGTCATCTATATAACAGTAAATGCTAAATGTAACTGGCACTAAAACATGAGAACCATTCCAGCAAAGGAAGGCACTGAGCTATGGATTTGTTTTCACTTGATAAATGATTTATATTTTCATAGTCTTTTATTTTCACCATCATGCAAATTACATTTCTAAATATGACATCACAATACTCAGTGATAGAAGAAGTGAGTCTACTGTTTATATTACCTCCGAAAATATGTTCACGTTTGAGCTCTGGCTTGTTTCAGTTTTTGGTTGTTTGCTGAAATGTTTTAATCACATGTCACCTGGTAAAAAAGTAAGAGGCATCAAACTCGAAATTCCAGCCAGTGGGTAGATAGCCACATGTAAGTCCTGTTTTATTACTTACAAGGCTCTAATTACCCTTTATCCAGGGGAGCTAGCACACCATAATAATGTTATTTTTTGCTTTTTCAAGGAAAATATGAGTTACGGTACATTTTTTAAACTAATTTCCTGGATATGAATTAGAGTAAGAAATATCATAAGTTGTTATACAAGTAGAATCCCACAAAGTCCTGCCAGCCTAATGAGTCAGTGGAAGTTCTTGAGCTATTTCCTACTTACAGACTTGTTCATTTTCAACCCTTTTCAATAGGCTTTATAGCAATAATTGAATTTGTAGCTCACCAACTGTGTATTTTCTGTAAGAAAAAAGGAATGGGGACTTTGTCCTACATCAGTTTACACTAAAATTTGTATCTACATGCTTGAAATGGCTTACTATTGGTTATAGTGTTATGGAGTAAAATTATTTGGAACTTTATAAGGAATGTTAATGTGTCTTCTATCATCTACAGTGGGGAAAAAAGTATTTAGTCAGCGACCAATTGTGCAAGTTCTCCCACTTAAAGGCCTGTAATTGACATCATAGGTAGACAACAACTATGAGAAAACAAATCTAGAAAATGACCTTGTCTGATTTGGCAAGATTTGTTTTGCAGATTATGGTGGAAAATAAGTATTTGGTCATTAACAAAAGTTCATCTTAATATTTTGTTATATATCCTTTGTTGGCAATGACAGAGGTCAAACATTTTCTGTAAGTCTTCACAAGGTTGACACACACTGTTGGTGGAATGTTGGCCCATTTCCTCCATGCAGATTTCCTCTAGAACAGTGATGTTTTGGGCTTGTTAATGGGCAATACGGACATTCAAATCCCTCTAGAGGTTTTCTATGGGGCTGAGATCTGGAGACTGGCTAGGCCATTCCAGGACCTTCATATGCTTCTTACGAAGCCACACCTGGTGGTGTACTTGGGATCATTATCATGCTGAAAGACCCATCCACATTTCATTTTCAATTCCCTTGCTGATGGAAAGTGGTTTGCACTCAAAATCTCACGATACATGGCCCCATTCATTCTTTCTTGTACATGGATAAGTCGTCATGGTCCCTTTGCAGATAAACAGCCCCAAGCATGATGTTGCCACCCCCATGCTTAACAGTAGGTATGGTGTTCTTTGGATGCAACTCAGCATTCTGTCTCCTCCAAACCTGACGAGTTTTGTTTCTACCAAACAGTTCTACTTTGATTTCATCAGACCATATGACATTCTCCCAATACTCTTCTGGATAATCCAAATGCTATTTAGCAAACTTCAGACGGACCCAGACATGTACTGGCTTAAGCAGGGGGACATGCCTGGCTTTGCAGTGGTCTTGTATGTCTTTCATTTTCTTATTATTGCTCCCACAGTTGATTTCATCACACCAAGCTGCTTGCCTATTGCAGATTCAGTCTTCCCAGCCTGGTGCAGGGCTACAGTATTGTTTCTTGTGTCCTTCAACAGCTATTTGGTCTTCACCATAGTGAGGTTTGGTGTGTTATTGTTTGAGGTTGTGGACAGGTGTCATTTATACTGATAGCAAGTTCAAACAGGTGCCATTGCTACAGGTAATGAGTGGAGGACAGAGGAGCCTCTTGAAGAAGATACAGGTCTGTGAGAGCCTGAAATCTTGCATGCTTTTTAGGTGACCAAATACTTATTTTCCACCATAATTTTCAAAAAAAATCTTGCCAGATCAGACAAGGTGATGTTCTGGATTTGTTTTCTCATTTTGACTCTCATAGTTGTGGTCTACCTATGATGTCAGTTACAGGCCTCTCTCATCTTTTTAAGTGGGAGAACTTGCACAATTGGTGGCTGACTAAATACTTTTTTTCCCCACTGTATATACCTCTCATTAAAACCACTGGCAGGTGAAATAAACAACATTGATAATATAGTTGTCAAGGTGTCTGTCAGGTTATGAAATATACAGTTGTGGCTAAGGTTTTGACACTAACATCAATTCTGGTTTTCTCAAAGTTAACTTCTTCAGTTTTTATAGCGGCAGTTTGCATTAACTCCACATTGTTATGAAGAGAGATCAGATAAACTGCAAATTCAAATCAAATCAATCTTATATTGTATCAGCAACAACTTCAAAAAGAGAGGACAAATTACTGTGAAGAAGGTTTCAGAAAACTCCGGGAAAGTTTAGCAGATGCCAGGACTATTTCATAAAGAGGATTCAGGTGCGGTATTGATGCAGCTTTCTCAGGAAGGTGTCAGTGCATTTACACAAACTGGGAGGCAAAGACTTTTGAAGGCTGGCCCTTTCAGACTGTTTGGAACGTCTGTAAGAATGATTTTTGCAGACAAGAAAAGGTGACAGCTACCAAGAGTCCAGCGTTATGTCAACAATAAAGCATCCTGAGACTATTCATGTGTGTGGTTACTGTTCATCGAAGACAGTGGACTCATTTAAATTTTGTTTAAAAGAAGGATATCTAAACTTCCAGAAAGAGCAACTTCTCCTAACAACCCAGGAGAAATTTTGTATAGAACAATGTTTTTTCCAACATGATGAAGCACCATGTCGCAAGGCAAAAGTGGCTTAGTAAACAACACACTGACATTTGGGGGGCTAAGCAGCTCTCCAGATCCTAATTCAGTTCAGAACTTGGGATGAATTCTGAAAAAGGGGGTGGTCAAACAAAAATATGGAAATTGATCAACTCCAAGCATTGTTTCCAGAAGAACTGGTTGCAATCAGTCACAATTTGGACCAGAATCTGATATGCAGAATGTTATGGCGAATTGCAGATGTCTTGAAAATAAGGGTCAACACTGTAGATATTGATAAACTTGATGTGTTTATCAATAAAAGTTTAAAAGCTTATGAAATGCTTATAATTGTCCTTCAGTAGCCATAGAAACATCTGCCTAACTTATTGTCACTAAGGTTTTACCACCTAATCTGAGAGTAGCATAATGTAAAGACAGAAACCCTGAATCTAGCGATGTGTCACCTACTGGACTGCTTAGTGTAGGGTTTATGAAATTATTGCTTCATCAGTAGGAGATAATCAATAGAGAACTACTGTATTTTGCCTGCTACCAGGAAGTCTAACCACACTGCCAAATCTGATTGGCAGTTTTTCGCCTATGATCAGTGTACACAGAAGGCTGCCAATCAACGGCGTGGGTGGGGATGTAGAGCGCAGTATACAGAGAAATGATAGACCTGCAGCAGATAAACAGTTTTTAATCAAAACTTCAGCACCCAGTAAAATAGGTGACAAATTGCTGAAATCAGGTTCTCTGCCCCCACATCATTCTCTCAGATGGGTAGCACAAACCTGGTGAGGTGTTTCTGGTTTGGAGTGGCTTAGGCTAGTTTCACATTTGTGAACGGAGGGCTGCGGACTTCCTCTGTGAAGCCCCACCCCCCGCTGTGCCTCCTCCAGTTATCTCCGCCTATTTCTGCATGCGGCTTCATACGGCCTGCGTACCCTATCTTTAACATTGGGTACGCAGGCCGTGCCGCAGTATGCGGATGCCGCCGCATGCATCATTTTGGCAGTGCGACAACCCACGTGGAACGTATCATGTTGGAATTTTATGCGAGCGCCACATCATCAAAATGACGCATGCAGCGGCATCCGTATACTGCGGGACGGCCTGTGTACCCAATGTTAAAGATAGGGTACGCAGTCTGCATGAAGCCGCATGCAGAAATAAGCGGAGCTAACCGGAGGTGGCGCGGCGGGGCGGGGCTTCACGGAGGAAGTCCGCAGCCCTCCATCCGCTAATGTGAAACTAGCCTAATACATACCGAAAGTGGTCTAAGAATGGAAAACCACTACACTGGCACTACGATCAATGACTTTACAGCAAGCTATGTAACATAGTTATCATAAATGAGGACAGTATTTATTAAAAAAGAGTCCGGATCTATTTAGGGCTTATAAAGAAGTGTCTCATGAGATTTAAGAGGTTGTCCACCCTTTTTAAAGGATTAAAAGTGGCATAGTGTTGTTTTAAAATAAAAATGAAAGCATTCTCACCATCTAATCCCCCCCACTCTCATTGCTTATTCTTTCAGCTCATAAGGGCATGTGATCACTGCAGCCAGCTAGTGGTCCAAATGGTGACCAACGTATTCATGGTGACTAACACATTTGTCCGTATGACAAGAACCAAATGGAGACAGAACAGTTTTGTATATCCTATTCTTTCATCAAATTGTTCACAAGGATGACTAAATATATATTTATAAATTAAATTTAGATCAAAATAAATCTTCCTCACAATCTGTTTACACGCCACAGTATCTATAACAAGAGGCATCCAAGATCTAGCTAGGTGTGCTCCCTCTTGCTCACATCTGCAGTGCTTTTACATGGATTACCGTATTTTTCGGACCATAAGACGCACTTTTTTCCCAAAAATTTTTGGGGGAAAGTGGGGGGTGCGTCTTATGGTCACAATATACTTACATCCGTCCATGGCTGGTGGATGGTGCAGGTGCTGTGGGGCTCTGTGGTGCGGTGGTGGCAGCGGGCTGTGCTCCGGTGCAGGGGTAGTGGCTCTCTGTGCTCCATGGGGGGCTCCGCCAGCATTTCCTCGAAGCCCGGAGGCCCCCGCACATCCGTTGCTGGCTGCTGCCATGTTGCGGTGGCCTCTGGGAATTTGGATGCCGGGAAGATGGCCGCCAGTCCGGGGACAGTGCATGCGCAGGTTCAGATCTTGTCCCAAGATCTCGGGAGACGAGATTCAAATCTCGGCAACGAGATCTCGTCCCCCGAGATCTCGGGAGATGATCTGAACCTGCGCATGCGCCGTCCCCGGACCGGCGTCCATCTTCCCAGCATCCATGTTCCCGGAGGCCACCGCAACATGGCACCATCCTGCTTCTCGGTGTTCTGAAACACTCTACTCACAATCAAAGAGGATGCATTGCAGGCGGAGCATGATGAGATGGAGCAAGGAACCATACAGGGTGATTACACACAGCCCAGCCTCATCTCATCCCAATGTGGATTGGGTGAAAATGAGGAAAAGGAGGAAGAACAGGAGCTAGTTTCATGCGCTATAGACCGTACTACTCCCTCACAACTGTCATACCATCTGTTCAGCATGGATGGCCTGAGGACAGGGAGGAGGAGGAAGAGGAGGATGAGATCATGGTCAGTCATCCTCTTGGTGAGGACAGGGAAGTCTTACCCGTTAGCAGACTCGCATGCATGGCTGAGTTTATGTTACACTGCCCTTCCCGTAACCCTCGTGTTCTCAAAATTTTGGGTGACAGTCATTACTGCTTGGTGACACTTCTAGACCCATGCTACAAAGAGAACTTTCTATCTCTTATTCCCAAGGTGGACAGGTCTCCTAAAATGGGGCAGTACCAAAAGGCCCTTGTTGCGGAATTATTAAAAAAAAATTACATCTGAAAATGATGGCGACAAAGGTCAGAGTTTGTTGGACAACCAAAGAGTACAGGCGAGAGACACAAATCCAATCCAGCAGAGGCAGGGGAATACTGTCTAAGTTCTGGGAGAGTTTTCTGAGACCATCCCATCGCACAGGCCCTGAGGTGTGGGTACTTTCACAAGGAGTGCAAAGTTTGGGAAGATTCTGAGGGAGTACCTTGCTGACCGTGCCAACGTCCTCCGTGATTTCTCTTTGCCTTATAATTATTGGGTATCCAAGCTCAACACGTGGCATGAACTGGCTCTTTAAGCCTTGGAGGTCCAGGCCTGCCGTTTTTAGTGCTGCTGGTGGAATTATAACTGATAAGCACAATCCGCGCCTGTCAACTGAAAATGCTGACAGGTTGACTTTTATAAAAATGAACACAGGCTTAATTGGGCCAGACTTCTCAACACCACCGAATGATAGCAGCATAACATAAACTCAAATCCAGTATCTTTTTTGGGAGGTCTATTCCCATGCACCTCTTCACACCCACACAAGGTTGTTCACTTCCTGATTTTGGCTATTTCCTGCTGTCCTCCGCCTTCTCCTCATCGTCTACCACCATATCACCAGGGTGACCAGGGTGACCATGGTGCGTGATGTAACACCCACATCATTTTTTTAAAGGGTGTTTATGATGCCCGTAAAAACAATTTTTTAGACAGTGTGTTCATGTATACCCCCCAGGGGTAAATGTTTGTCAGCTCATACCCTTAGTGCATGGGCATTACAAGCATAGGAGACCAGTTCCTTTCTAATGGGAACTTTTTTTTATGAGGCTCTCTTCCACGTCTCTTCCAAGGGGCATAGGAGTGTCTCCAAATTTTTGGCAGCCCTTGTATTCACTGCATAGGCAAACACTATGGGAGACCCACATCCTAATAATGGGAACTGTTATGATTGGGTCACCGAGGAGGAGAGCAAGCCCAAGCTAAGCCACAGAAAACCAGAGAGGTTGGTAACTAAGCAGATTGCAGACCCCTGATCCTATCCACACAACTAGAAGTAGCCGTGGAGCGTGCCTACGATGATCCTAGATGCCTCGGCACAGCCAGAGAGCTAACTAAGCCTAAAGCAAGAAAGGGGAAATCTAAACTGCCCCAGAGCAGACCCCAAAGGAATAGATAGCCCCCAAACATATATTGTCAGTGAGAAAAGATGAAAACACAAACACAGGTAGGAAAATAGACTGAGCAAACGATGGGGCCCACACTGACGAGACAGGACAGGAAAGGAAAGACTGTCTGCAATCACGCAAAAAAACCTGCAAAAAGGTCCAACAAGTCTGATGCAAAAAAAAATGAAGTCGCACGACTTCGCCCACTATATCAGCACTCTGGTATATTCTGAAAGCAGAGCAAAATGAGGCCAATCTAATAAGGGACAAAAACAAACTGGCACAAGCAGTAACATATGGATGGTGATTCAGCACAGCCCCAGCCAGAGCTGGCAGACTCACACAAAACTGAAATAGACAAAATCAGATCAAATGTGAACAGAATAGCAAAAGAACACTTAGCTGAGCCTGCAGGGACTGAGCTGGAAACTAAGACCTCAGGAGGCAGGAAAAAAATCACCAGCAGGGATAGAGGGAGTCCGCTGTCTTAAATCCAGTCTGAAACCCCAGATCTCCAATTGTCGTCCTCATTATCAGGTGGCAAGCCTCTGTTAATCAGATCAGCTCCATTACCTTCAGTAACCACCAGAGGGAGCCCAGAAAGAGAACTCGCAACCCCTCCGTCAACCTGACCAGCTCCACCACCTTTAGCAGTAACCAGAGGTAGGCCAGAAAGCGAATTCACAACAGTACCCCCCCTTGAGAAGCGGTCACCGAACCCTCATCCACACCACCAGGTCGATCAGGGTGGGCCTGGTGAAAAGCACGAACCAATCTATCGCCATGAATGTCAGAAGCAGAGACCCAAGAATTATCCTCCTGGCCATAAACCTTCCATTTGACCAAGTACTGGAGTCTCAGTCTAGCCAAACGAGAATCCAATATATTCTGTACCTCATATTCCACATTGCCTTTAACCAATGCAGGGTCAGGAGGTGCCGCCATAGGAACTACCAGCTCCACAAACCTCTTCAACAGAGATTTATGGAACACGTTATGGATCTTGAACGTAACTAGAAGAGCCAATCGAAAAGAAACAGGATTAAGAATCTCCAAAATCTTATAAGGTCCAATGAATCTTGGCTTGAACTTTGGAGACGCAAATTATTAGGGGAACAGATAGGGCAATCTGTCACAAAGACAGGGATCGTCGAACGGTGTGCTGCCTACCTGGCGCTCGAGTCCGACACATCGCTGATCGGGTTGACAGATTACTGGGAGGGGCTGGTGAGGATCCAGCAGTCATGGTGCACATTGGCACAAATGACAAAGTCAGAGGTAGGTGGAAGGTCCTTAAAGATGATTTCAGGGAATTAGGCTGTAAGCTTAACGCAAGGACCTCCAAGGTGGTATTTTCGGAAATACTTCCTGTATCACGTGCCACGCCAGAGAGGCAACGGGAGATTAGGGAGGTTAATAAGTGGCTCAGGAATTGGTGTAGGAAGGAGGGGTTTGGGTTCCTGCAGAACTGGGCCGACTTCTCAGTTGGCTACAGGTTCTATGCTAGGGATGGGCTGCACCTCAATGGGGAGGGTGCAGCTGTGCTGGGGGAGAAAATGGCTAGAAGGTTGGAGGAGTGTTTAAACTAGGGACGGGGGGAGGGTATTCCTTTTATAGGAGGGGAAGACAGTGCAGATAGAGACCTGGGCACAAATAATGAAATTGGGGGTGGGGGTGACTTGGAGGGTGGGGTTAGAACAGTTAATAATTTAAAAAAGAATAGAGGTACAGAGAGATACATAATGTGCATGTATACTAATGCCAGAAGCCTCGCCAACAAGATGGAGGAATTGGAGTTAATGTTGTTGGAACAAAAATTATGACATGGTGGGGATATCTGAGACATGGCTGGATGAGAGCCATGACTTGGCGATTACCTTTCACAACTGGTTCAGGACCCAACAAGAGGGGGGGCACTGCTAGACCTAATAACCAACAGGCCAGACCGCATATCAAATGTAAGGGTTGAGGGTCACTTGGGTGATCACAAATTTATAAGTTTTCATGTATCCTCTAATAAGATGTGTAGTAGAGGGGTTGCAAGGACACTAAACTTCAAGAAGGCAAATTTCCAACGGATGAGAGATGATCTTGGTGCAATTAACTGGGACGATATCCTGAAACATAAAAATTCACAAAGAAAATGGTAGACATTTATTAGCATCCTTAATAGGACCTGTGCACAATATATACCGTATTGGAATAAACATGCTAGAAATAGGAGGAAACCACTATGGCTAAATAGAGCTGTAAGGGGTGCAATAAGAGATAAAAATAAAGGATTTAGAATTAAAGCAAGTAGGTAGTGATGAGGCATTAAATAAATACAGAAAATTAAATAAATTCTGTAAAAAGCAAATCAAGACAGCAAAGATTGAGACAGAGAGACTCATTGTCAGAGAAAGTAAAAATATTCTTTAACTACATAAATAGTAAGAAGCTAAAAAATGATAGTGTTGGCCCCCTTAAAAATAGTCTGGGTGAAATGGTGGATGAGGATGAGGAAAAAGCCAATATGCTAAATGACTTTTTTTCAACAGTATTTACACAAGAAAATCCCATGACGGATAACATGATCAAGGATAAAAATTCTCCATTAAATGTCACCTGCTTAACCCAGCAGGAAGTATGGTGGCATCTAAAAATCACTAAAATTGACAAATCCCCGTGCCCGGATGGGATACACTCCCAAGTACTGCAGGAATTAAGCACAGTCATAGATAGACCATTATTTTTCATCTTTAAAGATTCCATAATAACGGGGTCTGTACCACAGGACTGGCGTATAGCAAATGTGGTGCCAATATTCAAAAAGGGGACAAAAAATGAACTTGGAAATTATAGGCCAGTAAGTTTAACCTCAACTGTGGGTAAAATCCTGGAGGGTTTTCTAAGAGATACTATACTGGAGTATCTGGAGAAGAAAAACCTCATGACCCAATATCAACATGGGTTTTACAAGGGACCGTTCCTGTCTGACTAATCTGATAAGCTTTTATGAAGAGGTAAGTTCAGGACTGGACCAAGGGAATGCAGTGGATGTGGTGTACATGGATTTTTCAAAAGCTTTTGATACGGTGCCACAAAAAAGGTTGATACATAAAATGAGAACAATGGGGATAGGGGAAAATTTGTGTAGGTGGGTTAAGAGCTGGCTCAGGGACAGTAAACAAAGGGTGGTTATTAATGGAGCACACTCGGACTGGGTCATGGTTAGCAGTGGGGTACCACAGGGGTCAGTTTGGGCCCGCTTCTTTTTAACATATTTACTAATGACCTTGTAGGGGGCATAGAGAGTAGAATTTCAATATTTGCAGATGACACTAAACTCTGCAGGGTAATCAATACAGAGGAGGACTGTCAGAGACACCGCACTGCACTTGCTCATAGAGCCAGTGCGCGTGTCCTGAGTACAGAAGCAGTGCTGAAAGTTACCTGAGGAGCAGGGCAGCAGAGGTGACCATGCGTGCTTCAGGCTAATAGTGTCAGGGTCCAGTCAGTGCTGGAAAGTAAAGAGGCATAGGACCTGCGGACACTGAAAATGAGTAAGCTTGCACGGGACCTATGGTCATGTGACTGCAAGGGGGAGGGGCTTAGCGTCCTGTATTCAGATAGGACAGGACACCATACAACAACTCAGAGTCAGGCAAAACAGAGGTCACAGCAGTACGGGCAAACGAGGTACAGGAGGGACAAACAGACGGGTAGTAAGACAGAGCCAAAGGTCATACACAAGAGGGCGACGTGGTACCAAGTGGACGAGCAGAGAGGAGTCGGGTCACAAGCAGAGAGTCATACACGAGAGGTAGCGCAGTACAAGAGGGTCAGGCAGAACTCGTAACAGGGACAGAACCAAATCAAAACCACACAAGCAAGCAAGATATCAGGCACAAGGCACACGTATACAAGAGGTCACTTAACTCAGCCGAGGGCAGGAGTATAACTGACACCGGACCCAGGTCCAGTGAGCACTAAATAGCCTCCTGCTGCCAGAGAGAGGCAGCACAATTAACCCATAGTATAACCAGGATGGGTCAAAGCGAAATCCCGTCCTGGATCATGACAGTACCCTCCTCTCAATGGGGGGCCACCGGACCCCCAGGTCTCTCAGGGTACTTGGCGTGAAAGGCTTGGATCAACCGATCCGCATGAACTGATCGAGCAGGAACCCACGAGCGTTCCTCAGGACCATAGCCCTTCCAATGTATCAGATATTGAAGGGCGCGACGGACCAACCTGGAGTCGACAATTCGTTCCACCTCGTACTCAGCCTGCCCATCTACCTGAACCGGTGTCGGGGAAGATGATGATCCCTCCCCACCGGACCTCACAGGTTTCAAAAGGGCCTTATGGAAAACATTAGGGATCCTTAGAGATGGCGGAAGACTCAACCGAAAAGCCACCGGGTTAACTGCTTCGGTAATTACATAGGGACCTATAAACTTGGGTCCAAGCTTCGCAGAGGGGACCTTGAGCCTTATATTTTTGGTGGATAGCCATACCTTATCTCTGACCTGAAACACTGGACCCACGGATCGTTTTTTGTCCGCAAAAAATTTAAATTTGTCCTGGGCCTTCGTAATGTTATTCTGGACCTCCCGCCATACCTCCCCCAACCGCTGGATCGTCTCGTCCGCCCCAGGACACCCAGAATTCAAGTGGGAAAATTCTCCAAAATGAGGATGAAACCCATAATTGAAAAAAAAGGAGATGTACCCGTAGACTGGTTAGTGCGGTTGTTAAATGCAAACTCAGCCAATGGTAACACAGAACACCAATCATCCTGTCGGGCTGAGGTCAAACAACGCAGAATTTGCTCCAGAGACTGATTGGTCCGCTCAGTCTGCCCATTAGTCTCTGGATGGTAGGCAGATGAAAAGGACAGACCAATACCCAACCTCCTACAAAAGGCTCTCCAAAATCTGGACACAAATTGCACTCCCCTATCAGACACCACATTCAGGGGTACCCCATGCAACCGCACCACATGCTCCACAAACAATCTGGACAATGTTTCCGCATTAGGTAGAGCTGCCAAAGGTACAAAATGTGCCTGCTTACTAAACCTGTCCACTACGACCCAGACCACGGTATTACCCTTGGAAGGGGGAAGGTTGGTGATGAAATCCATGGACAGATGAGTCCATGGTCTTTCAGGAATTGGCAGTGGTACCAATTCCCCGGCCGGCCGGTTATGGGGAGTTTTCGCACGGGCACAAACCTCACACGCAGACACATACTCCCCAACATCAGAGGCTAAAGAAGACCACCAGAATATTCTAGCAATGGCCTTCCGGGTCGCTGAGATCCCTGGATGTCCACCCAGAACTGAGTCATGGAACTCCTGGAGGACCTTGAGACGAAACTGAGCTGGCACAAAAAGTTTATCCACCGGCTTAGCTGGAGGTGCAAGAGCCTGGGCTTCTCGAATCTCCCGTTCCAACACATTAGCCTCTGCCACCACCACCCCAGGCTGAAGAATGGAGGATGGAGGTTCCGGGGGGGACACCGGATCAAGACTGCGTGACAACTCATCCGCTCTGATATTCTTGGATCCTGGCCGAAAAGTGATCGAGAAGTTGAATCGGGAAAAAAAAAGTGACCATCTAGCCTGTCTGGGAGTCAACCTTTTAGCTGACTCAATGTAAGCTAGGTTTTTGTGGTCCGTGATTACCGTTATAGGATGAACAGCCCCCTCCAAAAAATGCCTCCATTCTGCAAAAGCCAATTTTACGGCCAGAAGTTCCCGATTCCCCACATCATAGTTTCTCTCCGCAGGGGAGAACTTCTTTGAGAAAAAGGCGCAAGGTCTTAAATTGGTCAAAGTGGCGGGTCCCTGGGACAATACCGCCCCCACCCCCACCTCTGAGACGTCTACCTCAACAATAAATGGTTCAGAGGGGTCCGGTTGGATAAGAACCGGGGCCGACATGAAACATTTTTTCAAAAACTGAAATGCTGCTACCGTGTCGCCACCCACAGTGGCTTCGTCAGGGGTGGCGACACGCGTCGGGCATACATTGCACTTGGCTCTACTCCATATGGGTCTTTATATGTAGTACTATTTCCCTCATGGAATCTAACATGAGTGTTTTTTCTAGCCTGTGGTTCTAACACCTGTATATCTGAACAGCTATCCTAGTGGTAGCTAACTATCATGACCTCATTCCTGAACCCATATGCACTCTATCTGCATGTATCTTTGTGATCTCAGTGACTCATTGTTCCATTTTGTCACTGTTCATATATATTTCTAGTGTGTATGGCTCTTGTGATTATTTGTCATCTTGCTGACTTTTGCCTTGCAGGGTTCAGAGGTTCAGATCAGATATAATATATGGTTTTTTGTATCCTTGGTAGGGCATTTTATACTGATAACCACTATTTGGCATGCTGTTTTTATGATCATTTGGCTGACACTTGCACAATCTTTTTTGGAGTATTGCTATAGGTTGCAGGCTGTATTATGAGCTTAGGGTTGTTATAGCTATGTCACATGGATGACTTTTAAATGTTTTTAAATGTGTGTGTTGGTGCATTCATGTCCAATAAAATTTGCTTCTAAACGCTATCTCCTGGTTTGTGGTGATCCCCCTTTTATGGCCTATCTTTTTCTTTGTTTTTGTTATAGGGGATAAGTATTCCTCACAGTTATTTTATTTAACTCACGAAAATCGAGGCATGGGCGCAAACCACCGTCTTTTTTTTTTTTACAAAAAAGAACCCTGCCGCCACAGGAGGAACACGAAGGACGAATATGTCCCTTACGGAGGCTCTCGGAAATATATTCCTTCATCGCAGCCCATTCCGGACCCGAGAGGTTATACAGGCGGGCTTTGGGCAATTTAGCACCTGGAACCAGGTCAATGGCACAATCAAATGGGCGGTGTGGTGGTAAAACCTCAGCCTCTTTTTCGGAGAAAACGTCAGTATAATCTATCAGGCACTCCGGAATGCCTTCTAGACCCACGGACGACACAGACACAGAAACAAGACATTTCTCAGAGCAATAGGGACCCCATTTAATAATATCCCGAGATTCCCAGTTAATCACAGGATTATGCAGCTGTAACCAGGGGAACCCCAACACCAGTCCCGCAGGCAGGTTGTTCATTACAAAACATGAAATACGTTCCTGATGTAAGGAACTCACTTTAAGGAGAAACTCTTCAGTACAAAACATAATGTCATTCTTAACCAGTGGTGTTTTGTCAATAGCAACAAGGTGAATCGGAGTCTCCAACCTAACTGTCCCTAACTTACACCTGGCCACCAAGTCAGAGTCAATAAAGTTCAATGATGAACCGCAATCCACGAAGGCAGAAGTGGATGTGGAGACACCCCCCACAACAAAGTTCCACTTGAAATGACATTTTAGAAAATGCAGAAAAGGGTACCTGAGAGCCTGGGTGACCTCCACGATAATCACCCGGGCTCAGTCGCTTGTTGGTTAGTGGCCGGGAGGGGCAATCCTTTTTCCCATGTCCAGACTCGCCACTGTGAACACAGCATTTTCTCACGTGCCGTTGTCTCCTTTCTTCCTCCTTAAGGTTGATGGTTCCCATCTCCGTGATTTTCAATGAAGAACTGGCTCCCCTTCCTTGGGAGAATAATGATGTCTCGGTTTGTATCACTCCCCTTGCCCGTAACCTGCGATCCATTCGGACGGCCTGTGTCATAGCTTCCTCCAGGGCATCAGGTGGGGGGTGGAGAGCCAAGGCGTCTTTCAGATGCTCAGACAGGCCTCTACGGAACAACCCCCGGAGAGCGGCGTCGTTCCAGCAGACCTCAGCAGCCCAGCGTCTGAACTCTGAGCAAAACCACTCGGCTGAGTGTTTCCCCTGGCAAACATTCATCAGCCTGTCCTCAGCCATACGCACCCGATCAGGCTCATCATAAATATGTCCCAGGGCCTCAAAAAATGCATCCACAGTCATACGCTCAGGGGCCGTGGTAGGAAGGGAGAAAGCCCTGGCTTGGGGGGCTCCCCTTAACAGAGACATAATGACCCCCACTCTCTGACTTTCATCCCCAGAAGAGTGTGGTCTTAAGGAAAAAAAAAAGCTTACAGCCCTCCTTGAAAACTCTGAAGTCATTTTTATCTCCAGAAAAGGTATCTGGTAACTTCACTGGAGACTCAGGGGAAATTAATGTAACATCCCGAGCCCCCAATGAAAGAACCCCCTGCACAGTGTCAGCGATCAGCTGCTGAGACTGAGCCAGGACTCTTTGTTCTCCAAAGAGTTTCTGAGACATCTGCGTCAGATGCTTAACCTGCTCAGAAAGAGCATGCATAGGATCCATCACACACACAGGTGAATGGGAGCAGAGAAAAAAAAATGGTATCGGTCAGTTATAATGTCAGAGACACCGCACTGCACTTGCTCATAGAGCCAGTGTGCGTGTCCTGAGTACAGAAGCAGTGCTGAAAGTTACCTGGGGAGCAGGGCAGCAGAGGTGACCATGCGTGCTTCAGGCTAATAGTGTTAGGGTCCAGTCAGCGCTGGAAAGTAAAGAGGCATAGGACCTGAGGACACTGAAAATGAGTAAGCTTGCACGGGACCTATGGTCATGTGACTGCAAGGGGGCGGGGCTTAGCGTCCTGTATTCAAATAGGACAGGACACCATACAACAACTCAGAGTCAGGCAAAACAGAGGTCACAGCAGTACAGGCAAACGAGGTACAGGAGGGACAAACAGACGGGTAGTATGACAGAGCCAAAGGTCATACACAAGAGGGCGACGTGGTACCAAGTGGACGAGCAGAGAGGAGTCGGATCACAAGCAGAGAGTCATACACGAGAGGTAGCGCAGTACAAGAGGGTCAGGCAGAACTCGTAACAGGGACAGAACCAAATCAAAACCACACAAGCAAGCAAGATATCAGGCACAAGGCACACGTATACAAGAAGTCACTTAACTCAGCGGAGGGCAGGAGTATAACTGACACCGGACCCAGGTCCAGTGAGCACTAAATAGCCTCCTGCTGCCAGAGAGAGGCAGCACAATTAACCCATAGTATAACCAGGACGGGTCAAAGCGAAATCCCGTCCTGGATCATGACAAGGACAATTTTATATTACAGGAGGATTTATGTAAACTAGAAGCTTGGGCTGATAAATGGCAAATGAGCTTTAATGGGGATATGTCACGGTCACGTGTGTCTGGACGCAGCATGTACCGCAAGGCGAACCCATAAGACACCCATGACCCTGGATACAGCGCCTCCAGTGGGGTGAATTTAAATAATAAAACATGCAGCTGGATACGCCGCCTCCGACTGGCGAATTTAGGTATTACACATTATCCTTACAGTAGTCTGGAAACCCCGCCTCCAGTAAGGCGAATTTAAATAATAAAGGGGGAACTTGGGTAACATTAACAATGGTGGGCCCTGCAATAGGGAATAGGAAAGTGGAGACCTCCTGAACTCCCCTGAGCCAGTGTCCCTGCACTCCTAACGTTCCCTATGCCGATTCCGCACCGGGCAACGCACAGTATCCTAAAAACCCTAGCTCGCCCTGACCCTAAACCCTCACTAGGGATATGGTTGGTGCGGAAACTATTCCCACCACTGCACTAAACACACATGAGGGAAAATGACAATACACGGGAAACACCACTTAGCTTTGCTCTGTTGCATACGCTCCTATTAACAGAGCCCACCACCTGTGTGCATCTTCTCCACCCAGATCAATCACCATAGTGCAGCCTTGGAGCAGAGTCCACCATCAATTGCAGAAGTCCAGTAACAGAGTCCCAAAGATGAGTTCAGCTCCTGCCCAAAAAGTCAAGCATGCTTGAGTCCAGCTCTCAGCAACCAAGTCCCGCATGCTGAGTGCAACTCTCTCCATAGTCGCCACTCCACCAAGCCATGCAAGCACATCCTGCCGATACCATAAACTGCAACACCACCAAGCCATGCCAGCCCTTCCTGCAGACCACATAGCTGCCACTCGCCCCCTCTGGCTGGGCTGCGCAGGACTCATGTTCAGCTCCTTCTTTCACCCAGGCTTCCTTGTGAATGACTAACACACAATATCACCAACAGTGATTGGACACACCTGGCTCTCTTTTATAGAGCCTCACACCTGAATTATAATTATGTGCACTAAACCAAAGAAACTAAAGTGCACTACCACTCACCACCACCGGGGCAACTTACAATGAACAACACCACGTGTAATAATTCTAATGGCCACCGGGGGCAATCACATCACTTTGGTACCTAGCCAAAGGAAAAAAGTTCACTTATCCATTTAAACTGTCAGATCCACACTGGATCATGACAGTACCCCCTCCTTTATGAGGGGCCTCTGGACCCTCAAGACCACTGCTCATTAGGGAAACTGTTATGAATGAGTCACCGTAGGAGGCAAAAGCAGAAATACCAGCTAAGTCCAGAAAACCAGAGAAGTTGGCAACTATCAGATTGCAGACCCCTGAACCTATCAACACAATTAGCAGTAGCCGTGGGGGGTTCCTACGATGCCCTAGACCCCTCGATCACAGCCGGAGAATTACATAGGCCTAAAGAAAGAAAGGGGAAATCTAAACTGCCCCAGAGCAGACCCCAAAGCAATAGGCAGCCCCCAACATATAATGACGGTGAAGCAAGATGAAAACACTAACACAGACAGAAAGATAGACTGAGCAAAGACGGGGCCCCAAAACTACCTAGATAGGAAAGGACAGGAAGGCTGCTGTCTGCAATCTGCCAAAGCCCTATCAAAGACATAAGCCAACAAGCTGATATGAAAAAGGCCCTGAAGCAGCTAGGCTTCAAAAACTAAATCAGCACTCAGGTATTTTCAGAAGACAGAGCTAAATGAATTCAGCATACCCCAGCAGGGAATGGCAGAAATCCAGAAAAACAAAGCAAAACAAAGACAAAGCACAAAAGCAAAAGGCCGAGCAGCAAACTTAGCTTTGGAGGAGCAGGAATTCAGACTGGTCTCCAAGGATCCCACAGAGAAATCACCCGCAGGGCAGGAGGGCGTCAGCAGCCTTATATAGAGTCCGTAACTCCACTCAGCCAGTCATCATCATCAGCCTCAGGTGTTTGACAATCAGGCTCACTACCTTTCTTTACCAGAAGAGGGAGTTCCTCGGGCCTCAGTAATGAAGGGGAAAATGAACTCACAGCAGTACCTCCCCTTTGAGGAGGGGTCACCGAACCCTCAACTACGCCACCAGGGCGATCAGGGTGAGCCCGATGAAAGGCACGCACCAATCTTTTGGCATGAATATCAGAGGCAGAGACCCAGGAATTATCCTCCTGACCATAACCCTTCCACTTAACCAAATACTGGAGTCTCAGTCTAGCCAGACGGGAATCCAGTACTTTCTCTACCTCATATTCCATGTTACCTTCAACCAATACAGGGTCTGGAGGTGCCACCCCCGGAACAACAGGTTCAACAAACCTCTTCAACAAAGATTTATGGAACACATTATGGATTTTAAATGTGACAGGAAGAGCCAAACGAAAAGAGACCGGATTAATAATCTCCACAATCTTGTAAGGTCCAATAAATCTAGGCTTAAACTTAGGAGAAGCCACCTTCATAGCAATATTTTTTGATGATAACCACACCATATCCCCAACCTTAAACTGGGGACCAATGGTCCTATGTCGGTTGGAAAACCGCTGGGCCTTTTCCTGGGAGAGAGATAACTTATCCACCACTTGGTCCCAGATCTGGTGCATTCTCTCCACCACAGTGTCAACACCTGGGCAGGCAGAGGGCTCCACCTGCCCTGAAGAAAATCGAGGATGAAACCCAAAGTTACAAAAAAAAGGTGACATCAAAGTGGCAGAACTAGCTCTATTATTTAAAGCAAATTCGGTCAAGGGCAAAAATGAAACCCAATCATCCTGATCAGCAGAAATAAAACATCTCAAATATGACTCCAAGGTTTGGTTTGTTCTCTCTGTCTGCCCATTGGTCTGAGGGTGAAAAGCAGAGGAGAAGGACAACTGAATTCTCAGCCTGGAACAGAAAGTTCTCCAAAATCTAGACACAAACTGGACTCCTCTGTCAGATACAATGTTCTCAGGAATCCTGTGCAAACGAACCACCTGTTGTAAAAACAGGGGCACCAACTCAGAGGAAGACGGCAACTTAGGGAGTGGTACAAGATGAACCATCTTAGAGAACCTATCACAAATCACCCAAATAACAGTCATCCTCTTAGAGACAGGCATATCAGAGATGAAATCCATTGAAATATGGGTCCATGGCCTCTTGGGGACAGGCAAAGGCATCAACAACCCACTAGAGCGAGAACACGATTTAGACCGGGAGCACGTCCCACAGGACTGCACAAAATTCCTGACATCACGAGACAAGGAGGGCCACCGAAAAAACCGACTCACCAGATCTCTAGTACCAAAAATACCTGGATGACCAGCCAATGCAGAGCAATGAACTTCAGACATCACTCTCTTCTTCCACTGGTCAGGAACATACAACTTTCCACTGGGACAACGCTCATGTTTGTCCTCCTGGAATTCTTCCAGAGCACGTCTCAAATCGTGCGAGATGGCAGAAAGAACTACCCCTTCGCCTAAGATGGTAGCAGGCTTGGTCACCACAGGAGAATCAGCAAGGAAGCTCCTAGAGAGGGCGTCTGCCTTGACATTCTTTGTTCCAGGAAGAAAAGAAACCACAAAATCAAAACGTGTAAAAAACAAGGCCCACCTAGCCTGTCTAGGGTTCAAGCGCTTAGCCGACTCTAGGTAAATCAAATTCTTGTGGTCAGTGAGGACCACGATTTGATGCTTAGCTCCCTCCAACCAATGTCTCCACTCCTCAAGTGCCCATTTCATGGGAAACAGTTCCCTATTCCCCACATCATAGTTACGTTCAGATGGAGAGAACTTTCGGAAAAAGAAAGCACAGGGATTCATTTTAGATGTTACAGGATCCTTTTGGGACAAAACAGCTCCTGCACCAATCTCAGAAGCATCCACCTCTACCTGGAATGGAAGTGAGACATCAGGTTGCCGCAAAACCGGGGCGGAGGTGAATCTTCGCTTCAGCTCCTGAAAGGAAGAAACAGCCTCCGGAGACCAATTTAACACATCAGCACCCTTTTTAGTCAAATCAGTCAATGGCTTGGCAATACTAGAAAATTTTGCTATAAATTTCCTATAAAAATTAGCAAAACCCAAAAACTTCTGGAGGGCCTTCAAAGAAGTGGGCTGAACCCAATCGTGAATGGCCAGTACCTTGGCCGGGTCCATTTCAATAGTTGACGGGGACAAAATAAATCCCAAAAAAGAAATTCTCTGAACTCCAAAAAGGCATTTAGATCCCTTGACATACAGGGAATTCTCCCTCAAGATCCGGAACACAGTCCGAATATGTTCCACATGAGAATCCCAATCCTTGGAGAAGATCAAAATATCATCCAGATAGATAATCAAAAATTTATCGACAAAATCTCGGAAAATATCGTTCATGAAGCACTGGAAGACAGAAGGGGCATTAGTGAGCCCAAAAGGCATCACCAGGTACTCAAAATGTCCCTCCGGAGTATTAAACGCCGTCTTCCGTTCATCCCCATGCTTAATGTGAATAAGATTATACGCCCCCCTGAGGTCAAGCTTTGTAAACCAGCAAGCACCTTTAACTCTGGAGAATAGATCAGAAATCAGGGGTAACGGATACTGATATTTAACAGTAATTTTGTTGAGGGCACGATAATCAATACAAGGTCTTAATGATCCATCCTTTTTGGCTACAAAAAAAAAACCGGCACCTAAGGGTGACGAGGATGGTCTAATATGACCCTTCTCCAACGTCTCCTTAATATAGGATCGCATAGCCTCGTGCTCGTGTACAGATAAATTGAAGAGCCGACCCTTGGGAAATTTACACCCTGGGCTCAGTTCAATTGCACAGTCATAACTCCTATGAGGAGGCAGAGACGCAGACTCATTCTCACTAAATACATCATAAAAGTCCGCCAAATAATCAGGAGCATCATGCGACTGAGGAGAGGTGGAAAACACCGGAGCCTCACTAAAGGCACACCGACAACCCCAACTCACCACAGACACAGATTTCCAATCCATAACTGGATTATGAATCTGTAACCAGGGAAACCCAAGAACAATAGTATCATGCAGATTATGCAACACCAAAAATCTGCAATTTTCTTGATGGTCTGGGGCGACCCGCATTACCACCTGGGTCCAAAACTGGGGTTTATTTTTAGCCAAAGGAGTAGCATCAATCCCCCTCAAAGGGATTGGCGTCTGCAGAGGTGTCATCGGAAATCCACAACGTTTAGCAAAATCCAAGTCCATTAGGTTTAGGGCTGCTCCCAAATCCACAAAAGCCTTGGCGGAAAATGTGGACAGGGAGCAGATCAGAGTAATAGCCAGAAGAAACTTAGGTTGAACACCCCCAACAGAAAACGTGTGTGCAAAGCGTTTCTCTCGTTTAGGACAGACAGAAATAATATGCGAGGCATCTCCACAGAAAAAACACAACTTATTATGCCTTCTGAACTCCTGACGCTGCTCTCTGGAAAAAACTCTATCACATTGCATAGGTTCAGACATCTGTTCAACAGGTGGCAACACCTCTCGTGCAGCTTTGCGTTCGCGCAAACGCCGATCAACCTGAATGGCTAATGACATAGAATCGTCAAGACCAGAGGGAACAGGAAATCCCACCATAGTATCTTTTACGGCTTCTGACAACCCCTTCCGAAAGAGAGCAGCCAAGGCATTATCATTCCAGGTAGTAAGTACTGCCCACTTTCGGAATTTTTGACAGTACAATTCTGCAGAATCACAACCCTGGCTCAATGCCAGCAGGGTCTTTTCAGCCTGATCAATGGCATTAGGTTCGTCATTAGAGTTGAGCAATACCGTCCGATACTTCAAAGTATCGGATCAGAATGGATCGGCCGATCTTTAAAAAAAGTATCGGTATCGCCGATTCCGATACCGGAAGTCCCATTCAAGTCTATGGGACTTCCGGTATCGGAATAAGAAAAACCCTGTTTTTGCCTTGTACAGCCTCTCTGGGGTCTGTACGGGCCTTTCGGGGGGCTGTGCCGGCCTGCCAGGGGGTCTGTGCAGGCTCCGGTGGTCTGTGCCGGCCTGCCGGGGGGCTGTGCCGGCCTGCCGGTGGTCTGTGCAGGCTCCGGTGGGCTGTGCCGGCCTGCCGGGGGGCTGTGCAGGCTCCGGTGGTCTGTGCCGGCCTGCCGGGGGCTGTGCCGGCCTGCCGGTGGTCTGTGCAGGCTCCGGTGGGCTGTGCCGGCCTGCCGGGGGGCTGTGCCGGCCTGCCGGGGGGCTGTGCAGGCTCCGGGGGGCTGTGCCGGCCTGCCGGGGGGCTGTGCCGGCCTGCCGGTGGTCTGTGCAGGCTCCGGGGGGCTGTGCCGGCCTGCCGGGGGGCTGTGCCGGCCTGCCGGTGGTCTGTGCAGGCTTCGGGGGTCTGTGCAGGCATCGTCCGATGGGACTACAAGTCCCATCGGGCGATGCCTGCTACCATGACAGTGATTGACACATTAGCCAATGATGGGACAGTAGTAGTCCCATCATCCGGCTAATGTGTTGAATGTAAAAAAAAAAAAAAAAAAAAAAAAAAAAATATTACATGCTACATACATGCTACATACATACAACATGCATACTACATACATGCTACATTTATACTACATACTACATACATGCTACATTCATACTACATAAATACTACATGCAACATACATACTACATATATACTACATACATACTACATGCATGCTACATACATACTGCATGCTACATACATACTACATGCTACATACATACCACATATATACTACATACATACTACATGCATGCTACATACATAACACATACATACTACATACATACTACATACATACTACATGCATGCTACATGCATGCTACATGCTACATACATAACACATATATACTACATGCATGCTACATACATACTACATGCTACATACATACCACATACATACTACATGCATGCTACATACATACTACATGCATGCTACATACATGCTACATACTACATATATACTACATGCATGCTACATACATACTACATGCTACATACATACTACATATATACTACATGCATGCTACATACATACTACATGCTACATACATACTACATATATACTACATGCATGCTACATACATACTACATGCTACATACATACTACATACATACTACATGCATGCTACATACATACTACATGCTACATACATACTACATATATACTACATGCATGCTACATACATACTACATGCTACATACATACTACATATATACTACATGCATGCTACATACATACTACATGCTACATACATACTACATATATACTACATGCATGCTACATACATACTACATGCTACATACATACTACATATATACTACATGCATGCTACATACTACATGCTACATACATACTACATATATACTACATGCATGCTACATACATACTACATACATACTACATGCATGCTACATACATACTACATGCTACATACATACCACATACATACTACATATATACTACATGCATGCTACATACATACTGCATGCTACATGCATGCTACATACATACTACATACATACTACATGCTACATACATACCACATATATACTACATACATACAATACATTCAAACAATACATACATAGACATACAGTACATATAACATAGAGTAACATACTTACCAATACTTGTCACATTGTTCCCCGAAGCCATTGTCTTTTCCGGAATAAATATTAACATAACAAACCACAAAAATACTCACCCACGATCCGAAGCAGTCCACGAGTGTGTCCCACGACGATCTTGGGTAGAGAACTGCAGCATCAACTGATGCTGCCGTTCTCTACGGGCTGGAGGAATCCAATGACGGAAGGTAGGTATCCTTCCGCACTGTATTCCTCCGCCACTTAAAAAAAAAAAAGTCCCTAGTCCCTAGTCCCTAGAATTTCCCACGCAGCAATGGCATAAAGTGAGACTAGGGACTTTTTTTTTTTTAAGTGGCGGAGGAATACAGTGCGGAAGGATACCTACCTTCCGTCATTGGATTCCTGCAGCCCGTAGAGAACGGCAGCATCATCTGATGCTGCAGTTCTCTACCCAAGATCGTCGTGGGACACACTCGTGGACTGCTTCGGATCGTGGGTGAGTATTTTTGTGGTTTGTTATGTTAATATTTATTCCGGAAAAGACAATGGCTTCGGGGAACAATGTGACAAGTATTGGTAAGTATGTTACTCTATGTTATATGTACTGTATGTCTATGTATGTATTGTATGAATGTATTGTATGTATGTAGTATATATGTGGTATGTATGTAGCATGTAGTATGTATGTAGTATGTATGTAGCATGCATGTAGCATGCAGTATGTATGTAGCATGCATGTAGTATATATGTAGTATGTATGTAGCATGCATGTAGTATATATGTAGTATGTATGTAGCATGTAGCATGTATGTAGTATGTATGTAGCATGTAGCATGTATGTAGTATATATGTGGTATGTATGTAGCATGTAGTATGTATGTAGTATGTATGTAGTATGCATGTAGCATGCAGTATGTATGTAGCATGCATGTAGTATATATGTAGTATGTATGTAGCATGTAGCATGTATGTAGTATGTATGTAGTATGTATGTAGCATGTAGCATGTATGTAGTATATATGTGGTATGTATGTAGCATGTAGTATGTATGTAGCATGTAGTATGTATGTAGCATGCATGTAGTATATATGTAGTATGTATGTAGCATGTAGTATGTATGTAGCATGCATGTAGTATGTATGTAGTATGTATGTAGTATTTTTTTTTTTAACATTTAACACATTAGCCGGATGATGGGACTACTACTGTCCCATCATTGGCTAATGTGTCAATCACTGTCATGGTAGCAGGCATCGCCAGATGGGACTTGTAGTCCCATCGGACGATGCTTGCACAGACCCCCGGACATCAGCACAGCCCCCCGGCAGGCCGGCACAGCCCCCCGGCAGGCCGGTACAGACCCCCACAGGGTGCACAGACCACCGGCAGGCCGGCACAGCCCCCCGGCAGGCCGGTACAGACCCCCACAGGGTGCACAGACCACCGGCAGGCCGGCACAGCCCCCCGGCAGGCCGGTACAGACCCCGGGCAGTCCACACAGCCCCCGGCAGGCCGGCACAGCCCCCCGGCAGGCCGGCAGAGACCCCCGGAAGGCCCGAAATGACGGCGCATCATGATGCGCACACACCGCGCATCATGATGACGTCAGGCTGTCAATCAACTTTGAACTTCCGATTCCGATGCCAAATTCCGATATTGAAAAAATATCGGAAGTCGGTATCGGAATTCCGATACAGCAAGTATCGGCCGATACCCGATACTTGCGGTATCGGAATGCTCAACACTATTCGTCATACAACAACCCCAAAGCTTGAAAGAATGTGTTCACATTAGTCAGAATAGGATCATCTGGTTTCAAAGAAAACGCCCAATCCTGGGGATCGCCACGCAGCAAAGAGATGACAATTTTAACCTGCTGCGCGGAGCTCCCTGACGAGTTAGGCTTCAAGGCAAAAAATAATTTACAATTATTTTTGAAATTCAATTTAGACCGATCCCCAAAAAATACATCAGGTGTAGGAATCTTTGGTTCAGCAGCATGTGAATGAGCAAGGTAGGCGGAAATTCCCCGCACTTCCGCAGCGAGCTGCTCCACATGATCAGACAATTGCTTTATCTCCATTGAGAGAAAAAAAAAAAATTCCCCCTACGGCCTCAGAGATATAGAGGAAAAAATATACACTTTACACTTTTTTTTTTTTTTTTTTTACAATTCTTTCCTGCTATTGAGTACCCTAGAATCTGCGGTATGGCGGGTGATTCTGTTATGAATGAGTCACCGTAGGAGGCAAAAGCAGAAATACAAGCTAAGTCCAGAAAACCAGAGAAGTTGGCAACTATCAGATTGAAGACCCCTGAACCTATCAACACAACTAGCAGTAGCCGTGGGGGGTTCCTACGATGCCCTAGACCCCTCGATCACAGCCGTAGAATTACATAGGCCTAAAGAAAGAAAGGGGAAATCTAAACTGCCCCAGAGCAGACCCCAAAGCAATAGGCAGCCCCCAACATATAATGACGGTGAAGCAAGATGAAAACACTAACACAGACAGAAAGATAGACTGAGCAAAGACGGGGCCCCAAAACTACCTAGATAGGAAAGGACAGGAAGGCTGCTGTCTGCAATCTGCCAAAACCCTATCAAAGACATAAGCCAACAAGCTGATATGAAAAAGGCCCTGAAGCAGCTAGGCTTCAAAAACTATATCAGCACTCAGGTATTTTCAGAAGACAGAGCTAAATGAATTCAGCACACCCCAGCAGGGAATGGCAGAAATCCAGAAAAACAAAGCAAAACAAGAAGAGGGAGTTCCTCGGGCCTCAGTAATGAAGGGGAAAATGAACTCACAACAGGAAACACCTACAGCGGGGATGTCCAGATCCTGAGTTCACCCCACCACTACCTGACACTTCAGGTTAATGACAAACGCACCGCTGGTATTGGCAATACATGATCTGGAGGCACCACTCATCTCCACAGCGCCAACCTGGGGAATGAGTTTATGCATGTGAATGTTTGCTATGCACTGATCAGACTCCACAACACACTTCCACAAGATGTTTTTTGGTGGCCACCCATACATGCTCGTTCACACACAGGTCCGGACCTGAACGTTCATTGCCACACATTCGTTTGTCATATTTTGGTGAACTCATTCTGGACTCGACAACAGAGGCGTCCCCCTGCTGTCACCACACTCACACCCCCGCTATTCACCGAGGGACACCACCCTCCAACCCTTTCACCATGAGGTCTGCGCCTCCCAGGGTTGGTTAATGGCGAGGGGTGAGATTTGTCCCTACTCCCCCGCAGCACACCTGCCGCTCACACCTGGAGGAGAAGGGGACAGGAACATGGAGGAAATATACACTCGCTGGTCGCCTTCCTCCACACGACCAGGAGGGGGCGGCTCCTTCGGTGGTATAGAAGATTTAGCGTGAGCCCTGCCGACTATCACACCAGTCTGCTCACCACAGGGACGTACCCCTTCACCTCGGGGAACCCCAGACAGCACCATGGGGATCACCAACTCCACCCACCTGTCTGGTTACGTCCGACTGTATAAACAAGTCCCGCTCCCCAGCAGCGACTCTAGGGGGTTTTGCCAGACCCGCAATTTGCCAAAGCCGCCATTTTGATTTCCTGGTTGCCTGAGCAGAGGCCCCAGACCCTGATAACTGCTGCTGCAGCAGCTCTAACACACCTTGCCGCTTCCCACTCAACTTAGTGAGGCCCGGCAGCAATTACTCACAGGTCTCCACATGGCCAAAGCTCACCAGAAAAAAAAATGTAAGGTTGGTGATAATGTCACGGTCATGTGTCTGGATGCAGCGAGTACCGCAAGGCGAACCCATAAGACACCCGTGACCCTGGATACAGTGCCTCCAGTGGGGCGAATTTAAATAATAAAACGTGCAGCTGGCTACGCCGCCTCCAACTGGCGAATTTAGGTATTACACGTTATCCTTACAGTAGTCTGGAAACCCTGCCTCCAGTAAGGCGAATTTAAATAATAAAGGGGGAACCTGGGTAACATTAACAATGGTGGGCCCTGCCATAGGGAATAGGAAAGTGGAGACCTCCTGAACTCCCCTGAGCCAGTGTCCCTGCACTCCTAACGTTCCCTATGCTGGTTCCGCACCGGGCGACGCACAGTAACCTAAAAACCCTAGCTCGCCCTGACCCTAAACCCTCACTATGGGAATTGGTCGGTGCGGAAACTAATACCACCACTGCACTAAACACACATGAGGGAAAATGACAATACAGGGGAAACACCACTTAGCTTTGCTCTGTTGTGTACGCTCCTAGCAACAGAGCCCACCACCTGTGTGCATCTTCTCCTCCACCTGGATCCATCACGATTGTGCAGCCTTGGAGCAGAGTCCACCACCAATTGCAGCTGTCCAGTAACAGAGTCCCAAAGATGAGTTCAGCTCCTGCCCAAAAAGTCAAGCATGCTTGAGTCCAGCTCTCAGCAACCAAGTCCCGCATGCTGAGTGCAACTCTCTCCATAGTCGCCACTCCACCAAGCCATGCAAGCACTGAAAAAGACCTGGGTGTATGGGTGGACGACAAACTCACATTTAGTGGCCAGTGTCAGGCAGCATCTGCAAAGGCAAATAAAATAATGGGATGCATTAAAAGAGGCATAGATTCTCATGAGGAGAACATAATTTTACCTCTATACAGTGGGGCAAAAAAGTATTTAGTCAGTCAGCAATAGTGCAAGTTCCACCACTTAAAAAGATGAGAGGCGTCTGTAATTTACATCATACGTAGACCTCAACTATGGGAGACAAACTGAGAAAAAAAAAATCCATTAAATCACATTGTCTGTTTTTTTTTCATTTTATTTGCATATTATGGTGGAAAATAAGTATTTGGTCAGAAACAAAATTTCATCTCAATACTTTGTGATATATCCTTTGTTGGCAATGACAGAGGTCAAACGTTTTCTGTAAGTCTTCACAAGGTTGCCACACACTGTTGTTGGTATGTTGGCCCATTCCTCCATGCAGATCTCCTCTAGAGCAGTGATGTTTTTGGCTTTTCGCTTGGCAACACGGACTTTCAACTCCCTCCAAAGGTTTTCTATAGGGTTGAGATCTGGAGACTGGCTAGGCCACTCCAGGACCTTGAAATGTTTCTTACAAAGCCACTCCTTCGTTGCCCTGGCGGTGTGCTTTGGATCATTGTCATGTTGAAAGACCCAGCCACGTTTCATATTCAATGCCCTTGCTGATGGAAGGAGGTTTGCACTCAAAATCTCACGATACATGGCCCCATTCATTCTTTCATGTACCCGGATCAGTCGTCCTGGCCCCTTTGCAGAGAAACATCCCCAAAGCATGATGTTTCCACCACCATGCTTTACAGTAGGTATGGTGTTTGATGGATGCAACTCAGTATTCTTTTTCCTCCAAACACGACAAGTTGTGTTTCTACCAAACTGTTCCAGTTTGGTTTCATCAGACCATAGGATATTCTCCCAAAACTCCTCTGGATCATCCAAATGCTCTCTAGCAAACTTTAGACGGTCCGGACATGTACAGGCTCAAGCAGTGGGACACGTCTGGCACTGCAGGATCTGAGTCCATGGTGGCGTAGTGTGTTACTTATGGTAGGCCTTGTTACATTGGTCCCAGCTCTCTGCAGTTCATTTACTAGGTCCCCCCGCGTGGTTCTGGGATTTTTGCTCACCTTTCTTGTGATCATTCTGACCCCACGGGGTGGGATTTTGCGTGGAGCACCAGATCGAGGGAGATTATCAGTGGTCTTGTATGTCTTCCATTTTCTAATTATTGCTCCCACAGTTGATTTCTTCACTCCAAGCTGGTTGGCTATTGCAGATTCAGTCTTCCCAGCCTGGTGCAGGGCTACAATTTTGTTTCTGGTGTCCTTTGACAGCTCTTTGGTCTTCACCATAGTGGAGTTTGGAGTCAGACTGTTTGAGGGTGTGCACAGGTGTCTTTTTATACTGATAACAAGTTTAAACAGGTGCCATTACTACAGGTAATGAGTGGAGGAAAGAGGAGACTCTTAAAGAAGAAGTTACAGGTCTGTGAGAGCCAGAAATCTTGATTGCTTGTTTCTGACCAAATACTTATTTTCCACCATAATATGCAAATAAAATGAAAAAAAAACAGACAATGTGATTTTCTGGATTTTTTTTTCTCAGTTTTTCTCCCATAGTTGAGGTCTACCTATGATGTAAATTACAGACGCCTCTCATCTTTTTAAGTGGTGGAACTTGCACTATTGCTGACTGACTAAATACTTTTTTGCCCCACTGTATAAGTCACTAGTGCGTCCACACTTAGAATACTGTGTACAGTTCTGGTCTCCGGTGTATAAGAAAGACAAGGCTGAACTGGAGCGGGTGCAGAGAAGAGCAACCAAGGTTATAAGGGAACTAGGGGGTCTGCAATACCAAGACAGGTTATTACACTTGGGGTTATTTAGTTTGGAAAATCGAAGGCTTAGGGGTGATCTTATTACAATGTATAAATATATGCGGGGACAATACAAAGACCTTTCTAATGATCTTTTTACTCTTAGACCTGTGACGGGGACAAGGGGCATCCTCTACGTCTGTAGGAAAGAAGGTTTAAGCATACTCACAGACGCGGATTCTTTACTGTAAGAGCAGTGAGACTATGGAACTCTCTGCCATATGATGTTGTAATGAGTGATTCCCTAATAAAATTTAAGAAGGGACTGGATGCCTTTCTTGAAAAGTATAATATTACAGGGTATATACACTAGTATCCTTAATATTGCGCTGATCCAGGGAGCTAGTCTGATTGCCGTATGTGGAGTCGGGAAGGAATTTTTTTCCCCAATGTGAAGCTTACTGTTTGCCACATGGGGTTTTTTTGCCTTCCTCTGGATCAACATGTTAGGGCAAGTTAGAATAGGATATGGGTTGATCTAGATGGACTTAAAGTCTTCCTTCAACCTTAATAACTATGTTACTATGTTACTATTTAAGTCCCACAGAACTGCACAAAATTCCTGACATCACGAGATAAGGCAGGCCACCAAAAAGACCAACTCGCCAAATCTCTGGTACCAAAAATACCTGGATGACCAGCCAACGAGGAGCAATGAATTTCAGATATTACTCTCTTCCTCCACTGGTCAGGGACACACAATTTTCCCATAGGGCAACGTTCAGGTTTGTCCTCCTGAAATTCCTCCAGGGCATGTCTCAAATTGGGTGAGATGGCGGAAAGAACTACACCCTCATTTAGAATGGTAGTAGGCTCGGTCACAATAAGAGAATCCACAAAGAAACTCCTAGAAAGGGCGTCCGCCTTAACATTCTTAGTGCCTGGAAGAAAAGAGACCACAAAATTAAAACGCGTGAAAAACAAGGCCCACCTAGCCTGTCTAGAATTCAAGCATTTGGCTGATTCAAGATAAATCAAATTCTTTTTGGTCGGTGAGGACCACAACTTGATGTCTAGCTCCCTCCAACCAATGTCTCCACTCTTCAAAGGCCCATTTCATGGCCAACAATTCCCGATTCCCCACGTCATAGTTATGTTCAGATGGGGAGAATTTTCGAGAAAAGAAGGCACAGGGATTCATTTTAGAATTCACCGGATCTTTTTGTGACAAAACAGCTCCTGCACCAATCTCAGAAGCATCTACCTCCACCTGAAATGGGAGTGAGACATCAGGTTGTCGTAGAACCGGAACAGAAGTGAATCTCCGCTTAAGCCCCTGAAATGCCGAGACTGTCTCTGGAGACCAATTCACCACATCAGCGCCCTTTTCGGTCAGATCAGTCAGTGGTTTGACAATACCAGAAAAATTACTTATAAATTTACGGTAGAAATTAGCAAAACCCAAAAACTTCTGGAGAGCCTTCAAAGAAGTGGGCTGAACCCAATCATAAATGGCCTGTACCTTGGCCGGGTCCATATCAATAGCTGACGGGGACAAAATGAATCCCAAAAATGAAATCCTCTGTACACCAAAGAGGCACTTTGATCCCTTAACATACAGGGAATTTCCCATCAAAATCCTGAACACAGTCCGGGCATGTTCCACATGAGAATCCCATTCACTGGAAAAGATCAAAATATCATCCAGATAAATGATCAAAAACGTATCCACAAAGTCACAGAAAATATCGTTCATAAAGGATTGGAAGACAGAAGGGGCATTAGTGAGCACAAAAGGCATCACCAGGTACTCAAAATGTCCCTCCAGAGTATTAAATGCTGTCTTCCATTCTTCCCCGCGCTTGATGCGAATAAGATTATACACCCCCCTGAGGTCAAGCTTGGTAAACCAACAGGCACTTTTAACTCTGGAAAATAAATCAGAAATCAGGGGTAATGGGTACTGATATTTAACAGTGATTTTGTTAAGGAAACGATAGTCAATACAAGGCCTTAATGAACCATCTTTCTTGGCCACAACAAAAACAGCACCTAAAGGTGAAGAGGATGGTCTAATATGACCCTTCTCCAACGACTCCTTGATATAAGATCGCATAGCATCATGTTCGGGTACCGATAATGAAAAGTCGACCCTTGGGAAATTTACACCCGGGCATTAACTCAATTGCACAGTCATAACTCCTATGAGGAGGCAAAGATGCAGACTTACTCTTACTAAATACATTAGAAAAATCAGCCAAATAATCAGGAATATCATGAGACTGAAGAGAGGTGGAGAAAACAGGAGTGTCACTAAGAACACACTGACAACCCCAACTCACCACAGACACAGACTTCCAATCCAAAACAGGATTATGAGTATGCAACCAGGGAAAACCCAGAACAATAGTATCATGCAAATTGTGCAACACCAAAAATTTACAATTTTCTTGGGGGTCCGGGGCGACGCGCATTATCACCTGGGTCCAAAACTGGGGTTTATTCTCCGCCAAAGGAGTATCATCAATACCCCTCAAAGGCATAGGAGTCTGCAGGGGTATCATGGGAAAACCACAACATTTAGCAAAGTCTTAATCCATCAGATTCAAAGCTGCTCCTGAATCTACAAAAGCCTTAGCGGAAAATGTAGACAAGGAGCAGATCAGAGTAATTGCCAAAAGGAACTTAGGCTGTACACTGCCCACGGCAAATGTGTGAGCAAAACGTTTTTCTTGTTTAGGGCAGACAGAAATAGTATGAGAGGCTTCTCCACAGAAAAAACACAGCTTATTACGCCTTCTAAACTCCTGACGCTGCGCCCTAGACAAAACCCTATCACATTGCATGGGTTCAGACCTTCATTCAAAAGGCGGCAATGCCTCTCGTGTAGTTTTACGTTCATGTAAACGCCAATCAACTTGAATGGCCAATGACAAAGAATCGTCAAGACCAGAGGGAACAGGAAATCCCACCAAAACATCTTTTACGATTTCTGCCAAACCCTTTCGAAAGAGAGCTGCTAGGGCATCGTCATTCCATTTAGTAAGGACCGCCCACTTTCGTAATTTTTGACAATATAACTGCAGAATCCTGACCCTGGTTCAATGTCAATGTTTTCTCAGCTTGATCAATAGCATTAGGTTCATCACACAACAACCCCAAGGCTTGAAAAAATGCATCCACATTAGTCAGAATAGGATCTCCAGGTGTCAGAGAAAAAGCCCAATCTTGAGGATCGCCGCGCAGCAAGGAGATGACAATTTTAACCTGCTGCACAGAGCTCCACAATGAGTTAGGCTTCAAGGCAAGAAATAGTTTACAATTATTCTTAAAATTCAAAAATTTAGACCGATCCCCAGAAAACAAATCAGGAGTAGGGATTTTTGGTTCAACAGCAGATGATTGAGCGAGATAGGCAGAAATTCCCCACACTTGAGCAGAGAGCTGCTCAACACGATCAGACAATTGCTTAATCTCCATTAAAGAAAAAAAAATCCTCCTACGGCCCCAGAGAAAAAGAGGAAAAAATATATAAAAAATTATGACACTTTTTTCTTTTTTTTTTTTTTTTACAATTCTTTCCTTCTTTTGAGTACCCTAGAGTCTGCGGTTTGGCTGGTGGTTCTGTTACGATTGGGTCACCAAGGAGGAGAGCAAGCCCAAACTAAGCCACAGAAAACCAGAGAGGTGGTAACTAAGTGGATTGCAGACCCCTGATCCTATCCACACAACTAGCAGTAGCCATGGAGCGTGCCTATGATGATCCTAGATGCCTCGGCACAGCCAGAGAGCTAACTAAGTCTAAAGCAAGAAAGGGGAAATCTAAACTGCCCCAGAGCAGACCCCAAAGGAATAGATAGCCCCCAAACATATATTGTCGATGAGACCAGATGAAAACACAAACGCAGGTAGGAAAATAGACTGAGCAAATGATGGGGCCCACACTGACTAGACCGGACAGGAAAGGAAAGACACTGTCTGCAATCACGCAAAAACCCTGCAATAAGGTCCAACACGTCTGATGCAAAAATACTGAAGTCACACGACTTCGCCCACTATATCAGCACTCTGGTATATTCTGAAAGCAGAGCAAAAAGAGGCCAATCTAATAAGGGACAAAAACAAACTGGCACAAGCAGTAACATATGGATGGTGATTCAGCACAGCCCCAGCCGGAGCTGGCAGACCCACACAATACTGAAATAGACAAAACCAGATCAAATGTGAACAGAATAGCAAAAGAACACTTAGCTGAGCATGCAGGGACTGAGCTGGGAACTAAGACCTCAGGAGGCAGGAAAAAAACACCAGCAAGGATACAGGGAGTCAGCTGTCTTAAATCCAGTCTGAAACCCCAGATCTCCAATCGTCGTCCTCATTATCAGGTGGCAAGACTCTGTTAATCAGATCAGCTCCATTACCTCCAGTAACCACCAGAGGGAGCCCAGAAAGAAAACTCGCAACCCCTCCATCAACCTGACCAGCTCCACCACCTTCAGCAGTAACCAGAGGTAGGCCAGAAAGCGAATACAAAACAGGGAACATTTTTTGACGCCCTCCTCTACATTTCTTCAAAGGGGCTTTGGAGTGCCTCCAAATTTTTGGCAGCCTAGCATTCACTGCATAGGCAAACACCATGGGAGACCCACTTTCTAATAATGGGAACATTGTTTTCAGGAGGCCCTCCTGTATGTCTCTTCAAAGGGCTATTGGGGTGCATCCAAATTTTGGCAGCCCTGCCACTCAATGCATAAGTAAACACTATGGGAGACCCACTTCCTAATTATGGGAACATATTTTCATGAGGCCCTCCTGTACGTTTGTCAAAGGGGTATTGGGGTGTGTCTAAATTTTTGGCAGCTCTTGCATTCACTGCATAGGCAAACGCTATGTGAGACCCACTTCCTAATAATGGGAACATTGTTTTCAAGAGGCCCTCCTGTACATCTCTTCAAAGGGGTATTGGGATGCCTCCAAATTTTGGGCAGCCCTGCCACTCACTGCATAGGCAAACACTATAGGAGACCTACTTCCTAATAACAGGAACATTTTTTCATGCGGTCCTCCTGCATGTTTTGTCAAAGGGGTTTTGGGGAGCGTCCTAATTTTTGGCAGCCCTGCCATACGCAATAACAGTATAGGAGGCCCACTGTTTAATAATGGGAACAAAAAAGCATAGCTGGCTGATGGATCACTAAGAATAGTGAGGGCCAACTGCTGGCCCTTTAAGAATAGTAAAGGCCGCCTGATGGCCCTATAAAAATAGGTTTTGTGACTTTCAGAGTCCCTCCTTCATAACTGAAACAGGATGTGTCTGATGATGTGTCACACACCACATTACCAGATAAGGTTGTAAAATGTTAAAATGACATTTTCAAGTGAATGCATTTGTCTTGGTTGAAAGCAATGCTAAAGTTCAAAAACACATCAAAAACATTACGTGTGAACATAGCCAAGGTGTGGAGGAGCATTTTTGCTTTTGGTTATTTATTTTGCCTTATATACAAGTCATTACCCTGGAAAGAATGTTACTTAACATATTTCCCAGGAAAATCCATTTTGGTTTCGTTTTTGTATGTTTTATTGTGAGTCTGTAAAAGTGGCGTAAGACTCTGACAACATTGTTCACAGCTGTTACCTGGGAGTCAGAAATGCTTCTAGGTGTCTTCCCCATGCTTCTCCAATGTCACCTGAGCACTGTTCCCATTGATTTCCGCAATTTCTAGTCCCTCTGCAGACGGCCTGGAGGGCACCGGAAAAATGTTCGAGTTTCTCATAGACTTACATCGGGTTGGTTTCTCGGGTGGAGCACCCGAGCATTCCAATTTGTTCGACCCGCGCAATGAGTACCCGAGCATTTTAGTGCTCATCCATCACAAGTAGTCATTCTTTTTGCATAAGCAGCAAGTGCTTGTCCAATTGATAAGTCCATTATTTACTAGATGACTAGTGATAAGCGAGTATACTCATTGCTTGGGTTTTCCGAGTATTTTGGTGTGCTTGCAGATTTAGTTTGTGTCGAAGCAGCTGCTTGATTTGTGGCTGCTAGACAACTTGAATGTGGGGATTCCCTAACAAACAGGTATTCCAGATGTGTATTCAGCCTGTCCAGCAGCCACAAATCATGCAGCTGCATCAACACAAACTAAATCTCTGAGCACGCCAAAATACTCGGAGGACACCCAAGCGTGCTTGGGAAAACCCGAGCTACAAGTATACTCGCTCATCACTATAGATGACCATAGATTCCTCATGTGGGTCCAAGTGCTGACTTTTTTGCTGACATATCCAAAACAGTGGCCATGAAGTCCAGCATAAGGCAACCCAACCTGATGCTAATAGTGGAGGTGATCACTTGTTTATGGACTTCACTAAGTTTGGAACACTTCACAAAAAACTCTTCATTGGAGTTGCTGATATGGACCATAAGGGAAATCCTAACCACAAGGTTATCATTTATTCTGTATCGAGGGTTACTTTATGTGAATTTATTTTGACGATGGGCAAAAAAAAACAGTCAGGCCTTATTTATATGATTAGATCCCAACACTGTATAGCAAGAAATGCTCCCAAAACAAGCTCTAGATATAATAAAACAAATAAAATTAGCTAAAGAAAATTTTTTACTATTGCGTAATCATTCCTCAAAATGTCTTGATAATATAATGGATCATATTATTTGTATGCCGTCTTCTTGACACATGGAAGTCTCCCGTCGGCTCACATAACTATTCTCTTTCTTCTTTCAGCGGCCTGCCGCTGATGCTGCATTCATACGTGATACGGATTTAAAATATACGGTAATCCTTATTTTAATCTCAGGAGGTGCAAAGACTTTAAAAGCAACATGCACCATCAAGAAATGAAATCCGAGTTGAAATGTAAGATTTAAGGTGCAATAGATGCACATTTATGAGAATGATGAAGTCTCTGCTGTATAGAAAATACATTTTCAAAAGTGTTATTAAAAAAAAAGCAATGCAAGAAATTAAACTATAACATTTAATTTTTTTTTCAATCAGTTGGTTTCTGATAGGTAAATAAATGTGAATTTTGTGCTTATTTAACACAATTAGTCCATTAGTCATCATTGTCCCTGATTAATGACAACTGTTTTATTATATTTGCATCATTTTATTTGTAAGCCCTGTCTGTAAAACTTTGCAGATTGAAAATATTTAAAAACAAAATTTACTTTGCTAAAGACAGTTTTCTTCTAAGGCATCTCTTTTTCTTCTACTGTTAAAAATAGATGGAGCCTAGGACCTTAGAACCATTTAGTCTGGTGAGATCAAGGAAGTCCAGACAGCTAAAAAAATAAGTAGCAGGAATTACAGTCAAGTAGCTAAATAGAAAAGAATATGTCCGAAAACCTAAGTATAGTAGAATGGAAAACAACCAAGGTAGCGCTAGCTCACCGGATCCTCTCATTGGCCGATGTCAGACATAATAGAAGTTTCACAACAAGCCATAAGGTCCAAATTCACCACAATCCCATTTGAATACTTAACAATGAATTAATTATAATTACACAAAACTAATGATGAGCGAGTATACTCGTTGCTTGGGTTTTCCCGAGCATGCTCAGGTGTCCTCCGAGTATTTTGGCGTGCTCGGAGATTTAGTTTGTGTATCGACGTAGCTGCATGATTTGCGGCTGCTGGACAGGCTGTATACATGTGAGGAATGCCTGTTTGTTAGGGAATCCTCACATGTATTCAGGCTGTCTAGCAGCCGCAAATCATGCAGCTGCTACCACACAAACTATGTAAATCTCCGATCACGCCAAAATACTTGGAGGACACCCGAGCATGCTCGGGAAAACCCAAGCACTACACAAAACCTATTAGACATTTTGTTCTACATGTACTATGGTAAAAATAGGGAAGCCAATGAAATTTCAAATGGGCATTCATTGGCTCTGTGTAGTTGCAAAGTGTTCCCGCCACAAACATTCTGATAGATTCAAAGAATGTCAAAGTGACTTTACTGGTACCCAGAAATGTAACTTTGGGACACCTGATTAGTTTGCCGTAATATGGTATGTGCTGCTTTGTTTTTGCATGTTATTCACTTCAAAGAACAGAAATCAGCAAGGCAACTAGAAAGGAGCAAATAAATTTTCAGGACCTTGGTGCCTGGCATCTCTTCTGATTTATAGGCGCGATGCGATGTCATTGTTATGATGTGATGCACATATGATGTCACTCTGGGTCTGCTAATCAGAATAGTTGCTGGGGATGCCGGCAGGTAGGAGGCATTTTGCAGGGCTCCTGTCTGCCGGCCACGGAATAATGGCATGGCTGCTTGAGCAGGATTGATTTGCTTATCTTTAAAAGCCACTATGTTCCTTCAACAGCGTAGGGATACAGTCAGTATAATAGTCATCAATTCTTATACAAGTTACTGACAGGTCTATCACTTATGCTGCTAGAAATGATGAAGAAGGCTCTACATCACCTATTGTAGTAGTGACTATCATCAGCAAGCAGTGAGTAATATAATGGCTGCGCTCTTAATGTAGTCAGGCTCAAACAAGTAATTTGCTGATAAGTGCAGATCCAGTGTTTTATAGAGGCGCTTACTTAGTAGGGAATGTCAGTAGTCTCAAGACAGAAATAGTCAATAAAGCTTCGGAAACAGGTGTGGACTTAACTGTTCTGTTGTAAGAGACAAACGTGCCATGGCCTCTGTCTCTCATCTTCTCTAAAGTCAGGTCTGTAGTATAGTATTTGTGCTATATTTCTAGCTAAATCTACTTACACAGCCTCAATTATGTATATAGAGGTACAACGATGAATTGCAATGTATAAAAGATTAAAAATAAATCTTTATTGGTATTTAACAAATAAAATAATTAATAAAATAATAAATCAAGCTTCTGGAACAAAAGAAGAGTACGGGAGTATAAGGACACAAGGTAAGTACCAACGAATCTTTGCACATAGGTGTTCACTATACAATGATAAGATCAAAAAGAGGGGCTTTCATTTGAAAAAATGGAACATTGAATCAATAACAATTCATTGATGACGTATAAAGTGCATAGTGCATACTGTAAACATCAATTATGAATTAGTAAATTGTTAAGTAAACATATCCAGATCTCAATATGAAAGTGACAAATGTATGTGCAAAAGAAATGGCCAATATACAGCACATAATGCAAAAGGTTGTGCCAAAATCCAGTGCCAATCAATACAAATTGAAAATAAACAGAATAAATGAAAGTTAATATAAAGGAGTACTTACAAAGTGATTGATGTGCAAGTCCCAACTACCATGTGCTCTAACCCCAACAGCGTAGTTTTACAAAATGCTTCTTCACACACTGAATCTCATCTGCCGCATGCGCTGCCCCCGGCGACCATTTTCCCGTAGTCCACCGCACAGGAAACCGTGGAACTGCCGGGGCTCTGGCCTTTCACAAATTGTTGGCAGAGCCCTGGTAGCACTGGAGACACCGCAGCAGCAGCGGACAGCACCGGCCGGCACCCCCGCAGCACCTGACACCCCCGTAGCACAGCCGGGCACCCGCAATAGCACCAAGCAGCACCGCCGAACACCCCATGTAGCACCCACAGCACCGGAGACACCCGCAGCAGCATCGGGCAGCAGCGCTGAACACCTGCAGCAGAAACCGGACACCGCAGCAGCACCAGACACCCGCAGAGGCGTGCAGCACATCAGAACACTCCACTTCTGCCTCATCCAGCAGTGACCCTGGGACCCCGCTTCACTGCAGCCACCACCCCCGGTAAGCAATAAGATGCACTGATTATAGGAAGCACGACCATTTTATTAAAATACATTTTTTCCTATTTTTCTCCTCAAAATTTGGTGCGTCTTATAGTCTGGAGAGTCTTATAATCCGAAAAATACGGTATCTAATCAAACATTATTATAGGAAGGAGTTATCATGATATAATGTTATCACTACAATGCACTTTAAACACCCTGAGCCATACATTGGTGCCTCTCACCTCATCCCATATGTTTTAAATTACGACTTTCTTGGGTTCTTGAAATGCTTGTGAACTACTAATAAAGCCATGAAAGGTTAAGTAAAAAGCAATAGTGCATACAAATAACATAATGTACTTAGTAAACACTGTTTTTGATTAAAAAAAAAAAAACATAAAAGCCATCCCACCAGTGCCAAGATGTACCCAGTCGGGACGGTCCTAACCTCTAGTATTAAAACCTTACCATATGTCAAAAATTATCTCAATGTGGGTAAGGGCTGAGCAGTACCAGGGCCCGCTATGAAAATCCAGCAATGGGAAGCAATATAAACATAATGTCAAGCTTAAAAAAGGGAGACCACTAAGGGGAAGAACTTAACCCCTTAATGTCCAATGACGGACACAGTCCGTCATTAGACATCTCCCCTGCTTTGATGAGAGCTCCGGCGCTGAGCCCACATAAAAGCCGGGACATGACAGCTGTTTTGAAGGTCGGTGTCATGTTGCCTGGACAACCAGAGGTCTCATAGAGACCTCTATGGTTGTTCCAGGCTGATGGCTTTCAGCGCCGCCCGGTGGACGGCGCTGAAAGCACAGGAGTAAATCTGTTACATATGGGCGATCTGCTCATCGCCCATATGTAGCAGAGCTGATCGAGTTGTGCATGCTTCAAGCCTCCTATGGAGGCTATTGAAGCATGCCAAAAGTAAAAAAAGATGTTTAAAAATAAAAAAAACCTAAAAGTTCAAATCACCCCCCTTTCGCCCCGATCAAAATAAAACAGTAAAAAAAAAATCCCACATACACATATTAGGTATCGCCGCGTTCAGAATCGCCCGATCTATTAATAAAAAATAAGCATTAACCTGATCGCTAAACGGCGTAGCGAGAAAAAAAGTCAAAACCCCAGAATTACGTTTTTTTGATCTCTGTGACAATGCATTAAAATGCAATAACGGGCGATCAAAAGAACGTGTCTGCATAAAAGTGGTATCATTAAAAACATCAGCTCGGCACGCAAAAAATAAGCCCTCACCCGACCCAGATCACGAAAAATGGAGACGCTATGGGTCTCGGAAAATGGTGTTGTTTTTTTTGTTTTTTTTTTAGCAAACTGGATTTTTTTTTCACCACTTAGATAAAAAAGAACCTAGGCATGATTGGTGTCTATGAACTCGTAATGACCTGGTGAATCATAATGGTGGATCAGTTTTAGCATTTAGTGAACCTAGCAAAAAAGCCAAGCAAAAAACAAGTGTGGGATTGCACTTTTTTTGCAATTTCACCGCACTTGGAATTTTTTTCCCCATTTTCGAGTACACGACATGATAAAATCAATGGTGTTGTTCAAAAGTACAACTCATCCCGCAAAAAATAAGCCCTCACATGGCCATATTGATGGAAAAACTTTTCAGAGGAGAATAAGAAAGTGTTACTGTAATATTAGACATAAAATGTTAAAACTTAAACATAACAATATTAGTCAGTAACAATTTCATAAAGTTGTCAAGGTCTTAAACAAAACTTACCTAATTAGAGGAAAAGTTAATCCAGGGTACCGATCTCCTATAGTACTTTGTATAGTAATTACTTGCTATGACATGGCTCCTTTGATAAGAATTATGAAGCATTAATTTGTCTACAATATCTGCAATGGTGGTAATGGCTGTTTTTTTCCAATTTGCCGCTATGGTATTTTTAGCTACTAGAAAAATGTGAAATAGTATAAGTAGTATAATTTTTAATGAAAAAAAGCATAAAAGCCATCCCACCAGCGCCAATATGTATCCAGTTCCTGACTTTACCCCTGATGAAGTCACAATTCTAGTGGCGGTATGTGTGGGGTCCTTCTCCCCACTGTCTGCTTGGTTACCTTCATTCAGATTGCGTCAACTTATATGTCTTTGGCGAACTATATATTTGTGCCAACGATATGTCCATTATTATTTAGAATGTTGTACATGTCAGTTTTGTTGCTGTACGATTATATTAACCTTTATGTCAGGCAACTCTAATCAGTCTATTTGTATTTGCACCCATATTGTGGACATATCTAATTTCTGCTTGCTGCTTGCTTGACTGTTTCTTATAAAGGAATAATAAGCCGGTCTTCATTAGGCTATTGTGATGTTTGATGGCATCCTTATTCATTACATTGTTTATACAGACAGTTTAGTCCATGTTTCATTGCAACCTGATCTTGATACTTTCTATAGCCGTATGTGTTTTCTAAAATGTCTTTATGTTTTCTATTTGGCTTGTTTGTTAATAGATATTGTGATGCAGCTACCCTTGTGACAGCTAGGGGATGCTGTATGGGTTATGCACACAGGCATATCCTTTGTGGTAATGGAGATAGGATGACCGTTATGTATCCCAAGGTGGGTGGCCCTGGGATGGAAGCTTGAACGTGTGTTGATCAGCAGAGGTACTGCTGAGGTGTTTGTTACAGTGTATCAGGGAAAGCTTCCAGGTGGCTTGGTGAGACGGGTGGAACCAGTCACCTACAAACCCACCCAGGGGCATGTGTCTGAATGGCCATAGTAAGCCTGTATATATGTGTGTATGGCTGGGTGTCTGGAAAGGACCTGAGATGAGGTCATAGCCATGTGATCCGTATCTCACCGGTGGGTGTGGCTACAGACCATATAAGGTGGCCAGGGTAGGTCACATGGGGGAGGCTGCCTGGATCTGATTAGTCCGTGTGGAAGGTCTCGGAAGGCTGATATGCTGGAAGGTGTGTTGCCTTCCTGAAGCGCACATGCCGATGCCGCTGACCGTGTGAGGCCTGTGTGTAATAGCTTGTGTGTATCGGACAGTCCCCAGGAGGGAAAGGATGTCTGGAGTAAGAAGCAGCTAAGAGGTAACCCCGGACAGGGGGGAATTAACTGAGAGATTGTAGAGACTGATTGATGGACAAAGCACAGCCTGTGTCAACACAGGGCTATGGGAGCGGAGCTCCACTATGAACATTCGGGTGGTCTGCTGTAAGACTGTTATCATTTTCTTCTTGCTGCTATGGTTTATGCCATGTACAATAAACCATATGGACTGTGTTATATGAAAAGCCTGTGCCGGACCTGGTTTATCCGCAGCCAAGTGAGTGTCCCCCAATACACTCAGTGAGCGCTACCTTACAATATTTATCTGATTTTTGGTGAATCCTTAGTTTCTCATATTTCTTTTCTCCTTTACATGTTACCTATTGGTATTTTATAGGTTGATCCCAATACATAATTTTGAGTGGTGCCCTCTTCTATCATTCAATGTGTATCTGGGATGGTCCAAACTAAGGCCCCTTTCACACATCAGTTTTTTGCTATCAGTTGCAGTCCGTCGAATTTTGAAAAAAACGGATCCGGCGACTGATGCCGCTGGATCCATTTTTTTCTTATCGACTTGTATTAGCGATGGATGGCCTTACGTTTCATCCGTCGTTTGCCGGATCCGTCGAAAATTGTTTGTCTGGCGGCCGGAGACAATGGACAAAGTAACGCTTTTTGTCTACGTCGAAAAATTGGACAGCGACGGATCCCTTGCTGTCCGTCATTTGCTAGAATGGAAGCCTATGGGCTGTGACGGATTTCATTTTTTTTTAACTGAGCATGCTCCAATTACTATCTCCACCTCAAGCTATCTTAATTTATAATTCTTTAACCCCTTCCCGACATCCGACGGTATATCCCGTCCATGGGACCTGGGCCCCTATGCCCATGGACGGGATAGTACGTCTGGCGCGATCAGCGGCGCCCACGTGGTGAGCGCCGCTGATCGCGGCCGGGTGTCAGCTGATTATCACAGCTGACACCCAGCACAATGTGTCAGGGGCGGTCACGGACCGCCCCCGACACGTTAACCCCTTGCACACCGCGATCAAAGATGATCGCGGTGTACCGGGAGTTAAAGGGAAGCATCGGCAGGGAGGGGGCTCCCTCCGTGCTTCCCTGAGCCCCCCACGGCAGCGCAATGTGCAGCGCTGCTGTGGGGGACTCCTTTCCTCCAGGCCCCCGAATCCAAGATGGCGACGGGGGCCTTCGGGGGCCTGAGGAAGCTGGCTTCCTCAGTGCCTGCAAAGCGCAGGCAAGAGGAAGTCTTCTTCAATGCCTGTGACAGATTGCTGATCTGTCACAGTGATCTGTGATGTGACAGATCAGCGATCTGTCACAGGACAGTGATGTCCCACCTGGGACTATTTAATAAAGTAAAAAAAAAATAAAAAAAGTGTAAAAATAATTTTAAAAAAAAATCGCCAAATAAATTAGAAAAAAAAAAAATATTCCCCCAATAAATCCATTTTTTGGAAATAATAAAAAAAAAAAACAATAAAAGTACACATATTAGGTATCGCCGCGTCCGTAACGACCCGCCCTATAAAACTGTCTCATTAGTTAACCCCTTTAGTGAACCCCTTAAAAAATAAAAATAAAAAACGAAGTAAAAAATAATGATTTATTATCATACTGCCAAACAAAAAGTGTAATAACGCGCGATCAAAAAGACGCATATAAATATCCATGATACCGCTGAAAATGTCATCTTGTCCCGCAAAAAACGAGCTGCCACACAGCATCATCAGCGAAAAAATAAAAAAGTTATAGCTCGCAGAATAAAGCGATGCAAAAATAATTATTTTTTATATAAAATAGTTTTCATTGCATAAAACCGACAAAAACATAAAAAACGACCTAAATGAGGTATCGCTGTAACCGTACTGACCCGAAGAATAAAACCGCTTTATCAATTTTACCGCACGCGGAACGGTGTAAACGCACCCCCCCAAAAGAAATTCATGAAACGCTGGTTTTTCTTCATTCTGCGTCCCAAAAATCGGAATAAAAAGCGATCAAAAAATTTCACGTGCCCGAAAATGATACCAATAAAAACGTCAACTCGTCCCGCAAAAAATAAGACCTCACATGACCCGGTGGGTCAAAATACGGAAAAATTATAGCTCTCAATATGTGGTGATGCAAAAACTATTTTTACAATAAAAAGCGTCTTTTAGCGTGCGACAGCTGCCAAAAATAAAAACCGCCATAAATAGTAAATCAATCCCCCCGTTATCACCCCCTTAGTTAGGGAAAAATAATAAAATAAAAAAAATGTATTTATTTCCATTTTTTCATTAGGGTTAGGGCTAGGGTTAGGGCTAGGGGTGTGTTGGGGTAGGGTTAGGGCTAGGGTTAGGGTAGGGTTAGGGTTAGGGCTAGGGTTAGGGTTAGGGCTAGGGTTAGGGCTAGGGTTAGGGTTAGGGCTAGGGGCATGTTGGGGTTCGGGTTGGAGTTAGAATTGGGGGTTTCAACTGTTTGGGCACATCAGGGGCTCTCCAAATGCAACATGGCGTCTGATCTCAATTCCAGCCAATTCTGAGTTGAAAAAGTCAAATGGTGCTCCTTCCCTTCCAAGCTCTGCCATGCGCCCAAACAGTGTTTTACCCCAACATGTAGGGTATCAGCCTACTCAGGACAAATTGCAAAACAATTTTTGGGGTCCAATTTCTCCTGTTACCCTTAGGAAAATAAAAAATTGGGGGCAAAAATATCATTTTTGTGGAAAAAAATGATTTTTTTATTTTCACGACCGAGTGTTATAAACTTCTGTGAAGCACTTGAGGGTTCAAAGTGCTAACCACACATCTAGATAAGTTCCGTGGGGGGTCTAGTGTCTAAAATGGGGTCACTTGTGGGGAGTTTCAATAGTTCAGGTACATCAGGGGCTCTCCAAACACACATGACACCCGCAGACCATTCCATCAAAGTCTGCATTCCAAAACGTCACTACTTCCCTTCCGAGCCCCGACGTGTGCCCATACAGTAGTTATCTCCCACATAAGGGGTATCAGCATACTCAGGACAAATTGGACAACAACTTTTAAGGTCCAATTTCTCCTGGTACCCTTGGGAAAATAAAAAAATGGTGACTAAAAGATCATGTTTGTGGAAAAAATACGAATTTTTTATTTTCACGCCCGGGCGTTATAAACTTCTGTGAAGCACTGGGGGGTTCAAAGTGCTCACCACACATCTAGATAAGTTCCTTGGGGGGTCTAGTTTACAAAATGGTGTCATTTGTGGGGGGTTTCCACTGTTTAGGTACATTAGGGGCTCTCCAAAGGCAACATGACACCCGCAGACCATTCCATCAAAGTCTGCATTCCAAAACGTCACTACTTCCCTTCCGAGCCCCGACGTGTGCCCATACAGTAGTTTTCTCCCACATATGGGGTATCAGCCTACTCAGGACAAATTGGACAACAACTTTTAAGGTCCAATTTCTCCTGGTACCCTTGGGAAAATAAAAAAATGGTGACTAAAAGATCACGTTTGTGGAAAAAATACGAATTTTTTATTTTCACGCCCGGGCGTTATAAACTTCTGTGAAGCACTAGGGGGTTCAAAGTGCTCACCACACATCTAGATAAGTTCCTTGGGGGGTCTAGTTTACAAAATGGTGTCATTTGTGGGGGGTTTCCACTGTTTATGTACATTAGGGGCTCTCCAAAGGCAACATGACACCCGCAGACCATTCCATCAAAGTCTGCATTCCAAAACGTCACTACTTCCCTTCCGAGCCCCGACGTGTGCCCATACAGTAGTTTTCTCCCACATATGGGGTATCAACATACTCAGGACAAATTGGACAACAACTTTTGGGGTCCAATTTCTCCTGGTACCCTTGGAAAAATAAAAAAATGGTGACTAAAAGATCATGTTTGTGGAAAAAATACGAATTTTTTATTTTCACGCCCGGGCGTTATAAACTTCTGTGAAGCACTGGGGGGGTCAAAGTGCTCACCACACATCTAGATAAGTTCCTTAGGGGGTCTAGTTTCCAAAATGGTGTCATTTGTGGGGGGTTTCCACTGTTTTGGTACATCAGGGGTTTTCCAAACGCGACATGGTGTCCGATCTCAATTCCAGCCAAAAACGTCAAATGGTGCTGCTTCCCTTCCGAGCTCTGCCATGCGCCCAAATAGTGGTTTACCCCCACATGTGGGGTATCAGCGTACTCAGGACAAATTGCACAATAACTTTTAGGGTCCTGTTACCCTTGGGAAAATAAAAATTGGGGTGAAAAGATCATTTTTGTGGAAAAAATATGATTTTTTAATTGTACCGCTGTACGTTATAATCTTTTGTAAAGCCCTTGTGGGTTCAAAGTTCTCACCACATATCTAGATAAGTTCCTTGGGGGGTCTAGTTTCCAAAGTGGGGTCACTTGTAGGGGGTTTCCACTGTTTAGGTACATCAGGGACTCTCCAAACGTGACATGGCGTCCAATCTGAATTCCAGCCAATTTTGCATTGAAAAAGTCAAACGGCGCTCCTTCCATTCTGAGCTCTGCCATGCGCCGAAACAGTCATTCCCCCCACATATCAGGTATCTGCGTACTCAGGACAAATTGCACAATAACTTTTGCAGTCCAATTTCTCCTGTTACCCTTGGTAAAATAAAAAAAATTGAACCTGAATTATTTTTTTTATGAAAAAAAGTTAGATGTTCATTTTTTTTTAAATATTCAAAAAAATTCCTGTGACGCACCTAAAGGGTTAATAAACTTCTTGAATGTGGTTTTGAGCACCTTAAGGGGTGCAGTTTTTAGAATGGTGTCACTTTTGGGTATTTTCTATCATATAGACCCCTCAAAGTGGCTTCAAATGTGATGTGGTCCTAAAAATAAAATGGTGTTGTAAAAATGAGAAATCGCTGGTCAACTTTTAACCCTTATAACTTCCTAACAAAAAAAAATTTTGGTTCCAAAATAGTGCTGATGTAAAGTAAATGGGAAATGTTAGTTATCAAGTTTTTTGTGTGCCGTATCTCTGTGATTTAAGGGCATAAAAATTCAAATTTGGAAAATTGCGAAATTTTCAAAATTTTCGCCAAATTTCCGTTTTTCTCACAAATAAACGCAAGTTATTTGAATGAAATTTTACCACTAACATGAAGTACAATATGTCACGAGAAAACAATGTCAGAATCACCGGGATCCATGGAAGCGTTCCAGAGTTATGACCTCATAAAGGTACAGTGGTCAGAATTGTAAAAATTGGCCCGGTCATGAACGTGCAAACCACCCTTGGGGGTGAAGGGGTTAATAAATAAAAAAAATTTTTATAAAAAGCTTTACTATCTTTCATTTATTTAATGATAAGGTACAATACTTTGGGTAACAAGGTAAAATACCATGGGGAACAAGGTACAATACTTGTGGTAACAAGGTACAAAACTTTGGTTAAAATAGAAAAAATTCATGGTTTAAAAACGGGATCCATCGAGAAACGGATGAAAAAACTGATGAGATGGATCCGGTTTTTTGCCGGATCTGCTAGTCGGATCCGTCAAAAAAATGGATCTGTCGCATCAGTTTTTTTTTATCGCATTGCATTCGTCTGATTTAATCGCTAGTGTGACTCCGTCCTGACAGCAAAAAACTGATGTGTGAAAGGCGACTTATACTCCAGTTCATTTCTTTTGGTTTTGCTATACGATACAAAGTGTCATGTTCTAGTTCATGCACTATTAGGCCTCATACTCACTGGTGATAAAATCGGACGATTGCAATCCGATTTTTAATCGGATTGCACTCTGACCCATGTTAGTGAATGGGTGACATCTCACTTGCGATTTTTTTTTCTCAGCCAAATTGGTCTGAGAAAAAAATCGCAGCATGCTGCGATTTGCAGCGATTTTGGTCAATAGAAGTCAATGGGTGCGATTAAAAAAACGGACCAAAAACGGACCATCCGTTTTCCATCCATCTTTAATGGATTACATCACCATTCTGTGGTATAGAACACTGTAAATGGTCCTGTAAATGACTGTAGAAAAAGATTGGCTGGGGAAAAAAAACGGATGGAAAACGGATGGAAAAATAAAAAAAGCATAGAAATCGCATGACACTGGGATAACACTCCACCCTTTTTTCCAGTCCAGAAATCGGACCGTTTTTTTAATCGCAAGTGAGTATGAGGCCTTACAAAAATGGTTTTTCCTAGTGGAAGGTCACATATTATTCATCCCATTACACTGCTCAAGTAAAAGCAATCTAATTTGATTACATGTTTTATTTGCTTATTCACATTTTTCTATGTTCAAGTATTTGAATGTTTTGAAAGTTGATTTTTTTTTTATAGTATTTTATTATGTAGACCAAAGGGGTGGTTTCTTATTTATTTAGCAGTACAGGTAAATCTCCTCTTAGATGGGTGACATGGCAACAGAAAGAATCAGGCCTGGCACCATGTAAAATATTGCAACCTTACTACAGTTATAGCATAAATTGAATTATTCTTGGTTCTCCTCCATCTTTCCCTGTCCTCCTACGTCCTCCTCCGTCCTCCTCACCCTCCTTGCGCCGTCACTGCATTTCCCTGCATCTCCATTGTCCCAGCGCAGCAGCTCTTCCTGTGCTCAACAGTCACGTGGTACCACTCATTAAGGTAATGAATATGCGCTCCTCGCCTATGGGAGTGGAGGCGCATGCATATTCTTTAACTACTGTGGTACAGAAAAGGGTGTTTTGCTGGATGGGAGATACATTTCTCCCAGCAGGTTAAAGTTTGGACGAGATTTTCCCTAAAGACAAGGACCTGCAATAATGTCACGGTCATGTGATTGGCCCATGTGATGTCGACCTCACCTGTTGGTGGGGCTATGGGCTATGTAATGGTGATTGGTGTTTGGCACATGGTGAGTGTGTGTGGAAGATACAGGAACTTGGCTGGAGTTAGCCTGAATTTGTTAGAAGGATTACCCGTGCTGCGGAGCTATAGCAGCAAGACTCCAAACAACCCTGGGAATTGCACCTGGCAGCCACTTAGTTAAGCCCGTCCCATGCAAGGCTAAGTCTGGGACCAGTGGTTCTCCAAGCTGGAGCACGTTTGTGTTTTCTGTTACTTTCTGAAACCTGCTGTTTCCAAAGTGACATTAAACCACTGAAGTTGGACTTTAAGCCTGTGTGTTGCCTCATTAGGCTGTGTGCACACGATGCAGATTTGCAGCGGTTCCGCAGCGGATTTTACCGCGCAGAAACTTTGCATTTCTGCATTGTGATGTACAATAGCCTTAAAATCAATGTAAAAAAAAAAACGCTGTGCAGACGCTGCGGATTTTTCCGCGCGGTTTTCCCGCGGTACAAAATCCGCAGCATGTTACTTCTTTTGTGCGGTTTTCCATCTCCCCTGTCACCAAATCCGCAGGGGGAAAACCGCGATGGAAAACCGCACAAAAACCGCATGAAAACTGCATGAAAAATGGAAGACATCCGCAGGAAAAATGCAGGTGAGATACTGGCACGTCTTGGGGTGAATGTGTTAGTCCGGGCCCGATGAGTACACCAGTGGGAGTTTAACCCTGTCAAGCAGGCTCGGTCCCAGTATTATGACCTGGTGCACTTGTTACAAAAGTGGTTGCAGCCTGAGGTATTGTCTCCCACGGCCATGCTGGACCGCATAGTGACTGATAAATTTTGGAGGGCTTTGCCCCACTCCCTCCAAACATGGGTCGGACAGGCCTCCCCTACTAATGCCCTTCAGATGGTAGACCTCATAGAGAGATATGGGGCTACCAAAGAACTACAGGGAGGGAGTTCCCGGAAGGTAACAGGAAGGTTCCCTAGGTCTCCACCCCTGGCAAGGCAAGCAGAGCCCAGGAATGCTGCTCAGGACTTGTCTTCGGAAGAAAGGAGCCTCATAATCTGCTGGCGGTGCCAGGAACCAGGTCATTTAAGAGCTGATTGCCCCCACCTGACTGAGCCCATGTACACAAACTTTGGGTACCGCCAGTCCCACTATGCCGAACTGATGTGTGCAATGGGCACCCCAAAGGGTCCCAATATTGAACATTTGTGTAAGGTTGAAGTGGAGGGCACTCCGGCTGTGGCCTTACTGGACTCAGGGAGTCTTGTAACCCTGGTACAAACCAGCGAGTATACTGGTCGGAAAATTGGGGTGTTGTGTATACATGGGGACCTGAAAGACTATCCTACCGCACTAGTGGTGATAAACATGCCAGCGGGGAGGCAGTGCCACGAGGTGGGGGTTGTGATTAATTTGCATTATGAAGTGATAATTGGAAGAGACTTTCCTCTGTTTTCTGTGCTGTGGCCAACTGTTGTCCCACTCCCTGAACAGCTGCCGGCACCAGTGGCAACCAGGTTACATTATTCAGAAGTAGGGCATGAACCTGGTGGCCCAGAGGAAGAAGTGCTGGCGGTAGGGCTAACTTTCCCTTTGGTGGAGGAGGGGAAGAATCCTCCCATAGAAGTCTTGTCTGGAGAGGTGGAAGATTTGCCGCCGGGACCTGAATTGTCAGACTTAAATGTTTCAGGTGACAATTTTGGTATGGCGCAACTCAGAGACCCTACTTTGGCTAGAGCCAGGGAGAATGTACAGTTTGTCAATGGGGTACCCTAAAACCCTGAGGCGGCTACAGTGATGCCACGCTTTGAGAGAAACCGAGGTTTGTTGTATCGAGTCGAGAAAATACGTGGGGAAATGGTAGAACATTTACTGGTACCTCAGGCATATCGTAGGCTGGTAATGGACTTAGCGCATGCGCATGTACTCGGTGGGCATTTGGGCCAAAAGAAAACCCTAGACAGAATTCTGCAGCGGTTTTATTGGCTAGGTGTCCATGAAGAAGTTAAACGGTACGGTAATTCCTGTCCAGTATGCCAGGTAGCCAGTCCCCAGCCTCACTTCCGCAGTCCTTTGGTGCCTTAACCAATTATGGAGGTACCTTTCAAAAGAGTGGCAATGGATCTGGTAGGGCCTGTCAATAAGTCAGCGAGGGGACACCAACATATCCTTGTAGTTTTAGATTATGCTACCCGGTATCCTGAGGCCATTCCACTGCACCACACGTCAGCTAAGCTCATACCAAAAGAACTCTTGGGTATGTTTTCGCGGGTGGGAATTCCTCAAGAGATTTTAACAGACCAGGGAACCCCCTTTATGTAAAAAATCATGAAGGAACTCTGCCGCTTGTTAAATGTTAAACAATTGCTCACCTCGGTCTATCATCCCCAAACAGATGGTCTGGTAAAAAGATTCAATAAGACACTGAAGAGCATGTTAAAAAAGCCGTTTCCAAAGATGGGAAGGATTGGAATCTCTTACTGCCATATTTATTGTTTGCAGTGCGGGAGATGCCCCTGGCATTTACGTGGTTCTCGCCCTTTCAACTATTGTTTGGGAGACATCCACGGGACTTACTCGATATAGCCAAAGAAGCATGGGAGAATCAACCCACCCCCCATAAAAGTGTGATGGAACATGTTGCAAGAATGCAAGAAAGAATGGAGACTGTCCTACCGTTAGTCCAGGAACATATGGAGGCAGCACAACGGTCGCAGAGTCGGGTCTATAACCGGGAGGCTCGGGTAAGAACCTTTAGTCCTGGGGATCAGGTGTTGGTACTTGTGCCTACAGTGGATAGCAAATTTCTTGCAAGGTGGCAGGGGCCCTACGAGATTATGGAGAAGGTGGGGCCAGTAGACTACAAGGTACACCAATCAGGTCGGAGGAAGTCAGAGCAGGTTTACCATGTTAATTTGCTTAAACCATGGAAAGATAGAGACCACCTTGGTGGGGATAGTCCGCTGCCTGCATTTCAGATGGAGAGGGCTCCATTACCTCTGGGGGAGTCAGGAAAAGCCCTCTCCGTAGTCAAAATAGCAGATACTTTGTCTCCTAGACAGGTTCAGGAGGTCCGGGAGTTTGTTCGTGGAAATATAGATGTTTTTTCGGAGCTCCCTGGACGCACCGCCTTAATCCAAAATGACATTGTCACGGAGCCACAGACCAAAGGCTAGTTTCACACTAGTGTTTCTGCCGTCTGCGCACGGTCGCCGATAAGCCCCGCCCCCTGCCGCACTCCCTCCTGACATCACCGCCTATTATCGCACATGGCCACATGCGATCTGCGCACCCTATCTTTAATATAGGATGCGCAGACCATGCACTGACCGTGCGCTAGTAGGATTTTTGAGTGCGCTGCTCACTTTTGAAGGTGCGCCGAGCGCGCCAAAATGCAGCATGCTGCGTTCGGCGCATACCGGCGCACCTACAAAAGTGCGCAGCACACTCAAAAATGCTTCTAGCGCACGGGAAGCGCACAATCTGCGCACCCTATATTAAAGATAGGGTGCGCAGATCGCATGCGGCCATGTGCGATAATAGGCGGTGATGTCAGGAGGGGGTGCGGCAGGGGGTGGGACTTATCGGCGGCCGTGCACAGACGGCAGAAATGCTAGTGTGAAACTAGCCAAAGTCCGACTAAAGCCATATCGGGTGCCTGAGGCCCGGCGACAAGCCATCGTGGAGGAGGTAAAAACTATGCTGCAGTTAGGGGTCATTGAAGAGTCCCAAGGTGAGTGGGCCAGCCCAAGAGTCCTAATTCCCCCAGCCTGATGGGATGCTAAGGTTCTGCAATGACTTTAGAAAACTTAATGAAATTTCAAAATTTGACACCTACCCCATGCCCCGGGTCGATGAGTTGATAGAGTGGTTTGGGCAGGCACGGTATTTTTCAACCTTTGACCTCACAAAAGGTTATTGGCAGGTACCCCTAACAGAGGCGGCAAGGAAAAAAACAGCATTTGTAACACCCAAGGGGCTGCTCCAATATAAAGTATTACCCTTTGGGTTACATGGCGAGCCAGCGACATTCCAGCGGTTAGTGGATATTGTTCTTCATCCCCATCGCCGTTATGCCTCAGCCTATCTAGTCGATATTGTTGTGTACAGTACAGATTGGGAAAGTCACTTTCCAAAAGTTCAGGCGGTGATAGATTCCTTGCGACAAGCAGAGCTAACTGCCAACCCAAAGAAGTGTTCCATAGGGTTGGAGGAAGCTCAGTACTTGGGTTATGTCATTGGGAGAGGAGTCCTCAAACCCCAAGTAAACAAAGTGGAGGCAATCCAGAACTGGCCCCATCCCCTTACAACAAAACAAGTGAAAGCCTTTTTAGGTTTAGTGGGTTATTACAGACGGTTTATTCCCAACTTTGCAACCCTGTCTGCGCCTTTTACAGACTGCTTGAAAGGGAGGAAGTCTGTGATGGTCTGCTGGAATGATCAGATAGAGGAGGCCTTTGTAAAGCTAAAATTGGCACTGTGTGGTACACCAGTTCTGATTACACCTGATTTCAAAAGAGAGTTCATTGTGCAGACTGATGCCTCTGAGATAGGGCTTGGTGCCGTGCTGTCTCAGGAGGTTAATGGGGAAGAGCATCCCATTAGTTTCCTAAACTAGAAGCTTACCCCAGCCGAAACCAGATACAGTATTGTGGAAAGAGAGTGCCTGGCCATTAAGTGGGCACTTGAGTCATTGTGCTATTATTTGCTGGGGAGATCGTTTCATTTGGTGACAGATCATTCCCCTCTTAAATGGATGGATCAAGCTAAGGAGAGGAATGCACGAGTCACCAGGTGGTTTCTGTCCCTGCAAAATTTTAGTTTTTCAGAAGAACATCGGGCAGCCAGACTGCAGGGGAACGCAGATGCCCTGTCCAGAGTTCACTGTATGTCATGTGTCCACCCACCTAGGGTTGAACAAAGGAGGGAGGTATGTGGTACAGCAAAGGGTGTTTTCTGGATGGGAGATACAGTTCTCCCAGCAGGTTAAAGTTTGGACGGGATTTTCCCTAAAGACAAGGACCTGCGATGTTGTCACGGTCACGTGATCGGCCCATGTGATGTCGACCTCACCTGTGGGTGGGGCTATGGGCTATGTAATGGAGATTGGTATTTGGCACATGGTGAGTGTGTGTGGAAGATACAGGAACTTGGCTGGAGTTAGCCTGAATTTGTTAGCAGGATTACCCGTGCTGCAGAGCTATAGCAGCAAGACTCCAAACAACTCTGGGAATGGCACCTGGCTTATGCTGCTGACCTGGCAGCCGCTTAGTTAAGCCTGTCCCATGCAAGGATGAGTCTGGGACTAGTGGTTCTCCAAGCTGGAGCATATTTATGTTTTCCATTACTTTCTGTTAACCTGCTGTTTCCAAAGTGACATTAAACCACTGAAGTTGGATTTAAGCCTGTGTGTTGCCTCGTTACTGTGGCCCTGCCATTGCCTACCAGAGCAAAACCCTACACTACATAAATAGTAAGAAGCTAAAAAATGATAGTGTTGGTCCCCTTAAAAATAGTCTGGGTTAAATAGTGGATGAGGATGAGGAAAAGCCAATATGCTAAAAGACTTTTTTTCAACAGTATTAACAGAAGAAAATCCCATGAAAGATAACATGATCAGTGATAAAAATTCTCCATTAAATGTCATCTGCTTAACCCAGCATAAAGTACGGCGGCATCTAAAAATCACTTCAATTGACAAATCTCTAGGCCCAGATGGGATCCACCCCCGAGTACTGCAGGCATTAAGTACAATCATAGATAGACCATTATTTTTAATCTTTAAAGATTCCATAATAACAGGGTCTGTACCACAGGATGGCAAATGTGGTGCCAATATTCAAAAAGGGGACAAAAACTGAACTTGGAAATTATAGGCCAGTTAGCTTAACCTCAACTGTGGGTAAAATCCTGGAGGGTTTTCTAAGAGATACTATACTGGAGTATCTAAAGAAGAATAACCTCATGACCCAATATCAACATGGGATAACAAGTGACCGTTCCTGTCAGACTAATCTGATAAGCTTTTATGAAGAGGTAAGTTCCGGACTGGACCAAGGGAACGCAGTGGACGTGGTGTACATGGACTTTTCAAAAGAAAAGCTTTCGATACGGTGCCACACAAAAGGTTGATACATAAAATGAGAACAATGGGGATAGGGGAAAATATGTGTAAGTGGGTTAAGAGCTGGTCTCCGATGTATAAGAAAGACATAGCTGAACTGGAGCGTGTGCAGAGAAGAGCGACCAAGGGTATTAGGGAACTGGGGGGGTCTGCAATACCTAGACAGGTTATTACACTTGGGGTTATTTAGTTTGGAAAATCGAAGGCTTAGGGGTGATCTTATTACAATGTATAAATATATGCGGGGACAGTACAAAGACCTTTCTAATGATCTTTTTACTCTTAGGCCTGTGACGGGGACAAGGGGGCATACTCTACGTCTGAAGGAATGAAGGTTTAAGCATACTCACTTTACTGTAAGAGCAGTGAGACTATGGAACTCTCTGCCATATGATGTTGAAATGAGTGATTCCCTACTAAAATTTAAGAAGGGATTGGATGCCTTTCTTGAAAAGTATAATATTACAGGGTATATACACTAGTTTCCTTAATATTGCGTTGATCCAAGGAGCTAGTTTGATTGCCATATGTGGAGTCGGGAAGGATTTTTTTTCCCCAACGTGAAGCTTACTGTTTGCCACATGGGGTTTTTTTGCCTTCCTCTGGATCAACATGTTAGACCAAGTTAAGATAGGATATGGGTTGAACTAGATTGACTTAAAGTCTTCCTTCAACCTTAATAACTATGTTAATGAGCGGTAACCCAGAGCTAGGCCTTGTGAGCGCACCATACTGTAGATACGGACACATAAGGTTTGTTATTAATTGTGAAATATTCTGATAATGCTTCATGTAATTGGGGCCTAATTGTATGGTATGTAATTAGGTAGTTATTTACTCTTCATGGGGAATATGTCAGATAGTTGTATCCCTCTGTAATTTGAGAAGAGACCGGGGCGTGGTCCGACCAGGTGATGTTCCCTACCGTGGCCTTTTGGATGTCCTGTAATATCCACTTATCTGTGACCATTAGGTCAAAACTGGAGTAAGCTCTATGGGAGTGTGAGTATAAGGTGTAATCCCTCTCGGAGGCATGTAGAACCCGCCAGACATCATAGAGTTCTTCCGCTAGGATGGTCTGAGAGAGTGATCGGGTATTTTCTTTCTTTTGAGGAAGTACCGATTTATCAATGTTAGGACAGGGGGTGATGTTAAAGTCCCCACAGACTAACAAGGCACCTTTTTTAACCTTTGCTACTACCGCTATGGTGTCTTTAAGAAATGAGATTTGCTTGGAGTTAGGGGCATAAATAGAGACAATTGTGTAGGTCTTGTTATTTATGGTGCAGACTAGGATGATGCATCTGCCCTCATCGTCCACTACGCTGGTGATTAGCTGGAAGGTGACGGTGTTCATTATTGCAATTACTACTCCTCTTTTTTGTCAATTGCATGGGAATGAAAGACATTTGGAAAATTTCTTTTCAGCAATCTATGGGCGTCAGTGCTATTTAGGTGGATTTCCTGAACACACAATAGGGATTGGGCCTCTTTCCATAAAAGGGATCTTTTAAGCTGACTATTCAGACCTTTTACATTAATGTTATAAATGTGAAGAACCATGTAAAGATTACAGATAAAATCTATGTGTGATGACTAGTCAATTAGGAAAAAATGGAGGAATAACAAAAAACAACTTTTAATTTTGTGAAAAAACTGTAACAATTTCAAAAATAGAGTTCAGTTCTAAGTGAACCTCCTGAATATGCTCCACCTTCCAGTATATAGTGGTGGGGTGAAGAGAAACAAAAAACTCTCCTCTCATACCTCCGCAGACTATGGTAAAAAAATAGTCTTGTAATCTCTTCTCTCGTTCATGTCCACTCCATCAGGGTAGGCAGCATTTTCTTCTTCAGCGGGGAGCTGGTATCCTCGTCCACCGTCACCAGTGACCACTTCTGCAGTAGAGTCATGGCCTCTCGGGGAGAAGTCAGGACCCTGTTGTCCTGTAGGATCTTGGTGGCTGTGGAGAATTCCCGCCTTCTGTTTGGGGTGATGGCAGAGAGGTCGGTCAACACCAGGATGATCTTGAATCTGTCCGGGAGCTCCAGTCTGCTCGCTGCAGCTTTGCTAATGGCTTCTTTAAAATGATAAAAATGAAGCCTGGCAATTACATCTCTGGGCACAGAGGCAGGGATGCTTTTAGGTTTGGGGATCATGTGTGCTCTATCTATTAAGAGGTCTCGCTGTTCTGCCTCGGGGACCAGTGCGGTGGAAAAATCAGTTAGGAACTCCTCCAACGCGTCTGCAGCAACGCTTTCTGAAGCGCCTATTGTTGCGCCTGGAGTGGTCTTCCAGGTCCGCCAGCTTCAGTTTTAGGGCGGTGATCTCCTCATCTGCCTCATTATGAGTGTCCACTAAGTGGTTGTGGGCTGTGGTGAATTCCTCCAGCTTCTCCTCACTATTGGCTGTTCTGTCCCCTATGTGCCCAATGTCTTTCTGTAGTGCAGTGAAGGCTGAGGTAATGTCACAACAATGTATAGCCTGCTATAGCCTGATCTCTCCTGTGCCTGCTCCACTGCACTTGTGCCCCTCTGCGGTGAGGTCTAACTCGGTGTCAATAGATCAGACCCCCCAAAACGCTCCACACCGCCACTGGCTGCATGGTGAGTGCTGCGGTGGCTATCTTGGATTTTCCAGGGCACCTGCACAAAGACTAGTGTCCTGCCTGGCACTGCTCCTGTGCTCCTTGTGATGTGCCCCATCGTGCCCGGACCCCACCTGAGGTCGTGGTGAGTAAAATTACAGGTTTTCCCCGCAGCTGCCTGCTGCTGTGAGCCACTATAGTCTGCTGGGGCATGCAGTTAGCGTTCCCTGTGCCCGCTCAGCGCCTCATCCGGACACGCCCCAAATAATTTTTAAAAAAAATGGCAGCTACAAGAAGATCAGCAAACCTTTACTTATCAGTCAGAATATTATGCAAAAAAATTATACAAAAATGTAACTAAGATGGCACTGAATCCATCTCACAGAGATGTCCAGGCCGACCAAGGAAGTAAACACCTATAGAGTGGCATCTGCTGATGGTTGAATGGTTGAAGAAAATCGACATGCAAGTTTTCTACAGTTAGCAAAAGAATTAGAAAGCGAAACCGGGGTGAATGTTTCCCATGACACAATACTGTGTATGCTGCAGAGGAATAATCCAAAAAGAAGACCTCTCCTAAACCTCATGCACAAAAATGCCAGCTCACAATTTGCCAGGGCCCATGCTGAAAAATATGAACACTAAAAAAATGTTTTGGAATTGAAGACTTCAAAACTGTCTAGCATAGCAAAGGTGAGAAGTACAAAGAAACATGCATGGTGCCTACAGTGATACATGGTGGTGGTAGTGTTCTTGTGTGTGGCTGCATGAGTGCTGCTGAAGTCAGGGAGCTACATTTCATCAACAGTATTATGAACCAGATCTACTGCTCTTTATTTAAAGAGAAGATATTACTCCATGATTTGTAGTGCTTTTTTTGACAATGGTGTCAAAGCGCAGTCAGGGAGTAAATTAATCAGTTTGGTATAATGGCCTATGTAGGGTGTTATTTATTTGTAAATGCCAAACTGAACAGATGTTTTTTGATGATAGGTGATAGCTCAATTAATCAGCTACTGAGTTCTTTAGAGTGGGGGTTGCCTAGCAAAAAGCTGGATCTTGCTGATCTGAGTGGAGGTTCGGTAGATCCTTCAAGTAATAGAGACCAAAGTTATGTATGTCATACCGATCCATGTGCCAAACCAGGCCTCATCTTAATAGGGACTGAAATGGAAACCAAGCATAGCTTGCAATTAAAACCTTGTATGGGAAATATGGGTGGATAAGGGTGCTGAGTCCTGGAGGGGGCCACACCCCTAGATATGTATTACAAAAAAGAAAAATAGGGTCTGCACACTTTTAGTATTAAATTAATTTACAGGTGCACAATTACACTATGTGGCCAATATACAAACATATACATACAGCACACCATGAATAGTGAATACATGAACTCCAATATTGGAATATTGCTGTAAACGGAAAAGGTGTAAGGTACTTAGCGCTTTTTGATCTAAGAGCGCATAAGCTATCCCATCAAATCAAGGTGTACCATTAATATGGATAGTCTCTAAACATTAATCAACAGCAAATGTATTCTCCCTTTTCCAGGCATCTAGTGTAGTGGAGGATTTGCAATATTGAAGCATTTTGAGTTTGATTGGTTATGAACATATCTGTGACATATTAAAATGTCTGAATGCAGTGTGGTGTCTTGGCTTTGAGGCTGCAGGGCATTGCAATGGTAAAGCTCAGAGGTTATGAAGGCTTGTTCAAGGATATTTAATTTTGGCAGTATTTTTCAGGTGGAAAAATTAAGATTTAATAGTGGCTGAAATTAGATTCAGACTGGCAGTTTCTATCAAGACCTTAACTGAAATTACAAACCGGGTCTGAGTTTTGAAGGGCTTTTTCTACCACAGATAATTCAGTTAAAGGTTGCCAATTTGTTAAGTTCAAACCTACGATCAAAAGAACTTCCATTTTGTCTGGGTTCAGTAGTTGCTATTGATTAGAGATGGATTTGGCTATTTTTATCAGTGGAAAAAACATCAAAAAACATAGGTATGGGGCCATTATAAAGTGGAACCGGAAGAAAAAGACAAAACCCTGAAAAAGGTATCTTTGCTAAATATTAATCGTATAAATAGGCACTCACAGCACCTAGATGCAAATAGACAGACAATAAATTGGGTCATAAACGGAAGGGGAAAGAATTGGGGACTGATTTGCCCTGCACCATTCCCTTCCTAGCCGCAGAGGTTGGCACCCTAAGTTCGATATGGTGCCCACGCTCAACGAAGAATGTCCCTATTTGACCCTAAATCTAAAATCAACACTAGCCTGCTGGCCAAAGAGACGGAAACAGATATCTGGGAAATTCACACAGGGAAGGAAAATATACCAATAGTCCTTAAAGAGAGACTATAGAAAGAGCCTTCATACTTTATGAGCAATTATCTATCCACTAAGAGGGTGCTAGAGTGTGTATGTGCTGTCAATACTACAAGGGAATGGTGCAGGGCGAATCCCTCCAATTTTTCCCACCTTCTGTTTTTGACCCAATTGATATTTTTGTATATTTGTTTGCATCTAGGTTCTATGAGTATCTAATTTAAGGTTAATATTTAATAAAGATATGTTTTTAGGGGTTTTTCTTCCGGCTGTACACTATCTTTATCTGTATTATAGACTTACTTGGGCAGCCATGAACATGTGTGACCATTTAAATTCCTCCTGAACAGGGGTAATCATGAGAGTAAAAATAACGGGACCCCAAGTCATCATACATTTGTCACTTATCCTGTGTACAGGCAAAAAATGCAACTAAACCACAATGTAAAAAACGGATAGTTTAAAATCTGCAACCATGTTTGAATATATTAATCCTGATTACAGTATTGTATGTCTGATAGCCTGAATTACATACATTCTAGAGTTGGAAATTACAACCTTATAGGGGGGCAAAGGTAATACATGGGTGAAAAATGTACTTATGTTACTTCATTCTGTAATACTTTCGTAGTTAAGAATATGTCAGTTTCCACTTATTCCATTACTGAAACCTCTACATTTTGATGTTTTAGTAATGCAGCAATGAGGAAAGAGAATACATATTACGATTGAAACGCTCCTCACATTTTTGTAATGTCTATTGCCACAAGGTATGAATATTTTCTTACAGTCAAAGAACAGAAGTTGACAGTATCTTGAAAGATTTGCATTTTTGCTTGCCATTGAAATCAAAGTGAAGCACATTTAGCCTCCTGTGCCAACTGTAGTGCTGACTGGAAGCAGAGCAGGTCCAGTGAAAACAAGGATTTTAGTTGAGAGCTCTCAATATTAAGCTGAAACACTAAGTAAATATTTATTCTGAGCCACAATACACTTTTCATGTTCGGATTAGTGCGGTGAAAAACATGCTGTACTAGTACTGTGGAAATGTCTTCATGTGGAGTAAAGAATATTGTAGTTATCCCTAGGGAAGAGAGGACACACAGAGCTTGATTTTGGGAGAAGTTCTGAAAATAGCACATTAAGGCCTTCCCTGTTAAGTAAATAATCTTACTTTACTTTGTGACAGGAGAAGTTTAAAGCTTTGGTCAATGTTAGAAAAATGGGCAAGCAGCTTTAACCAGTGCTATACATATCTGTGAGATGCCAAGTCAAATCGATTTTATGTCTTTATACTATATGTAAAAACTTTCTAGCAGATAAGCAATGTACAGCTCTCTGTAAGTGGCTTATTGACACCATGTAGCATATGAGAAAGCGTATACACTGGCTGCATGTCCATAGACCCCCTATAATTGCGGACTGATGCTGAAAGATAGTCCTAGTCAGGTATATGCGGTATACTTTTTTTTTTACTTCGGTGGCATGTAAAAGTTTGGGTACCCCTCGCCAAAATTACTGTTATTGTAAACAGTTACCATATTTTTTGGACTATAAGATGCACTGAACCATAAGACGCACCCCAAATTTTCAGAAGGAAAATAGGGGAAAAAAATTAATGTGTCGAATAGGGGTCCGTCTTACAGTCCGAGTTCAGCTTACCAGGGGGGATCAGCAGCGCTGGTGGAGCAGGGTCACAGGAGATGTTCGGTGGTCCGGCGATATGACTCCCATCCCAGGCTGGCGCGGCAGGTGTGGTGGCCTCCGGGAAATCCCATCCCAGGCTGGTGCGGCAGTTTTGGTGGTGGTCCTCGGGGCTCCACCGGCATCTGGTGAAAGCCCTGAGGCCCCGCATATCCATTGCTGCGATGCGGTGGCCTCCGGGAAAATGGTCGCTGGGGGCGGCACATGCTCAGATTGAGATCTCGTGGCCGGGATCTCAATTTGAGCATGCACCGCCCCCCAGCGGCCATTTTTCCAGAGGCCACCGCATCGCAGCAGACAGATCTTGGCAATGAGATCTCAGGATTCAAAAAAACTTTGGTGAAAAAAGTGCATCTTATATTCCGAAAAATACGTAAGTAATTTAACCCCTTAACCCCCAAGGGTAGTTTGCACGTTAATGACCGGGCCAATTTTTACAATTCTGACCACTGTCCATTTATCAGGTAATAACTCTGAAACGCTTCCATGGATACCGGTGATTCTGACATGGTTTTCTAGTGACATATTGTACTTCATGTTAGTGGTAAAATTTCATTCAAATAACGTGCGTTTATTTGTGAAAAAAACAGAAATTTGGCGAAAATTTTGAAAATTTCGCCATTTTCCAACTTTGAATTTTTATGCCCTTAAATCACAGAGATATGGCACACAAAAAACTTAAAAAATAACACTTCACATATGTTTACTTTACATCAGCACAATTTGGGAATCAAGATTTTTTTTTGTTAGGAAGTTATAAGGGTTAAAATTTGACCAGCGATTTCTCATTTTTGCAACACCATTTTATTTTTACGGACCACATCACATTTGAAGTCACTTTGAGGGGTCTATATGATAGAAAATACCCAAAAGTGACACCATTCTAAAAACTGCACCCCTCAAGGTGCTCAAAACCATATTCAAGAAGTTTATTAACCCTTCAGGTGCTTCACAGGAATTTTTTGAATGTTTAAAAAAAATGAACATTTAACTTTTTTTCACAAAAAAATTACTTCAGGTCCAATTTTTTTTATTTTACCAAGGGTAACAGGAGAAATTGGACGGCAAAAGTTATTGTGCAATTTCTCCTGAGTACGCTGATACCTGATATGTGGGGGGAACCACTGTTTCGGCGCATGGCAGAGCTCAGAAGGAAAGGAGCGCCGTTTGACTTTTTCAATGCAAAATTGGCTGGAATTCAGATTGGCCGCCATGTCACGTTTGGAGAGCCCCTGATGTACCTAAACAGTGGAAACCCCCCACAAGTTATCCAACTTTGGAAATTAGACCCCCCCCAAGGAACTTATCTAGATATGTGGTGAGAACTTTGAACCCACAAGGGCTTCACAGAAGTTTATAGCGTACAGCCGTACAATTAAAAAATCATATTTTCTCCACAAAAATGATCTTTTCACCCCCAATTTTTATTTTCCCAAGGATAAAAGGACCCTAAAAGTTATTGTGCAATTTGTCCTAAGTAAGCTGATACCCAATATGTGGGTGTAAACGACTATTTGGGCGCATGGCAGAGCTCGGAAGGGAAGCAGCGCCATTTGACTTTTTTGGCTGGAATTGAGATCGGACACCATGTCGCGTTTGGAAAGCCCCTGATGTACCAAAACAGTAGAAATCCCCCACAAATGACAACATTTTGCAAACAAGACCCCCGAAGGGACTTATCTAGATGTGTGGTGAGAATGTTGAACCCCCAAGGGCTTCACAGAAGTTTATAACGTACAGCCGTACAATTAAAAAATCATATTTTTTCCACAAAAATGATCTTTTCACCCTCAATTTTTATTTTTCCAAGGGTAACAGGACCCCAAAAGTTATTGTGCAATTTGTCCTGAGTATGCTGATACCCCATATGTGGGGGTAAACCACTATTTGGGTGCATGGCACAGCTCAGAAGGAAAGCAGCGCCATTTGACTTTTTTGGCTGGAATTGGGATTGGACGCCATGCCGCGTTTAGAAAGCCCCTGATGTGCCTAAACAGTGGAAACCCCCCACAAATGGCACCATTTTGGAAACTAGACCCCCTAAGGAACTTATCTAGATGTGTGGCGAGCACTTTGAACCCCCAAGTGCTTCACAGAAGTTTATAATGCCCAGGCGTGTAAATAAAAAAATATATTTTTTTCCACAAACATGATCATTTAGTCCCCAATTTTTTTTATTTTCCCAAGGGTAACAGGAGAAATTGGACCCAAAAAGTTGTTGTCCAATTTATTTTGAGTACGCTGATACCCCATATGTGGGAGAAAAGTACTGTATGGGGACACGTCGGGGCTCGGAAGGGAAGTAGTGACGTTTTGGAATGCAGACTTTGATGGAATGGTCTGCGGGTGTCATGTCGCGTTTGGAGAGCCTCTGATGTACCTAAACAGTGGAAACCCCCCACAAGTGACCCCATTTTGGAAACTAGACCCACAACTGATCTTATCTAGCTGTGTGGTGAGCACTTTGAACCCCTAAGTGCTTCACAGAAGTTTATAACGCCCGGGCATGAAAATAAAAAATTCATATTTTTTCCACAAACATGATTTTTAGTCCCCAATTTTTTCATTTTCCCAAGGGTAACAGGAGAAATTGGACCCCAAAAGTTGTTGTCCAATATATCCTTAGTACGCTGATACCTGATATGTGGGAGAAAATTACTGTGTGGGCACACGTCGTGGCTCGGAAGGGAAGTAGTGACGTTTTGGAATGCAGACTTTGATGGAATGGTCTGCAGGAGTCATGTTGCCTTTGGAGAGCCCCTGATGTACCTAAACAGTGGAAACCCTGCACAAGTGACCCCATTTTGGAAACTAGATCCCCAACGGATCTTATCTAGCTGTGTGGTGAGCACTTTGAACCCCTAAGTGCTTCACAGAAGTTTATAACGCCTGGGCGTGAAAATAAAAAAATCATATTTTTTCCACAAACATGATTTTTAGCCCCCAATTTTTTTATTTTCCCAAGGGTAACAGGAGAAATTAGACCCCAAAAGTTGTTGTCCAATTTGTTTTGAGTACGCTGATACCCCATATGTGGGAGAAAACTACTGTATGGGGACACGTTGGGGCTCGGAAGAGAAGTAGTGATGTTTTGGAATGTAGACTTTGATGGAATGGTCTGCGGGTGTCATGTCGAGTTTGGAGAGTCTCTGATGTGCCTAAACTGTTGAAACTCCCCACAAGTGACCCCATTTTGGAAACTAGACCCCCAACGGAACTTATCTAGATGTGTGGTGAGCACTTTGAACCCCCAAGTGCTTCACAGAAGTTTATAACGCTCGGGCGTGAAAATAAAAAATTCATATTTTTTTCAACAAAAATGATATTTTTGCCCCCAATTTTTTATTTGCCTAAGGGTAACAGGAGACATTGGACCACAAAAGTTGTTTTGCAATTTGTCCTGAGTAGGCTGATACCCTATATGTGGGGGTAAAACACTGTTTGAGCGCATGGCAGAGCTTGGAAGGGAAGGAGCACCATTTGACTTTTTCAATGCAGAAGTGGCTGGAATTTAGATCAGACGCCATGTTGCATTTGGAGAGCACCTGATGTGCCCAAACAGTGGAAAAACCCCTATTCTAACTCCAACCCTAACCCCAACACACCCCTAACCCTAATCTCAGCCCTAGCCCTAACTCTAACCTTATCCCTAACCCTTGACCTAACCCTAATGGCAAAATGGAAATAAATACATTTTTATTATTTTATTATTTTTCCCTAACTAAGGGGGTGATAAAAGGGGGTTTAATTTACTATTTATGGCAGTTTTTATGTTTGGCAGCTGTCATACTCTTAAAGATGCTTTTTATTGTAAAAATAGTTTTTGCATCACCACATTTTTCCGTATTTTGACTCACCAAGCCATATGAGGTCTTATTTTTTGCGGGATGAGATGACGTTTTTATTGGTAACATTTTCGGGCTTATGACATTTTATGATAGCTTTTTATTCTGATTTTTTTGGAAGCAGAATGAACAAAAACCAGCATTTCAAGAATTTCTTTTGGGTGGTGCGTTTACAACATTCTGCATGCGGTAAAATTGATAAAGCGGTTTTGTTCTTCGGGTGAGTATGGTTACAGCGATGCTTCATTTATGTCTTTTTTTATGTTTTGGCGCTTGTATACAATGAAAACAATTTTATATTAAAAATAGTTATTTTTGCATCGCTTTATTCGGCGAGCTATAACTTTTTAATTTTTTCGCTGATGATGCTGTACGGTGGCTCGTTTTTTGCGGGACAAGATGACGTTTTCAGTGGCATCATGGTTATTTATATGCATCTTTTTGAACACGCGTTATTGCACTTTTGTTCGGCTGTATGATGATAAAGCTTTATTACTTGCTTTGTTTTTTATTTTTAATTTTTAAGGAGTTCAATAAAGGGGTTAACTAATGGGAAAGTTTTATAGGGCGGGTCGTTACGGACGCGACGATACTAAATATGTGTACTTTGACTGTTTTTTTATCTCCAAAAAATGAATTTATTAGGGAATTTTTTTTTTATTTGTTTAGCGATTTTTTAGAAATTATTTTTACACTTTTTTTTTAGGTGTATCCAGTCTAGGGGTAATTGTAAATTTCCGTCTATACTTCCAGAATCAAACACAGACACTCACAGGCTCACTATGAATTACACCAGAATTTAAAAAGCAGAAAAAGGGAAAGGTATTCGAAGCATACAACAGTATACAGTGTTGTGGTACTTTTAAATCTTCGTATATATTTCAAACTCAGTAAGCCAGTCCAGACTCTCCGCTACTGGAAACTACATGGATACAAGTACAGATAGAATGTCAAGTGTTATCAGAAATTTGGGAATTACTCATCGCGGGAAAACCTCCCGGTAGATGTTGCAGAGGCGATGCAGACCTTCAATTACTGTGTCTGTGGAGACAGCGAAAATGGTTGTTTGTGAAGAAAGGATTGCTTTATCGCAGTAGCGTGGATCACATCACCGTTACTTATCTCCATCAAATTGTGATCACAGGGAGAGATGTCCCCATGGTCCTCACTGCCTATCATGATGTGTCTGGTCATTTTGGAGTGCAAAAGACAGAAGCCACAGGCCGTAGGTGATTCTATTGGATTGGCATGAGAGGAGACATTGAAAAATGGTGGCAGGAATGTCACACGTCTGTGACTATCACTACTGTGAAAGGTGATCATAAAGCACCACTACATCCGCTTGTAAGTTGACATCCATTACAAATGGTAGCCATTGATCATCTGAAGGTAGAGGCCAGCAGGACAGGTCATAGCTACATCTTAACCATCATCGATTAATACACCAAATTTCTAGTGGCCGTCCCTGTGAAGAATTTAACTGCCCAGACTACACAGCGGTGGAGCAGGAAGAGGTAAGTATTGCAACTTGCAAGTGCTGTGGCCATGACCAAACAGGGGGGGCACTCTCATGGGCGACGGTACTGGCACAGGGCCCCTCATAGTACGCTGGTGTGTCTGACGGCGAGTGGGACCCCCCACCATCAGAGACACTGTATTGTACTATGAGGGGCCCTGTGCCAGTGCCGTCAGCCATCTGTGGGCCCATCCACCTGTTCAGAGCAACGGCACTTGCCCGGGTGTGCCAGGTGTTGACCCCAGCCATTGAGGGGGTTGGCCGCCCAGTTAGGGAGGTTTAAAAAATGGCATATAAACATTGTAGGATGTGTAGGCTGGACAGACAGCTGCTGCAAATGGCGGAATTGGGCAAGTCCGAGGAAGAGGACGACAAAAGTGAGGCAGTTTTCTGGCAACCTATGTGTCATCAGGGGAAGGTGGGACAAACCCATGCATGGTTCATTTTAATGAAGGTTAGATCATCAACATTTTGGGTCGACAGATGGGTCCTTTTTTCTGTCAGAATTGATCCAGCAGCACTGAAGACTCTTTCAGATAACACACTAGCAGCAGGGCAAGCGAGCTCCTGTAAGGCATAGTGTGCCAATTCAGGCCAGGTGTCCAGTTTAGAGGCCCAATAGTCAAAGGAGAATGACCTGTGAGGAAGAACATCAATATGGGAGAAGTAGTTTGTAACCATAGTTGACAACTGCTGTCTCCTGTCACTTTTAATCGATGCAGTATTAGCAGTCGTGTGAGCGGTACTTGAGAAATCATTTCACAACATGGTCATTAAACCCCTGTCTCCAATGCCACTTCGGCTGTGTGCACCATGAACACCTCTTCCATTGTGCCCACTACGGCTCGTGGGAGAGCCAGCACCGCTGCTGTGTGCTGGGAAAGCCTCAAACAAACGGTTTACTAGAGTTGCTTGTTTGTTACCCAATATTATCTCTAGGTTCTCCTGTGGCATGATGTTGTGTAATTTGCCTTTGTAGGGTGGATCGAGGATGCTGGCCAGCCAGTAGTCATCAACCTTCATCATTTTGGCAATGCGGGGGTCCCTTTTTAGGATCCGCAAGGCATAATCGCACATGTGGGCCAATGTTCCAGGTGTCAATGATGCACTGCTAGTGGTGGGTGGAGGAGCACTTTCTGGTAAATCCACATCCCTACAGTCACGCACAAACACTGTACCTGACCTTGGAACGCCAGCATTTTCTCTTGCCCCTTGAGGAGCATCCTCCTGCCCAAAATAATCATCCCCCTCATCCTCCTCCTCCTCTTCTTCTTCCTCCACCTCGTCCAGGACAGTTCCCTGACCAGACAATGGCTGACTGTCAGCAAGGCTTCCCTCCTCCTCCTCCTCCTGTTCCTCCTCCGCTGCAGACGCCAGATCCTTAATGTGCATCAAACTTTGCATGGGCAAACGCATAAGTGGGATGCACATGCTTATGATGGCGTCACATGCGCTTACCAGCCGTGTGCATTCCTCAAAACACTGAAGGACTTTACAGAGGTCTTTCAGCTTTGACCACTGCACACCCGACAATTCCATGTCTTCCCTCAAACTGCCTGCCCGTGTATCCTCCCACAAATGCATTACAGCCTGCCTCTGTTTACACAGCCTCTCAACCATGTGCAGGGTGGAGTTCCACCTTATTGCAACATCTATGATTAGGCGGTGCATGGGGAGGTGGAGCAATCGCTGCAGCTTCTGCATTCGAGTGGAGTGGACGTTTGAGCGACGAATGTGCGAGCACAGTCTTTGCACCTTATGGAGCAGGGATGTTAACTCCGGATAATTATTAAGGAAGCACTGCACCACCAGGTTCAAAGTGTGAGCCAGGCAAGGTACGGGCTGTGGCTGCCACAAAATTACGGCCATTATCACTGACTACCTTGCCTGGCTCAAGATGTAGACTGCCCAGCCATGACTCAGTTTGTCGCTGCAAGTAGTCGGCCAGTACTTCCGCGTTGTGTCTGTTGTCACCCAAAGACATCATCTTTAACACAGCCTGCTGATGCTTACCACTAGCTGTTCGATAGTGGGACACCTCGTGTGCAACACTGCCAGCTGCGGATGGAGTGCTCATGCGACTGTGCTCTGTGGACGAGCTTTCTCTTATGGAGGATTAGGGTCGAAAGCCTACAGCCAACTGTTTCCTATATTGTAGGCTAGGCAGCACTGTTCCACCGCCGCTGTCCCCTGTGGAGCCTGCATCCACCACATTAACCCAGTGCGCAGTGATGGATACTAGGGTGACCGCAAAAAATCGATGGCAGAATTTTGTCCGTCTGGACCCCACAAAACGATTCCCCTTTCCAGATATTGAGATAGCCAAAATTTGAGCTCGATCAAACGATGTTAACCCGTGCCGCTCGTTGCTCAAAGTTTGAAATAATCCAAATTGAGGTATTTTAAGATTTAGGTATTTTGCATAGTCTGTTAGACTATAAAGAATGTGACAACAACATTGCAGAAATAGCCCTGACCAAATTTTCAAACCATTTGTGGTATTTGAATGCAGAGTTGGTGGGATTATCGTTTTTTGATCCCACCATTACAGACAATGAAAAGTTGTTAATGGCTAATAAATTGCTCAGTATCACAGATGAACCATCAGAGCACGCTAGGGTTGTAAATCCAAAAGTTAGGAAAGAAAAATTAAAAGAGGTAGGAAGTAACCGACTTTAACGACCTTCTGACAAAAGATGAAGAACAAAAGCAATATGTCCTGCAAGTTGTAAGCAAATGCCGAGCATTATATTCTGACGTTTCAAAAACTACTTTAACAAAAGCTCTAGAATAGATTAGATAACTATGTAAAATTATCAACTCATGTAGGTTAGCGTGCTCTGATGGTTCATCTGTGCTACTGAGCAATTTATTAGCCATTAACAACTTTTCATCAGTAGGATTTTGGACAAAGAAGTGCCACACTGCACTCTTCCTACTATTGTATACATTTTCTGGCCTTGCACGCTGTGCTAAGTTGACCGTCTGGCCAAGCTGTCCTGCAACTCTTTTAGTTTTTGGTCCACGTTTTTGGACAGCTACGGGCCTGCCAGATAACCGTTGCTGCGATGTCAATGCCTGCTGCGGATCCTTCTTGTTACGGTTGCTTTAGCAGGGAGGCACGAAGAGGCAACCCGGAAGTGGACCCTCTGGGTCACGGCTGCAGAGCCCCCGAGGGCGAGCGCCCAGGTGAGGACCACCTGGAGTGGAGGCCCAGGCGTATCCGTACAGTGAGCACAGGAAACCGGGCAGAGCACAGGACCAGAGCGTAGCGGGTGGCAATGGCTGGAGGCTGCAAAACAAGAAGCACGGATAACACAAGCGGAAGGATGTAAGAAGCAGTACAGGGAAGGAGTAGGTGCAACTGAGGGCACCCTATAGCAGGAGAGCAGAGGGAGAGCTGACGGAGGCAGCGCAGGCGGAGGCAAGGGACGAGGGAGCCGAGGATACAGCACAAAGCAAAGGCAGAGGCAAGAATAGGAGTGCAAGGACTAGGAACACAGCACAAACAGAGGTAGGGTAGAAGGGCCTGGAACACGGAGAGTGCTGCAATGAGACAGCATCACCGCATTAGAAAAACAGGAGTCTTACCTGTCCAGACGCCGGCCATAAATAGCGCTGGGCACCGCCATGTTGACTGTCCAGGGGGCTGCGCGCCAGGAGGGAGGCAGTGTGCAGGCGCATGACAACGGGGGAGCCGGAGGCCAGGTGCGGGGACGTGCCGGAGAGCAGGAGCACGCCGGGAAGTGCGTGCCGCAGAGTAAGTGGAGCCCGGGGGCGTAACAGTACCCCCCTTTACATCCCCCTCTCCTCACGCTGGAGAGAAATCATCTCATAATGCAAGGAGCATCAATATTCTCCTGGGGTTCCCATGATCTCTCCTCAGGACCAAAACCTTTCCAATCCACCAGAAACAGGGTCTTTCCCTTAACTGGCTTCATAGCCAATATATCTCAAACCTCAAAGGTGTTATCCGAGCTACAGGGTTGGGAGATTTGGGAAGGCGCAGAGTGGTATTGGTTAAATACTGCAGGTTTGAGGAGAGATACATGAAAGGTATTGGGAATCCAAAGTAAGGCGGGCAATTTCAATTTGTAGGCCACGTCGTTGATGCGACTTAAGACCTCAAAGGGACCAATGTAACGAGGACCTAATTTATAGGAGGGAATCTTCAACCTGATATGCCAAGAAGATAACCAAACTCTATCCCCTGGGCGATATGGAGGTGCGTAGCCGACTTTTGTCAGCATACCTCTTCATCCTGAGGCTGGCACTCTCGAGGGCTGCTTTGGCCTCCCTCTAAATCTGAGAGAAGTCCACAGACAAGGAGTCCGCTGCCGGTACACCCGAGGTAGGGGACACAGAAAGGGGAATGCCGGGGTGTTGACCAAAAACCACAAAAAAGGGGGATTTCGAGGAGGCTTCACTTGGATGGTTGTTATACGCAAACTCAGCCCAAGGAAGAAGTGAAACCCAATCATCTAGGTGCGCATTGGAAAAATGCCGGAGATAGGATGTTAGTGCCTGGTTGACTCGCTCGACTTGACCATTAGACTGGGGGTGGTAGGCAGAGGAAAAACCAAAATGATCTTCAGCAACTCGCAGAGGGCTCGCCAAAAACGGGAGGTAAACTGGACTCCTCAATCCGATACAATATGCTGAGGAAACCCATGGAGGCGAAAGACATGGAGCACGAAAATCCTTGCCAACTCAGAAGCGGTAGGAAGACCAGGAAGAGCGATAAAGTGAGCCATTTTGGAAATTCGATCCACGACTACCAAAATAACCGTACATTTAGGAGAAGGAGGCAAATCGGTGATGAAATCCATCGCAATATGAGTCCATGGATTGGTGGGTACAGGTAACGGATGTAGGAGTCCCGAAGGACGATGTCGAGGTACCTTGGTCCGGGCACAAGAAGGGTAGGAGGCAATGAAATCCTGGACGTCCTTGCGAAGTGAAGGCCACCAATAATGGCGGGAGGCAAGCGAGAGAGTCTTTTTAACTCCAGAATGTCCTGCAAATTTTGACGAGTGGCTCCAACGAAGAACCTTGAGTCTATCTCCTCTCCGAACAAAGGTTTTTCCACATGGTGGGGGGACTAGGCTTAGTGGGGCTACGGTAAGGATTTTGGCGGGGTCGATGAGATGTACTGGACCCTCTTCCTTATCCACTGACTGGAATGACCGTGACAGGGCATCTGCCTTGATATTCTTATCCCCGGGTCGGAAGTGGAGTTCGAAGTCGAAGCGTTCGAAGAACAAAGACCATCTGGACTGCCGTGGGTTGAGCCTTTGGGCGGACTGAAGATAGGCCAAATTTTTATGATCCGTAAAAATGATGAACGGATGGAGAGCACCCTCGAGAAGATGGCGCCACTCTTCAAGAGCCATTTTTATGGCCAAAAGTTCTGTCTCCAACAGCATAGTTACGTTAGGGAGCGGAGAAAGCCTTTGAAAAGAATCCGCAGGTGAGAGTACGCCCGGAGGAGGTCTTCTGCAGAAGAACTGCTCCTGCTCCCACCGAAGAGGTGTCAACCTCTAAAATGAATGGTCTGCTGGTATCTGGATGATGGAGTACCGGAGTCTTCGCAAACTCTTGCTTCAGGGTTTCAAAGGCAGCTTCAGCATCAGAGGGCCAATGATTGGGATCGACCCCTTTGCAGACAAGAGCCGAGATGGGTTTAGTCAACGAAGAAAAGTGGGGGATAAATTGCCGGTAATAATTGGCAAACCCCCAAAACCGCTGGATAGCCTTTACTCCGAGGGGACGCGGCCACTTGAGAACTGCCGAGACTTTCTCAGGGTCCATCTCTAACCCTGAGTTCGAGACGATGTAACCAAGAAACGGCAATGAAGTCTGCTCAAAAAGGCACTTCTCCAACTTGGCAAAAAGATGGTTCTCCCTAAGACGTTGGAGGACTTGGCGAATGTCTCGGCAATGTGTGGCCAGATCCGGAGAGAAGACTAAGATGTCGTCAAGGTAGACTACGACACAGGAGTAGAGGAGATCTCGAAAGACATCATTAACGAGTTCCTGGAATACCGCAGGTGCGTTGCAGAGCCCAAAGGGCATAACCACATACTCGTAGTGCCCGTCTCGTGTGTTAAATGCCGTCTTCCACTCATCTCCAGCACATATGCGAACCAGATTATAGACCCCTCGAAGGTCAAGCTTTGTAAACACACGTGCTCCTTACAGACGATCAAAGAGCTCAGAGATGAGTGGCAGTGGATATTTGTTCTTCAGAGTGATGCGATTCAGGCCACGATAATCGATGCATGGACGCAACGACCCATCTTTCTTCTTTACAAAAAAGAAGCCTGCTCCTGCAGGGGACGAGGACTTGCGAATGAAGCCCCTGGCCAGGTTGTCTTGAATCTATTCAGACATGGCTTGGGTCTCTGCCGAGGAAAGAGGATAAATCCTACCATGAGGAGGAGTGGTGCCGGGAGAGAGCTCAATGGGGCAGTCGTAGGGTCCGTGCGGCGGTAGAGTCTCGGCCTCTTTTTTATCGAAAACATCCACAAAGGCACTGTAAGCAGACGGTAATGCGGAGAGAACAGGAGAGGGAAGGGGGGTACCCACAGGACGCACCGGCAGCAGACACCTAGCCCGACAAGACTCCCCCCAGCGCAAAATGTTGCCGCTATGCCAGTCTAAGGTGGGCTCGTGGAGTCGCAGCCAAGGAAGACCGAGTAGGATAGGATGGGAAATACCTGCGAAGACAAAAAACGTAATTTTCTCCCTGTGTAGGGCTCCTACCTGCAACTCTACCTCATGCGTGACATGAGTAACTGTCTCTAGCAGGGTATATGTACAAAAATACTTGGCACTCAAAAATGAAGAAGCAGTGTATTCTTTATTTAGCATCCAGACAAAATAGACTCATATCGTATGAACGTTTTCAGTCCAACAACGGACCTTCATCAGAAAGGTTTTTTGGTTTCTTTTGGTAGAAAACTATAATTTACAGACAGAGTAAACAAGAGAACAAAGCAAAAAAAATTTTTGTCAGAAACTGCAACGGACATAGGTTTCTATTACAATTGCATTTAAAAAGGGTCAAACGTCAGAAGAATAATCTATAGTGAAGGATGGTGACCGCAGAAATTCATTCCAGCAGTGTAGAAGAAGCTCTCAGAATTCATCTGTGTCATATTTGAAGCTATGTGCTCCCGGAGTGTTCATCAGTACGAGAAAGATGCCTACAGTGACATAAATGTTTATCTGAAAGAGATATACCTGGATAAAGCAGGGCTACAGGAATGGGTTAACAGCGCTCTGCAAACAGATACAGTGCTTAGTGCCTGCAGGAGAAATCCAGCGCTGTATCTGTTTGCAGAGCCTGCACTCCTAGCGCTGTTAACCCATTCCTGCAGCCCTGCTTTATCCAGCCTTTTATACCCACTGTGACACCACACAAAGCCAGCCAATCACTTCAATGCCCTTCTCTAAGATGGTGGTGGCCGCTGCCTATGTAATCGCGTTGCCCACAGCGTGCGTCCTCCATCATTGGCTGAGAAAAGGCGCTGGAAGCATTATTTGAAACGCGACTTTGGCGCTCAGCTCGGTGACCTCATGGCCGACCTCACGCTATGGTCAGGTTTCAATGGGCGAAACCCGACTTTAGCTAAAGATGGCGACTTTTGAATTTGACCGACCCATTTCGCTCAACTCTAATTGTCATCTTTTACATTTTTAAAATTACAAAAAGGAAAATGGGCTGATGCAAAAGTTTGGGCAGCCTATTGTACATGTTTAATAACTATGTGATCACCACTTGTGTGTCCTTCTTGCCCAATTACTGTCATGCCAAATAGGTTATGGTAATGAGAAGACCCAGGGTAAACGTAATTGACTACATCAGCCTGACACATGGTGGACAACAACTTTTACTCTTTCATATTAAGATCTCATTGGTTGTACCACAGGAACACTAGACTTTTGGTAGGTTGGCAACAATTCACCCCGAAATTCTTCAGGGTATTATTAGTTATTTTCGAGATGTTAACCCCTTCCCCGCAGACAGCCGTACTAGTACTGCGGCACGATCGCTCGGCCTCACACTGAGCGTCGCGGCGATCAGGTGCGGGTGTCAGCTGTATGTCACAGCTGACACCCTGAAGCAATGCCCTTGATCGCTGTTAGCATCGATCGCGGGTATTTAACCCCTCTGATGCTGCTGTCAGTTGTGACCGCGACATAGAGGGGCATCGTGCAGGGAGTGGGCTCCCTGCGTGCTTTCATCAGGTCAATGCGATGCGATCGCGTTGGCCTGATGGTCTCCACAGAACAAAAACAAAAAGCAATTCCTGAATTGCTGTTTTTTGTTCATTCTATTTCCCAAAAATCAGAATAAAAAGCAATCAAAAAATGTTATGTGCCCGAAAATGGTACTAATAAAAACGTCAGATCGTCCTGCAAAAACCAAGTCCTCACATGACTCTGTTAGCCAAAATCTGAAAAAATTATAGCTCTCAAAATATAATGATGCAAAAACTAGTTTTCGAAATCTGGTATCGCTGTAATTGCACCGACCCGAAAAACAAAGTTGCCTAATCACTTATACCGCACAAGGAACGGCATAAAAAATAAATAAAACCAATTCTTCACATGCTGTTGATTTTTTCCTTCTGCCTCCCATAGATGGCAATAAGGCTTGGAGCACATTTATCCTGTGCTCTCTTACACCGGAGTTTCAATGTAATTTTCTAAAATACGTGATTCAGACAGAACCTCTGGCTGAAGATTCCCTATAAAGAGGCAGATGGAGGGACTGTGGATGTTATAGGATCTGTGATCTGGCCGTGTCCATCTTTTTAGGATTGTATAAAAGTAACGTCGGCCACAGTTTTGTGCACTTCTGAAAATTACACAGCTGAACAGAGGCCAAATGGTGTCCAGAGTAAATTTGCTGCCTCATTATAGGGAATGGATCCCTTGGGGGTTTCATCTGTCACATCACTCGGAGATTTTAATGGAAACCCCAAAGTAAGTGCTCAGCATAGAGCGCCGGATAAATGTGATCTATATCGTTATGTAAAATGTCCCAATAAAAGCTTCAACTAAATCCACAAAAAAAGCAAGTCCCCACTCAGGTCCGTCATCTGTTAACGGAAATATAGTGGGCTTCCACATTACTGGTAGCACAAAGGCTCTGTAAAAGAGAAATGGCTCCTCACTTCCCAAAAGAAATTCTGCGTTCCCAAATCCAAATGCCCCCCCCCCCTTATGAGCCCCACAGTGTGCCTAAACCACATATAGCATCCGCATGTTTGACATTTCTGTAGTGATGAGAGCAATCCTAACTTATGGGTGCATGTCTCCAGAAGCAAGAGGTGGGCATAACATATTGGTGACTGCAAAGTACTGGTCACTATAACAGCAGTTTGCAATTTTCACTCAGTAACATCCACAATGATTTTTTTTTTATTTTCACAACTTAACGTTATAAACTACTGTGAAGCACCTGGGGGTTCAAGGTGCTCAATATTCATCAAGATAAGGTCCCAACTGGGTTTAGATTCCAAAATGGTGTTAATTGTGGGGAGTTTCCACTGTTTAGGCACATCAGGGGCTCTCCAAATGTGATATGGCAACCGCTAATTATTCCAGCATATTTTACATTCAAAAAGTCAAATGGCGCTCCTTCCCTTCCGAACCCTGCCATGCACTCAAACAGTTGTTTTCCTCCACATACTGGGTATCTGCGCACTCAAGAGAAATTGCACAACAAATTTTAGGCAGCAATTTATCTTGTCACCCTTATGAAAATGCAATATTTGGAGCTAATAAAGATATATCTGGATAAGGGCAGAGACACACCAGAAATTAAAAAAAGGTCCGATTTTGACACAGGAGAGTCGGTCGAGTGTAATGCAATTGTCATGTGAGTGTCATGCGGTTTTTGTGCGAGTACAATCAGTTTTTCACACATAGCATCCGATTTTCATCCAAATGCAGTGCGTTTGCTATCTGACTGCAATGCGATTTTAACATGAGCTCTAGCATAGAGCAATTCTCTGTCATTTACACATCGTTTTAAAACTAAATATTCTTCGAAACACATATAAATATATATATATACTGTAATATACACTCACTGGCCACTTTATTAGGTACACCATGCTAGTAACGGGTTGGACCCCCTTTTGCCTTCAGAACTGCCTCAATTCTTCGTGGCAGAGATTCAACAAGGTGCTGGAAGCATTCCTCAGAGATTTTGGACCATATTGACATGATGGCATCACACAGTTGGCGCAGATTTGTCGGCTGCACATCCCTGATGCGAATCTCCCGTTCCACCACATCCCAAAGATGCTCTATTGGATTGAGATCTGGTGACTGAGGAGGCCATTTGAGTACAGTGAACTCATTGTCATGTTCAAGAAACCAATCTGAGATGATTCGAGCTTTATGACATGGCGCATTATCCTGCTGAAAGTAGCCATCAGATGTTGGGTACATTGTGGTCATAAAGGGATGGACATGGTCAGCAACAATACTCAGGTAGGCTGTGGCGTTGCAACGATGCTCAATTGGTACCAAGGGGCCCAAAGAGTGCCAAGAAAAAATTTACCACACCATGACACCACCACCACCAGCCTGAACCGTTGATACAAGGCAGGATGGATCCATGCTTTCATGTTGTTTACGCCAAATTCTGACCCTACCATCCGAATGTCGCAGCAGAAATCGAGACTCATCAGACCAGGCAACGTTTTTCCAATCTTCTACTGTCCAATTTCGATGAGCTTGTGCAAATTGTAGCCTCAGTTTCCTGTTCTTAGCTGAGAGGAGTGGTACCCAGTGTGGTCTTCTGCTGCTGTAGCCCATCTGCCTCAAAGTTCGACGCACTGTGCGTTCAGAGATGCTCTTCTGCCTACCTTGGTTGTAACGGGTGGCAATTTGAGTCACTGTTGCCTTTCTATCAGCTCGAACCAGTCTGCCCATTCTCCTCTGACCTCTGGCATCAACAAGGCATTTCCGGCCACAGAACTGCCGCTCACTGGATTTTTTTTCTTTTTCGGACCATTCTCTGTAAACCCTAGAGATGGTTGTGCGTGAAAATCCCAGTAGATCAGCAGTTTCTGAAATACTCAGACCAGCCCTTCTGGCACCAACAATCATGCCACGTTCAAAGGCACTCAAATCACCTTTCTTCCCCATACTGATGCTCGGTTTGAACTGCAGGAGATTGTCTTGACCATGTCTACATGCCTAAATGCACTGAGTTGCCGCCATGTGATTGGCTGATTAGAAATTAAGTCTTAACACACAGTTGGACAGGTGTACCTAATAAAGTGGCCAGTGAGTGTATATAATATATATTATATATACTGTACTGTATATATATATATATATATAATAGATATCTATCTATAATAAATATATAACATATATAATATATATACAATATATATATTATATATACAGTGGGGCAAAAAAGTATTTAGTCAGTCAGCAATAGTGCAAGTTCCACCACTTAAAAAGATGAGAGGCGTCTGTAATTTACATCATAGGTAGACCTCAACTATGGGAGACAAACTGAGAAAAAAAAATCCAGAAAATCACATTGTCTGTTTTTTTTTCATTTTATTTGCATATTATGGTGGAAAATAAGTATTTGGTCAGAAACAAGCAATCAAGATTTCTGGCTCTCACAGACCTGTAACTTCTTCTTTAAGAGTCTCCTCTTTCCTCCACTCATTACCTGTAGTAATGGCACCTGTTTAAACTTGTTATCAGTATAAAAAGACACCTGTGCACACCCTCAAACAGTCTGACTCCAAACTCCACTATGGTGAAGACCAAAGAGCTGTCAAAGGACACCAGAAACAAAATTGTAGCCCTGCACCAGGCTGGGAAGACTGAATCTGCAATAGCCAACCAGCTTGGAGTGAAGAAATCAACTGTGGGAGCAATAATTAGAAAATGGAAGACATACAAGACCACTGATAATCTCCCTCGATCTGGTGCTCCACGCAAAATCCCACCCCGTGGGGTCAGAATGATCACAAGAACGGTGAGCAAAAATCCCAGAACCACGCGGGGGGACCTAGTGAATGAACTGCAGAGAGCTGGGACCAATGTAACAAGGCCTACCATAAGTAACACACTACGCCACCATGGACTCGGATCCTGCAGTGCCAGACGTGTCCCACTGCTTAAGCCTGTACATGTCCGGGCCCGTCTGAAGTTTGCTAGAGAGCATTTGGATGATCCAGAGGAGTTTTGGGAGAATGTCCTATGGTCTGATGAAACCAAACTGGAACTGTTTGGTAGAAACACAACTTGTCGTGTTTGGAGGAAAAAGAATACTGAGTTGCATCCATCAAACACCATACCTACTGTAAAGCATGGTGGTGGAAACATCATGCTTTGGGGCTGTTTCTCTGCAAAGGGGCCAGGACGACTGATCCGGGTACATGAAAGAATGAATGGGGCCATGTATCGTGAGATTTTGAGTGCAAACCTCCTTCCATCAGCAAGGGCATTGATGATGAAACGTGGCTGGGTCTTTCAACATGACAATGATCCAAAGCACACCGCCAGGGCAATGAAGGAGTGGCTTCGTAAGAAGCATTTCAAGGTCCTGGAGTGGCCTAGCCAGTCTCCAGATCTCAACCCTATAGAAAACCTTTGGAGGGAGTTGAAAGTCCGTGTTGCCAAGCGAAAAGCCAAAAACATCACTGCTCTAGAGGAGATCTGCATGGAGGAATGGGCCAACATACCAACAACAGTGTGTGGCAACCTTGTGAAGACTTACAGAAAACGTTTGACCTCTGTCATTGCCAACAAAGGATATATCACAAAGTATTGAGATGAAATTTTGTTTCTGACCAAATACTTATTTTCCACCATAATATGCAAATAAAAGGAAAAAAAACAGACAATGTGATTTTCTGGATTTTTTTTTCTCAGTTTGTCTCCCATAGTTGAGGTCTACCTATGATGTAAATTACAGACACTTCTCATCTTTTTAAGTGGTGGAACTTGCACTATTGCTGACTGACTAAATACTTTTTTGCCCCACTGTATACTGTATATATAATACAGTGCCTTACGAAAGTATTCGGTTCCCTGGAACTTTTCAACCTTTACCCCTCATATCATGCTTCAAACATAAACATACCAAATGTAAATTTTTGGTGAAGAATCAACAACAAGTGGAACACAATTGTGAAGTTGAACAAAATTTATTGGTTACTAGCTGAAGAGCCCGGCGCTGCCCGGGCATAGTAACTAACTGTGGTTAGTTATAGCAAATTATAATTTTCCTCCATCCCATAGTCCCGGACCCATATACCCATCATACATATCGAATTGGAACACGTGGGGTTAAAATTTCGCCTCACAACATAGCTTAAGATGCTCTCGGGGTCCAGACGTGTGACTGTGCCAAATTTTGTGGCTGTAGCTGCGACGGTGCGGATGCCAATCCCGGACATACACACACACATACACACATACATTCATACACACACTTGAGCTTTATATATTAGATTTTAAATTTTTGTGGAAACTTAAAGACTGAAAAGTGTGGCGTGCAATATTATTCGGCCCCTTTACTTTCAGTGCAGCAAACTCACTCCAGAAGTTCATTGAAGATCTCTGAATGATCCAATGTTGTCCTAAATGACTTATGATAATAAATATAATCCACCTGTGTGTAACCAAGTCTCTGTATAAATGCACCTGCTCTGTGATAGTCTCAGGGATCTGTTTGAAGCACAGAGAGCATCATGAAGACCAAGGAACACAACAGGCTGGTCCGTGATACTGTTGTGGAGAAGTTTAAAGCCAGATTTGGATACAAAATGATTTCCAAAACTTTAAACATCCCAAGGAGCACTGTGCAAGCGATCATATTGAAATGGAAGGAGTATCATACCACTGCAAATCTACCAAGACCTGGCCGTCCCTCTAAACTTTCATCTCAAACAAGAAGACTGATCAGAGATGCAGCCAAGAGGCCCATGATCACACTGGATGAACTGCAGAGATCTACAGCTGAGGTGGGACAGTCTGTCCATAGGACAACAATCAGTCATACACTGCACAAATCTGGCCTTTATGGAAGAGTGGCAAGAAGAAAGCCATTTCTCAAAGATATCAATGAAAAGTTTTGTTTAAAGTTTGCAACAAGCCACCTGGGAGACACAACAAACATGTGGAAGAAGGTTCTCTGGTCAGATGAAACCAAAATTGAACTTTTTGGCAACAATGCCAAACGATAGGCAACACAGCTCATCACCCTGAACACACCACCCCACTGTCAAACATGGTGGTGGCAGCATCATGGTTTGGGCCTGCTTTTCTTCAGCAGTGACAGGGAAGATGGTTAAAATTGATGGGAAGATGGATGGAGCCAAATACAGGACCATTCTTGAAGAAAACATGTAGGAGTCTGCAAAAGACCTGAGACTGGGATGGAGATTTGTCTTCCAACAAGACAATGATCCTAAACAAAGCAAAATCTACAATGGAATGGTTCACAAATAAACGTATCCAGGTGTTAGAATGGCCAAGTCAAAGTCCAGACCTGAATCCAATCGAGAATCTGTGGAAAGAGCTGAAAACTATGGTTCACAAACAATCTCTATCAAACCTCAATGAGCTCGAGCTGTTTGCCAAGAAAGAATGGGTAAGAATTTCAGTCTCTCGATGTACAAAACTGGTAGAGACATACCCCAAGCGACTTGCAGCTGTAATCGCAGCAAAAGGTGGCGCAACAAAGTATCAAGATAAAGGGGCAGAATAATATTGCACGCCCCACTTTTCAGTTTTTGAATTTCCAGAAAAATTTAAAATAAGCAATAAATTTCGTTCAACTTCACAATTATGTCCCACTTGTTGTTCATTCTTCACCCAAAATTTACATTTGATATCTGTATGTTTGAAGCATGATATGTGGGAAAAGGTTGAAAAGTTCCAGGGAGCCAAATACTTTCGCAAGGCACTGTATACGTACAGTATACTGCTCAAAAAAATAAAGGGAACACTATTCCATTTGCAACAAGCTGTTTGTGTTCCTTTTATTTCTTTGAGCAGTATGTGTATATATATATATACAGTGGGGCAAAAAAGTATTTAGTCAGTCAGCAATAGTGCAAGTTCCACCACTTAAAAAGATGAGAGGCGCCTGTAATTTACATCATAGGTAGACCTCAACTATGGGAGACAAACTGAGAAAAAAAAATCCAGAAAATCACATTGTCTGTTTTTTTTCATTTTATTTGCATATTATGGTGGAAAATAAGTATTTGGTCAGAAACAAAATTTCATCTCAATACTTTGTGATATATCCTTTGTTGGCAATGACAGAGGCCAAACGTTTTCTGTAAGTCTTCACAAGGTTGCCACACACTGTTGTTGGTATGTTGGCCCATTCCTCCATGCAGATCTCCTCTAGAGCAGTGATGTTTTTGGCTTTTCGCTTGGCAACACGGACTTTCAACTCCCTCCAAAGGTTTTCTATAGGGTTGAGATCTGGAGACTGGCTAGGCCACTCCAGGACCTTGAAATGCTTCTTACGAAGCCACTCCTTCGTTGCCCTGGCGGTGTGCTTTGGATCATTGTCATGTTGAAAGACCCAGCCATGTTTCATCTTCAATGCCCTTGCTGATGGAAGGAGGTTTGCACTCAAAATCTCACGATACATGGCCCCATTCATTCTTTCATGTGCCTGGATCAGTCGTCCTGGCCCCTTTGCAGAGAAACAGCCCCAAAGCATGATGTTTCCACCACCATGCTTTACAGTAGGTATGGTGTTTGATGGATGCAACTCAGTATTCTTTTTCCTCCAAACACGACAAGTTGTGTTTCTACCAAACAGTTCCAGTTTGGTTTCATCAGACCATAGGACATTCTCCCAAAACTCCTCTGGATCATCCAAATGCTCTCTAGCAAGCTTCAGACGGGTCCGGACATGTACAGGCTTAAGCAGTGGGACACGTCTGGCACTGCAGGATCTGAGTCCATGGTGGCGTAGTGTGTTACTTATGGTAGGCCTTGTTACATTGGTCCCAGCTCTCTGCAGTTCATTCACTAGGTCCCCCCGCGTGGTTCTGGGATTTTTGCTCACCGTTCTTGTGATCATTCTGACCCCACGGGGTGGGATTTTGCGTGGAGCACCAGATCGAGGGAGATTATCAGTGGTCTTGTATGTCTTCCATTTTCTAATTATTGCTCCCACAGTTGATTTCTTCACTCCAAGCTGGTTGGCTATTGCAGATTCAGTCTTCCCAGCCTGGTGCAGGGCTACAATTTTGTTTCTGGTGTCCTTTGACAGCTCTTTGGTCTTCACCATAGTGGAGTTTGGAGTCAGACTGTTTGAGGGTGTGCACAGGTGTCTTTTTATACTGATAACAAGTTTAAACAGGTGCCATTACTACAGGTAATGAGTGGAGCAAAGAGGAGACTCTTAAAGAAGAAGTTACAGGTCTGTGAGAGCCAGAAATCTTGATTGCTTGTTTCTGACCAAATACTTATTTTCAACCATAATATGCAAATAAAATGAAAAAAAAACAGACAATGTGATTTTCTGGATTTTTTTTTCTCAGTTTGTCTCCCATAGTTGAGGTCTACCTATGATGTAAATTACAGACGCCTCTCATCTTTTTAAGTGGTGGAACTTGCACTATTGCTGACTGACTAAATACTTTTTTGCCCCACTGTGTATATATATATATATATATATATATATATAACATATATGATATATATATATATAATATTTCTATATTATATATATACTGTATTTATAATATATCTATACAATATATATATAATATACAGTATATATAATATATAATGTATATAATATATATATATATCTATAATATATATATATATATGTCATTGACATACAGTTGTGGCCAAAAGTATTCACACCCCTGCAGATAATGACAGATAATACTCAGTTTCTTCCTGAAAATGATTGCAAACACAAATTCTTTGTTATTATTATCTTCATTTAATTTGTCTTAAATGAAAAAACACAAAAAGAATTGTCCTAAAGCCAAATTGGATATAATTTCACACCAAACATAAAAAAGAGGGTGGACAAAAGTATTGGCACTGTTCGAAAAATCATGTGATGCTTCTCTAATTTGTGTAATTAACAGCACCTGTAACTTAGCTGTGGCACCTAACAGGTGTTGGCAATAACTAAATCACACTTGCAGCCAGTTGACATGGATTAAAGTTGACTCAACCTCTGTCCTGTGCCCTTGTGTGTACCACATTGAGCATGGAGAAAAGAAAGAAGACCAAAGAACTGTCTGAGGACTTGAGAAACCAAATTGTGAGGAAGCATGAGCAATCTCAAGGCTACAAGTCCATCTCCAAAGACCTGAATGTTCCGGTGTCTACCGTGTGCAGTGTCATCAAGAAATTTAAAGCCCATGGCACTGTGGCTAACCTCCCTAGATGTGGACGGAAAAGAAAAATTGACAAGAGATTTCAACGCAAGATTGTGCGGATGTTGGATAAAGAACTTCGACTAACATCCAAACAAGTTCAAGCTGCCCTACAGTCTGAGGGTACAACAGTGTCAACCCGTACTATCCGTCGGCGTCTGAATGAAAAGGGACTGTATGGTAGGAGACCCAGTAAGACCCCACTTCTTTCCCCGAGACATGAAAAAGCCAGGCTGGAGTTTGCCAAAACTTACCTGAAAAAGCCTAAAACGTTTTGAAAGAATGTTCTCTGGTCAGATGAGTCAAAAGTAGAGCTTTTTGGGCAAAGGCATCAACATAGAGTTTAAAGGAGAAAAAAAGAGGCATTCAAAGAAAAGAACACGGTCCCTATAGTAAAACATGGCGGAGGTTCCCTGATGTTTTGGGGTTGCTTTGCTGCCTCTGGCACTAGACTGCTTGACCATGTGCATGGCATTATGAAGTCAGAAGAATACCAACAAATTTTGCAGCATAATGTAGGGCCCAGTGTGAGAAAGATGGGTCTCCCTCAGTGGTCATGGGTCTTCCAGCACGACAATGACCCAAAACACACTTCAAAAAGCACTAGCAAATGGTTTGAGAGAAAGCACTGGAGACTTCTAAGGTGGCCAGCAATGAGTCCAGACCTGAATCCCATAGAACACCTGGGGAGAGATCTAAAAATGGCAGTTTGGAGAAGGCACCCTTCAAATATCAGGGACCTGGAGCAGTTTGCCAAAGAAGAATGGTCTAAAATTCCAGCAGAGCATTGTAAGAAACTCATTGATGGTTACCGGAAGCGGTTGGTCACAGTTATTTTGGCTAAAGGTTGTGCAACCAAGTATTAGGCTGAGGGTGCCAATACTTTTGTCTGGCCCATTTTTGGAGTTTTGTGTGAAATGATCAATGTTTTGCTTTTTGCTTCATTCTCTTTTGTGTTTTTTTCATTTAAGACAAATTAAATGAAGATAATAATACCAAAGAATTTGTGTTTGCAAACATTTTCAGGATGAAACTGAGTATTATCTGACAAAATTGCAGAGGTGTCAATACTTTTGGCCACAACTGTATGCAGTGTATATATATATATATATATATATATAATACATGTATTATATATATTTTTATATTGCATAGAGATATAGATAGAAGATTAGCTGTTAATTCATTTGGCAGCCTCTGTAAAATCATTGCAGAAGCCGACAGGATAGGAGACATAGTTTACAAACAGTAAACCATTGCAGAACAGTTATATTTATATATGTCAGTGACTAATATTGTTAGTAGCATATGTATTTAAAATTTGGGAACTGTATAATTTTAATAAAAGAATGTATTCACGGAAAAAAAAACCACTTGTGCTCCTGTGCAATTTTCTTCACCAGAGAGGGAAAGCCAGTGACTGAGGGCAGATATTAATAGAATAGAGAGGGACCAAGGTTATTGCCCCCCGGCTATAAACATCTGCCCCCAGCCACCCCAGAAAAGGCGCCCTGGCTGTAAACCACTGAGGAATGAATGAGAAACTGCCTGCACAGCCTCTCCGCCTGACCAGACATGAACTCATTAGCATTGGAAAGTGACAGTTCATTTTCTCACGCTGCCAAATTCATTGCAGGTCAGGCTGGGAGGCTGTGCAGCATCAGTGACGTCAGAGCAGCCTCCTAGCCTGACCTGCGATAAACTTGGCAGCATGGGAAAATGAACTTTCAATTTCCCACATGGCAGAGTTTACCTCGGGTCAGGCTGGGAGGCTGCGCTGATGTCACTGATGCTGCCGTTGGCAGCTTCTCATTCATTCCTCCATGGTTTACAGCCAGGGCGGTCGCATTAGCACCGCTCACGGTTGTAAACTATTTAACCCCTTGAGATGGATTGCAGCGTGGGACGTGACTGTAAGGTGGATAGGTATGGAATATTGTTGCTTTTTTATTTTTATTTTTTTACAGGAGAACGATGGCTTCGATTGAATTGGGTGTTTAATAAATATGGGGAACCAGTGTGTTTAATTATTTCATTAAAATACTTTATTCTGTGTCTGTGTGTTTTTTAACCCTTTCATACTATTGGATTAATAATGGATAGGTGTCTTATTGACACCACTCCATTATTAACCAGGCTTAATGTCACCTTACAATAGCAAGATGACATTAACCCCTTAATACACCATATGCCACCCGCTACAGGGCAATGGGAAGAGATGGGCTATTACAGATGTGCCTTTTCTGGGGTGGCTGGGGGCAGATGTTTTTAGCCAGGGGGGTGCCAATAACCATGGCCCCTCTCTAGGCTATTCATATCTGCCCTCAGTCATTGGCTTTCCCTCTCTGGTGAAGAAAATTGCCTACAGCTACAAATATTTACACACATACACTAATAACGTTAGTAGTCAGGGATAGAGTTGAGCGACTTTGGTCAGATTGGGTTTCATGAAACAAAATTTGTTTCAGATGAAACTGGTCCGACTAGTGCAAAAAAAGTCAGAGATTCGTCCGAAACCCGACCCCAATGCAAGTCTCTGCAATAAAAAATGGCAGTAATCAGCAAGTGCTGGATAACAAATACAGGGTATTTAGTCGATACGTTTTTTTGCGCAAAAAAAAATGTACACCAAGCTGCTCCACCACGTCAAGGTATGAGTATAGATTCCCAGCCACGCAGTGTGAATAAATCATAAGCGACTGCGGAGCGGGATCTGTGGTCCCGTGATATGAAGGCCGGGAGGTGATCTGAGAGCACGGTCAGCGCTGACTGCGCATGCCTAAGAAGATATAGTATAGCGCAGGCGCCGCATTTCAAAAGAAAACTGAGGAGGCGCCGCCAAATACGAAATGAGTGATGGATGCGAGGCGTCTGTCAGAGGGGGAAAGACCTGCCCCCCTGTCAAATTTCAGGTATTTTTGAACAATTTTATAAACGATTATTTATGCGATGGAACGGAAGCTAAGTAACAGAGCCACTTTGACAGAAAGCAACATTAATGTTGCAAAAGGTGGCTCTTTTCCTTAAAAACGCCTGTGGGTGTGACAGGTTCCCTTTAAACATGGCTTTAATCAGAAGTGCATCCTCATCCTTCAGATCGTGGAGGTACACCACCTTATTCCAGACCCGGCTGATCTCCATGCTGGTCAGCTGCTTTTCCCCATCTGTACAGCTGCTGTCCTCCATGTAATTGGTCATAATGTCATGGCTGAGGAAAGAGCAGGCCTCCTTGAGGAGCAGATGCATGCTGTCCTTGAAGTCCTCCCAGGTGCGCTCCAGCAGTGTGTCCTTGCACAGGAACCAAAAATGCTATATTCTGCGTACCTTGAGGCTTACAGTGCGTCATCAACCTTTAATAGACAGCCAGCCAATTGTGACATCGATGTGGCAGGTTTTCGTGCGCGCATGCGCACTACCACAATTTGGACGCATCAGCTCCATATTAGGTGAGGCAAGCTGACAGAACACAGAGCCTACTGCACATGTCCTTGTGCGTAATAGTTCTGTCAGATGTAATACACCTATCATAAGGTTCATGTGGCATATACAAAGTATGTGCTTGTGCTCTTTCAATATCCAGATGCCTCTGCGCCATAATCAATATGTAACATGGTAAACCAATGATTTTGTAGTGTGCTTATGCACAATCCTAAAACTACACACTCAGTTCTTTCTAGTGCCACCAATATATTGTATCTGGTTATATCCAGGTTTCTACATCCGAATTGTGGAAGTGCGCATGCGTGCACGAAAACATGCCACACTGACGTCACTATTGGCTGGCTGTCTATGACAGGTTGATGATGTGCGGTAACATGTACAGTCAGCCTCAAGAAATGCTGAATATGGTGTTTTTGGCATCCTCCATGTGTAAATTAATAATCCCCACTGGGTGAGTTAATTTGAAAGTTTTACACAGCTACACCAATAATGAAATTAAGAGTCATTAATGTTCATAAAGTTGCACTGTATGTATACACGTATTATTTGTAGCACTAGCACTTTTTAATGTTATGTGAAATGTATTACTGCTGCACTATGGTTTGAATCATGTATTAGTATGTAATTTTTGTACTGTTTAAAAGAATTGTTATTAATTGATGATTGTAAACTATACTTATACCCACTTGTATGTTGAATTCACTGCTTGAGAAAGGCTCAGTGTGAGCCGAAACGTCGCCACACCATGTGGGTCTGAACAAATCCACTTTTTCACTTGATGTTTATGGAGTGCTGCTTTCCTTTTTTCTTCTTTATGGACTTGGGCAAGTATTGGATGAACTGCTGACAAGGCCTGTGCACCTGTTTGCGTAGTGTTGTGCTGTTTCACTTTTTCCAATATCTATCTATTAGTTTTAAAATAAAGGTCTTTATTATTAAGGGGGAAAGAAATTCAAAACTATAGAAGCATTGTGTGAAAAAGTGATTGCTACCCTCCTAAAAACATAAATTAACTGGGGTTTATCACATCTTTGGGAAGCTGAGTTAAAATTCCCTAGCCTGATTACTTCCACACCTATTATCAAGAAACCACTTAAATAGGACCTGCCTGACTAAGTGAAGTAGACCAAAAGATGCTTAAAAGCAAGACATAATGCCGCTAAACAGAGAAATTCTGGAGGAACAAACGAGAAACAAAGTAATAGCGGAAAAAAAGTTTATAAAGCCATTTTTCAATCTTTGAGACTCCAGCAAACCACAGAGAGAGCCATTGTCCACAAATGGTAAAAACAAACAGTGGCGAACCTTCCCAGGAGTGAACGTCAGGCCAAAATTACCCCAAGAGCGCAGCAATGACTCATCCAAGAGGTCACAAAAGACCCCACAACAACATCCAAAGAACTGCAGGCCTCACTTGCTTCAGTTAAGCTCAGTTTTCATGACTCCACCATAAGAAAAAGACTGGGAAAAAATGGCCTGCATGTCAGACTTTCAAGACAAGAACCATTGTTGAGTAATAAGAATATAAAGGCTCATCTCAGTTTTGCCAGAAAACATCTTGATGATCCCTAAGATTTTTGCGTGACCACGTTGTGGAGTGACGAGACAAAAATTGAACTTTGTGGAAGATGTATTTCCCATTACATCTGGTGCAGAAATAACAGCATTTCAGAAAAGGAACATCATACCAAAAGTAAAATATGGTGGTTTGCTGCTTCAGGACCTGGAAAACTTGCTGTGGTAAATGGAACTATGAATTCTGCTGTCTGCCAAAAAATCCTGAAGGAGAATGTCAGGCAATCTGTTCATGAATCGTGACCTGAATCTACAGCACAGTTGGGTTATGCAGCAGGGCAATGATCCAAAACACACCAGCAAGTTCACTTCTGAATGGCTTAAGAAAAACAAAATTAAGACATTGGAGTTGCCTTGTCAGTCGTAACCTTAGTCCGATTGAGATGCTATGACATGACCTAAGAAAGGCAGTTCATGTTAAAAAAAAAACCTCCAATGTTGCTGAATTACAACAATTCTGCAAAGATGACTGGGCAAAAATTGTTCCAGAGTATTGTAGAAGACTCATTGCAAGTTATCACAAACGCTTGATTGCAGTTGTTATTGCTAAGGCTGGCCCAACCAGTTATTAGGTTTAGAGGGCAATCACTTTTTCACACAGAGACCTGTAGGTTTGAATTTCTTCTTCCCTTAAAAATAAAGGACTTCATTTGAAAACTGTGTTTACTTGTGTTATCTTTGTCCAATATTTAGGAAATCAGGAAGGGAGCAAATGGTTAAGTGCACAGACTGGGAGACTGGGGTTCAAATCCCGGCTCTGCTCTGTGGAAAAACTAATTAAATAAATTATATACTAAGGCTCCTCACACTTTAATACCTACCGTAGGTGGCTGTTATAGCGCAGTGGTTAAAGTGCAAAACCACCAGACTGGGGTTCAAATCTCGGCTCTGCCCTGTTGGAAATAATATACCAGTAGTGGTCCTTGGGCAAGACTACTAACACTATAGTGCCTACCTCAATAAACATGAGAGTGTCATGAACAAAGAGAGTCATGCCGGCTGAGACGTTGCCAAGAATAACAAGGTTGAGAAATCAGGACAATTTGATGAGAAATGGGCTACTGGAACAAACCATATTTGAACAAGGCAAGAGAACCTGGATCTGATGAAATTCTATTATAACAGCAGACCAAATGAGAGAAGATATATCAAACGTATGAGGAAACTCTGGATGGATACAAGACCTGTATGTCCACTGACTGAGAAACAACTAATCACAAAAAAGCTATTTTCACAACTTGAGATGGATCAACTGCGCTGCAGATCAACCCAATATGAAGACCTGGAAAACAACATATGCAAACCCCCTAAAAATCCTGAACCAATCCTGCAACTAGAGAGCACTGCTGCTGATCTGAAACAGAAGATCTTAAATAAACTAAATACCATCAATATGAGAGATCGACTGCCAAGGTTCAAATAACCACCAGACAGTTTGCTAGAAGATGCCAAAAGAGCACTTGCATCAATACCAACCATTACCATAACTGAAACTAATAAATTGATCTATGCTACTGCCTCAGCAATCATGGAAATGCCTGACTATACAACCAGCAAGAACAACCAAAGTACATTCCTCCCTTGTAAAAGAAGACTGGAGACAAAGATCAAGGTGACACGAAGGGAAGTCAGCCAACTAATAGAAATACAGAAGGGTATAAAGATCAAGAAGCCCTAGAGACTGCTAAACAAAGGCTCACAGCACTTGCTGCAAGACTAGGGAGATACACTAGAGAAGCTGAGGCCAAGAAGATAAAAGCCCTGTACTCCAAAAAAAACATTGAGGCCAAGAAGATAAAAGCCCTGTTCTCCAAAAAAACATACAATGTGTACTCCCAAGTATAGAGTAACAGTACAAAGGCAGCAACTCTACCAATAGCAGAGACTGAACAATACTGGAGGAACATATGGGAGAAGGAAAAAATGCAAAACACCAGTGCAATGTGGCTACAAGATATGAGAAAGAAACACAGGAACCACCTAGAGCTAGAACCAGTGACCATTACAGAAGCAGACAAACAGCCAGTCAAGAACATCAGAAAAAAGCAATATGAGAAGCTGGAGAAATGCCAGGGCCTCAAAGGAGAACAAAAGAAAATGTGGAAGGTGAAGGCAACAGTGATTCCAGTGGTGATAGGAGCAATTGGAGCAGTGACCACCAAGTTGGGAAAATTGCTACAACAGATCCCAGGAGCAACATCTGAACTCTCTGTCCAGAAAAGCGCAATGCTGGGAACAACTAAGATCCTGCACACAACCCTCAAACTCCCAGGCCTCTGGTAGAGGACCTGAGAATGAGAAAGGGCAAAAAATAAAGACCACCCCCATTGGAGGTGAGAATGAAGTTGTTTTTTGTTTATATACATATATATATAGTAAGAAAAAATAATAAGAAATAAAGATTCCCCACTACAAAGAGATGAAAAAAACCTTTTTTTTTCAGAATAAATTTTCTTGCATGAATAAAAAAGTCAACAAAACAACCCTGAACATGTTAGGTATGCACATGATCATAATAACCTGATAAGTTTACTTAACAGGTTGTTTGGTGTGAAGCATGAACAATAAAAAAATATAAACAAAAATAAACTAAAATTAGCTTATTTCTGTATTTGCATCACAAAAAAAAGGATAAATTACACAATACTCGAAAACACTGCTCAAAAATAATACAATTTGTCCTGCATAAAACAAAACCTCATACAGCCACATCAATGGAAAAATTACATTTGAGCTCAGGCAAAAATGAACAAAATTGTCTTGTCATTAAGGGCCATTCAGGTCTGATCACTAAGGGCAGAACATTAATCTATTTAGAGTTGTTACAGGTAGTGCTTCTAGGTTATGGAGCTCTTCACTAACTTATTTTCACATTCGTGTGCTATTTATATCACTGCTGTTGCTTTAAATCTGCCAAGATCTCTGGTGTTTTGGCAGATACAAGAGGAGGGCATTTCATTCCTCAGACTAATTAGGACAAAAAAAAAAAGGTCTGAAAAAGCCCTCATCTCCCTAATGGGTTCTGCATGACAAAGTTTACTGAAATCTCTCCAAGTACATGTAGGATTTCATATTATTATAACAAATTAATTGACTTCTCGCTTACAGTACAGCGAGGTAGGGTTTGTAAATTGAAAAGTCTTACAATTTCCCATTAAAGCTGTGGCTGATGGGATTAAGTGATAAATAGTTTGTTTGGTTGAACGCTGTAAGTAATACATAATCAGTTTAATGTTTGCTTATATTCATATTATTAACATATTACCTAAGCTGCTTAGCACACGTCAGAATCTTGCAGACAGCCATAAAAGGAGCGCAAACACCATCGTCTGCTGGCACAGCAAAGTGAAATTTTAATATAGGATGTAAAGTCCAATGTGTAATAGCTGCAACTGAAAAAAGAGATACAATCACACTGCTGGAATAAAGTTGTTTTTTCAATATCACATGTTATCCCATATTCATTGTATGTTCTGTGCTCCCCAACACCGGTCCTCAAGAGCTACAAACAGGTGATGTATTCAGGATAATTTGATCACCTAGACAGGCAATAATTCCATCACCTGTGCAATGCTAAGAAAATCTGAAAGCATGACCTGTTGGTAGCTCTTGAGGACTGGAGTTGGGGGACACTCGAATAGGTATAAATTGAGATCACTGTAGGTCCCAACTGCCAGACTCTCCGTGATCCTGAGAATTAGGCTCTGGAGATGAGGAGCTACTGTTTGACTTCCACTCCATTCATTGTCCATAGGCCTGTGCCAGAAAGTGAAGTATAGCGCTTGGATATTTATATTGACAATCGATAGAGTGGAAGTTGAGCAAGCGCTCCTCTTCTTCATTCAAGAAAGGGCTAGGCCGGTTCCTGGGTTCTAGAGTATAGAAAAATGGCACACAAAGTCAACTTCTTCATAACCATATACAATAGAAAAATCCTTTGCATTTACAAACATTTTAAAATTGAATAAATTATAATCACCACTGTAAACAACGTATCCAGACTGCACTGTGAGCTTATCCAACCTTCCATGCAGCAGTTAGATCCTCGTGTGGTCTGTCCCAGCGCATTCATGCTCTGCAATGAAGTAAACAGGAGGGCAGAGATGCTGACCAACTGACGGGGAAGCACACCAGGTCAGTGTCTCTGCCATCCTGTTCACTTCATCGTAGCCCAAGAATAAGTGTGGACAGGATCTAACTGCAGCTTAGAAGCTTGGATAAGCTCACAGTGAAGTCAGGATACATTGTTCACAGTGGTGATTATAATGAATTCAATTTGAAAATGTTAGTAAATACAAAGGATTTTTGTATTATAAATGGTTATGAAGAAGTTAACTTGGTTTGCCATTTTTCTATGCTATGGACAATGAGCAGTTGAGTGGAATAACTGCAATACAGCTATATTTTCGACGTAGGTCATAAAAATGTTTCTGCACCCTGGTACTTATGGACGCGGAACATCATTTTTTTAATGCGACACTGTGACCAAAGTCACGGTGAATGCATTACAGTTCAGACGCCATCTTACCTCAGGGTAGATTGCATCGTTATCCCAGGGGGTGTCACCACCCCATGCAACTACATAAAAAAAGTTGTCCCTCTCGTCCCAAAAATGATATTCAGTGCAGGAAGCATACACTTTCCATGCCTCCAACACTGATAGTGAGGAAGAGGATCCCGCCTTTCTTTAAAGGGAACCTGTCATCCCCCCAGGGCGCTTTTAAGTAAAAGAGCCACCTTCAGCAGCACTAAGGCTGCATTCTGTGAAGGTGGCTCTTCTGTTTCTGACCGCTAGTAATGCTGAAATATCGACTTTTATAAATAGCTCCTCATACCTCTAATGTGTCACATAGGTATAGTGTGTCCCCCTGTATCAGCCGCCTACCATCCGTCCATCATGGCCCTTGTCTTGTGTCTGGACACTGCCCACCATCCATCAATCATGCCCCTGTGTGTCGCTGCCTCCTGTTTTGAATGCCAGCGCCTCCGCTGTGACAAGAGTTCTCGGGCATGTGCAGTGCGCGCTGCCCGAAAACCAACATCAGGCTATTGCACCTGCATGTTGCGAAATTTCAAACTCTAAATAAGCGCCCTCCTCCTCCTCCTATTCAGGTGATGCTGAACCACCACAAAGGTGCCCCAGGGCAGAAGGTGAATCCGCACTCCCCATTACTGATCCAGTATAGACCGCTCCCCCTGAAATTTATGAGCCACTGATTCCTGATTTTATGGTGCAATCAGAAATCAAGTTTGACTCCACCGGCCTCACAGAAATAGACTTTTTCAAAGTCTTTTTCTCTGAGGATTGTGATAACCTCAAAGTGGGCCAAACTAATTTGTACACTCATCAATTTTTGGCACAAAACCCAGATTCATAATTTTTTAACCCTTTTCTGACATGAGACATACTATCCCGGTCACGGTACCCGGGCCCCTATGACCGGGGATGGGATAGTATGTCTAAGTGATCAGCGGTGCCCGGAGGAGCGCCGCTGATTGCGACCGGGTGTCAGCTGATTATCACAGCTGACACCCGGGACTATCTGTCAGGGGCAGTCACGGACCACCAACAGCACGTTAACCCGTGGCACACTGCGATCAAACATGATCACAGTGTACCGGGGGATTAGGGAAACATCAACAGGGAGGGGGCTCCTTGCGTGCTTCCCTGAGACCCCAAAGCAGTGCAATGTGCTGCGCTGCTCTGGGGGCCTCCTTCCCTGCATGCCCCCGGATCCAATATGGCAACTGGGGTCTTTGGAGGCCTGCAGGAAGGCGGGGCAATAAAATAAAGTAAAAAAAGAAAAAAAAGTGTAAAGATAAATTATAAAATATCCCTAAATAAATTTAAAAGAAAAAAAATATTCCCTAATAAATTCATGTTTTGGAAAAAAAACAAAGAAACAATAAAAGTACACATATTTAGTATCGCCGAGTCCGTAACGACCCGCCCTATAAAACTGTCCCACTAGTTAACCCCTTTAATGAACCCCTTAAAAAATAAAAAAAACAGAGCAAAAACAATGCTTTATCATCATACCACTGAACAAAAAGTGCAATAACGCACGATCAAAAAGACATCTATAAATAACCATGGTACCACTGAAAAAAACATTGTCCCGCAAAAAATGAGCTGCCATACAGCATCATCAGCGAAAAAATAAAAAAGTTATAACTCGCAGAATAAAGCAATGCAAAAATAATTATTTTTTATATAAAATTGTTTTCATTGCATAAAAGCACCGAAACAGAAAAAAACTACATAAAAGAGGTATCACTGTAATCGTACTGACCCGAAGAATAAAACCGCTTTATCAATTTTACCACATACGGAACGGTTTAAACGCACCCCCAAAAGAAATTCATAAAATGCTTGTTTTTGTTCATTCTGCATCCCAAAAATCGGAATAAAAAGCGATCAAAAAATGTCACGTGCCCGAAAATTGTACCAATAAAAATGTCAACTCGTCCCGCAAAAAATAGGACCTCATATGACTCAAATGACAAAGCTCTCAAAATGTGGTGATGCAAAAACTATTTTTACAATAAAAAGCGTCTTTTAGCATATGACAGCTGCCAAACATAAAAACCCACCATAAATAGTAAATAAAACCCCCCTTTATCACCCCCTTAGTTAGGGAAAAATAATAAAATTGAAAAAGGTATTTATTTCCATTTTCCCATTAGGGTTAGGGTTAGGGCTAGGGTTAGAGTTAGAGCTAAGGTTAGGGCAAGGGTTAAGGCTAGGGTTAAGGCTAGGGTTAGGGTTAGAGCTAGGGTTAGGGCTAGGGTTAGGGCTGAGATTAGGGTTAGGGGTGTGTTGGGGTTAGGATTGGAGTTAGAATTGGGAGGTTTCCACTGTTTAGGCACATCAGGCGCTCTCCAAACACAACATGGTGTCTGATCACAATTCCAGCCAATTCTGCATTGAAAAAGTCAAATGGTGCTTCTTCCCTTCCAAACATATGGTGTATCAGCCAACTCAGGATAAATTGCACAACAACCTTTGGGGTCTCCTGTTACCCTTGGGAAAATAAAAAATTGGGGGCAAAAATATGTTTTTTGTGGAAAAAAATATGATTTTTTTATTTTTATGGCTCTACGTCATAAACCTCTGTGAAGCACTTGGGGTTCAAAGTGCTCACCATACATCTAGATAAATTACTTGGGGGGTCTAGTTTCCAAAATGGGGTCACTTTTGGGGGGTTCAACACTTTAGCTACATCAGAGGCTCTCCAAATGCAATATGACACCCGCCGACCATTCCATCAAAGTCTGCATTCCAAAACGTCACTACTTCCCTTCCAAGCCCCAACGTGTGCCCATACAGTAGTTTTCTCCCACATATGGGGTATCAGCGTACTCAGAACAAATTGGCCAACAACTTTTGGGGTCCAATTTCTCCTGTTACCCTTGGGAAAATAAAAAAATTGGGGACTAAAATATCATGTTTGTGGAAAAAATGATTTTTTTATTTTCATGCCCGGGCGTTATAAACTTTTGTGAATCAATTGGGGGTTCAAAATGCTCACCACACATCTAGATAAGTTCCTTGGGGGGGTCTAGTTTCCAAAATTGTGTCATTTGTGGGGTTTTCCACTGTTTTGGCACATCAGGGGCTTTCCAAATGCGACATGGCGTTCCATCTCAATTCCAGTCAAAAAAGTCAAATGGCACTGCTTCCTTTCCGAGCTCTGCCATGCGCCAATATAGTGGTTTACCCCCACATATGGGATATCAGCGTACTCAGGAAAAATTGCACAATAACTTTTGGGGTCCTTTTTCCCTTGGGAAGATAAAAATTGGGGGTGAAAAGATCATTTTGTGGAAAAAATAGGATTTTTTAATTGTACGGCTGTACCTTATAAACTTCTGTGAAGCCCTTGGAGGTTTAAAGTCCTCACCACATATCTAGATATGTTCCTTGGGGGGGGTCTAGTTTCCAAAATGGGGTCACTTGTTGGGGGTTTCCACTGTTTAGGCACAACAGGGGCTTTCCAAACGTGACATGGCATCCGATCTGAATTCCAGCCAATTTTGCAGTGAAAAAGTCAAATGGCGCTCCTTCCCTTCTGAGCTCTGTCATTCACCGAAACAGTGGTTCCCCCCAGAGATCAGGTATCAGCGTACTCAGGACAAATTGCACAATAACTTTTGCAGTCCAATTTCTCCTGTTACCCTTGGTAAAATAAAAAAATTGGACCTGAAGTAATTTCTTTGTGAAAAAAAGTTAAATGTTCATTTTTTTAAACATTTAAAAAATTCCTGTGAAGCACCCAAAGGGTTAATAAACTTCCTGAATGTGGTTTTGAGCACCTTGAGGGGTGCAGTTTTTAGAATGGTGTCACTTTTGGGTATTTTCTATCATATAGACCCCTCAAAGTGACTTCAAATGTGATGTGGTCCCTAAAAATAAAATGATGTTGTAAAAATGAGAAACCGCTGGTCAACTTTTAACCCTTATAACTTCCTAACAAAAAAAAATGTTGGTTCCCAAATTGTGCTGATGTAAAGTAAACATGTGGGAAATGTTACTTATTAAGTTTTTTGTGTGCCATATCTCTGTGTTCAAAGTTGGAAAATTGCAAATTTCCTTTTTTTCACAAATAAACACAAGTTATATCAATGAAATTTTACCACTATCATGAAGTACGGTATATATTGAGAAAACAATGTCAGAATCACCAGGATCCATGGAAGCATTTTAGTGTTATTACCTCATAAAGGGACAGTGGTCAGAATTGTAAAAATTGGCCCGTCATCAACGTGCAAACCACCCTTGGGGGTAAAGGGGTTAACTGGACTCCTGTAGATGCAGTTGAAATGATGACGTTTTGGGGCCTGGTCCATCCCATGGGGATCCTGAAGAAGCCAGAACTTCAGCAACATTGGAGTGTTGATGTTTCATCCCACACTCCAGTGTTCTGAATGGTCAAGATCCGGACATGTTTTCAGGCTATTCACAAATTCCTGCATTATAATGATAATGACCGTTTGTTAAAAAGATCGGGCGGTCATCGAAAACTTCAACAAAAAAGTTTGCTGAAGTGTACATGCAACAAACAGACATCTGCATGTATGAGTCCCTAATCCATTTGAAAGGGAGTCTCAAATTCCGTCAGTACCTGCCCAGTGAGAGGGACAGGTACGGAATTAAACTCTGTAAGCTGTGTGAGAGTATCTCAGGGTACACACACAGGTTTAGAGTTTATGAAGGGAAGAACACCCAGATTGAACCCCCTGAATACCCCCCTGAGTGGGAAAATTGTGTGGGATTTTGTGCACTCACAGCTGGATCAAGGTTATCATCTCTATGTGGATAACTGTTATACCTGCATCCCACTTTTCAACTCCCTCTCTACACGAGGTACTGCAGCCTGCGGAACGGTCTGCAAAAATCAGAGAGGCCTCCCAAAAATGCTAATTGATAAGATGCTCAGAAGGGGTGACAGAAGTACCCATTGTAGCGACCACCTGCTGGTGGTTAAGGACAAGAGGGATGTCTTTTTCTTGACCACCGTACATGGTGATGGCAGCACTCTCAGCAATGTACGAGGTACCTCTACACAGGTCACCAAACCAGACTGTGAGCTGGGGTACAACAAAAACATGGGGGCATTGATCTCTCTGATCAAGTCCCCCAGCTGTACAGTGCTTTGAGAAAGGCCAAGTCTCCATTCCAAAATGTCACTCCTTCCCTTCCGAGTGCTGCCATGCACCCAAACAATGGTTTTCTCCCACATATGGGGTATTAGCATACTCAGGAGAAATTGCACAACAACTTTTGGGGTCCATTTTCTCCTGTTACCCTTGTAAAAAAAAAAAAAATAAAGTCTGTCTAAACGATTATGTTTGAGGAAAAAAATAGTTTCTTTTTTTCATGGCTCTACATTATAAACTTTTGTGAAATACTTGGGGGTTCAAAGTGCTCATCTATATAAGTTCCTTAAGGAGTCTATTTTGCATAATGGGGTCACTTGTGGAAGGTTTCCACTGTTTAGGCAAATCAGGGCATCTCCAAATGCGACATTGTGTCCACTCTCATTTCCAGCGAGTTTTGCATGGAAAAAGTCAAACTGTGCAACTTCCCTTCCGAGCCCTGCCGTGTGACAAACAATGGTTTTCTCCCACATAATTGCACAACAATTTCTCCTGTTACCTTTGCAAAAATAAAAAAAAAATTGGGTCTAAAGTAATATTTTAGCGAAAAAAAGTTAAATGTTCATTTTTTCCTTTTATATTCCATTAATTGCTGTGAATCACGTGGACAGTTAATAAACTTCTTGAATGTGGTTTTGGGCACCTTGAGGGGTGCAATTTTTAGAATGATGTCACTTTTGGGTGTTTTCTCTCATATAGACGCATCTAATGATTTCAAATGAAAGGTTGTCCCTAAAAAAAATTGTGAAATGTGAATTAACTATTTTGCGTGACATACCTCTGTGATATAAGGGCATGAAAATTCAAGTTTGAAAATTGCTAAATTTTATAAATTTTCACCAAATTTGTTTTTTTTCACTAATAGAAGCAAGTCATATCGAATAAATTTTACCACTATCGTGAAGTAAAATATGTCATGAAAAATCATTCTCAGAATCACCAGGATCTGTTGAAGTGTTCTAGAGTTATTTCCTCATAAAGTGACAGTGGTCAGAATTGGAAAAATTGGCCCGATCATTAAAGTGCAAACCAACTTCGAGGGTAAAAGGAGTTAAGGTATAAAGCGTTAATTGGATTGAGCCAGCTTTTCTTGCCTTATGTACATTTTCTTCTACAGTAGTAAAGCTAACATGACAGGATCTTTCTGTCCCAAGGCCCATGTAAGCATGAGTACTTTTTTTCTTATGAGTTCTTCATACCGACATGCATACCCCTGGTCTCACTACTCAGTGTGACTCTAGTGAATACTCAAGACTTAACGTGAAACAGAATAGTCAAGAGATCTAGGGTCAGTACCAAGATGGCTCATAATAGAGAAAGAAAAAAGACAAATGTCAAGTGGATGATCAAAGGAAAATCCAAGATCAGCAACGGAAATCAGAACACAACTTAGAGCACAGAGCAAACACTGACACCTCTTGAGCAAAGCAACAATTGGCAATAGTCTAACAATTTTCAGAGTGTTGATATTCCCTCTAACTACCCACAATGGATGACACCTGGACGGGATCCCACAGAATCAGCGAGATAGGATGACTGATCTGTCATTCACAATATGAAAAAGATTTTTTAGTAGGAGTTTTATTAAACTACCATGGATTCACCGTAGAAGCGCAATAACCTGACAAAATGTATTAGAATATCACTTTTATTTGTAAATATAAACCTACCAAAAAGTGCAATTGAACAAACCACCACCACAAGATACGCATGATATAGACAAATATTTCAATAGAAGAGACAGGAGGAGATGCCTGGCCCTGCTCTACTACTGAACAATCTTGTCTAGCAGAAGAGGTTGGCACCCTATTCCTGCGCAATTGGTGCCCCTGCTGAACGACAGCTCATCCTGCTTACACTAACAGGCCCTAAGTAGGACAGGGGGACAGAAGCCTTATTAATGTAAATATGGAATGGAACTCAGAGTAGCTGAGGAAGGTGTCAAAATATACATATAGAGATGAGTGACTTTGCCTTTTTTAGGGTCGAGTCGGGTTTCATGAAACCCGACTTTCTCAAAAGTCGGGTCGAATGAAATCGGCCAACTATAGGGAAAATTCGGAGGCCAACTGAAACACGAAACCCAATGCAAGTCAATGGGGAAGCAAAGTCGGCAGTGAGTGGAGGTCAGTAAACACACCTACAGTGCCCATTTCAATGCCAACGACATCAATTCTTATTACTTAAGCTTGTCATCCTTAACTTACTTTATAATAATAGTTACGCACTGAAAACTGGGGGTTATTTGGATAAAGTTGCGGGGGGTGGGGCTGGCTCCAGGTTTTCATGTGCCCAAGGCCAAATAGTGTCAGTGCGCCCCTTTAACACATACCACAACTCATGATGCTCTGATGCGGCACAGAAATATAGGTATAGTACAATGACAAATACTTCACTGCTTACATGACATGACAGATCTATTTTAAATTGTACAATAGCTCGAAAAAAGGACAGTATATTACTCCATACAGTATTATGGCCACCACATTGTGAGCCATACAGAATAATGAGCCCCATATATTTCTCCATACAGAATAATTGGTCACATATAATGTTCCATACAGTATATGATGAGCTCCACATAATGCTACAGTATATGATGGGCCCCATGGATGATGCTCCAGTGTGTTATGGACCCAAATAATGCTCCATATATAATGGGACCCATTTCTAATGCTCCAATGTATAATGTGTCCCATAGATGCTGCTCCAGTGTCTGATCTGCCCTATTTAGAATGCTCCAATATATGATGGGCCCAATGGAAGATGCTCCAGTGTCTTATGGGCCCTAATAATGCTCCATATATAATGGGCCCCATTTCTAATGCTCCAGTGTATCATGTGCCCCATAGATGCTGCTCCAGTGTCTGATCTGCCCCACTTGGAATGCTCCACTATATGATGGGCCTCATGGATGATGCTCTAGTGCCAGATGTCCCCCATTTGGAATGCTCCAGTATATGATGGCCCCAAAGATGCTGCTCCAGTTTCTGATCTGCCCCATTAGAATGCTTCAGTATATGATGGACCTCATGTATGATGCTCCAGTGTCAGATGTCCCCCATTTGGAATGCTCCAGTATATGATGGGCCCCATAGATGCTGTTCCAGTGTCTGATCTGCCCCATTTAGAATGCTTCAGTATATGATGGACCTCATGGATGATGCTCCAGTGTCTGATGTCCCCCATTTGGAATGCTCCAGTATATGATGGGCCCCATAGATGCTGCTCCTGTGTCTGATCTGCCCCATTTAGAATGCTCCAGTATATGATGGGCCTCATGGATGATGTTCCAGTGTCAGATGTCCCCCATTTTGAATGCTTCAGTTTATGATGGGCCCCATTTTTAATTAACCCAGGCATGGTATGTGAAAAGAGCTCCATGGAGTAATCTGAAGTGTGTGCTGCCGCATCCTTCATTTTTGGTGTGGGTGAAGGACACAAGGAAAGTGGTTGCTCCTGACCAGAAGCCTACACTTATGACTTAGTGCTTGCATTTTTTTAACCTTCAGAAGAGGAGGCGATAGAGCTGGAGGCTGTTTCAGCAATGTAAGCCAAAAACAGTTCTTGATGCTCTGGCTTTCAAAGCAGTCTACCTACTCCCAGAAAAAGGAGCCTTACAGGCCTTCCAGAGCTACACCATGACGCAGGCTCAACACCTCCTGCCTTAGCTGCTATTGTGTTTTTGGCACTACCAGCAGATGCACCACCACCACCATCAGTACCAGTTGGCCCTCCACGCCCTCGTCGGCGTCCTCTTCCACCATACTTCCTCATGTTTTATAAAATTGACCCAAAATACCAGCAGATATATGGTACTTTATCAGAAGTGTACAGCTCTATACAGTCTAGGGATAACAGTAAATCTCTGTATATATTTCATGAGTCATATACAGATGCTCACAGGCTCAGTATGGATTACCCAATAAAATAAAAAGTGAAAAAGGGTACAGTATCACCAGATACAAGGTATATATAGTATAGTGTAAACATTCTGAATCTCCGTATACATTTCAGGAGGCAGACACAAACGCTCTCAGGCCCAGTATGGATTACACAAGAATATGAAAAGCTGTAAATGGGAAATGTAACACAGGCGTACAGCTGTATACAGTGTTGACCAAATTTGAAATCTCGGTATATATTTCCGCAGTCACCCTCAGACACTCACTCAGTCTGGGTTTGACCATAATAAAAAATGTTGGAAAAAAGGTACTGGATAACAAGATAGCAAGTATATATATTATAGGGTACAATTGAAATCTCCGTATACATAGACCCATAGTCAGTCTCAGACGCTTACTCAGTATGGATTTGACCGTAATACTAAATGTCGAACAAAGGTACTGTATAACAAGGTACAAGCTGTATCGAGTATAGGGTAAAAATTGATATCTCCAATTCACCGTATATACAGTATAGAAGGCGTAAACCACACACGCTCACTCACTATGGATGATACCGTAATAAAATTTTTGAACAAAGGTACTGTATCAGCACATACCAGGTGTATCTAGTCTAGGGGTAAAAGTACATTTCCGCCTATACTTCCCAAGTCAGACACAGACACTAACAGGTTAACTATGTATTACACCAGAATTTAACAAGTAGAAAAAGGGAAAGGTAGTCGAAGCATACAACAGTATACAGTGTTATGGTACTTTTAAATCTTCATATATATTTCAATCTCAGTAAGCCATTCCAGACTCTCTGCTACTGGAAACTACATGGATAAAAGTACAGACTGAAATTCGAGTGTTATCAGAAATTTAGGAATTACTCATCGCAGGAAAACCTCCCGGTAGATGTTGCAGAGGCGATGCAGACCCTCAATTACTGTGTCTGTGGAGACAGCGAAAATGGTTCTTCATGAAGAAAGAATTGCTTTATCGCAGTAGCGTGGATTACATTACCATTACTCGTCTCCATCAAATTGTGATCACAGGGAGAGAGGTACACATGGTCCTCACTGCCTATCATGATGTGTCTGGTCATTTTGGAGTGCCAAAGACAGAAGCCACAGGCCGTAGACAATTCTATTGGATTGGCATCAGAGGAGACATTGAAAAATGGTGGCAGGAATGTCACACGTCTGTGACTATCACAACTGTGAAAGGTGATCATAAAGCACCACTGCATCCGCTTGTAAGTTGACGTCCATTACAAATGGTAGCCATTGATCATCTGAAGGTAGTGGCAAGCAGGACAGGCCATAGCTACATCTTAACCATCATCGATCATTACACCAAATTTCTAGTGGCCATCCCTGTGAAGAATTTAACTGCCCAGATTACACAGCGGTGGAGCAGGGAGAGGTAAGTATTGCAACTTGCAATTGCTGTGGCCATGACCAAGCAGGGGGGGCACACTCGTGGTCGACGGTACTGGCACTGGGTCCCTCATAGTACGCTGGTGTGTCTGATGGTGAGTGGGCCCTTTCACCGTCAGAGACACTGTATTGAACTATGAGGGGCCCTGTGCCAATGCCGTCGGCCATCTGTGGGCCCATCCACCTGTTCAGAGCAACGGCACTTGTCTGGGTGCGCCAGGTGTTTACCCCAGCCATTGGGGGGTGGGCAGCCCATTTAGGGAGGTTTAAAAAATGGCATATGTTGATGTGTTGGCTGGACATTCAGCTGCTTCTTCCTCCACCACCTCGTCCAGGACAGTTACCTGACCAGACAATGACTGACTGTCGTCAAGGCTTTCCTCCTCCTCTGCAAATGCCTGATCCTTAATGTGTGCCAAACTTTTCATGAGCAGACACATAAGTGGGATGCTCATGCTTATGAGGCGTCATCTGCGCTTACCAGCTGTGTGCATTTCTCAAAACACTGAAGGACTTTACAGAAGTCTTTCAACTTTGACCACTGCACACCCGACAATTCCATGTCTTCCCTCAAACTGCCTGCCCGTGTATCCTCCCACAAATGCATTACAGCCTGCCTCTGTTCGCACAGCCTGTCAACCATGTGCAGGTTGGAGTTCCACCTTGCTGCAACATCTATGATTACGCGGTGGTTGGAGAGGTGGAGCAATCGCTGCAGCTTCTGCATATGACTGGAGTGTACGGCCGAGCGACGGATGTGCGGGCACAGTCTTCACACCTTATGGAGCAGGAATGTTAACTCTGGATAATTATTAAGGAAGCACTGCACCACCAGGTTCAAAGTGTGAGCCAGGCAAGGTATGTGTGAGAGTTTTGCACAAGCTATGGCTGCCACATAATTAAGGCCGTTATCACTAACTACCTTGCCTGCCTCAAGATGTAGACTGCCCAGCCATGACTCTGTTTGTCGCTGCAAGTAGTTGGCCAGTACCTCCGCGGTGTGTCTGTTGTAGCCCAAAGACATCATCTTTAACACAGCCTGCTGACGCTTACCACTAGCTGTTCGATAGTGGGACACCTTGTGTGCAACACTGCCAGCTGCGGATGGAGTGCTCATGCAACTGCGCTCTGTGGACGAGCTTTCGCTGATGGAGGAGGAGGAGCAAAAGCCTACAGCCAACTGTTTCCTATACTGTGGGCTAGGCAGCACTGTTCCACCGCCGCTGTCCTCAGTGGAGCCTGCATCCACGACATTAACCCAGTGCGCAGTGATGGACACGCAATGGCCCTGGCCATGCCTACTGGTCCATGCATCTGTTGTGAGGTGCAACTTCCCACTCACTGACTGTTTTAGTGCTTGGACAATGTGGTCTTTCACATGCCGGTGGAGGGCAGGGATGGCTTTTCAAGAAAAGAAGTGCCAAGTGGGTAGGCCATAGCATGCGACAACGTAGGCCATGAGGTCGCGGAAAGCTTCGCTTTCAACCAAATGGTATGGCATCATCTCTAATGAGATTAGTTTGGCAATGTAGGCATTCAAACAAAGTGTACGCGGATGAGACGATGAGTACTTTCTTGTCCATCTCAGAGTGTCTGGTAGGGTGAGCTGGACTGGAGAGCTGCATATGGGGGAAGTAGCGGTGGACCGGATGAAGTGAGAGGGGGTTGGTGATGGTATTGGTGGTGATGGCCTAGATTCAGTGTTGTGTTGCAAAACCATTGTGATTCCCTGAGAGCTTTGACCTTGCGACGACACCTCCATATTTAGTGCTGGTGGTGTGCTTAACAGTGGCGGTGGTCTTACAGTGAGGGAAGTGATGGAGCGTTAATGACTACCTTCAGTCGGAGCAGGTGCACATGTGCTACCTGAGGTTTTGTAGTCCGTCCACGCTTGCAAGTGCATGCTGATTAAATGTCTAAGCATGCAACTGGTATTCAAATTTCTGATTTGCCAGATAACCGCTGCTGCGATGTCCATGCCTGCTGCGGATCCTTCTCCTTATCTGAACTATTGCCAGCGCCACCCTCCTTCCCCAATGGATGCCAATCCGGGTCAAGAACTGGGTCATCCATCACCTCCTCTTCAAAGTCATCTGCACCTTCCTCTTTACCTTCCTCTGTGTCACTGTGTAAGGTGGTATAGTATGCGGGAAGGGACACCTAAGTTTCATCAGGGTCAGATTCTGGCTCAATAGACTGCGAGGGCAATGTAGTGCTCTGGGTCGATGTACCAGCAGAATCATATAGTAGTGGCTGTGCATCAGTGCACTCCATGTCAGATTCATCTTGGACTGGGGAATTCAGGATTTGACTGGATAACCCAGGCATGGTATGTGAAAAGAGCTCCATAGAGTAATCTAAAGTGTGGGCTGCTGCATTCTTAACTTTTGGTGGGGGTGAAGGACACAAGGAAAGGTGTTTTTCCTGACCAGAACCCTGCACTGACGACTCCGTTCTTACAGGTTTCGAACGTTCAGAAGAGGATGCAATAGAGCTGGTGGCTGTTTCAGCAATGTATGCCAAAACCTGTTCCTGATGCTCCAGCTTCAAAAGCGGTTTTCCTACTCCAAGAAAAGGCAACCTTACAGGCCTTCTTGGGTCAGACGATGACGCAGGCTCAATACTTCCTGCCCTAGCTGCTATTGTGCTTTTGCCAGAACCAGCCGATGCACCACCACCATCAGTACCAGCTGCGCCCCCCTGCCCACGTCCGCGGACTCTTCCACCATACTTCCTCATGTTTGGGAAAATGTACCAAAAATACCAGCAGAGAGATGGTACTGTATGAGGAGTGTCCAGCTGTGTAAGGTGTATGAAAAAAATTAAATCTACGTATATATTTTGTTAGTCACAGACGCTCTCACAGTATGTATTGGACCGTAATCCAACAAGCAGATATACGGAACTGTATCAGAAGTGTACAGCTGTATACATTTTTTGTGTAACTAACAATCTCTGTATATTTATTTACGGAGTGTCACACACACACGCTGACTCTGTATAGATGTTACTGTAATGCGATCGGCAGATATACAATACTGTTTGAGAATCAAACATCTCTATACGGTGTCTGTATGGAAAATTGTCAATCTCCATTTATTTGTATAGGGACTGACACACGCTGTCTCTGTCTAGTTTTCACTGTAGTCAAACAGCAGATATACAAAACTGTTTGAAAAGCGGACAGCACTCTAAGGTGTAGGTATGGAAAAAAGGAAAAACTCCTCTGCTTGTTTTTCCAGAGTAACACACAGATAGCTTCTATTTGTCCGTGATACCAGCCGGTACATGGAAATGTGTGAGGATCATACACCGCTATACGGTGTCTGTATGGAAAATTGTTAATCTCTGTCTATTTGTATAGGGACTGACACACACTGTCTCTGTCTAGTTTTCACCATAATCAAACAGCAGATATATGAAACTGTTTGAAAAGCGGACAGCCATCTAAGGTGTAGGTCTGGAAAAACGGACAAACTCCTCAGCTTTTTTTACCAGAGTAACACACAGATAGCTTCTATTTGTCCATGATACCAGCCGGTACACGGTAGTGTGTGAGGATCGTACACCGCTATACGGTGTCTGTATGGAAAATTGTCAATCTCCGTCTATTTGTATAGGGACTGACACACACTGTCTCTCTCTAGTTTTCACCGTAATCAAACAGCAGATATATGAAACTGTTTGAAAAGCGGACAGCACTCTAAGGTGTAGGTCTGGAAAAACGGAAAAACTCCTCGGCTATTTTTACCAGAGTAACACACAGATATCTTCTATTTGTCCGTGATACCAGCTGGTACACGGTAGTGTGTGAGGATCGTACACCGCTATACGGTGTCTGTATGGAAAATTGTCAATCTCCGTCTATTTCTACAGGGACTGACACACGCTGTCTCTGTCTTGTTTTCACCGTAGTCAAATAGCAGATATACGAAACCGTTTGAAACTGTTCTAAGGTGTAGGTCTAGAAAAACGGACAAACTCCTCAGCTTTTTCTTCCAGAGTCACACCCAGATAGCTTCTATTTGACCGTGATACCAGCCGGTACACGGTAGTGTGTGAGGAGCGTACACCACTATATGGTCTGTGAAAAAATGAACGCTCAGTAACTCACCAGGACAAAATAATAAAAGTTGGAGTGGTTTGAAAAAAGCAGTTTGAGCACCAGTGTGTACACAGCAATGCAGCTAGTAGGAAGCCTTACAATGCAGCCTAATCACCACCAGCGCTGCTGCACAAAAGCAAAAATTCTCCCCTTTCACTGCACACTAACTGTACAGTGAAAAGCGCTATCAGCAGAAGCAGTTTTTATTTTCTTCTTCCCTGCCTAACTCTCTCCCTATTCAGAATCAGCAGCAGCACCTCTCCCTATGCTAAGATCGGCAGAAGTAAGATGGCGGTCGGTGGTCACAGCCTTTTATACCCACTGTGACGCCACACAAAGCCAGCCAATCACTTCAATGCCCTTCTCTAAGATGGTGGTGGGCACTGCCTATGTAATCGCGTTGCCCACAGTGTGCGTCCTCCATCACTGGCTGAAAAAAGGCGCTGGAAGCATCATTTGAAACACAACTTTGGCGATCGGGTCGCCGACCTCATGGCCGACCTCACGCTATGGTCGGGTTTCGTTTCATGAAACCCGACTTTGGCGAAAGTCGGTGATTTTTTAAATTGACCGACCCATTTCGCTCAACTCTATATACATATACTCCATCAAAATGGTTCAACGGTGAAACCATGTCTTTCACAATACTCACACCTGTGCGTCAGATTGGGCTGTAGAGCCATCACTCACAATTCTGACAGCTCAGCATGCCCGCAATCACACAGGGTGGCAGAGCTGTTATTCACAGTGTCCATACGACACCGTGAATGGTGGAACCATGACATCTGTTAGTGTTGTGGCGCCCCTGAGGGTTCAGTCGACACAGAGGTACTGCACCTCCTCCTGAGGTGTGGTACCCCACTATTCAGGTAAGGTGGAGACCCCTGACCATGCTCCAACACCTGCATCCCACACAACACAGTGGTGTAGCAAAGCACCCTTTGGTGGCTCCCTGCTTGGAACACGAAGCGTACTGGGAGGCGGGTGGAGTTTAGTCTGCACTAAAGAGCGGGAAGAGGATAGGATATAGAGAGATGGTCACAGGCGTCTGACGAGGTCGGACCTGTGTAAGGAGATCCCCTGAGAGGGATGAAGGAGGGAAAGTGCTGCAGCCGACCTCAGTGATCTGGGTCCACTGGCACAGGAAAGGAACATTGAAAGAAAGCCTGACTCTCCATAAGAAGGAAAGGATCAGTACGGAACGTGAGGAGAGAAAGAGAACAGAGGATTGAGGGTTAGAAGAGAACCCCTCTCAAGTTCTAGGCGCAAGGCCGGGGTCCGGTCCCCAAGGTTGTTTGGATACTTATGGTCCTGCAACAGACACCGGAGGAATAGAAGTTTGTCATCACTTTATTCCCACATCAGACTTGGGGGTACAACAGCAGAGCCAGGACTTGGTAGCACAGAGTCCCCGAAGCAGGCTACAGCTGTCTGCCGTGCAATTAGAGTTCATAGGAACATCTGACAGGAGGAACTCCAGTGTAACTCAGTACTAGGAGTACTTCACTTAAAGGCGCTAAGAGGTAGAAGTTCAGAAAAGGCACATAAGTTGGAGGAGTGTTGGAAAGAAGTGCTTCATCTTGCCTGGAGGTTGACTGAGCTCCTGACCTGGAGGACACAGCACCGATGCGGGCTCTTGAGCCCCCACAGACTGTGAGTAAAGCTTTGGAACTACATGCCCTGGTGTCCTCCACTTATTCCTGCGTCAACTCGCCCAGCACTGCTACATCCCTTGCACCCGACACTACACCATCTAAGTGTCGCTACATTCACTCTGCCCTTGGACTACAGCCCTGCCTGTGGAGGGCTATACCATCACTGCGGCACCACACCATCTGTCCCAGAGGAACTGTCTGCAGCGTCGGCTTAACATCTACCTTGCCGAACACCACAGGTGGCGTCACGACTTACACATTGACACTGAACATCTACAATGGGCGCCCAGGGCCACGGGCCGGGTTCCAGCTACCGTGACATCTCCCGTTGAGGACCATCGAGCCCGGTACCGAGTACCCCACTGCCCTGGGTGTGAGGGTGACCCAGTGTACTTATAAATTATATTCTGTTAAAGAGAACTTGTCAGCAGGTTGAGATACAGCCACCACCTTTCAGGGCTGATAGACAGAATTCTATAATGCTGTATAAAAGCGCCCAACCTGGCCTGTAAGAGAAGAAAAATAACTTTTATTCTACTCACCTGCAGGGGGAGTCTGGTGTGAAGGATGAACATTTGCCGTCCTCCTTCTTGCATGTGGATGACACGTCCCTACATCATACACACAGAGTCCTCAGCATTGCAATCCTGTACAGGCATACTTCTCTGCCCTGTTAAGGGCAGAGCAAAGTACTGTGGTGCACATGTGCAGGGGCTCTTTGACCTTAACCAGTGTGTGCGCACTGCAATGCTTTGCTCTGCCCTCAACAGGGCAGAGAATTACGCCTGTTTGGGAGAGCAATGCTGAGGAGACTGTGTGAATGATGAAGGGATACGTCATCCACACTAAGCAAGAAGAAGAGCGGCGATCATAAGAAGTTTTGGAGGCGCCAGTCCAAGAACATCAACACCCCTCAGACAGGCCTGCCCTGCAGGTGAGTATAATAAAAGTTATTTTTCTTATTTTTCAGGTCAGGTTGGGGGATTATATACAGCATTAGAGAAAGCTGTATATTTGCCCTTAAAGGTGGTGGCTGTATCTCATATCGTATTTATTGTATTTATTAACTTACACTTCAATGCAGCTTTCAGCATTACAGATATCTGATCTGTATGCAGCGTTGGCTTACCATCTTACTTGCCAAACACCACAGGTGGCGTCACGAACTATTCATATAAACTTTAACTCCATTAACATCACCGCCATTGATATTGGGCGCCCAGGGCCACGGACCGGGTCACCGCTGCTGTGACACATTCTCGCCTTGACACCGGCCCGGTACCGAGTACCCCGCTGCCCTGGGTATGCGAGGGTGACCCACATCGGTCACCACCATCTTTGAGAAGGGCATGCAAGTGATTGGCTGGCTTTGTGTGGCGTCACAGGGGCTATAAAAGGGCGTGAACGCCGACCGCCATCTTAATTCTGCCGATTTAAGCATAGGAAGAGCTGCTGCTGATGATTCTGTAGGGAGAGCGTTAGGCCGGGAAGAAGAACAAAAAAATTGCTTCTGCTGTTAGCGATTTCCACTTACAACACAACACTTTGTGTGTAGTGACAGGGGAGGCTCTATTTTTGTTCATCAGCTCTGTTTGTTATTAGGCTGCCTTATAAGGCTCCCTGATAGCTGCATTGCTGATTGCACACTGCTGTGCAAACTGCTTTTTTAAAAGCAAAAATACTTTTCTTCCTCTTTTCTGCACAGTTCCAAGCGTTCATTTTTCCACCCTTTTGTGTGTGCAGCAGTCCTGCTTATTAGGCTGCCAGCGTCCATACTTGGACTGAGAGCATCATTGTCAGCGTCCTCAAATCACTCGTGAGATCCAAATTCTCATCAATCCTATAGACACCCTCCACCTTGTCATACACCATCTAATTTCAGGCTGTTACATTGAGGTGTAATCTCTACTGGGCCTGAGACAATAGTTCAGCGTCCTCAAATCTCTAGTGAGATCCAAATTCTCGCCAATACTATATACACCCTCCAACTTGGCGTACACCATCCAATTTCAGCCTGTTACATTGAGGTGTAATCTCTCCTGGGCCTGAGACAATAGTTCAGCGTCCTCAAATCTATAGTGAGATTCAAATTCTCACCAATAGTAGATACACCTTCTACTTTGTTTTACAGTACCATATAGCTGGTGTTATTTTGGGTAAATTTTCACAAAAATGAGGAAGTATGGTGGAAGACGCCATGGAAGTGGGCAGGGGTTGCCAGCTGGTCCTTATGGTGGTGATGGTGGTGTTGCATCTGTTGGTAGTGGCAAAAGCACAATAGCACCTAAGGCAGGAGGTGTTGAGCCTGCGTCATCGTCTGGCTCCACAAGGCCTCGAAGGCTCTCTTTTCTGGGTGTAGGTAAACCACTTTTAAAGCCGGAGCTTCAGGAACAAGTTTTGGCTTACATTGCTGACACAGCCTCCAGCTCTCTCGCCTCCTCTTCTGAAGTTTCAAAAAATAAAAGCACTGAGTCGTCAGTGTAGGCTCCTGGTCAGGAACAACACCTTTCCTTGTGTCCTTCACCTCTACCAAAAGTGAAGGATGTGGCAGGCCACACTACCGATTACTCCATGGAGCTCTTTTCACATACCATGCCTGGGTTATCCAGTCAAATCCTGAATTCCCCAGTCCAAGATGAATCTGACATGGAGTGCACTGACGCACAGCCACTACTATATGATTCTGCTGGTACATCGACCCAGAGCACTACATTGCCCTCGCAGTCTATTGAGCCAGAATCTGACCCTGATGAAACTCAGGTGTCCCTTCCCGCATACTATACCACCTTACACTGTGACACAGAGGAAGGTGCACATGAAATTGAAGAGGAGGTGATGGATGACCCAGTTGTTGACCCAGATTGGCATCCATTGGGGGAAGAGGGTGCCGCTGCCAATAGCTCAGAAGAGGAGGAGGTGGATCCGCAGCAGGCAATGACATCGCAACAGCTGTTATCTGGGATGACCGTAGCAGTCCAAAAATGTGTTACAAAAACCAAAACAGTTGCAGGACAGCTTGGCCAGACGGTCAAATTAGCACAGCGTGCAAGGTCTCAAAATGTCTTCCATAGTAGTAAGAGTGCAGTGTGGCACTTTTTTGAACAAAATCCTAATGATAAGGCCAAGGTTATCTGTAAGAAGTGCGCAAAGACCTTTAGCCAAGGAAAAAATCTGAGAAATTTAAATATCAGTTGCATGCTTAGACATTTAACCACCATGCACTTACAAGCGTGGACGGACTACCAAACCTCATGTACCACATGTGCACCTGCTCCGAATGAAGGTAGTCAGCAACGCTACATCGCTTCCCCCTCTGCAAGCCCACCGGTTAGCACACGACCAGCAGCAAATGTCGAGGTGTCGTCGCAAGGGCAAAGCAGTCATGGAATCACAATGTTATTGCTACGAAAGTCTGAATCTAGGCCATCAGCAACACCACCAACACCATCACCAACCCTCTCTCAGTCCGCCATGTCCACCGCTAGTTCCACCATATGGAGCTCTCAAGTCCAGCTCACCCTACCAGAGACTCTGAGTAGGACAAGAAAGTTCTCATCCTCTCATCCACATACACTGGCTTTGAACGCCCACATTGCCAAACTAATCTCGTTAGAGATGATGCCCTACCGGTTGGTTGAAAGCAAAGCTTTCTGTGAGCTCATGGCCTATGCAGTACCAAGCTATGACCTACCCAGTCGGCACTTCTTTTCATGAAAAGCCATCCCAGCCCTCCACGTGCATGTGAAAGACCGCATTGTCCATGCACTCAAGCAATCAGTGAGTGGAAAGGTGCACCTCACAACAGATGCATGGTCCAGTAGGCATGGCTAGGGCCATTACGTGTCCATCACTGCGCCCTGGGTTAATGTGGTGGATGCAGGGTCCACAGGGGACAGCGGCGGTGGGACAGTGCTGCCTAGCCCACGGTATAGGAAACAGTTGGCTGTAGGCGTTCGACCCTCCTCCTCCTCCTCCAGAAGCGAAATCTAGTCCACAGAGTGCAGTCGCACGAGCACTCCAGCCGCAGCTGCCAGTGTTGCACACGAGTTGTCCCACTGTCGAACAGCTAGTGGTAAGCGTCAGCAGGCTGTGTTGAAGATGATGTGTTTGGGCGACAACAGACACACCGCGGAGGTACTGGCTGACTACTTGCAGCGACAAACTGAGTCATGGCTGGGCAGTCTACATCTTGAGGCAGGCAAGGTAGTTAGTGATAACGGCAGGAATTTTGTGGCAGCCATAGCCCTTTCAAAACTCAGACACATACCTTGCCTGGCTCACACCTTGAACCTGGTGGTGCAGTGCTTTCTCAATAATTATCCAGAGTTAACACTCCTGCTCCATAAGGTGCGAAGACTGTGGTTGCACATCCGCCGGTCGCCCGTACACTCCAGTCGTATGTAGAAGACGTAGCGATTGCTCCACCTTCCCAAGCACCGCCTAATTATCGAGATTACAACAAGGTGGAACTCCACCCTGCACATGGTTCAGAGGCTGTGCGAACAGAGGCAGCCTGTAATTCATTTGTGGGAGGATACACGGGCAGGCAGTTTGCAGGCAGACATGGAGTTGTCTGGTGTGCAGTGGTCGAAGCTGAAAGACCTCTGTAAAGTCCTTCAGTGTTTTGAGGAATGCTGGTAAGCGCAGACAGCGCCATCATAAGCCTGAGCATCCCAATTATGGGTCTGCTCATGCAAACTTTGACACACATTAAGGAGCAGGCATCTGCAGCCGAGGAGGAAGAGGAGGAGGGAAGCCTTGATAACAGTTAGCCATTGTCTGCTCAGGGAAGTCTCATGGACGACATGGAGGAAGAAGAGGAAGAGGAGGAGGAGGAGGATGATGGGGATGATTATTTTGGGGAGGAGGATGCTTCTCAGGGGGCAAGAAAAAATGTTGGCATGGCAAGGTCAGGTACAGGGTTTGTGCATGACTGGAGGGATGTTGAATTGCCAGAAAGTGCTCCTCCACCCAGCACTCGCAGTGCATCATTGACACCTGGAACATTGGCCTACGTGTCTGATTATGCCTTGCAGATCCTAAAAAGGGACCCCCGCATTGCCAAAATGATGAGCGATGATGAATACTGGTTGGCCAGCATCCTGGATCCACGCTATAAAGGCAAATTCCAAAACATCATGCCACAGGAGAACCTAGAGCTAATATTGGCTAACAAACAAGCATCTCTGGTAAACCGTTTGTTTGAGGCATTCCCAGCACACAGCGGTGGTGATGTTTTTCCAATGAGCCGTAGGGGGCAACATGGAAGAGGTGTTCGTGGTGCACACAGCCGAAGTGGCGTTGGATACAGGGGTTTCATGACCATGTTGTGGACTGATCTTTCAAGTACCGCTCACACGACTGGTAATACTGCATCGATCGAAAGTGACAGGAGACAGCAGTTGTCAACTATGGTAACAAACTACTTCTCCTCCCATATCGATGTTCTCCCTCACCGGTCATTCCCCTTTGACTATTGGGCTAGTAAACTTGACACCTGGCCTGAATTGGCACAATATGCCTTGCAGGAGCTCGCTTGCCCTGCTGCTAGAGTGTTATCTGAACAAGTCTTCAGTGCTGCTGGATCAATCCTGACAGAAAAAAGAACCCGTCTGTCGACCCAAAATGTTGATCTAACCTTCATTAAAATGAACCATGCATGGGTTTCAAAGGATTTTGTCCCACCCTCCCCTGCTGACACGTAGGTTGCCAGAAAAATGGCTTGCTTTTGTCCTCCTCTTCCGTGGACTTCTCCAATTACTCCATTTGCAGCTGCTGAATGTCCAACATCAACATATGCCATTTTTTCCACCTCCCTAACTGGGCTGCCTCCCCCCAAAGGGCCAGGATCACCACCTGGCGCACGCACCCGTGCGAGTGCCGTTTCCCTGGACAGGTGGGTGGGCACACTCTTTGGCAACGGCACTGGCACAAGGTCCCTCATAGTAGAATCAAGTGTCTCTGATGGTGGGGGTGCACACCCACCATCAAACACACCGGCGTACTATGAGGGGCCCTGTGCAAGTACCACCGCCCACGAGTGGGCCCCCTGCTTGCTCAGGGCACCAGCACTTGCAATACTTACCTCTCCCTGCTCCACCACTGTGTAGTCTGGCCTGTTAAATACTTCATTGGGACTGCCAATACAAATTTGGTGAAATGATAGATGATGGTTAAGACGTACATATGTCCTGTCCTGCTGGGCTCTATCTTCAGATGATCAATGGCTTCCATTTGTTATGGACGTCGACTCACAATGAGATGCAGTGGTGGTTTATCATCAGCTTTCACGGTTTTCCGACTCACAGACGTGTGACATTCCTGCCCACATTTTTAAATGTGTCCTCTCATGCCAATCCAATAGAATCACCTACGGCCTGTGGCTTGTGTCTTTTGCACTCCAAAGTTACCTGACAGATCATGATAGGCAGTGAGGACAATGTCTACATCTGTCCCTGTGATCACAATTTGATGGAGATGAGTAACGGTGATGGGTTCCACGGTACTGCGATACAGCAAACCTTTCTTCACAAGAACTGTTTTCGCTGTCTCCACAGACAAAGTAATTGAAGGTCAGCATCGCCTCTGAGAATTCTCCCGGGAGTTTTTACCGTGATTAGTAATTCTAAAATTTCTGCAATCACTCGACTTTCCGTCTGTACTTGTATCCATCTCGTTTCCTCTTGCGGAGAGTCTGGACTGTCTTACTGAGACTGAATTATGTATGAAGATTGACAAATACCCCAACAGTGTATACTGGTGTATGCTTTGAATACATAACCATTTTTCTACTTTTTAGATTCTTGTCTAATCCATACTGAGGCTGTGAGTGTCTTTGTCGGACTCCGGAAATATACACGCAGATTTTTAATGTTTAAACTATGCTATATATAACTGCTATCCAGTGATACTGTACCCTTTCTCAAATTTCTACAATCACGTTGAATCCGTACTGGGCCTGAGACCGTCTGAGTCTGCCTCCTGATATATAGACATAGGTTTTTCATGTGTAAACTATGCTACATATATACCTGTTATCGGGTGATACTGTACCCTTTCTCAACTTTCTGCAATCTTGTCGAATTCATACTGGGCCTGAGAATGTCTGAGTCTGCCTCCTGATTAGAGATGAGCAGTGTTCGATTCAACCTGTTCACCAAGTTAAAATTCCAGCTGTTTTGGGCGGTGTTCGAGCCGTTCGTCGAACTCGAACACTTTGCTTAAAATTCGGCTGTTCGAGGTTCCGATCGAGAACGGTTCATTCACCAAATGCGTAACTTCATCTTCACATTAATAATGGTTTTCAATGTTAATAGACTGTTTCATGGCATAGTAGCGGTGTGTGGTAGCAAGCGGTGTAGTACACCTGTCAAGGAGCTACACCGTGTGTGTTTCTAATTATTTTTTACCGCATCTTGTCCAGAAAATCCTTTTAGGCCTTGTAGCACTGTCTGCTACTCAGCAGAGGAGCCCACCAGTGAACCAAGCTATGCCGCCTGTTTATGTAAGAACTGCGTGATACTCAGCAGAGGAGCCCAGCTGTTAAGCAAGCTACAGCACCTGTGGTTTGGACACTTAATTTTTTCATTTTTTCTGGAATGCCGGTTACGCCTAATTCCGGAATTCCGGTTAACCTGCACTTACTGGGAAATCCACGTTCGCGGGGAAGAATTGAAATCCCAGATCCCCATCACTAACGGGGTTCAGCAGGTTATCTGCACCTGTAAGCGACACACGCTGGACCTTTCAGTGTGGCGCGCATGCAGCCCCGGACATGTAAGGGCATGACAGACCTGTTATTGATCGATCTCGCGTGCCAGAGCCTCGCGTGTCCCTCTAGTAAGCTTGACACGTACCGCGAGGGCATGCCAGAGTCTCGTTCATTAACAGAATTAAGCTGACAAATCGCTAGCACAACTAAAAATGGACATCCACCACCACCCACAAAATCAACAAAGCTTGCAATCTGTCAATCTTTTCTGTAGCTGGCATGGTTGAGGTTTCCCGGGTGGAGTCGACTTAAGCCGCAGGCTCCACTCCAGGTGGTGCCCTTCTGGACATTCCTTTAAGGTTCAGCTTTGCAACCATACTGCCCCAAACACCAAACACTTTGCCTTCATGGACGCTGTTCGGAGGTTCGTGGGAATAACACCGCCCGATCAGCAGTTGGCCTAATTTATGGTGGGAAGTCCGACGGTATATGATCGTCTTTGATTTCAGATTTTTACTGTTTTTTGGTATTTTAAATATTTATTCCAGCCTTTCTTGACTTCATAAGGGCATGACATGCCTATATCTGTATCTCCTCCTCCTCCTTTTACTCCTCCACCTCTTTTCTATACGTAGTTGCCGTTTTCTATATGTTATTTTTGTATTCTGAGCATTTTGTCTGCTTTGGGACACCTTTTAAGGTGTTTTGTAATTGTTTTCTATGTGTTTGTATGTGTTTTTGATAGCCTGCCATTGTTTTCAATGGTGTTCGACGTTCGTCGAACATTCAACGAACATTCAACGAACTTGCCTCCTGTGCGATGAACCAGAACGCTAGCGGGGTGGCTTAACACTACTCCTGAATATATAGACATACATTTTTAATGTTTAAACTATGCTATATATACCTGGTATCTGGTGATACTGTACCCTTTCTGCCAGGAAGTCCTCCTCCACCCACCACTCTAAGTGTATCATTGATACCTGGACATTGTCCCACATGTGTGATTATTTCTTGTGGATCTTCTTGTTATATTGTGGTGTGATCCATCCTGAGCGTGTGACAGTCTGTGGTTTACTCCTGCAATTTAGATGTACATTTAATAATTACCCCAACACTAGTGTATAGAGCTCTACGCTTGTGATACATTACCTATTTACTGCTTTTTATATTCTGGTCTAATCCAAACTGACCAAGTGAGAGTTATTTTCTGACTGTGAAAATAAATACTGAGATTGACAACAATGACCCCTACACTGTGTACAGCTGTACTCTTCAGAACCATTACCGTTTTACGGCTTTTTATATTGTGTTGTAATTAGTGTTGAGTGATACCTTCCGATATCGGGAAATATTGGATCGGATTGGATCGGACCGATACCCCAAAAATATCGGGTATCACCGATTCCGATACCGGAAACCCATGCAAGTCAATGGGGCACAAATATCGGAATGAAAATAAACCCTTTCTTTCCTTGCCCATCCAGTTCGGGAGGGGGGAAGAGTGTAGGCAGTGCGTGGGCGGAGACTGTGCGTGTGTGTGCGAGCAGGGTCTGTACGGGCCTCTTGGGGGTCTGTGCGGGCCTCTTGGGGGTCTGTGCGGGCTGCCGGGGGTCTGTGCGGGCCTGCCGGGGGTCTTTACGGGCCTGCTGGGGGTCAGTGCGGGCTGCCGGGGGTCTGTGCGGGCCTGCCGGGGGTCTGTGCGGGCTGCCGGGGGTCTGTACGGGCCTGCCGGGGGTCTGTGCGGGCTGCTGGGGGTCTGTGCGGGCCTGCCGGGGGTCTGTGCGGGCCTGCCGGGGTTGTGTGTTTGTGCAGGCATCGTCCGATAATGCCTGTTATAATGACAGTGATTGACACATTAGCCAATGATAGGACAGTAGTAGTCCCATCATCCGGCTAATGTGTTGAATGTAAAAAAAAACATACATACTACATACATACTACATATATATAACATGCATACATACTACATACATACTTCATATATATTACATTCATACAACATACATACATACTACATAATACATACATACTACATAATACATACATACTACATATATACTACATTCATACAACATACATACATACATACATACATACTACATATATACTACATTCATACAACATACATACATACTACATATATACTACATTCATACAACATACATACTACATAATACATACATACTACATATATACTACATTCATACAACATACATACATATATACTACATACATACAACATGCTACATACATACAACATACAACATGCATACTACATACATGCTACATACAATACATTCATACATTCATACAATACATACATATAGACATACAGTACATACACTCACTGGCCACTTTATTAGGTACACCTGTCCAACTGTGTGTTAAGACTTAATTTCTAATCAGCCAATCACATGGCGGCAACTCAGTGCATTTAGGCATGTAGACATGGTCAAGACAATCTCCTGCAGTTCAAACCGAGCATCAGTATGGGGAAGAAAGGTGATTTGAGTGCCTTTGAACGTGGCATGATTGTTGGTGCCAGAAGGGCTGGTCTGAGAATTTCAGAAACTGCTGATCTACTGGGATTTTCACGCACAACCATCTCTAGGGTTTACAGAGAATGGTCCGAAAAAGAAAAAAAATCCAGTGAGCGGCAGTTCTGTGGCCGGAAATGCCATGTTGATGCCAGAGGTCAGAGGAGAATGGGCAGACTGGTTCGAGCTGATAGAAAGGCAACAGTGACTCAAATTGCCACCCGTTACAACCAAGGTAGGCAGAAGAGCATCTCTGAACGCACAGTGCATCGAACTTTGAGGCAGATGGGCTACAGCAGCAGAAGACCACACTGGGTACCACTCCTCTCAGCTAAGAACAGGAAACTGAGGCTACAATTTGCACAAGCTCATCGAAATTGGACAGTAGAAGATTGGAAAAACGTTGCCTGGTCTGATGAGTCTCGATTTCTGCTGCGACATTCGGATGGTAGGGTCAGAATTTGGCGTAAACAACATGAAAGCATGCATCCATCCTGCCTTGTATCAACGGTTCAGGCTGGTGGTGGTGGTGTCATGGTGTGGGGAATTTTTTCTGGGCACTCTTTGGGCCCCTTGGTACCAATTGAGCATCGTTGCAACGCCACAGCCTACCTGAGTATTGTTGCTGACCATGTCCATCCCTTTATGACCACAATGTACCCAACATCTGATGGCTACTTTCAGCAGGATAATGCGCCATGTCATAAAGCTCGAATCATCTCAGATTGGTTTCTTGAACATGACAATGAGTTTACTGTACTCAAATGGCCTCCTCAGTCACCAGATCTCAATCCAATAGAGCATCTTTGGGATGTGGTGGAACGGGAGATTCGCATCAGGGATGTGCAGCCGACAAATCTGCGCCAACTGTGTGATGCCATCATGTCAATATGGTCCAAAATCTCTGAGGAATGCTTCCAGCACCTTGTTGAATCTCTGCCACGAAGAATTGAGGCAGTTCTGAAGGCAAAAGGGGGTCCAACCCCTTACTAGCATGGTGTACCTAATAAAGTGGCCAGTGAGTGTATAACATCTAACATATAACATAGAGTACATACTCACCATCACTTGTCACTTTGATCCCCAAAGCCAGTGTCATCTGTAAAAAATATTAAAATAACAAACAACCAATATACTCCCTGATCCGCAGAAATCCACGAGTGTCCCACGATGATCACCCGTGGAGAACAGCAGCGTCAGCTGATGCGTCCGCTCTCTAGGGGCTCCAGGAATACAATGATGGGAGGTAGGTATCCTTCCACACTGTATTCCTCCGCCACTGTAAAAAAATAGTCCCTAGTCTCACTTTTGGCATTGCTGTGTGAGAAAGTTCCCACGCAGCTTTTGCCATAAAGTGAGACCAGTGAACTATAGTAACCTCTCAGTGATGCACTGTATAGGGAGTATATTGGTTGTTTGTTATTTTAATGTTTTTTACAGATGACACTGGCTTCGGGGATCAAAGTGACAAGTGATGGTGAGTATGTACTCTATGTTATATGTACTGTATGTCTATATGTATGTATTGTATGAATGTATTGTATGTAGTATGTAGTATGTATGTAGTATGTATGTTGTATGTATGTAGCATGTTGTATGTATGTTGTATGTATGTAGTATGTATGTAGTATGTATGTATGTTGTATGAATGTAGTATATATGTAGTATGTATGTATTATGCAGTATGTATGTATGTTGTATGAATGTATTATATATGTAGTATGTAGTATGTATGTATGTTGTATGAATGTAGTATATATGTAGTATGTATGTATGTTGTATGAATGTAGTATATATGTAGTATGCATGTAGTATGTATGTATGTTGTGTGAATGTAGTATATATGTAGGATGTATGAAGTATGCATGTATGTTGTATGAATGAAGTATATATGAAGTATGCATGTAGTATGTAGTATGTATGTTGTCTATATGTAGTAGGTATGTAGTATGTATGTAGTATGTAGTATGTATGTTTTGTTTTTTTACATTCAACACATTAGCTGGATGATGGGACTACTACTGTCCCATCATTGGCTAATGTGTCAATCACTGTCATTGTAGCAGGCATAGCCCGATGGGACTTGTAGTCCCATCGGACGATGCCTACGCAAACACACAACCCCCGACAGGCCCGCACAGACCCCCAGCAGCCCGCACAGACCCCCGGCAGGCCCGCACAGACCCCCGGCAGGCCCGTGCAGACCCCCGTCAGCCTGCACAGACCCCCGGCATGCCCGAGCAGACCGTGCATCATTATGACATCATTTCAGCAGCCAATCACAGCCATGCCATTAGTTAACACGGCTAACACAACTGGCTCATTGCATTATGGGAACTTCCGATTCCGGTATTCGATATTGTAAAAATATCTGAACTCAGTATCGGAACTCCGATACAGCGAATATCGGCCAATACCTGACATTTGCAGTATCGGAAAGCTCAACACTAGTTGTAATCCATACTGAGCCAGAGAGCGTCTGTGTCTGCCTCCTGAAATATCTACGGAGATTTAGAATGTTTAAACTATATATATATACCTGCTATCTGATGATACTGTACACTTTTTCTACTTTTTATATTCTTGTCTAATCTACACTGAGCCTGTGAGCGTCTCTGTGTGACTGATGGTATATATAGGGAGATTGACAATCATCCTTTGACTGTATAGAGCTGTATGCTTCTGATACAGTCCCATATATCTGATGTTATTTTGGCTTCATGTTCTGCAACATTTTGAAGTTTGGTGGAAGAGGCTGCGGACGTGGGCGTGGGGGGGCCAACTGGTGCTGATGGTGGTGGTGCATCTGCTGGTAGTGGCAAAAGCACAATAGCAGCTAAGGCAGGAGGTGTTGAGCCTGCATCATGGTCTGCTCCAAAACGCCAGGAAGGCTACTTTTTCTGGGAGTAGGTTAACCGCTTTTAAAGCCGGAGCATCAGGAACTGGTTTTGGCTTACATTGCCGAAACAGACTCCAGCAAATATGTCCTCCTCTTCTGAAGTTTCAGAAAATGCAAGCACTGAGTCGTCAATTGATGGCTCCTGGTCAGGAAGAACCCCTTTCCTTGTGTCATTCACCCCCATCAAAAGTGAATGATGCAGCAGGCCACACTTCAGATTAGTCCATGTAGCTCTTTCTATCATACCATGCCTGGGTTATCAAGTCAAATCGTGAATTTCCCAGTCCAAGATGAATCTGACATGGAGTGTGGGTGGCCAGCCAGGGCAGTGGGGTTAATCGGTATTGGGCCGGTGTCTCAGAGGGATGTGTCACATTGGTGGTGATGACCCGTTCCGTGGCCCTCGGCGTCCATGCAAAGGGGTGAATGATATGTGATGCCACCTGTGGTTTCTGATCAGATTGACCCACGCTGCAGTGTCGCTTCTCTGGGACAGATGTTGTGGTGCAGCTAAGATGTAGAAGCCCTGCAAAGGTAGGGCTGTAGTCGCAGGGCAGATGAAAGAGTTGGTAGATGGTGTGCAGTGCAGGATGTAGCAGAGCCGTGCGCCAGGCGCAGGAGAAAGAGGACAGACACAGTCGTGCAGTTCCTTTACCTGTACTTGGTAAGTGCCGTCCAGGACCCAGAGTACAGATGGAGAAGGAGTTGGTCAGCCTGGAAGGAAATTTTTAATTCTCTCTCTGCAGATAGGTAGTGTTGCCTCCGTTCTAGCGCTTATCTGAGGTACTCACAGTACTGAGTTCACTGAAGTTCCCCCTGTTGACTCTCTTTTGGAACTTTATCATATGGCAGGCAGCCATAGCCTTTTCCTTCTGGCTCACACACGTCGCTGCTGGGGCATCTGAGCCTTAGTTGGGAACAGAGCATTTACAGCTGCTACTTCCTCCGGTTTCTGCTGCAGGACCGTCAGTGTCCCTACGAACTCGGAGACCAGAATCCAGACCATGCGCTCCAGCTAGGAGTGAGCCCTAACTCTGCTCATCCTCCAGCTCCCCTTCTCACGTCCATACACTTCCCCTTCCCTTCACAGACTGCCCTAACTTACCTCCTCACGACCACAGAGAGCAGCTCCTCAGCAGTCAGACTCAGAGGTCTCCCTGCTGGCCTGGAGTGGGAACTGTGTTGTGTGTTGGTTTAGCTGCTAGAGAGATCCTTCGTTGCTCCCAAGAATGACATCACACTCCCTAGGAGGAAGGTAATGCCACTGTGGCGACCGTACTCCTGGGGGCGCCACAAGTGCACTGATGCCCAGCCACTGCTAGATGATTCTGCTGGTACATTGACCCAGACCACTACATTCCCCTCGCACTCTACACAGCCAGAATCTGACCCTGATGAAACTCCGGTTCCCCTTCCCACATACTATACCACCTTACACGGTGACAAAGAGGAAGGTGCAGATGAAAGTGCAGGTTCCTTGAGCAGGTGGGGGGGGCATACTCATGGGCGACGGCACTGGCACAGGGCCCCTCATAGTACGCAAAAGTGTCTCTGCCGGGTGGGCCCCCACCCGCCGTCATACATACCGCCGTACTATGAGGGGCCCTGTGCCAGTGCCGTCGCCAACGAGTGGGCCCCCTTGCTTGCTCAGGATAACAGCACTTGCAAAGTTGAAATACCTACCTCTCCATGCTCCACCGCCGTGATGTCTTCCACGTTTCCTGACTGACATTCTGGTCAGAGAGCATGATGACATCACGTCTGTATGCCCTCTGCCTAAACAGTCCAAGTGCAGAGAGATGGAAGATGGGTATGACGAGGAGTCCAGACTAGTACAGGGATTCCCTAGCAGCGAGACTTATTTAATTGTTTTCAATGTTGGGACAGCTATTTTTGGGGAGCACTATACTCTGGAGAATGATATATGAGGCCCACCGTACACTGGGGCATTCCAAAGGTGGACATCAGACACTGGAGCAGCATTTACAGGGCCCAATATGCACTGGAGCATTAGAAATGGGGCCCATTATATATGGAGCATTATTTGGGCCCATAACACAGTAGAGCTTCATCCATGGGGACCAACATATACTGTAGCATTATGTGGAGCTCATCATATACTGTTTCAAACATTATATGGGACCAATGATTCTGTATGGCGAAATATATGGGCCTCATTACTCTGTATGGCGCACTATGCGGTGGCCATAATACTGTATGGAGTAATATACTGTCCGTTTTTGGAGCTATTGGAGAATTTAAAATGGATATCAGTCATGAGATGTAAGAAGTGAAGTATTTTTCATTGTACTATACCGCTAATTCTCTGCCGTATCAAAGGATCATGAATTGTGGCATGTGTTAAAAGAGCCCAGTGACACTCTTTGGCCCAGGGCCCATGAAAATCTGGAGCCAGCCCTACCCCCCCCACAACTTTAGCCAAATAACCCCCAGTTTTCAATGTCTAACTATTATTATAAAGTAAATTAAGGTTGACAAGCTTGAGTAATAAGCATTGATGCTTTCGGCATTAAAATGGGCATTGTAGGTGTGTTTCCTGTCCTCCACTCTCTGCCGACCTTGGTTCCCCATTGACTTGCATTGGGTTTCGTGTTTCAGTTGGCCTTCGACTTTTCACGATAATCGGCTGATTTCGTTCGACCCGACTTTTGAGAAAGTCGGGTTTCATGAAACTCGACTTGACCCGAAAAAAGGCAAAGTCGCTCATTTCTAAACCTGAGGCTTGACTTACAGCTTGTGTGTGCACAACAGCCTGGCTGCAAGCTGCTGGATGTCTCCTGTAGACCATCGGTTTCTAGTGCCTCTAATTGCTTGTCTGCAGCTTGTTGTGACTCTGAAGTTCTGTTTATCTGTAATCGGGTCTTCAGGTCCTCTTCTCCATGCATTGCCTGTAGTTTTCAGGATGTCTTCCTGGATGTCTGGGGTTACTTGGTTGCTGACTTTCCCGTTACTCTGCTTCCTGGAACATCATCTGTGCCCTTACCAACACAGTTACTGGAATAGTGCACTTAATGGCCAACACTTTGACAAGAGCTTGTGGCCAGAGATGCTACATTTCCCTGATGGCACACTGGTTGAATATTGTGGAAGCTGGGGGGTGAGTCCCACCTTGATGTGCTACTGTGGTGCCCCTGAGGGTTCAGTCACCACAGAAGTACTGCACCTCACCCAGATGTGTGGTACTCCACTTCCGGGTAAGATGGAGACACCTGACCACACTCACACACTTGCATCCCACACACACTTAGAACAGCAGGGCACCCTGCCGGGGACAAGGGGGCATCATCTACGTCTGGAGGAAAGAAGGTTTAAGCATACTCACAGACGCGGATTCTTTACTGTAAGAGCAGCGAGACTATGGAACTCTCTGCCATATGATGTTGATTACTAAAATTTAAGAAGGGACTGGATGCCTTTCTTGAAAAGTATAATATTACAGGGTATATACACTAGTTTCCTTAATATTGCGTTGATCCAGGGAGCTAGTCTGATTGCCGTATGTGGAGTCGGGAAGGAATTTTTTTCCCCAATGTCAAGCTTACTGTTTGCCACATGGGGTTTTTTTGCCTTCCTCTGGATCAACATGTTAGGGCAAGTTAGGATAGGATATGGGTTGAACTAGATGGACTTAAAGTCTCCCTTCAACCTTAATAACTATGTTACTATGTTACCCTCTGTGACCCCTGCTTGGTTCATGAAGGGTGTTGGGAGGTGGGTGGAGCTTAGGTTAGAGCGGGAAAACTGATAGGAAGTTAGGATCAGTTCCCATTAGGGGGAGGAAGTGAGAGGACGTAGTTGGAGCAGCTCCTAGTCAGGAGGAGCTGCTGGACGGACTAGCTTTGGAGGGAAGTTCCCTGAGAGGGAAGCGGGGTTCTCCCAGAGGCAGGGGTGGAGAATGCTCCCCGTGGGGCTCGTTCTACGCTGACGGACGTCAGGTGGGGGACATTCCAGGTCGCAGAAGGGTCTCAGCCCCTTGCCTAGTGGAGTGGACAACAGGACTCAGCTAGCAAGCCGACAGCTGTGGCAACTTTAGGGGCCACAGCCATCTACCACAGTTATCTTCTCCGGAAAGGCAGCCAGATAGGATCAAGGAAACAAACTGTGCACATTATCTGACAGGATCCGCTGCAGCTGGCCTGGGACACTGACTGTGAGGTGCTGAGAGGGAAGGCAAGTGGAAAGCAGCACTGTGGAGACGGCCAGGGAAGGAACATACTGAAGGGAGTGCTGGAAAGGTGTGCTTCATTGACCTAGGAGTTGACTGAGCCCCTCACCTGAAGAACATGGTACTGAGGCGGGCATCTGTGTGCACCAGAACTGTGAGTAAAGCTTTGGAACTGCATTCCATTGTGTCCTTTGAATTCTTGCCTTCACACTCATTTAGCACTGCTGCATCTAACTTCAGCAGCTATTACATCTACAACCAATCACCACTGCCCTGGGACTCAGCTCTGCCTGTGGAGAGCTATTCCAACACTGCTGCATTACACCATCAGTCCCAGAGGATCTGCACTGCAGCGCAGGTCACTACTGATCAGATACCACAGGTGGCATCACAAACGCATTACAAAAACTCTTTATTTTCCATTCCCTTGTAAATACACCCCTTTTATTGGACGCCCAGGGCCACGGACCGGGTCACAGCCGCTGTGACACTGCCCCTTTAAGAAGCGGCCCGGTACCGAGTACTCCACTTGCCCTGGCGGGCATTCCACTACCGATGCCGAGGATTGCTAGTACTACGTCTATCAGAGATTCCTTCACCTCCTACACCAGTTACTGCAACCCCTCCTGCTAATCCTTATTCTCCATCTCCAATGTGCTTTCTCAGAGCACATTGTCTGCATCAGTAGGAAACTGCAGCACTTCCTCAGTGAAGTGGCAACAGGCTCTGCTGAAGCTAATTTGCCTATGAGACAAGTAGTTACTTAAAGAAATAACAGACCAGACAGATCTGTGGCTTTTGCCGCTGAACCTACAACTAGGCTGTAAAGCTTGGCAAGCTCATGCACATACCATGAGCTTCCCACATGCTCAGCTTGGTAGCTTGGTATTTTATGAAAACCTACCCAGATTTGCCAGAGCTTCTGGTCAAAATATGCAGTGTCAGCACCCATTTCTGCAAGTTGGCTACATCTGCCACTGCTCTGACAGTGCTGCAGCAGCACATGCAAGTGCCAGACCACCAACTGGTGTGCGACGTGACCACCCACTGGAACTCCACACTGCACATGCCGGCAAGGCTTTGGGAGCAACAGAGGTCAGCTGTAGAATACCAGCACCAACGCGCCCTTCGGTATTCTAGTCAGCCTCTACACATAATAGCTGAAGAGTGGGTATGGATGTCTGATATTTGTGTGGTTCTCTATTATCAGCACCTCCTACCACATAAATGCATGAGCTCAGCGCTGGCAGTGGCCCACTAACAACCAGGAGTGGTGCCAGCACTGCTTTTGGATTTTGCCCCCCTAAATGCTGCCATCGCGAGCGATCAAAACATTCAGGAGACAGGCAGAGAGATGCGGGGGATTGATCATTGCTATGGCAAACCGGAGTCGCCATGATGACCTCCAGGTCACCAAGCTACGGAAAACTTGAAGCTTTCTGTACAGGTATAATTCACTGCAATGCCGGTACATTTCAATGCATCATGTCTATGAAAAAGTGAAAGTCCCTTAGTGAGACTAAGTAAAAAAAAGTTTTAAAAAAATTATAGAAATATTTTTTAAAAATTACAAAATTCTACAAAATATTACACTAATAAATGCACATTTTTACATAAAAAAATTTAAATAAGCAAAAAAAAGTACACATATTTGGCAACGCCGAATCCAAAACAACCAGATTTTTAAATGTGTCACCCTATGAACCCCTTCAGTAAACACCGTACAAAAAAAATCGTTGGAAACTATGCTTTGTCATCATACCGCTGGAAAAAAGTGGAATAAAGCTCAATCAAAAAGATGAATGTAAATAAGTATGGTATTGCTGAAAACATCATCTTGTCCCACAAAAAATAAGCCCCCATACAGCTCCATCAGCAGAAAAATTAAAAAGCTACAGCTCTCCACATACTGCCATGCAAAATGATTATTTTTTCTATAAAAGTTTTTACAAACTTTAAAATACAGAAATGTATTATCACTATAATCGCACTTAGCCAAAGATTAAAGCTGACTTATCACTTTTAACTCATGCAAAATTATATAATCCCCCCTCTCAAATAAAAAATTCCTGAATTGCTAGATATTGATCATTCTGCCTCCCAAAAACTGGAATGGAATGCGATAAAAAAACATCATGTACCCGAAAATGGTACCAATAAAAACATAAACTTGGCCAGTAAAATCAAGCCCCCACATGACGCTGCCAGTCGAAATATGGAAAAATGATAGTTTTCAAAATATGGAGATGCAGGAATTAGTATTTGCAAAAAAATGTGTCCTTTAGGCCGGTTTCACACATCAGTGGCTCCGGTACGTGTAGTGACCGTTTTCTCACGTACCAGAGACACACGTAGACCCATTCAAATGAATGGGTCTACGTCACATGAATGGGTCTATGAATGGGTCTATGCAGATGTCAGCTTGTTTTCATGGACCGTGTGTCCCTGTGCAAAACATGCTAACATTTCCGTTTTGACCTGGACACACGGGCCACAACACGTGCAGCACATGTGCACACGGAGAGAAGTACACTGTCCTCCGTGAGCACGGACAGCCACTGGGGGAAGTAGTGCTAGTGTAAGCGCTGTTCCCCTGCATGTGATGCTGAACGCAGCTGTCATTCTCCCTGCTCTGCCGGCAACAGCGTGAGCAGGGAAGAATGAATGAAAAAAAACCAATGTGGGGTCCCCCTTATATTTTGAACCAACCCGGCAAAACTAACAGATGTGGGCTGCTATTCTCAGGCTGGTAAGGAGCCATGAATATAGACCCCCCCAGCATAAAAACAGCAGCCCACAGATGCCCAGAAAAGGCGCGTCTATTAGCTTTGTTGGGTTCTTCCCACTTGCCTTGTAGTGGTGGCAAGTGGGGTAATAAGGGGTTAATGTCACCTTTCTATTGTAAAGTGACATTAAGCCCGACTTAGTAATGCAGAGTTGTCAATAAGACAACTATCCATTACTAATCCTATAGTATACCACATGCAGGGGAAACAGCCCTTACTGTAACGTTACTTCCCTTGTGCCACACTTGTGCCACATGTAGAGAACACACGGACACAGACACATGGACACGGATATCTCCGGTACCGGTTTTTCCAGTATCTGAAATATCTGGACGTGTGAAACCGGCCTTAGTGTATGACAGCAGCCAAGCATAAAAACCCAATATAGATCTGGTATCACTGCAATCGCACCGACCAGAAGAATAAAATCATCTAATCACTTATACCGCATGAAGAACGGTGTAAAAAATAAATAAAACCACTTCTTCACACGCTCTTGATTCTTTCATTCTATTTCCCAAAATTCGCAGTAAGGCTTGGCGAACATTTATCCTGTACTGTACTCTGAGCACTTACACCGGGGTTTCCATGTTAATCTCTGAAATACATGATTGAGACAGAACCCCTGGTGAATGATTCCCTATAAAGAGGAACATTGGGACACTGTGGACACTGTGGATGCCGTTTGAGCTGTGATCCGGCGCTGTCCGTCTTTTTTGCATAAAAACACAGTCTGCCACAATTTTATGCACATCTGAAAAGGACACACTGAACAGAGGCCAGACGGAGCCAGAGTAACTCTGCTGCCTCATAATAGTGAATGGATCCCTCGGGAGTTTCATCTGAATCACATCACTTGGAGATTTAGTGCCGGATAAATGTGATCCCAAATATTATGTAAAATAGGGGGTTTCTAAATTATTGTACTCCTCACCCCCATAAGAAGTCTGCGCTCTCAAATCCAAATGCCCCCCTCCCTTCTGAGCCCCACAGTGTGCCTAAACCATATTTAGCATCCACATGTTTGACAGGGGTATAATTTCCAAAATAGGTTCACTGGAGGGGGGGTAGATTCTGCTCTTCTAGCTCTTTCTAGCTCTGTATATGGAGTCCTCAAACTCTTCTAGGAAAATTTGGGCTTCAGGAGGCAAATAGTGCTCCATCCCTCCCAGATCTCGCCGAATGGCTAAGCCGTACTGTGCAGTCACATATGGGGTATTTCCACACTCATCAGAAATTGTGTGACAAATTTTTGTTTGAGAATTGAATGAGGCTCGAAAGTTGTTGCCTTCTAGGGTCTATGGATGACTGGATGACCCTACTTATAATTTTTTCTGGCTTTGCACTTTGTGCAAAGCTTTTATGAGTGTAGAAGTGCGACAACTACACTTTCTTAATTTTTTCATGAGGCATTCCAGTAGGTTCCTTCAGGGTGTATGGATGACCATGCTTGTAATTATTGGCAAGCTTTGCACTGTGTGCAAAGCCTTTCTGAGTGTAGAAGTACCACAACTACACTTTATTCACAATATTTGAATGAGACACTACAGTTGGTGGTTTCAATTGTGTACAAAATGCCTCTGCTTGTAATTTCTGTCAGGATTTACATTTAGTGCATAGCCTTTATGAGTCTAGGAGTACCTCTAGATGACAATTTGAACAGAATGTGTATGAGGCCCACCTTTATAGCTAATACAGGGTTTATCTAAGTCCCTAATTTTTTGCACTTCTTGCTTCCATGATAAATTTCACTGAAATTTTTTTTTTTTTTATTTGAAATTCACTTTTGGCTTACTTAGATTATGAATGTTTTATTGGCGATCTGGGAGTCAGAGATGCTTTCAAGGGTCTTCCCCAAGCTGTTCTTCCATTCAGCACTTTTTCTATCCATTTCAACATTTTTACTGCCCCCCAAACCTCCTTGTAATGTCTGTCTGAAAAATCCTCAGATTTCCCATTGACTCCTACTTCATTTGCTACTTGAAATGAGCACCTGAGCATTAGAAATTGCTCGGTTCGTATAACAAGCATCTGAGCATTTTACTGCTCTCATCTCTATTAATTATACTTGATGTAGCTGCAGACTAATCACTGGTAATAAGACGATGTTTTATAAATTCCATGTATCATTTGTTACCCATACATGCTGTATATATGAGTGTATCTGGGGTAGGGTCAGCACACAAGGAAATCTATTATATTTAGTGGATTTCCAGTTATCTACATCATTCACTGCTTTGTGTTCCGGAAAATGTGTTTAGAACTAATGTACAATCTAGAACAAATGGAGACTTCAATATCATGTGATTTAGACTTTCTAATTTTGGTCTTTATGAAGGAATTTGTAAATGTCTTAATGCATTTACCACAGCCATGGAAAAATGTTGCCCTTGTTTCTTTTGTGGTTCTCTCAAAGTTCCAAGTCAGGAAAAATTGTGTTAATAAAAAAAAAATCAAAAAACAGTCATAGTCCTATCTTCTTTTCATTTTCCCTAAAATTATATTTATGTTCCTTCTGTAAATAAACAATAGTATAGTAAATTATAGAAAAGGATCAATCATTAACTTTACATATATAATTGTCCACTTGGAGTGATAGTAATAGTGATTTGTTTGTACCCTGATGTTTGGGCTGGCCCACTTTATGGGGGTGCTTAGGGCATATGATTATACACCAGTAAAAAGTATGAGAGGCTCAATGTGACCAGTGCAACCTAGTTTCCTACCCCTCTTATTCTACTGCTACTGTGGGCAAACTGACTGGTACTGAGGAAAAGAAAGAAAGAACAGACAGAGAGAGAGAGAAAGAAAGAGGGGAAAGAAAGAAGAGGGAGAGAGAAATAAAGAGGGGAAAGAAAGAAAGAACAGAGAGAGAAAGAAAGAAAGAAAGAAAGAAGGGAGAGAGAAAAAGAGGAAAGAAAGAACAGAGAGAGAAAGATAAAAAGAAAGATTAGAGAGAGAGAGAAAGAAAGAAAGATTCTATAAAGATACTATAGCAGCCCAGCTCCCATTGTAATGCCCACCTGAGCCTTCCGATGTATGACATATCATGATCCACTCACATGGCTGGCATCCCCGAGTCCAAGGCGATCCCGCTGTCCACGCTGTTGGAGCAGGACACAGTGATGGATCTGAAGCATTCCCGGAAGTGCCTCCATGGTTCCATCACAATCTCCTCCCGAAAATACCTCATATCCGGTCAGATTCTAGCACGTCACTTCCGGTGGAACGTCACATGCGAATTTTAAAGTGCTCCTCGGGGCTCCGCCGTGTACTCCTGTGTCAGTCGGAAAAGTAAGCTCCCAGCTGGGGCGGTGGGGCAGACTCTCAAAATTGGGACTGTCCTGCTGGGAGGTATGAATGCTCCCCACCATACACCTTGTACACGTATGGCTCCGCACACCTCATACACACACGGATCCGCTTTTTATGCCTCGTACACACATGGCTCTGCTCTGTACACCTCGCACAAACACGGCTCCACTCAGTACACACATGGCTCCACTCCGTAAACCTCGCACACATGCAGCTATGCTCCATACACCTTTTACACACGTGGCCATGCTCTGTACACCTTGTGCACACATGGCTCCACTCCGTAAACCTTGTACACATGCGGCTTTGCTCAATACACCTCGTACACACATGGCTCCGCTCCGCTCCGTACACACACAGCTCAGCTCCGTACACTTCGTACACACAGGGTTCCGTTTTGTACGCCCCATACACACGTGGCTCCACTCAGTTCACCCAGTACACTCGTGGCTCCGCTCCATACACCTCGTACACACACGGCTCTGCTCCATACACCTCGTACACACATGGATCCGCTCCGCACACCTCGTACACACGCGGCTTGTCCACATCTCAGCTCCGTACACCTCATACACATCTCTGCGCCGTACACCTCGCACGCACACGACTCGGCTCCGTACACCTCGCACACGTGTGGCTCCACTCAGAACACCTTGTACACACATGGCTCTGCTCCGTACACCTCGCACATGCACGGCTCTGCTCCGTACACCTTGTACACACATGGCTCTGCTCCGTACACCCTGTACACATACGGCTCCACTCCGTACACCTTGTACACACATTGCTCTGCTCCGTACACCTCACACACGCGCAGCTCTGCTCCGTACACCCTGTACACACGTGGCTCTGCTTCGTACACCTTGTACACACATGGCTCCGCTTCGTACACCTCATACACATGCAGCTCTAGTCCTTACACCTTGCATACGCGCGGCTCTGCTCTGTATACCCTGTACACATGCGGCTCTGCTCCGTACACCTTGTACACACATGACTCTGCTCCGTACACCTCGCACACGCGCAGCACTGGTCCGTACACCCTGTACACCCACGGCTCTGCTCCGTACACCTTGTATACACGCGGCTCCGCTCCGAACACCTCGTACACACACAGCTCCGGTCCTTACACCTCGCACACATGCAGCTCCGTACATCCTGTACACGCGTGGCTCCGCTCCGTACACCTCGGACACACACGGCTCCGCTCCGTACATCTCACACACAAGCGGCTTTGCTCTGTACAACACCTCGTACACACATGGCTCTGTTCCGCACACCTCGCACACGTGCGGCTCTGCTACATCCACCCTGTAAACCCCCCCGACCCCACACATAAACTTACTCATCCAGCACCATGACAACCAGCACAGCATAGTCCTGGACACACCAAGGGCTGTGCCACAGGACCTGTGATGTTGTCACAGGAGGGGAGGAGTCAGGGTTCACATTATCAGGGGGCCCTGACTCCTTCCCTCATGTGACCTCATCAATTACAAGCCTCTGCACGCTACCAGCAGCACCAGCGTGCAGAGGCTAAATTGTAGGTGCTGTGGGTAGCAGAGTGCATAATGCCACCCCCTGTGCACAGCAGCTGCCTGCCGCCTGAGGCAACAGGCTCAAATGGCCTCATTATAGGTGCGCCCCTGGGTGTAGTCAGTGATATTCGGTGTGCTTATGCTAAATATGATGGATACAATCTCAATGTATTTCTCCAAGGAAGAATATGTAACAGTAGACAAGTATGCTGATGCTAAAATATACTGTATGTCAAAGCCCGCCAAGACGCAATTGATCCACCAACAAATATTTTGTCATTTTTATAGCACTGAAAAATTGTAGACAACTTAATCAGTTAGCAAATCAGCATCCAAGCACAGACTGTCCCACTGGAGAATCGGAGGATTCTCCGGTGGGTCCAGGCACTGACATCTGCAGGCATAGAGGGCCAGCAGCTGCCTTGGGTCCCCACTGCCCCAGGGGCCCCAGCCAGTGGCATGTTGCTAATAGTGGGACACCATACAGCTGCTATGGGGCCAGTGAGTCAGAGGGGCCAGGACGGCACCAGCGGAGCAGCAGTGGTGGAGCAGCGGGTGACAGGAGGCAGGAGCAAGCTGCTGCAGCTAAAGCCTGTGCCCACTGCTAAGAGAAATGAATATTCACTGTTCCCCATGCCCATGGATGTGGAGAGCAGTGAATATTCATTTCACTTTAATAGTGGGCAGTGTTAGCCGCAGCCATCGGTTCCAGCAGCAGCTGGGCGATCACGTGTGCCCGCTACTAAAGAGAATGAATATTCACTGCTTTCCACGCCCCTGCAACAGGGAGCCTGCGGCTGCGGCTAACACTGCCCCCTATCAAGGCAGGCGTTATGGGCAGGCAGACTAGGGCCTTTGCTCCCCCAAGGCCGCCATGCAGCCTCTATGCACACCATGCAGCCTCTATGGGGCCTGTGAGTAAGCGCGGGAACCTTTCCCCGGCGCCAACGCTATCCCCCAGAGCATGTTGCATTCAACTATATCAGCATCATAGTATTGTGTTTTTGTTATCTAATATATAAAGCTCAAGTGTGTGTATGTATGTATGTATGTATGTATGTTTGTGTGCGTGTATGTCCGGGATTGGCATCCGCACCGTCGCAGCTACAGCCACAAAATTTGGCACAGTCACACGTCTGGACCCCGAGAGCGTCCTAGGCTATGTTATGAGGTGAAATTTTAACCCTGCGCATTCCAATTCACCAAACAATTTTGCCCCTATCTACATAATATGGAAAAAGTGTGTGTGTATCAAGCCCCGCCGCTCAATATGATGTCATAATGGTTGACTATGGGATGGAGGATGTGTGATGGGTATATGCGCACTGGACTATGGGATGGAGGATATGTATGATGGGTATATGGGCACGGGACTATGGGATGGCGGATATGTATGATGGGTATATGGGCATGGGACTATGGGATGGAGGATATGTATGATGGGTATATGGGCATGGGACTATGAGATGAAGGATGTGTGATGGGTATATGGGCACTCGACTATGGGATGGCGAATATGTATGATGGGTATATGGGCATGGGACTATGGGATGGAGGATGTGTGATGGGTATATGGGCATGGGACTATGGGATGGAGGATGTGTGATGGGTATATGGGCACTCGACTATGGGATGGAGGATATGTATGATGGGTATATGGGCACGGGCCTATGGGATCGTGAATATGTATGATGGGTATATGGGAACGGGACTATGGGATGGAGGATAATTATAATTTGCTATAACTAACCACAGTTAGTTACTATGCCCGGGCAGCACCGGGCTCTTCAGCTAATATATATATATATATATATATATATATATATATCAGTCAGTGAGTACTGGTGGCCATAATACTGTGGGGATGGATTATATTCTATGTGGGACTGCATTATGCTCTGTGAGGGTCCAAATTATATTCTATGGAGGGGCTGCATTATACCCTATGAGGGCGCTACATTATATTCTATGGGGGGGCTGCATTATACCATATGAGGGGGCTATATAATATTCAATGGGGGGCTACACTATATTCATTGGGGGCTACATTATGCCCTATGAGGGGGCTGCATTATACTCTGAGGGGTCTGCATTATATTCTATGGGGGGCTGCATTACACAACATGATGGGGCTACAATATTTCTATGAGGGAGTTGTATTATACTCCATGAGGGGCTGCATTATTCTCTATGATGAAGCTCCATTATATTCTATGGGGAGACTACATTACACTCTGAGGGGGGCTGAATTACACTATATGAGGGGGCTACATAATATTCAATGGGGGGGCTGCATTATATTATATGGGGGGCTACCTTATATTCAATGGGGGCTACATTATACCCTATGAGGGGCTGCATTATACTCTATAAGGGGTCTGCATTTTATTCTATGGGGGGCTGCATTATACAACATGAGGGGGCTACATTATTTCTATAGGGGGTTGTATTATATTCTATGAGGAGCTGCATTATTCCCTATGATGAAGCTACATTATATTCTATGGGGAGACTACATTATAATCTATGAGGGGACAGCATTATGTCCTATAAGGGGGCTACATTATATTCTATGGGGGGCTGCATTATACCATGAGGGGGCTACATTATATTCTATGGGGTCTGCATTGTACATCATGAAATATTATCAAATAAGAGTGATAGAAGGTTTCGATGAGAACCGTAGCTTTATATACATGTAATGTCACAGATGCTACTACCTATTGTGCTGCCATGGCAGAAACAAGACAAACAATTGTATGCATGTTAAAATTATTATTAAGTAATAAGTAATAAGTTTGATGCAGGTTAATGAATTTTTAATGGTCCTATCATTAAATACTATTATGTAAAGAAGTGCAGTATCACATTGAAAAATCAAGTACCCTTGTTCACATACACCAGGGATGCACAACTCCAGGCCTCAAGTGACACCAACAGGTCATGTTTTCAGGATTTCCTTAGCATGGCACAAGGTGATGGAATCATCTCCTGTGCAGGTGATTAAATTATCACATGTACTGTACAATACTAAGGAAATCCTGCAAATTATCTCTTCAGATAGGAAGAGGACTAGAACTCTAGTGCCACCTGTTGGTAGCAGGAATCCTAAAAGTCAATGTTGACCCTTTAACGAGCCTTGTCACATGATTTAGGATAAAAGCCAAAAGCAGAATCTCAATTTGCAGAGACTGTATTTAAGGGTACTGTTCCTTGTCAGTGCAAAGTGTGAGAACTGGTTTGACTGTGTGAGAGGCATCTAACCGGGATTCAAGAAGTATCGTTTCTCCTTGCGGAGAGAGTGACATGTTAAGCATGCTGAGATGAGGAGACTTAAAGGAAATCCTGAAAACATGACCTGTTGGTGATCATTGAGGCCTGGAGTAGCGCATCTGTAACATCACTATTAGGATACATATGGCCAGATTCATCAAAGTTTGACACCATCATTCTGGCATAAAATTTTAGTCCAACATGAGGCTGAGGTCAATGTTTAGCATATAACTGTCTACCTGATAACAAATGACTAAGAGTAACAGTTTTTGGACTGCTTTTTTATTTTAGAAAACATAAATTTGTCAGTGCATCAATGCATTGTGTTAATATATGGACTGTTGGTTACTGCTCGCTTACCATCCATTTATATAGTGAGGTCACTTACATTACTAATCGATTCACTGTGAATTGATTGACTGGGAAAAATTAGTTGAGTTTGGTAAATTCAAAGTTCAAAAGAATCGATCATCTGTTCACCACTGTCAAAGTAACAACACTTTTTGTTTCAATCTGATCGCTGTGATTTCATAAATGAAATTCTCTCTTGAGACATAGGAACCATTTTAGCATTCAATTTGATCTCTGACCTCAATGTTTTCTTGTGTGACGCGTCACATAACATTCTGTTGCTCGAAATGCAATGGATACATGCTGCACAATAAACCTGCTAACACAAGGTCGACCTATAGAGGGAGCTGTGTGAGAGATATTTCTAAATCTCACAAGACCTACATATTGTTCCTTATACGCTAAATACAGATCATGTTTGCCACTAAGACTATTCAAGTGAGATACTGTATATTTTCACAGAAGTCTCTGAAGCTAATCAAGTTAGAAATGACTCATATATAGTAATGCAAGGGACAGTTAGCTGATTGTGAAGGAAGAAAACATAGAGAAGAAGGCATCTTCAAGATTACTATATGACCCTTTGCTCCTTAATGGCACTTCAGAAAGAATACTCTAATGTCTCTTACAATCAACTAGCAACTATGAGCAATACAATGTATTAGGCAAGTCTCTTACAAGCAATCTAAGGCAGATTTCTCAAATCAGTTTTCCTGTCTTAATACACAAAACATTTTTTCATTGGTGACTTTGGTATGCAGTATGGATCAAAGTGCAACAGCGATAAGGCACATTGATTCTAATCAGGTAAAAAATATGAACTAAAGAGATCCCATCAGCACGATTTTATAATGTAAAGTAAAGACGGCTGTAAAAATAATCATATTTATTACCTTGGTGAAAAAATCATCTTTGTTGTTCGTTTTTTAACCACTTTATGACATTTGATGTTCCAAACATCATGGTCGGACAGGGGTTCCCGACTGATAAAGCATTGGTAAGTCTTGGCAATCTGTGCCCGCACAATCACTGTTGTTAAGGTCGGCTTACGTGATGGACAAGACCAGGTTGTCATTGCCAGGAGCGCGGGCACCACTCCTAGTTGTTTAACAACCTAAATGCAACAATTGATATCAATCGCAACATTTAGAAGGCTAAGAGAGGGAGGGGGCTCCCTCTAACTTCTGATTAATGCCCCTGCAACATAATTACGAGAGCCTGATGGTCATCATGGCATCTGGAGGTCATCATGATGCCCTCAGTCTGCCAGTGACGATGGCCTGCTTAGTCAGTCAGTTTAAGGCCACCTTCACACGTCCTAGCGATTTCTTTACAGGAAAACACAGTACTGGGGAGATCCATGGACCATGTCCATGTGCCATCCGTATGTACATATGTGACATCCTGTGACATCCGTGTATCCATTTGCTGTCTGTGTCTCACATCCCTGTGTCCCCGTGACACATACCAGTGCCTGGGAAAAGTAGTAGAGTTTGTGCTGATCCCAGGCACCGGCTGCTGAAGGCAGCTCTCATCATTGTCGCTTAGTCTTCCTGAGATCAGCGGGACCAGGCGACAGTGATGGGAGTTGTATTCAGCACCCACTGTGTCCCTCCTGTGTAAAATAAATAATTAAATAAGAAAAATTGTGTGGGCTCCAGCGTAATTTCCATAAACAGCAGAGGGAAAGCCCACGGCTGAAGGATGATGTTAATAATCTGGGAAAAGGTACAATATCCCAGAAGGTTACAAGGCTATTAATAACCTTTGCTTAGCCTTTACTGGTTAATTTATGAGGGACCCCAGAAAAAAAATGATGCAGGGTGCCCTTATAAATTCAAATCATCAAAGGCAAAACAGACAGCTGATATTAATAGCCTGGGAAGGGGCCAGAGATATTGACCCCTAGTCTAATATCGTCAGCCATCAGCTGCCCCGGAAATCTGGTGATTAGCATCGCTCTGTGGCCAGGGCAAGTGGGAAGAGCGAGGCTAAGAGCCAGATTTGGCGCATGTTATGAATACACCATTTCTGGAGCTGATGTGGGTAGCTTGGGGGGAGAAATATCTCTACCCTCTTCCTAGGCTATTAATATCAGCCCAAACAGCTGTCTGTTTAGCCTTTATTGGTTTGAATTTATAGTGGGACCCTAAGTCATTTTTTTCTGTGGTCCCTTGTAAATTCACCAGTAAAGGCTAAGCAAACAGCTGTAAGCTGTTATTAATAGTCTGGGAACCTTTTGGGATATTGCCCCTTTTTCCAGATTATTAACATCAGCCCCCAGCCATAAGTTTTCCCTCTGCTGGTTATGAAAAGTACTCGGGATCCCATGTTGTTTTTTTAATTTAATTCTTTATTTTACACAGGAGTGACACAGGAGGTACTGAATACAACTCCCATCATTGATGCCTGGTCGTGCTGGTCTCAGGAAGACCAAGTGACAATGATGAGAGCTGCCTTCAGCAGCCTGTGCATGGGTACAGCACAAACTGTATCATTTCTTCCCAGGCACCGGTACGTATCACGCTAATGACACACAGTTGTCTGTGGCACGCATTTTGTGCATGCTGCTGATAAAAAAACTCACACAGTCCTCCGTGTTAAAAACCTGACATGTGCGCACCATCATTGAATACAATGGATGTTCGGGTGTCCGTATTTGCGGCCCTTAAAAACGTGCTGCATATGGACATAAAAAATGGACGTGTGAATGGGGCCTAATAATGACATGTATAATGCATTAAAATTCTTGTGCATTGCAATGCATTAGATCAACAATCAGTGTAATGAAAGTCTAAGTCCTGTAGAAGGGCCAAGTTTTAAAAGTTTTTTAAAAAAAAAAGTGGCAAAAACTATGCTTTTTCATCATATCACTGAACTAAAAGTGGAATAGAATGCGATCAAAAAGTAAAATTTAAATAAAATGATATTGCTGAAAACGCCACCTGGTTCTGCAAAACACAAGCCACCATATAGCTCCATCAGTAGATAAATAAAATAAGCTATTGCTCTCAGAATACAGCAATGCAAAAACAATCATGTTTTCCATAAAATAGTTTTTAATGTGAAAAATAGGCAAAACATAAAAAAAATTCTAAAAAGGTGATATCGCTGTAATCATACTGACCAGAAGAATAAAGCTGTCATTACGCTTACCTCACTGAGTGGCTTGAAGAAAAACAATTCCTAAACTGTTGGTTTTTGCTCATTCTGCTTTCCAAAGATTGTAATAGAAAGCGATCAAAAAATTTTATGTGCCTGATATGGTACCAATAGAAACGTCAATTTGTCCCACAAACAAAAAAAGTCATCACACGACTGTCTGCAGAAATATTGAAGAATTACAGCTCTCAAAATATGGAGATGCAAAAACTTGTTTTCACAAAAAAATGGTGTTTTAGTGATAGTAGCCAAACATATAAAACCAATATAAATCTAATATTGTTGGAGTCGCACCGATCAGAAGATTAAAGTCATCTAATTACTTATACAGAACGAGGAAAAAATAAATAAAACCACTTCTTCATCTGCTGGTTATTTGTTTAGTCTGCCTCCCAAAGATCGCAGTAAGTCTTGGCCTACATTTACCCTGTGCTCTATGCTGAGTGCTTACAATGAGGTTTCTGTACAAATCTCTGAAAAACATGATTCAGAAGGAACCCCTGGCCGAAGATTCCCTATATTGAGGAAGATAGAAACACTGTAGACTCTGCCTGGCCTATTAGCAGATGATGTCCATCTTTTTAAGCGTGCATCAAAGTGCGGTGGACCACAGTTTTTTGCACTTCTGAAAAGAAGGACACAGCTGAACAGGGGCCAGGCAGAGCCCGGGGTAACACTGCTGCCTCATTATATTGATTAGATCTGTTGGGGGTTTCATCTGAATCATGGCATTCGGAGATTTTGTTGAACACCCAGATGCAAGTGCTCAGCGTAGAGCACAATATAAATGTGATCAAAATTGTATATAGAATGTTCACAATACAAGCTTTAACTCAATCCACAAAAAAACAAGTCCTGTTGTGAGTTCATTCTCTGGTTTACCAGTTGTGAGTTCCCCTTCCAGACTCCCTCTGGTGGTAACAGGAGGTAGTGAGGCTGATTTGATCGGTGGAAATCTGCCACCTGAGAATGAGGATGACGATTGGACCTCAGGATTCTCAGATTGGATTTAAGACAGCTGACGCCCTATTCAGTTGCTGGTGATTCCTTCTGGCTTGTCAGCTCTTGGTTTTCAGCTCTGTTCCAGTCATCTAAAGCTAAGTTTTTCTGCTAATGTTCACACTTGATTTTGTTGGTCTATTCAGTTTTTTGTGTGGTCAGCCAGCCCCGGCTGGGGACAGTGCTGAATTTCCACTCTTATTTATCAGTATTTTGCCAATTGGCTTTTTGTCCCTTACTAGTTCGGTCTCTTTTTGTTCTGTCTCAGAATATTTCAGAGTGCTGATATAGTGGGAGAAGTCTAGTGACTTCATGGTTAATTTTGCTATAAGAAGTGTTGGACATGATTTTTGTAGGGTTTTTGCAGGTTGCAGACAGTGTCTTTCCTTTCCTGTCTAGTTAGCTTGGGCCCCATCATTTGCTCAGACTATTTTCCTGCCTGTGTTTGTGCCTTCACCTTGTTTCACCGTCAATACATGTGTGGGGACTATCTATTCCTTTGGGGTCTGCTCTGGGGCAGTTAGTTTTCCCTTTTCTTGCTTTAGGCTTATTTAGTCCTCTGGCCATGACGAGGCGTCTAGGAACATCGTAGGCACGCTCCACGGCTACTGCTAGTTGTGTGGTAAGATCAGGGATCTGCAATATGCATAGTTACCAACCTCTCTGGTTTTCTGTGACTTAGCTTGCTTTGCTTTTTTCTCCTCGGTGACCCATTCATAACAGAATCACCAGCCATACCGCAGATTCTAGGGTACTCAAAAGCAGGAAGAAGTTGTTAAAAGAAAAAAAAAAGTGTCAGAATTTTTTTTTTATATATATTCTTTCCTCTTTTTTCTATGGGGCCGTAGGAGGATTTTTTTTTTTCATTTTCCTAATGGAGATTAAGCAATTGTCTGATCGTGTTGGGCAGCTGGCTGCTGAAGTGCAGAGAATTTCCACCTACCTCATTTAGTCACATGCTGCTGAACCTAAGATCCCTACTCCTGATTTGTTTTCTGGGGATCAGTCTAAATTTCTGAATTTTAATCATAATTGTAAATTATTTCTGGCCTTGAAGCCTAGTTCATTGGGGAGCTCTGTGCAGCAGGTTAAAATTGTCATCTCCTTGCTGCGCAGCGATCCCCAGGATTGGGCTTTTTCTCTGACACCTGAAAATCCTATTCTGACTAATGTGGATGCATTTTTTGAAGCCTTGGGGTTGTTGTATGATGAACCTAATGCAGTTGATCAAGCTGAGAGAACCCTGTTGGCATTAAACCAGGGTCAGGATTCTGCAGAGTTATACTGTCAAAAATTCCGAAAGTGGGCGGTCCTTACTACATGGAATGATAGTGCATTGGCAGCTTTCTTTCGGAAGGGTTTATCAGAGAACGTAAAAGATGTTATGGTGGGATTTCCTGTTCCCTCTGGTCTGGATGATTCTATGTCATTAGCCATTCAACTTGATCAGCGTTTACGTGAACATAAAACTACACGGGAGGCGCTGCCACCTTTTGAACAAATGTCTGAACCTATGCAATGTGATGGGGTTTTGCCAAGGCCGCAACGTCAGGAGTTTAGAAGGGGTAATAAGCTGTGTTTTTTCTGTGGAGACGCCGCTCATATTATTTCTGTCTGCCCAAAACGAGAGAAACGTTTTGCACACACATTTGCTGTGGGCAGTATACAACCTAAGTTTCTTTTGGCAATTACACTGATCTGCTCCTTATCCACGTTTTCCACGAAGGCTTTTGTGGATTCAGGAGCAGCTCTGAATCTGATGGATTTGGACTTTGCTAAACGTTGTGGTTTTTCCATGATGCCTCTGCAGACGCCGATTCCTTTGAGGGGTATTGATGCTACTCCTTTGGCGGAGAATAAACCTCAGTTTTGGACCCAGGTGATAATGCGAGTTGCCCCAGACCACCAAGAAAATTGTAAATTTTTGGTGCTGAATAATTTGCATGATACTATTGTTCTGGGTTTTCCTTGGTTGCAAACTCATAATCCAGTTTTGGATTGGAAATCTAGGTCTGTGGTGAGTTGGGGTTGTCAGTGTGTTCTTAGGGACGCTCCTGTTTTCTCCACCTCTCCTCAGTCTCATGATATTCCTGATTATCTAGCCGATTTTTCTGATGTATTTAGTGAGAGCAAGTCTGCGTCTTTGCCTCCTCATAGGAGTTATGACTGTGCAATTGAGTTCATGCCGGGGTGTAAATTTCCCAAGGGTCGGCTTTTCAACTTATCAGTACCCGAACATGATGCTATGCGATCCTATATTAAGGAGTCGTTGGAGAAGGGTCATATTAGACCATCCTCGTCACCTTTAGGTGCTGGGGTTTTTTTTGTGGCCAAGAAAGATGGTTCATTAAGACCATGTATTGATTATCGTTCCCTTAACAAGATGACGGTTAAATATCAGTACCCGTTACCCCTGATTTCTGATTTATTCTCCAGAGTTAAGAGTGCCTGCTGGTTTACTAAGCTTGACCTCAGGGGGGCGTATAATCTTATTCGCATCAAGCACGGGGATGAATGGAAGACGGCATTTACTACTCCGGAGGGACATTTTGAGTACCTGGTGATGCCTTTTGGGCTCACTAATGCCCCTTCTGTCTTCCAGTCTTGTATGAATGATATTTTCCGTGACTTTGTGGATAAGTATTTGATCATCTATCTGGATGATATTTTGATCTTTTCTAGTGATTGGGATTCTCATGTGGAACACGTCCGGTCTGTGTTCCGGATTTTGAGGGAGAATTCCCTGTTTGTTAAGGGATCGAAATGCCTCTTTGGTGTACAGAGGATTTCATTTTTGGGATTTATCTTATCTCCATCGACTATTGAAATGGACCCGGCCAAGGTACAGGCCATTTATGATTGGGTTCAGCCTACTTCTTTGAAGGCCCTCCAGAAGTTTTTGGGTTTTGCTAATTTCTATGGTAAATTTATAGGTAATTTTTCTGGTATTGTCAAACCACTGACTGATCTGACCAAGAAGGGCGCTGATGTGCTGAATTGGTCTCCTGAGGCTATCTCAGCATTTCAGGAGCTTAAGCAGAGATTTACTTCAGCTCCAGTTTTACGGCAACTTGATGTCTCACTTCCATTTCAGGTGGAGGTAGATGCTTCTGAGATTGGTGCAGGAGCTGTTTTGTCTCAAAAAGACCCTGTGACTTCTAAGATGAATCCCTGTACCTTCTTTTCTTGAAAGTTCTCCCCATCTGAACGCAATTATGACGTGGGGAATCGGGAATTATTGGCCATGAAGTGGGCATTTGAGGAGTGGAGACATTGGTTGGAGGGAGCTAGACATCAAGTTGTGGTCCTCACCGATCACAAGAATTTGATCTATCTGGAGTCGGCCAAACGCTTGAATCCTAGACAGGCTAGATGGGCCTTGTTTTTCACTCGTTTTAATTTTGTGGTCTCTTTTCTTCCGGGCACTAAGAATGTTAAGGCAGATGCCCTTTCTAGGAGTTTCTTTGCTGATTCTCTTAGTGTGGCGGAGCCTACTACCATCCTAGGTGAGGGGGTAGTTCTTTCTGCCATTTCGCCCGATTTGAGACGTGCCCTGGAGGAATTTCAGGAGGATAAACCTGAGCGTTGCCCTATGGGAAAATTGTATGTTCCTGACCAGTGGAGAAAGATCTAGGAACATCGTAGGCATGCTTCATGGCTACTGCTAGTTGTGAGGTAAGATCAGGGATCTGCAATCGGCATAGTTACCAACCTCTCTGGTTTTCTGTGACTTAGCTTGTTTTCCTTTTTTCTCCTCGGTGACCCATTCATAACAAAGTCCCCACTCTGGTCCTTCATCTGTTAACGGAAATATAGGGGGCTTCCACATTACTAGTAGCACAAAGGCTTTAGAAAAGTGCTAAGACTCCTCAACCCCCGAAAAGAAATCCAGCGAATTTTGCTCTCCTAAAGTTAAATGCCTCTCTACCTTCTGAGACACAGAGTGTGCCTAAACCACATTTTAGCTTCCACATGTTTCACATTTCTGCAGCGATAAGAGCCCACTTAATTTGTGGGTGCATTTCTCCAGAAGCACAAGCGAATAATGTACTGGGCATCATAATGTACTGAGAACCACAGCGTACTGGGTTCTGAAGTGTACAGGCACTACAATGGCAGCTGTTCAACTTTCCCTTAGCAACATCCATTGCTTCTCATTTCTGGAAAACATCCATGGAATCAAAATCATCACTACTAGAGATAAGCGAATACTTCAATGTTCAGTTCGGATTATGATTGCCAAATTTGTAATATTCGCCGATTAATTTGTTAAATATTTTCCCCGAACTTAACCGAATGCAATTCAGCTTAATGGGAGGTCTTTCACTACACCCAAACCAACAGATGGACACCCACACAGGAGTGATCACATTTAAACATATGAGGGCCTTACACCACAGAAATGTCATCAATTTCCCCACGGTAGAAATAGTATAATAGGGACCGACAGGTCTTCCACTATACCCAATACAGCAGATGAACACCCAACCAGGACTCTTCACATTTCCAAAAATTACTGGCAGACTCCACAAAAGTGGCATCAATTTCACCACAGTAGAAAGAGTATAACAGGGACTGACAGGTCTTCCACTACACCCAGCACAGCAGATGGACACCCAACCAGGAGTGTTCACATATAAACAAATGAGGGCCTTACACTACAAAAGTGTCATCAATTTCTCTACAGTAGAAATAGTATAATAAGTACTGACAGGTCTTCCACTATAACCAATACAGCAGATGGACACTAAACCAGGAGTCTTCACATTTCCAAAAATTACTGGGAGACTCCACAAAAGTGACATCAATTTCACCACACTATAGATAGTATAATAGGGACCGACAGGTCTTCCACTATACCCAATCCAACAGATGGACACCCAACCAAGGAGTGTTCACATTTTTAAAAAAATGAGGGTCTGACGTCTCTTAACTGGAATAACTGTCTACGAGAATAGAAATAGTATAATTGGGACCGAGGCGTCCTCAACTATAGCCAACCCAGTAGATGTAGACCAACCATGACTGTTCACATTTCCACAAATTTGTGTTAACATCAGCAGCAGCAGCAGCAGCAACTACAACAGTCATAGAAGCCACACTAAAGAAATCACAGAGTGCAGTTATGTGACATTAATGCATCACAGTAAAAAAATGCAATATCAGTATATCATCTAGTCTGTACAGTCTCCAATTTGGGAGCAAAAGTCCTTGGAGATCCATGACTTTTTCATCTTGATGAAAGTTAGGCAGTCTACACTTTCAGTGGATAGCCGGCTGCGCTTATCCGTCAGGACACTACTATCTGCTCTGAAGACACGTTCTGAGAGAACGCTGGCTGCCGGGCACAATAAAATCTCCAAGGCCTGTGAGGCGAGCACAGGCCACTTATCCATTTTGAAAGACCAAAGTGTGAAATAGTCCAAACCCTCCCTGATGGTATTTATATTCAGTTCTAGATACTCCTGCACCATCCTCTCCATTCGTTCACCACATGTAAGACTTGGACAGTGTTGTGCTAGTGCACAAGTTAATCTAAAAAAAAGTCTCAAAGGACTCACAGAAGTTGCTTCTTCCACTTCCACCACTGTTGCTCCTGCTGCAAATGTTTTGGCGTTGACAAATTGACGTGCAGGAGGTTGGAAGTGTAGATCTGCAATGCAAACTGTGTGTTTCATTGCTGTCTTGTGGAAAAGCTCTCTTAAGGTTGTTTAAAAGCGTATTTCAATACACCAGCGTTCGATGGTCCCTTTCTAGGAAGGGAATCATCTGGCAAAACTTGGTTTTATAACGTGGATCTAACAGAGTGGCAACTCAGTAGTCCGCATTATTCCTAATTATATCTATATGGGGATCATGTTGCAGACAGTGCAGCAAGAAGGCACTTATATGTCGGACTCTACCATGAGGTCCAAGCCCATGCTGTGTTGGTGGCTGGCTAACAATGAGCTTTGTTTCCTCCGTCCCCTCCCAACAACCATGAACAACAGAAAGGGGAGGATTATAGTCTTCATCTGACAGTTGCCTGCCCATCTCCTCTTCCTCCTACATTTGTTCCTCGGATCTTGCACCTTCGATAACAGTTTGTCTGTTATCACCAGCCCCCCTTGATCACAGTAATCCACTCTGCCTTAGCACCCGCCTGTGTGACAACAGTCTTGAACTTAGAAACAATGTTATCCCTTCCACATCCTCCTCTACTTCCTCCTCTTCTTCTGGGACCACTATCTCCTCCCGCAGGCTATTCAAAGTCTGCTTCAGCATATAGATGACCGGAATAGTGATGCTGATGATGGCATCGTCAGCCTACCCATCTTAGTAGCCATTTCGAAACTGTGCAGAAGGGTGCAGAGGTTCTTAATCTGTGCCCACTTTGTAAACGTGACATGCGTCACATCCATACTGTGTTGGCCCAGGCTATATGACATGATATACTGCATCAGGGCTTGTTGCTGCTGTCACAGTCGCTGCAACATGTGCAGAGTGGCATTCCACCATGTTGGAACATCGCATATCAACCTTTTAACTGGCATGGATAAGGACCTCTGTATCAATGCAAGTCGATGACCAGAGGGCTGCGATCGATGGAAATGAGCACACAGCTTCCGTACTTTCTGGAGCACCTCACCCAGGCCAGGATAGTGGTGGAGAAAACGATGTACCACAGGGTTGAGGACATGAGCCATGCAAGGCACGTGTGTGAGCTTGCCTCACTATAGGGCCGCCACCAGGTTCACAACGTTATCGGACATGGCCTTCTCTGGATGCAGGTTCAGCGAAGACAGCCATTGATTAAACTCAGCCTGGAGAGCTGTCCACAAATCTTCAGCTGTATGACTGTTATCTCCAAGGCATATCAATTTTAAGACTGCGTGATTGTGGTGAGCCCTGGCTGCACAGTACGGAGGTGGTGGGGGTTCTCTCTGCACTGTTGGAATGCGTGTTTTGTTAAGATAGAGGTTGAGGGTGCAGGTGGAGGCCCAAGATAAGATAGAGGAGGAGGCAGAAGCAGTGTAGGAAGTGTTAAATGTAGAGGATTGCCCTGCAAGTCTTGGGGATTCCAAGACTTGTGGAGCAGCACCTGTTCCCACAGCCATCAGAGTCACCCAGTGCCCAGTCAGCGAAATGTAACACCCTTGACCATACTTACTCGTCCAAGCGTCTGTGGTGAGATACACCCCGGGAGACAGAGATTTTGTTAAGGAACGGGCGATATTGTCTGAGACATGCTGGTGTATCGCAGGCACAGCTTTCTTAGAAAAGTGATGGCGACTGGGTAATTGATACTGGGGGACTGCGATGGACATCAGCTTTAGGACACCATCTGTATCTGCCAGCAGGAAAGTCAGCATTTCCATGGCCAACAGATTGGATAGGCTGAAGTTCAACCTCTTAGCTTTGTCATGTGTTGGAGGAAATAATCTTTTACTAGACCACAACAGCAGAATCGTGTGCTGGCTGCAGTGCTGAGAGAGGGTGGAGTACAGTGAACCAGACAAACTATTGGACTGTGAGAGGTGCAGGTGGAGATGACATGGTGGATCGAGAAGATTGTGGTGTGCTTGGTCACTGAGATCAGTCAAAAACAGCAGGCATGTCCGCTTCCATTACAGCTGAAGGTGGGCTATCGGTCAGCGTGACTGGAGCAGGTTAAAAACCCGAGGTTCTGCAGACAAAGACCTGCGTCTCAATAGTTGGCATGGTAACAGAGGAGGAGGAAGAAGCGGCAGATGCAATTAATGGGGCAGCTGATGGTTGTTGAGGTCCGCTGGTCTGTACTTTTGAGCAGTGGCATTCCCACAGTAAAGCATGTTAATTGCACATGTAAAGGTTCATACATGTAGTAGTCAAATTACCTCGACTCGATTTTTTTGCAAAGTTTGCAGATTATGTGAGTTGGCTCATCCTTTGCAGTGTCAAAAAAGGCCCAGGCTAGGCAACCCTTGCCACCCCCTGCGAGCTGCAGACTTGTGGACGCTGCTGGTCACAGGCATCGTTGTGACTGAGGATGCATTGCTCGCCATGGCTGCATCAGTAAGTGTCTTCGACGGATGGCACAATGTAACCTCCTTGTCTTCCTCCTCAGATGACCTACTCAGCTGTGTGCCTCTTTGTTCATGCAACTGAGATCTAACATCTGATCATCATCCTCTGTGTTATCACATTCCTCACCCTTGGATTTACCCTCCTCCTCTTCTTGCTCTGACAGCACAGTACAGTCTACGTGAGCCTCAGATATCTGAGTCTCATCAGGATCACCTCCCCCAGGGGCTAACGTCTGATGACGACAGTCAAGATACTGTTAGGACCATACTTCGTCCTGCCCCAGATCCAAGCTAAACAAATTTTGGACATTGGTGCAGATTTCCTCCTCTTGACTCTGCAAAGCTTTTGAGTACACTTCTGATGAACATGGCATAGAATGTGTGAACAGTTATTCAGACTCATCCATCTGTGGTTCTGAACAGTCAGTTGAACAGTTGCATAGTTGGGACAAGGAGCAAGCAAGGGGAATTTGGCTGCCACCTCTGTAGACTGTATTGGGTGTGATGTTGAGGTGGAGGAAAAGGAGGAGAGGCCACTTGAAGCTGCGCTTGCCATCCACTCGAGAACATGCGTTTTCTGGGCATCATAGACAAGGCTTACCGCTGTGCATCTGCCAAAGAACGGTAGTGGTGTATCATGTCCAGTAACATAAGTTGTCAGTATTCTTTGCATAGGACGTGACGTTGCTTCACTAGTGCTTTCACAAACATTACCAAATAAACCACGTACACCTTGAACACCAAGCCTAACTCTCCTTCCACCACGGCCTCGCTTTTTCACAGTCATGTTGCTCAGATAGTGTAGTAGGAGCACAGTATTAGCAACAAAAAATTAGATTTTAAATTCTGCACCACCTCTGCAAACAGCTGAATTTCAGTGACGGTAAATTCCAAGTTGAAATATGGCATCATGTAACGTGTTAGTCACAGAAGAAAGAATTGTTTGAGAGTGGCCTGTATGTCAAAGAAGTTATGCTACAAACAATTTGAAAGTCAGTTCCCCTACTGTATGACACTAGGAACAGAAGAATTTTTGTGCCCTCTGGATCAGTCCTCTACAACACACTAGATGCTACAAACTATTTTAAAGTCAGGTTCCCTACTGTATGACACTAGGAACAGAAGAATTTTTTGTGGCCTCTGGATCAGGCCTCTATGACACACTAGATGCTACAAAGTATTTTAAAGTCAGGTCCCTTACTGTATGACATTAATAACAGAAGCATTTTTGTGGCCTCTAGATCAGGCCTCTATAACACACTAGATGTTACAAAATATTTTAAAGTCAGTTCTCTTCCTGTATGATGTTAATAACAGAAGTATTTTTTGTGGCCTCTGGATCAAGCCTCTACAGCTTAATTTCAACCCAACCAAATGACAAAGTGTGATACGGCTGGTTGTCTAACTTTTTGCAACTGAAAAATTATCATTTTTTTAATGTGGCTTAGGGTCTGCAGATAGGTTCATATCACCGCCACAAGATGACAACGTGGGATACAGTAGGCTCTTTCACATTTAGAAACAGAAAAAATTATAACTTTTTTTTAACATGCGTTAGGTCTGCAGACAGTTTTATATCACCAAAGCATTAAATGACAAGGTGGGATACAGAAGACTGTTTCACATTTAGCTTGTGAAAAAATATTAATTAGAATGCTATAATCGTGCATAGAGAACAATAGAAGCAGTGCACTTGTAGGACATGTGCCCTGCTGGCTTTGTCTCTGCACCTCAGTAATGACAAAAAAAATGCTGAAAGGTAAATGTAACAGCCACACTGGCCACTAGTTAGCGACACTCTCTGACTGATATACAACCACCTAACTAGCTAAAATGTGGGATACAGCAAGATTTTTCACATTTAGCTAGTGAAAAAATAGTAATTAGAATGCTATACTCTTGCATGGAGCACGATAGAAGCAGTGTACAACACGTACCCTGCTGGCTTTCTTTGTGGGCCTCAGTAATGTTATAAAAAGAAAAAAAAATTGCTGGAATGTAAATTTTAAAGCCACACTGGACACTAGCCAGCTACACTATCTGAATGATATACAACCGCCTAACTGGCTAAAATTTTACTGATAACAGTGTCAGTAGCAGCCTCTCTGTGCTGTTACAGTGTCAAAATGGTGCTAGAACAAGATGTCCGCTATTTATATGAAGAGGGACATGTGATTTCAGCAGCCAAAGACACAAGCCGTTGTGTCAGGACATTGTGGGTGTTTCCTGCGTCCTGATTGGCTAGCCGCAATGTGCACACATAAAGTTAGGAAAAAGAAAAAGACTTTTTACAAGTATGCCACGCCTCTGAGCTCTGTAAACCCCCTACCCTCATCAAACATATGCCAAACGCTCATGATGCACAACCATTATCATTGCTAAAGTGCTGAAAATACTTTTGTGGCAACGCAAATATTTTCCCGCATTTTTACCGAATGTTACCGATTTTTTTTCCGATTTGATAAAATTTTGCTCGGGTTTCTGATCATGAATCCGAATGTGCCATATTCATGCCGAATTTATGTTTGGCAATAATTTTCCAAACAAATTTGCTCATCACTAATCATTACACCTGTAGATAAATTCTCAGAGGGTGTATTTTCCAAAATGGGGTCACTTGAGGAGGCTTTCTGCTTTTCAGGTACTAAGGCTGTTATGATTAGGTAACCCGAGGAGGATAGCAGGGGAATAAGCTAGGCAACCAGATAACCAGAGAGGTTGGTAACTTAGCGGATTGCAGACCCATAAACTGACAACACAACTAGAATTAGCCGTGGGACGTACCTACGATGCCCTAGACGCCTCGGCACAGCCAAAGAATTAACTAAGCCTAAAGAGAGAAAAGGGAAAGCTAAACTGCCCCAAAGTAGGACCCCAAAGGAATAGATAGCCCCCGAACATATATGGCCGGTGAGACAAGATGAGGCACAAAACACAAGCAGAAAATAGACTGAGCAAATTATGGGGCCCAAACTGTCTAGATAGAACAGGACAGGAAAGGATACTGTCTGCAATCACGCAAAAAACCCTAAGAAAAAATCCAACACATCTGATATGCAAAAATTCTGAGGCCACACGACCTCTCCCCCACTAAATCAGAACTCTGGTGTGAACTGGACGCAAATCAAAAGATACTGATATAACAGGGGATTAGAAATACTGAAAAGACTGACATGAGCTGTGGCATATGATGGAACAGAGTGCAGCACAGGTCCCAGCAGGGGACAAGGCTGAACTCACATCAGCAAAGCAGAAATCATAGGAAAGCAAAATATGGATCAAATGCAAAAAGATTCAAGCAGACAAATAACTTATCTGAAAGATGCTGGACAAAGGAGGAGTCAAGCAGACTTCCAAAATGCTCAGGAAGAAAACCAAATCACCGGCAACAACTGAGGGAAGGTTGCTCACTTAAATTTCTCCAGTCTGTAACACCTGACCTCCAATCATCCTCCTCAGGTGATTGACTTCTGTCAGCCATACCAGCTCCATTACCAGCAGCAACCACCAGACGGAGCCCAAACTCAGAAGCCAGGTCAAAAGTGTTCACAACATAAGGGACTCTGTACATTGAGTCTACAAACTATTTCAGCAAAATCTGTGCTACAGGTGTCAAAAAGCCCTCTGTCTCTACTGAGTATCTCCATGTGGCAGTAAAGCCACATATGGGGTATTTTGATGCTCAACAGAATTTGTGTTATATATTTTGATGCCTTTTTTACCCATTTTACAGTGTGAAAATATGAAATCTAGGGCGAAAACAAAATTTTGAGTGGGTAAAAATTGAATTATTATTTTTCACTGCCCAATGGTATAAAATTCTGTGAGAGAACAAGGTGTCAATATAATTACAGCACCATTAGATTAATTCAATGAATGGTGTAGTTTGTAAAATGGGGTCACTTAAGGGGGTTCCCTGTTGTGGCACCTCAGGGCCTCTGCCAATTGGACATGGAACTCAAACTATTTTAGCAAAATCTAAGCTCCAATATGGCGCTTCTTCCCTTCTAACCTTTCAAAATTAGTTTTCGACCACATATGGGGTACTGGTGTACTTAGGAGAAATTGCACAACACACTGTAAAGTCCATTTTTTCTTATTAGCCCCTACATAAATTAAAAACTTGGGGCCAAAGCAACATTTTAGTGGAAAATATGGCAATTTTTCATTAACTGAGCCCAATGTTAAACATTTCTGTGAATCGCCTGGGGGTTAAAAATGCTCCTTCCTTAATTCCTTGAGAGGTGTCGCTTCCAAAAAGGGGTCATTTGTGGATGATTCTGCTGTTTTAACATGTCAGGGGCTCTTCAGATGTAACATGGCCTCCGCAATCTATTCCAGCCAAAATTGCACTTCAGAATTCAATTGGCGCGCCTTCCCTTCCAAGTCCTGTCATGTGCCCAAACATTACTTTTCCACTATATATGGGGTATCGGTGTACTCAGGAGAAATTTCACAACAAATTATATGTCCACTTTCTTCTGTTACCCTTACGAAAATGAAAATTTTTTGGTTGAAACAACGTTTTTGAGGGAATAATGTATTTTTTCATTTTCACGCCTCAACATTATAAAATTCTGTGAAAACCTCTAAATAGTGTGTTTTCCAAAATGAGGTCATTTTTGGGGGTTTCTGCTGTTTAGGCACATCAAGGGCAGGGCTCTGCAAACACGACATCTATCGATTCCAGGCAATTTTGCATTCCAAAAGTTAAATGGTGCTCCTTCCCTTTCGAACCCTTTCATGTGCTCAAATAGTAGTTTTTCACCACATACTGTATGGGATATCAGCATACTCAGCATAAATTGTACAACAAATTATATGGTCCGTTTCCTCCTGTTACCTTTGTTAAAATTCCAAATTTGTTGCTAAAGCAACATTTTTGTGGGAAAAATGTATGTTTTCATTTTTATAGCTCAATGTTATAAAATTCTGTGAAGTACTTGCAGGTTCAATCAGTTTAATCAGCTTTTATGAAGAGGTAAGCTATAGATGGGACCAAGGTGAGTCATTGGACATGGTATATCTTGTTTTTCCAAAGCATTTGAAACCGTGCCACACAAGAGGTTGGTACACAAAATGAGAATGCTGAGTCTGGGGGAAAATGTGTGTAAGTGGGTAAGTAACTGGCTTAGTGATAGAAAGCAGAGGGTAGTTATAAATGGTATATTCTCTAACTGGGTCACTGTGACCATTAGGTTACCGAAGGGGTCAGTGTTGGGACCTATTCTCTTCAAAATATTTATTAACGATCTGGTAGAAGGTTTACACAGTAAAATATCGATATTTGCAGTTGATACAAAACTATGTAAAGCAGTCAATACAAAATAAGATAGTATTATGCTACAGATGGATCTGGATAAGTTGGAAACTTGGGCCGAAAGGTGGCAGATGCGGTATAACATTGATAAATGTAAGGTTATACACATGGAAAGAAGGAATCTATGTCATTAGTACACACTGAACGGGAAACCACTGGGTAAATCTGACATGGAGAAGGACTTGGGTATCCTAGTTAATGATAAACTTACGAGTGCCAGGCAGCGGCTGCCAAGGCAAACAGGTTCATGGGGTATATTAAAAGAGGTCTGGATACACATGATGAGAGCATTATACTGCCTCTGTACAAATCTCTGGTTAGACCGCAAATGGAGTGCTGTGTACAGTTTTGGGCACTGGTGCTCAGGAAGCATATAATGGAACTAGAGCAAGTACAAAGGAGGGCAACAAAATTAATAAAGGGGATGGGGGAAATACAATACCAAGAGAGATTAGCAAAATTAGGATTATTTAGTCTAGAAAAAAGATGACTGAGGGGCAATCTAATAACCACGTATAAGTATATAAGGGGACAATACAAATATCTTTCCGAGGATCTGTTTATACCAAGGAAGGTGATGGTCAGGAGCAGAGAAGGTTTTTCCACCAACATAGAAGAGGATTCTTTACTGTTAGGGCAGTGAGAATCTGGAATTCCTTGCCTGAGGAGGTGGTGATGGCGACCTCAGTCGAGGGGTTCAAGAGAGGCCTGGATGTTTTCCTGGAGCGTAACAATATTGTATCTTACAGTGATTAAGCTCTTTAGAAGGACGTAGATCTGGGAACTTATTCTGACGTAATATAGGCTGAACTGGATGGACAAATGTCTTTTTCGGCCTTGCTAACTATGTTATTATATAGTGCTCACTACACCTCTAAGGCTAAGTTCACATTAGCGTTTGAGTCCGCAGCGTGGTGCTACGGACTTCTTTCCTTAAAGCTCCACCTACTTCCACATGCATCCTGCGTGCCTATCTTTATCATTGGGTACACAGGGACATGCGTTCTATGCGGATGCGTCCATGTGCGGCGTTTTGACGTGACCGCCGAATGCAAGAAAATGCAACATGTTGCTTTCGGCGGGCACGTCAAAACACCACACGTGGACGCATCCGCGTACAACGCATGTCCCTGTGTACCCAATGTTAAAGATAGGTATGCTGGACACATGTGGAAGTAGGTAGAGCCATGCGGAAGTAGGAGGATCTATAATGAAAGGAGTACACAGCACCACTCTGAGGACTGAAACACTATTGTGAAACCGGCCTAAATACATTTTATGAGGGGTGTAGTTTCCAAAAATTTCTACTGTTTAGACACATCAGATGCACATGCGACATGGCATTTGCTATCTATTCCAGCCAATTTTGTGCTCCAAAAGTCAAAGCTCCTTTCCTTCTGAGCCCTGCTGTGTGCCCAAACACACATGGGCTATCAGTGTATTCAGGAGAAATTGGTCAACAAATTGTATGGTTCATTTTCTCCTCCTACCTTTGAGGTTAAAACAACAAATTTGTGGGAAAAAAAGTAAAAAAGCAAAATTTTAATTTTAGGTATTTTCTGTCACATAGGCCCCTCAAAGTCACTTCAATTGTGATGTGGTCCCTACAAAAATTAGCTTTGTAAATTTTGTTGGTAAAATGAGAAATTGATGATAAACTTTTAACCTTCCTAAATTCCTAATCAAAAATAAGTTTCAAAACTGAAAGTAGACATAGTAACATAGTAGCATAGTAACAAAGCTTTGAAGGCTGAAGGAAGACCTTATGTCCATTTAGTTCAGCCTATTTTTAGTGCGGCTGTTCTGCATTGAAGGCATAAAACCCACAGAGTAGAAGCCAATTTTCTCCATAGGGAAAAAAATTCCTTCCCCTAAGCTGGGTCAACCATCTACCTATAATATTCTGTTATTCGTAACCTTCTATACTGTTACTCACAAGAAAAGCATCCATTCCTTTCTTAAATTCAATCAGTGAGTTGGCCATCACCACTTCCTCAGGAAGAGAATTCCAGAGCCTCACTGCTCTTACCGTGAAGAACCCTCTTCTATGCTGGTGCAGAAATTGTCTTTCCTCCAAATGAAGAGAATGCCCCCTTGTTCTTGTCACAGAGCTTGGTACAAACAGTTCATTGGAGAGATCTCTGTATTGCCCTCTGATATACTTGTACATATATATTAGGTCTCCCCTAAGTCTTCTCTTTCTAGAGTAAATAGACCTAATTTTGATAACCTTTCTGGGTGTTGTAGTGAACCCACTCCATTTATCATTTTAGTAGCCCGCCTTTGAACCCTTTCAAGTTCAGTAATGTCTTTCTTGAGCACCGGCGTCCAAAATTGCACACAATACTCCAAGTGTGGTCTGACGAGTGATTTGTACAGAGGGAGAATTATGTTTTCATCTCGTGTCCCCAGACCTCTTCTATTGCATCCCATGACCCTATTTGCTTTGGTGGCAGCTGCCTGACACTGGGCACTACAATTTAGCTTCTTATTGACTAAGATGCCTAAGTCTTTTTCCATGTCTGATTTCCCCAGCAGTTTCCCATTTAGTAAGTAATTATAGCATTTGTTTCTCCTTCCCATGTGCATAACCTTACACTTATCTGTGTTAAACCTCATTTGCCATTTTTCAGCCCAATTCTCCAATTTACTCAAATCTGTCTGTAGTTGCAAACTGTCCTCCTTTGTGTTAACTACCTTACATAGTTTTGTATCATCTGCAAATACTGATATTTTACTGTGTAAGCCATCCACTAGATCATTAATAAATATATTAAATAGTAGGGGGCCCAATACAGAACCCTGTGGTACCCCACTAGAAACCATGGCCCAATCTGAGTATGCACCATTAATAACCACTCTTTGTTTTCTATCACTAAGCCAGCTACCTACCCATCTACACACATTTTCCCCTAGCCCAAGCTTTCTCATCTTACTTACCAATCTTTTATGTGGGACAGTGTCAAATGGTGAAAGGGTTAATCACCATTTCAAGTTTTATGCTCATTAGATTTCAGTGCACAGGGGCTGGACTGTGCACTGGGTCTTCCCTTCATCTGCGATTCCTCTCTTCCTGCCTCCGGTCTGTGAATGTTCTGTGTCCTTTGAAATCTCAGCAGTGATTTGTCATTTACAGATTGGAGGTGGAGAGGATGGGAAATGAGAGACAGGAAGGAAAAAATCCAGCACACCACTGAGAACTATAGCAGACTTTGTGGACTGAACAATCTACCGTATATAGTCGTGTATAAGCCGATCCGAGTGTAAGCTGAGGCACCTAATTTTGCCACGAAAAACTGGGAAAACTTATTCACTTGAGTATAAGCTGGGTATGCATTGTCCCCCAATCCCTATTCTGGTATGCATAGCTCCCCATCCCCATCCTTGTCTGCATGGCTCCTCATCCCTATCCTTGTACGTATGGATCCTTAACCCATCCTTCTCTGCATGGCTCCTCATCAACATCCTTGTATGCATAGCTCCTTATCCCCATCCTTTTATGCATGGCTCCTCATCCATATCCTTATATGCATGGCTCCTTATCCCCATCCTTGTCTACATGGCTCCATATCTCCATCCTTGTCTGCATGGCTCTTATACCCATTCTTGAATGCATGGCTCTTATCCCCATCCTTGTCTGCACGGCTCCTTATCCCCATCCTTGTCTGCATGGCTCCTTAACTCCATCCTTGTTTGCATGGCTCCTTATCCCCATCCATGTCTGCATGGCTCCTTATCTCCATCCTTGTATGCATGGCTCCTTATCCCTATCCTTGTATGCATGGCTCCTTATCTCCATCCTTGTATGCATAGCTCCATATCCCTATCCTTGTCTGCATTTCATTTCTCTTTAGCAGTGGGCACAGGCTTTAGCTGCAGCAGCCGGATCTTGCCTCCTGTGACCCGCTGCTCCACCGGTTCCCCTCCCCCACCGTCTTCTGGGACAATGACCCTTGTATAAGCCAAGGGGGTGTTTTCAGCACAAAAAAGTGCTGAAAAACTTGGCTTATACACGAGTATATATAGTATTATTGATCGTTCAGTGTAGTCGAACCAACAAATAACCAAATTAAATAAATGTGTCAAAAACTTGGTTTTGGCACTTTTATCACTTTTTTAAATGACGAAAATGATTTTCTATGTCTGTGTGTGGCAAAAATATATAAACCTTTGCATTTAGTAACTGGTGTGAACAGTTTGTAAAGCATTTAAATGTTTCTAGCCCCTACTGCATCTAAATATTTCTGGTAATTGTTGATTAGTCCTGAATATTGGCTGAAAGAATTTTAGCCAATTCCACCATACAAAACAGCTTAAACTTGTTATGCTGGTGGTTTTTCTCTTATGAACTGCGCCTTTTAGGTCTTTTCACAACAATTCTATAGGATTAAGCCAGGGCTTTGCCTTATCTATTCCAAAACTTTAACTTCTTTTTAAAAATCAAAATGAGGAAATGGTTGGACTCAATTTCTTTAAGGCATATCAATGTGAAATACATGAAGTGTGAATAGCGTAATGGCTTTTGAAATTTAGGAAAAACACATGAGATGCTTAGCACAAAATTTGGCAAAAAAATATGAGCCCATTCACCAACATCAAGGTAATCTCATGATTGAATGGGTCCCTAACCGAACTGCTTAGTGTGAAAACTTACCTCTGGCTAATAATGTGGTCAAGCCTATATTTATAGGAAGTTCAGAACCAAATGTGATTGGATGTAATTAAAACCACAGCTTGGTGAAGGGCGGAGTGCTCAGTCAGAAAGCTAGCATACAAATCTCAGAAGACTAACGGCACATCAAGAACTAGTCTGACCACGTTATTAGCCAGAGATAAGTGTTCACACTAGGCAGTTAGGTCAAGTACCCATTTGATCCATGAGATCACCTTGACGTTGGTGAACGGGCTCACATTTTTTGGCTAAATTTTGTGCTAAGCATCTCATGTGTTTTTCCTAAATTTCAAAAGTCATTACGCTATTCTAACTTCATGTATTTCACATTGATATGCCTTAATGCAATTGAGTGCAACCATTTCCTCATTTTGATATGTAAGGCCTGTTTCATACATCCGTTTTACAGATCAGTTGTAATCTGCGAAAATGGTGGAAAACGGATCCGTCGGCGGATTGACAGCAACGTGTGGCACCGGACCGTTGTTCAGACGGATCCGGCGAAGGTTGAATTTTAAAGGAACCCGCGCCTGGAAAAAAGGAGAGAAAGAGAGAGAATTTCACGATCCCTGAACGGCACTACTGGGTTAAAAATAATCCCGGAGCAAAGCTTCCGGGCATGCGCACATGAAAGTAGCAGTCTGTCAAGAAGAAAAAACGTTGCAGTGTCCGTCTCATCCACCTGGGAGCCAGAAAAATTTTGGCGGATCCGTCAAAAGACGGGGGTGACGGACGACCGTCAGTCAAGATCCGCCAAAAATGTATGTCTATGGGGGGAAAAAATGGATCCGCCCCTTTTTTGGCGGATCCGTGTTTTACAAAAATTGGCGAATTATGACTGACGGGAAAAAACTGAAGTGTGAAAGAGGCCTAAGCTGTTCTTTTGGTACGCACCTGTTCAGACTAGTTCTTGATGTGCCTTCAGTTTTCTGTTATTTTTAACTTCTTCTTTAGCCATTCTTTTCCAGAATTACTTGTGTGCTTTGAGTCATTGTTTTGCTGCATGACCCATTTTCTCTTGAGCTTCTATTGATGGACAGATGTCCTGACATTTACCTTTAGAATTTGCTGGTATAATTTGGAATTAATTGTTCCATCAATGGTGACAATCCATAATAGCCCAATTGCAGTAAAACAGGTCCTCACTTTTTATAGAACCAAAAAGCTCTATTTTAGTCGCATATATTAACAATACATTATTTCAATAGCCTTCTGCTTGTCCAGTCCAGGTAACCTTTAGCAAAAGAGCGAAGGCGATGAATCGCATTGGCGGGAAAATGCATCGAGATGAGATTTCCTACATTTGATAACTCCCTTCATTTAAATTCCTTCCGCTAGTTGTGTATAACTTACCTGTTTGCATTTTTAGTATTAGGTTTCACCTCCTTTTGGGCTTTGTATTCATTGTATTATGATGTGCATGGAAAGAACCTTTTCCACTCTACAAGGACATTATACCTGTGGAGTTGTTGACATATGGACACAGTGAATTTATGAACTTATTTTTAATAAGTGTTATATAATCTGTAGTACATCTTACGGTTTATCAATTTCCTGGTCATAAAAAAGATTGTCCTTAACCTATTGGTGCATTATAATTACTATCATATCTATAATTCATATCTTAAAATCTATGTTTTCCCACATGTTTAGTACAGGGACTATCAAGAAGAGATAGGGAGAGTTATCAATGAGTGGGGGCGCCAAACAATCGTTCTCTTTAGGGTGCCAACCTCCACAGCTAGGTAGTGATCAGTTAGGGAAAAACAGGGACCCATTAGGTTACTCTATAGATACTATCAGTCTATGTGTTTACTAGAATTGTTTCTTATATTTTTGTTTATCTCAACACTATTTTGGTTTTACACACCGGGTGGTGTCTTTTTAAAAGAAATTAAATAAAATTTATACATTTTAAGGGATTATATGTAGAAAGGTGGGCATCACATAAGAGGGCAATCAGTCATACAAGTCACAAGAGATTATATGTGTCACACATCGTCAAAAGAGACTGAGCGTATTTGACTCGTTCCTGCTTCTGGAAAGGTGTGAGCAGGCTAGGAATCCAGTGAGCGGATACCTTATGCATGTCACTGCACAAACACTGCCGGAAAAAGCCGAAGACTGTCGAGTACAGTGAATACCGGCGAAAGTTAACAAGCAGCCCCGGAAGCAAATGCGGCCGGAAGACAGCGGAACGGGAGGACGTGTCGCTGGACAGGTAAGTATAATTATAATGTTTATTATTAATTTTCTGCTTTTCTTTTTTACAGCCGAACTGGACCCGAACTGTAACACGGGTTTCCCAAGGAAACCCATGTTCGGGACCGGGTTTGCTCACCCCTACTTTCAAGTAAAAAAAGGAACTTGATGACTGCTCTGCATTCCACAGGGTCCATTATCAAACCCAACACCGCTTCAGCACCTGTAAAATCAAGACCGTTATCAGTTCTGAGTTGCAAATTGGCATGTAACCTATAGAGACTTATATCATTACACATATGCAACTTCAGCGTCCTGTGATAAATAGAAGTGGGTAAGGGGAAATCTTTAATGAACCTGGTATTTTGTGAAGATCAAACTTTGATAGATTCCTGTTAATTAGCCCTTTAAAGACCAAGCAAGGTTTTGAATTTGCACTTTCATTTTTTCTCTTCCAAGACCAAGAACTTTTTTTTTCAGTCAGTATAGATGTATTAGGCCTCATTCTGATGTCCGAGTACTATCCTTAATTTTCACAGACTATAGGGCCATTCACATGTCCGATTTCTTTTCCTCAGATTCAGCGGTTCGCGGATAATATTGGAGACATGTCTGGTTTTGATCCGAGGGTCAGACCAAAATCAGCAATGCAAGTCAAAGGGTCCTTGAAAAAAATCAGACTGCACTTGGATAACATGAGTGGGGTCTGATTTTCACAGTCTGTCAGAATAAAGAAGGTGGATAAATTTTTCTTTTTAATTTCTCGACATACAAGAAATCTGAATGACACTTGTACCACACTCTGATAAACTGGAATCAGAGTCTGATCAGAAAAATTGTTCAATTTTCTCATATGCTAAAAACTGGAACATCTGAATGTGACATAAGGCTTGTTTTTTTATGGAATGAGTTGTAGAGTTGACTAGCACCATTTATTTTACCAAATAATGTACTGAAAAATGGAATACAAATTCCAAGTGGGATGAAATGGTAAAAAAAAGGTAATTCAGCCATTGTTTTCTGGGATTCTGACTATAATGTACACAGATATTAAAATGATTATTTACGTGCATTGGCTTGTGTTTTAATTCTAATTGTGCAAAAAAGCCCCACAGTGGGCCTGGGTCCTGGATGTTTGTAGGCCCCGGAAATGACCCTGGTAGGTACTGAGTGTTGTGGACCTTTTGTGTAGATGTGCAGGACATTTCCTCTAAGTGCATAGATATATATTCACATTGAGTTTTCGTGTTTTAGTGTAAAGTAATTAAAAAAAATCAGGTATTGCAGGGTTAAACCGTGCTTTGGGATTAGCTTCCATCCTCAGTAATAGGTGTTGGAGGGAGTTCCTGAGAACTGGAATTGCTTGATGTTTTTACATTGAATGAGCTCTAGAAAACATAATCCACAACACAGGCTATAACATGAAGCCAATGCTTCTTGTCCCCAAAAAATAAGAATTGTGGCAATCCTATCAGTTTCCTTTAGTGAGATGAAGGATTTAGTTTATTTATTTTTAAAAGACTCTTCAAGCTTTGTATTTGTAATGGGAAATAAAACAGTATGAAGAATGAAGTCATAACTTCATGATACGCTGATCACAAAAAATTAGCTTTAGTGGTAATAAAATAGTATCTTGTAGCCCGATCTCGCCTTCTTTAATTGAATCACATTCTAGCACCTAAGTTAATTAAGAACCAAACACCACAATAAATTCCTAAAGCAGTTTTGCAGGGAGATATTGGTGCCTGGTGCTTTTTTCATAAAAGATAATTGCAGTTCAGTCTATATAGTCTAAATTACTATATCCTAGAAAATAGTGAATCTGTTCCACAAAACTTTAGCAAAAATTCGGATTGTCCTGAAACCAATAATTGTTTTGTGAATCACTTTGTGCCATAGAGGGCCAGAAGAAAAAGATACTCACGTTATGGCATACCTGTTCCACATTGCAGCCTCGCGTCCAGTCCTCTGCACACCTAGTCATCCAATCATCCTATTCAACTCTTCAATCATCTTCTCTTCAGAGTAAGTAGGCTTCATTCATCAAGACTCAGCTTTGCTTGAGGCCTGGTCAGTGTCTAAGGCAATAAACATCTTGACGTTACATCACACATTGTGATGTCCTGCGGTTATGCCATGCCTTGCTTGAGGCACTATTTAGGCCTCCGGTGAAGCTGGATGTGATGTCTGAGGCCTATTTAGCATTGTAAGCCATAGCGGGTGATGTTGACTGAAAAGCTTAAGAGGCTACAGAGACGAATGAATGAATGAATGCAGGGCTGCAGTGGGAGGACAGATGAGCCACAAGGTGAATACTTTTTATAAACTCTATGTTTGTAATGCTCTAGTGTTTTGAGAGACCCATGAACACAATAAGTAGTACTCTATTAACATCAACTAATTATGCAAAATGAATTAACTGGCCCATTTCAAGCATATTGACATATTCAAATTTCGGTAGATTCACTCATAATTACTAGTTCCATTCTATGAACAATTAGTTTAATCTAAACGCACGAGAGAAGAGTGGATCTTTTGAGATACAAATTTGCTGACTTTCCTGTATTGTCCATGAAAATTCAATTTGTGGCGAATAAACTTGCATGAGTCTCAATACTGGAAAGTTTATGATTGCTCGGAATATACGCGAAGGGGAAAGGAGAGAAAGAAATAACTCTGCTGACCATAAGAGCTTACACTTTACAGGAGAGAGAGGGGAGACCCTGATGACCATAAGAAGTTATACCCTACAGGAGACAATAGACTTAGGCCATGTTCACACGTTCAGTATTTGGTCAGTATTTTACATCAGTATTTGTAAGTCAAAATTAGGAGAGGAAAAGTGTAATAGAAACATTTCACCACTTCTGTATTTATCACCCCCTCTTGGTTTTGGTTTACAAATACTGATGTAAAATATAAACCAAATACTGAATGTGTGAACATGGCCTTACCCAGTGACTCTAGAGATGGAAAATAATATAAACTGTGCACCACTGGCAACAGCTGATCTGTGATGGCCCAGGTACGGACTACCACTGCACAATGTATGATAATCTTTGTGATGCCATAACTTCAGGACATCATGGGGATACCCATGCGGCAACACAAATGATATTATCCTGCTCTCTGATGCTTCAGCAGCGTGGGAAATTTTTCTTTTTTTGAACTGCAAATCGAATCTCAGAGTTTTCAAGTTCAGGTGAAACCATGAATTTCAGGAAAATTGACTGAAACTCAATCCTCCACAGGATTTCATTGTGCAAAAACTGCCACTTTCCCATAGCTGGGGCTATCAGAACTAGGTAGGAGGAAATGCTGGATGTGCAGAAATTACAACCAGCCACCCCAACACTCAAGGAGGATGCTGTGTTCTCATCTGCTAGTGCTATGTGTGAGCATTTGTAGCCCAGTACTTGGGAGTCTGTCTAATTGAGCAGTAGAAGAGTATTTAGAATTGAGAGTCCTCAGTGGTTGATACCTTTTAATGGCTAACTGAAAAGATGATAGGACACAACTGACTTATTGAATAAACTAGCAGCAATAGGTCTTCTATAGTGTTGATATTCCGATACTTAGTTCCGATACTTTTTTCATATCGAATACCGGAATCGGAAGTTCCCATAATGCTAGGAGCCCGCTCGATTTGATTCAGCCAATGGGGATCCTCAGAAGTGTGGGCATATCCTGTTAGGCATGTAGGCATGTTAACTACTGGCATGGCTGTGATTGGCTGCTGAAATTATGTTATGATGCACTATAAAAAGCGCTGCAGCCGCCATTTCTGGTCACTCTGCTGTGAATTCAGTTAGGGACAGGCTGCTGTTGAAGACTGTGAGGGACAGTTAGAAATAGCGATCATCTAAAATATCTATTGCTCTACCCAGGCTACATAATCCACCACTGTAGCTTGCTTTTCCCTAGCAGCGCTGTTTTCACAGCTGTCTGCAAGGGCTGTGTGAGTGCAGACCCACGCTGTGTAGTGTGTCCTGCAGGCACGTCTGCTTGTAGGCCGGCCAGCGTGTGTCTCTGCCTCATACACATTTTTCTTTTATTGCTGCTTTTTTTTTCTCCTGTATAGTGTGCTTCCATACGTATCCATATACGTTGGTTGCAAACACTAAAGGAGTGGACAGCGAAGCCTTTCAGCAGCCTTTCAGTGCTATAGCCCATTTCTCTGCACTGTTTTTGGCTGTCTGATAGGTCTCTCTGTGTGTGAGTGCAGCTCACGTTGCAGTGTGTTCTACAGCCACCGCTAGCTGTAGTCCGCTCAGTGTGCGTCACTGCCTCATACATAGTCCTTTTTTTGCAGCTAATTTAGCCAGATTTTTGCTCCTATATTAGTGTGCTTCCAACTGCATCCATTGTCATTGGTTGGTTGCAAACACTATATAGGATTAGATAGAGGAGCCTTTTTGCTGGCTTGTGCCCATCAGGGCCAGCCAGGCTAGTATCACCCTATTTTTTGGAGCCTCATCAATTGCATTGTAGGTTAGCTTCCTGCAATGTAATCGCTCCAAAAAGTTTGTGATACTATAGCTTTCAAACTTTGGTCACATCCTTTCCTTTCCCCCCACCCAAAAAAAAGGAAATAAAGTTCACCAAACACTCCACTTTACAGTTGTCTAGGCCACATTAGATCATATTAAAGTGTAGTACACACACTCTTAGCCAAATTAGTGTTTCTTATACTGGTTAGCAGGTGTTCAGGAATAAGAACACTAAGCCACCCCTTTTCTACTTTTCTGCCTATCTTTATCAGTCTACCAAGATGAAGAAGGCAGGGAGTAAGGCACGTGGTCGTGGCCGTGGAGTTTCAGCAGGGAGAGGACGGGGGGATTCAGCAGGGAGAGGACGTGGGGATTCGGTATCTGCTGCGGCCACCAGTGACCCGGCATCCCCCACTTTTACCAGGCAACAGTCCTTCATGCGCAGCTTTGTAGGACCTCGCCGTACCCCACTGCTGCGTGACGAACAAATTGAAGCCGTTGTCGGATGGATGGCAGCTAACGCATCCACTTCAATGACTTCCGCATCCTCCCAAGGCCAGAGCACTGAAGAGCAACCATCTGTCTCTTCACCACCTGCCAAATTGCCCAGGCAGTCTGAGAGCCCTGGACAGGAGCCATCTCAATCTTTACTTCTGTTCTCAGAATCTGTTGGCTTGGAAAGAGGTGGCCAGCCAAGCAGCATTCTAGAGCGTGAAGAAGAGGGAGTATGCAGTGATGCGCAACTGCTTTGTCCCTCTGAATCTGAAGAGGCGGGTGGGCCAGTGCCTATGGTCAGCACACCTCAGTATGCATCAGATGATGATGAGACTCAGTTGCCAATTTCTGGTGCGTACGGTGCTGGCGAGACAACCCAGGACCAGCCGGTGCTTGAAGAGGGGAGTGGAGATGATGAGGTCCTTGACCCATCATGGCGTCAGCCACAGGAAGGTGGTGGGAGCAGCACTGAGGAAGAGATTCCCCGAACGGCCAAAAGAGGAGGGAGAGGGCGGGGGCAGACTTGGTTGCCTGTAGCCTCCACTTTGGCACCCGTGAGGAGCAATCCTCTTCCAAAACACAAAACGGGCGCTCCCAGGACTTGCAGTGCGTGGTCTTTTTTTGACACAGTTGCAGATGACATTTGCTTTGTCAAATGCAAGCTGTGTCATCAGAAAGTGAAACGAGGGAAAAATGTGACCAACCTCAATACCACAAATATGTGGAAACATGTGCGTACCAAGCACGAGGTGGAGTTACACAGACACACTGAAGATGTAGGCCAACCTTCAGCAGCACCTACCACCTCTTCAGCTCGTGTTGGGGCCTCTTCCTCCAGCTCATACACAGCTGGTTCGGCTTCCTCACTGGAACGCCATGGAAGAACCACTGCCACTGTTGTCCAGAGACCCAGTGAAATTCCACCCACTGAACCACGTTCGCAGTCATCAGCACACTCCCAGGCCACTCACCAGCAATCGGTAGCACAGGCATGGGAGAAAAAGCGGCCATACTCGGCAAACCATCCCCGAGCACTGGCTCTGAATGCCGGCATTGCCAAACTACTGGCCCTTGAGATGCTGTCATTCAGGCTGGTGGAGACTGACATCTTCCGGAACTTTATGTCATTGGCAGTTCCACAATACAATGTGCCCAGCCACTTTTATTTCAGCAGGCAAGCTGTCCCTGCCCTGCAAAAGCATGTGGAGGGAAAAATTAAAAATGCGCTACTAAATGCCGTCAGTAGCAAGGTCCACCTGACCACCGATACGTGGACCAGTAGCCATGGACAGGGACGATACCTTTCCCTCACTGCCCATTGGGTCAATGTTGTGGAGCCGGGTACAGATCTGGAGAGTGGCTCTGTACGTATTCTGCCAACTCCAAGGATTGCAGGAATGCAGTCTGTACATATTGAGTCCTCCTCCTACTCTAGTTCCTCGGAATCAGCACTGCGTGAGCCTGTTAGGCCAGATATGAGCACAGGTGTGGCCAAACGTCAACAGGCCATCCTTAAATTAATTTCTTTGGGGAATCGGAGCACACAGCACAGGAGCTCGGGAATGCCATCAAGCAGGAGAGTGATGTGTGGTTTGTGCCAGCGAATCTCCAGCCAGGTTTGGTAGTGAGTGACAATGGCCGAAATCTAGTGGCAGCTCTGGGCCTAGGCAACCTCACTCACATACCATGTCTGGCACACGTGCTCAATTTGGTCGTGCAGAGCTTTCTGAGGGACTATCCGGATCTTGATGCACTGCTGCACAAGGTTCGCCTAGAGTGTGCTCACTTGCGGCGTTCCAGCATGGCAAGATCGCGCATTGCATCTCTGCAACGCCGATTCCGCCTGCCAGAACATCGCATCATATGTGACCTCCCCACCAGGTGGAATTCAACGTTACATATGTTGGAGCGGTTGTGTGAGCAGCAGGCAGCAGTAATGGAGTACCAGCTGCATCAGGCGCAAACAAGTCGCACTGTGCGCCGGACACACTTCACCACCACTGAGTGGGCCACTATGAGGGACATCTGCCAAGTTTTGCATGCCTTCGATGACTCCACGCGGATGGCCAGTGCAGATGATGCACTAATCAGCATGACTGTCCCCCTCATCTGTCTGCTTCAAAAAACCTTACAAGCACTAAGTGAGGAGGTTTTTGAAGAGGTCGAGGATGAGCAGTCAGAAATGCCATCTGCTTCTGGCAAGTCTGCGCAACGTGATTCCACACAAAGGCCCAGGCAGGGGACAGTTAGTGATGAGGATGACGAGGAGTCAATGGAGGAGGATGAACACATCTCTCCAGAGGAGGGAGGTACACAAGGCTCTAGTAGTCAGTGTGTACAGCGAGGGTGGGGTGATGCTGAGCAGGCAGAGATGCTGCCTCAAGCTGGGGACAGCGTTTCCGGTCCAGTTGGCAGTCTGCAGCACATGGTTGATTTCATGCTGCAGTGCTTGTTAAATGACCGCCGCATCGCCAACATTCTCCACACGGCTGATTATTGGGTGTACACCCTCCTAGATCCTCGCTACCGGGACAACTTACAAAGCCTCATACCACAGTTGAACCGGGAGCGAAAAATGCGGGAGTACCAAGAAACACTTGTGCAGGCCATCATGTTCTCCATTCCCCCCACAAGTGTTGCTGGTAGTGCTTTTCAAACCAGCCATGTGGGTAGAGGCAGTGGAGGAAGCTCTGCACAAAGAGGTAGCAGAGGCAGTGCCGCAGGACAAGGCAAGGCCAGTATGGCCCAAATGTGGAAAAGTTTTGTGGGACCGCCACAAACGGCTACACCATCACAGACGGCTCCAGTCAGCAGGAGGCAACGTTTCCGTCAGATGGTGACAGACTACTTGTCGTGCCCTGTTAGTGTTCTCCCAGACGGCTCTTCCCCGTTCAAGTATTGGGTCTCTAAGCTGGATACATGGCCAGAGCTTAGCCAGTATGCATTGGAGGTGCTGGCTTGCCCTGCTGCCAGTGTATTATCGGAACGTGTCTTAAGTGCTGCAGGTGGTGTGGTAACAGACCGTCGCACGCGACTATCCGCCGATAATGTTGACCGGCTTACTTTTGTGAAAATGAACAAGGCCTGGATCTCACCTGAATTTGCCAGTCCTCTTCCAGAATAAATAATTGGCTGGCAACAGGATCCAGGTCTCCTGTTGTGTTCATGTTTCTATGACCTGAACTTTATTTCCTGGGCTACAGCAACTCCCGTTGTTGCTCAGAAGTGCTGTCCGCACAGACAAAACACTCGCTCATGTGTAAGTGGGGTTCGGTAATGTCAGTTGATCCCCTGCTGTGTGTACGGCAAACTCTCCTGCTGCCTACAACTTCTGACTACCTCTGATTTAATATGTTCTCTGATTTGCCCTCTGTCTCCACTCTGTTTTGAGTATTTCCTCCGGCCTACAACACCGCCTGTTTCTGCTGTCAAGTGCCGTCTGCACAATCCACACTTGTTCCTGTGGTACCTGGGTCCTGTAACATCTGCTCATCTCCAGAGTTGAGCACGGCAATGTCTCCTGCTTTGTCTACATTCCCACTACTTGTAGTGGAAATGTGGACAGAGCAGGAGACATTGCCTGACTCACCTCTAGGGAGAAGCTGCTGTTACAGAACCCCAGTAACACAGGAACAAGTGTGGGTTGTGCAGACGGCATTTCAGAGCAGCAACTGGCGTGGTTGGAAGCCAGAGGAAATACTCGAAACAGAGTGAAGACAGAGGCCTAATTGGAGTACGTTGACAGTTAGTAGTAGTCTAGAAACAATCGCAAACTGCCACCAAGTAGGCTTCGGCCTACTACCTGATTTTCCCTGGGCTCCGACACCGCCAGTTGGTGCTCAGAAGTGCTGTCCGCACAGACAAAACACTCGCTCATGTGTAAGTGGGGTTCGGTAACGTCAGCTGATCCCCTGCTGTGTGTATGGCAAAGTGTCCTGCTCCCTCCACAGTCAAACAACCTCAGATTTACACCTGGCTCCAAGTAGGCCTCGGCCTACTACCTCATTTTCCCTGGGCTACAGCAACGCCTGTTGTTGCTCAGAAGTGCTGTCCGCACAGACAAAACACTCGCTCATGTGTAAGTGGGGTTCGGTAACGTCAGCTGATCCCCTGCTGTGTGTACGGCAAACTCTCCTGCTGCCTACAACTTCTGACTACCTCTGATTTAATATGTTCTCTGATTTGCCCTCTGTCTCCACTCTGTTTTGAGTATTTCCTCCGGCCTACAACACCGCCTGTTTCTGCTGTCAAGTACCGTCTGCACAATCCACACTTGTTCCTGTGGTACCTGGGTCCTGTAACATCTGCTCATCTCCAGAGTTGAGCACGGCAATGTCTCCTGCTTTGTCTACATTCCCACTACTTGTAGTGGAAATATGGACAGAGCAGGAGACATTGCCTGACTCACCTCTAGGGAGAAGCTGCTGTTACAGAACCCCAGTAACACAGGAACAAGTGTGGGTTGTGCAGACGGCATTTCAGAGCAGCAACTGGCATGGTTGGAAGCCAGAGGAGATACTCGAAACAGAGTGAAGACAGAGGCCTAATTGGAGTACGTTGACAGTTAGTAGTAGTCTAGAAACAATCGCAAACTGCCACCAAGTAGGCCTCAGCCTACTACCTGATTTTCCCTGGGCTCCGACACCGCCAGTTGGTGCTCAGAAGTGCTGTCCGCACAGACAAAACACTCGCTCATGTATAAGTGGGGTTCGGTAACGTCAGCTGATCCCCTGCTGTGTGTATGGCAAAGTGTCCTGCTCCCTCCACAGTCAAACAACCTCAGATTTACACCTGGCTCCAAGTAGGCCTCGGCCTACTACCTCATTTTCCCTGGGCTCTGAAAACACCAGTTGGTGCTCGGAAGTGCTGTCCGCACAGACAAAACACTCGCTCATGTGTAAGTGGGGTTCGATAATGTCAGCTGATCCCCTGCTGTGTGTACGGCAAAGTGTCCTGCTCCCTCCACAGTCAAACAACCTCAGATTTACACCTGGCTCCAAGTAGGCCTCGGCCTACTACCTCATTTTCCCTGGGCTCCGACAACGCCAGTTGGTGCTCGGAAGTGCTGTCCGCACAGACAAAACACTCGCTCATGTGTAAGTGGGGTTCGGTAACGTCAGCTGATCCCCTGCTGTGTGTACGGCAAACTCTCCTGCTGCCTACAACTTCTGACTACCTCTGATTTAATATGTTCTCTGATTTGCCCTCTGTCTCCACTCTGTTTTGAGTATTTCCTCCGGCCTACAACACCGCCTGTTTCTGCTGTCAAGTACCGTCTGCACAATCCACACTTGTTCCTGTGCTACCTGGGTCCTGTAACATCTGCTCATCTCCAGAGTTGAGCACGGCAATGTCTCCTGCTTTGTCTACATTCCCACTACTTGTAGTGGAAATATGGACAGAGCAGGAGACATTGCCTGACTCACCTCTAGGGAGAAGCTGCTGTTACAGAACCCCAGTAACACAGGAACAAGTGTGGGTTGTGCAGACGGCATTTCAGAGCAGCAACTGGCGTGGTTGGAAGACAGCGGAAATACTCGAAACAGAGTGAAGACAGAGGCCTAATTGGAGTACGTTGACAGTTAGTAGTAGTCTAGAAACAATCGCAAACTGCCACCAAGTAGGCCTTGGCCTACTGCTTGATTTTCCCTGGGCTCCGACACCGCCAGTTGGTGCTCAGAAGTGCTGTCCGCACAGACAAAACACTCACTCATGTGTAAGTGGGGTTCGGTAACGTCAGCTGATCCCCTGCTGTGTGTATGGCAAAGTGTCCTGCTCCCTCCACAGTCAAACAACCTCAGATTTACACCTGGCTCCAAGTAGGCCTCGGCCTACTACCTCATTTTCCCTGGGCTCCGACAACGCCAGTTGGTGCTCGGAAGTGCTGTCCGCACAGACAAAACACTCGCTCATGTGTAAGTGGGGTTCGGTAACGTCAGCTGATCCCCTGCTGTGTGTACGGCAAACTCTCCTGCTGCCTACAACTTCTGACTACCTCTGATTTAATATGTTCTCTGATTTGCCCTCTGTCTCCACTCTGTTTTGAGTATTTCCTCCGGCCTACAACACCGCCTGTTTCTGCTGTCAAGTGCCGTCTGCACAATCCACACTTTTTCCTGTGGTAACTGGGTCCTGTAACATCTGCTCATCTCCAGAGTTGAGCACGGCAATGTCTCCTGCTTTGTCTACATTCCCACTACTTGTAGTGGAAATGTGGACAGAGCAGGAGACATTGCCTGACTCACCTCTAGGGAGAAGCTGCTGTTACAGAACCCCAGTAACACAGGAACAAGTGTGGGTTGTGCAGACGGCATTTCAGAGCAGCAACTGGCGTGGTTGGAAGCCAGAGGAAATACTCGAAACAGAGTGAAGACAGAGGCCTAATTGGAGTACGTTGACAGTTAGTAGTAGTCTAGAAACAATCGCAAACTGCCACCAAGTAGGCCTCGGCCTACTACCTGATTTTCCCTGGGCTCCGACACCGCCAGTTGGTGCTCAGAAGTGCTGTCCACACAGAAAAACACACTCGTTCATGTGAAAGTGGAGTTCGGTAACGTCAGCTGATCCCCTGCTGTGTGTATGGCAAAGTGTCCTGCTCCCTCCACAGTCAAACAACCTCAGATTTACACCTGGCTCCAAGTAGGCCTCGGCCTACTACCTCATGTGAAAGTGGGGTTCGGTAACGTCAGCTGATCCCCTGCTGTGTGGAGGGCAAACTGCTGCTGCCTCCAAATTGTAACTACTTCAGATTTAAACATTCTCTGATTTGGCCTCTGTCTCCACTCTGTCTCTAGTATTAGTTGTTGCTCGGAAGTGCTGTCCACACAGAAAAACACACTCGTTCATGTGAAAGTGGGGGTCAGTAACGTCAGCTGATCCCCTGCTGTGTGGAGGGCAAAGTGTCCTGCTCCCTCCAAAGTCAAAATACCTCAGCTTTACACCTGGCTCCTAGTAGGCCTCGGCCTGCACCATGATTGTCCCTGGGTTCCAACAACGCTAGTTGGTGCTCGGAAGTGCTGTCCACACAGAAAAACACACTCGTTCATGTGAAAGTGGGGGTCAGTAACGTCAGCTGATCCCCTGCTGTGTGGAGGGCAAAGTGTCCTGCTCCCTCCAAAGTCAAAATACCTCAGCTTTACACCTGGCTCCTAGTAGGCCTCGGCCTGCACCATGATTGTCCCTGGGTTCCAACAACTCTAGTTGGTGCTCGGAAGTGCTGTCCACACAGAAAAACACACTCGTTCATGTGAAAGTGGGGTTCGGTAACGTCAGCTGATCCCCTGCTGTGTGGAGGGCAAACTGCTGCTGCCTCCAAATTGTAACTACTTCAGATTTAAACATTCTCTGATTTGGCCTCTGTCTCCACTCTGTCTCTAGTATTTCCCCTGACCTCCTACACTGCCAGTTCCTGCTCACAGTTGCCGTCCACGCATTCCACACTTGTTCCTGTGTTCCTTGTGTTCTGTAACGTGAGCTGATCCCCCAATGTGTGTCCGGCACTGTCTCCTGCGCTGTCCACCTTCCCACTGCAAGTGGTGGGAACGTGGACAGAGCAGGAGACATTGGCAGACAAACATCAGGGGATCTGCTGACATTACAGAACACCAGTAACACAGGAACACGTGTGGATTGGGCAGACGGCTACTGTACGCATAAACTGGCGGTGTTGGTAGTCACGTGAAATCCTGGAAACAGAGTGGAGACAGATGCCTAATTGGAGCACGTTGACAGTCTGTTGTAGCCTACAAACAATCTAAAACTACCACCAAGTAGGCCTCGGCCTACACCATGATTGTCCCTGGGCTCCAACAACGCCAGTTGGTGCTCGGCAGTGTCTTTGGCACGGGGACTCCCTGTTGCCCAGCCTGGTTCCAGCACACCTGCTGTTTCCGGGTAGTGTCAAGGTCACTATGCCACCAATCCGTTGTCCTGTCGTCTTGCGGCCGGGTTAGCCGACTCTACGGTGCCTGCAGTTTAGGTGACTCCTATGTGGGCTGCGGGAACTGGCACTGAAGGCTGGATCCGTAGTGCCAATGGGACATGGACCCCCTGTAGGACTGTGGGTTTTGGTAACTGCGGCCGGCTAGCGGCCTGGCTACTTTGCTTTCAATGGGTACCTTCTGCTACCCACCCGGGTTCCAGCACTGTCTGCTGGTTCTCGCCAGAGCCTTTGGCCTAGGTGCCTCCATCTCGGTATCCGAGGTCCAGCACCGTCAGCTGGTCCTTGGTAGTGCTTTCTAGCACAGGTACCTCCTGCCTAGTAACCGTGGTCCAGCACCGTCAGCTGTTCCTCGGTAGTGCCATTGGCTCTTGTAGCTTTTGCTACCCATCTGGGTTCCAGCACCGTCAGCTGGTTCTCGGCAGTGTCTTTGGCACAGGGACTCCCTGTTGCCCAGCCTGGTTCCAGCACGCCTGCTGTTTCCGGGTAGTGTCAAGGTCACTATGCCACCAATCCGTTGTCCTGTCATCTTGCGGCCGGGTTAGCCGACTCTACGGTGCCTGCAGTTTAGGTGACTCCTATGTGGGCTGCGGGAACTGGCACTGAAGGCTGGATCCGTAGTGTCAATGGGACATGGACCCCCTGTAGGACTGTGGGTTTCGGTAACTGCGGCCGGCTAGCGGCCTGGCTACTTTGCTTTCAATGGGTACCTTCTGCTACCCACCCGGGTTCCAGCACTGTCTGCTGGTTCTCGCCAGAGCCTTTGTCCTAGGTGCATCCATCTCGGTATCCGTGGTCCAGCACCATCAGCTGGTCCTTGGTAGTGCTTTCTAGCACAGGTACCTCCTGCCTAGTAACCGTGGTCCAGCACCATCAGCTGTTCCTCGGTAGTGCCATTGGCTCTTGTAGCTTTTGCTACCCACCTGGGTTCCAGCACCGTCAGCTGGTTCTCGGCAGTGTCTTTGGCACGGGGACTCCCTGTTGCCCAGCCTGGTTCCAGCACGCCTGCTGTTTCCGGGTAGTGTCAAGGTCACTATGCCACCAATCCGTTGTCTTGTCGTCTTGCGGCCGGGTTAGCCGACTCTACGGTGCCTGCAGTTTAGGTGACTCCTATGTGGGCTGCGGGAACTGGCACTGAAGGCTGGATCCATAGTGCCAATGGGACATGGACCCCCTGTAGGACTGTGGGTTTCGGTAACTGCGGCCGGCTTGCGGCCTGGCTACTTTGCTTTCAATGGGTACCTTCTGCTACCCACCCGGGTTCCAGCACTGTCTGCTGGTTCTCGCCAGAGCCTTTGGCCTAGGTGCCTCCATCTCGGTATCCGAGGTCCAGCACCGTCAACTGGTCCTTGGTAGTGCTTTCTAGCACAGGTACCTCCTGCCTAGTAACCGTGGTCCAGCACCGTCAGTTGGTCCTCGGTAGTGCCATTGGCTCTTGTTCCTTCTGCTACCCATCCGGGTGCCAGCACTGTCTGCTGGTTCTCGCCAGAGCCTTTGGCCTAGGTGCCTCCATCTCGGTATCCGAGGTCCAGCACCGTCAGCTGGTCCTTGGTAGTGCTTTTTAGCACAGGTACCTTCTGCTTAGTAACCGTGGTCCAGCACCGTCAGTTGGTCCTCGGTAGTGCCATTGGCTCTTGTTCCTTCTGCTACCCATCCGGGTGCCAGCACTGTCTGCTGGTTCTCGCCAGAGCCTTTGGCCTAGGTGCCTCCATCTCGGTATCCGAGGTCCAGCACCATCAGCTGGTCCTTGGTAGTGCTTTTTAGCACAGGTACCTTCTGCTTAGTAACCGTGGTCCAGCACCGTCAGTTGGTCCTCGGTAGTGCCATTGGCTCTTGTTCCTTCTGCTACCCATCCGGGTGCCAGCACTGTCTGCTGGTTCTCGCCACAGCCTTTGGCCTAGGTGCCTCCATCTCGGTATCCGAGGTCCAGCACCGTCAGCTGGTCCTTGGTAGTGCTTTTTAGCACAGGTACCTTCTGCTTAGTAACCGTGGTCCAGCACCGTCAGTTGGTCCTCGGTAGTGCCATTGGCTCTTGTTCCTCCTGCTACCCATCCGGGTGCCAGCACTGTCTGCTGGTTCTCGCCACAGCCTTTGGCCTAGGTGCCTCCATCTCGGTATCCGAGGTCCAGCACCGTCAGCTGGTCCTTGGTAGTGCTTTTTAGCACAGGTACCTTCTGCTTAGTAACCGTGGTCCAGCACCGTCAGTTGGTCCTCGGTAGTGCCATTGGCTCTTGTTCCTTCTGCTACCCATCCGGGTGCCAGCACTGACTGCTGGTTCTCGCCAGTTTCTCAGCCTTCTTGTACCTTCTGCTACATTTCCAAGATCAAGCTTTTTGAAATTGTCTTTGGTAATCCTTATTGATCTCCATGACGATGACCCTGATGATGACGACCCTGAAGACCACACCAAAGAAGACCAGAAATATGACCCTAAATAATAAGACCAAGAGGACAAAGAACATGAAGACAACCACCAAGATACAGAACAAAAGACAGAAGAACAAGAAGCAGAAGAAGCAAAAGCAGAAGAACAGAAAGCAGAAGAACATTAAGCATAAGACAAAAAATCAGCATAGAAGAAATCAAAATTATAAGCAGAAGAAGACTAAGCAGTAAATGGGGGTGAGTCCGTTCCTCCTCGTGGTGCCCCTGGAAAATGCCTGCTGCTGCAGGCCAAACTGAAAGCGGACAAATCCTGTTGTAAATCTTTTGTGACAGGCAGAACGTAAGGTGTAATCTTATAACTTTTATAGATAAGTACTACACGAATGCCTGTCACCATAAGAAAATGAAGAAAAAGAAGAATAGGAAGAAGATGAAGAAATAGCATATGAAAAGTAATAATAGCTGAATAAGAAGAATATGAAGAATGGAAAAAAAAAATTAATGGGAAGAAGATGAAGAAGAAGAAGATGAATAAGGTGAAGAAAAAGTTGATGAAAAAAAATGCTACTGCTGCGGATCATGAAGGAGAAAGTGTGGGAGAAGTACAAAAGAAGGTGAAGAGCATGGAAGTTGTGAAACATACATATCTGACTAAATATAAAAAAGGTTAACATAGTCAATATCTTTTTAACTCCGAACATCTTGAAAAAAAAAATTGGAATTAATGCTATGCCATGTGATTTGAATAAACCACTATGCTTTTAATGTCTCCTCCACCTCCCACAATACATTCTACGTGATTCTTATTTGTTTTCAAATATGTAGAATTAGCCAACAAGGAAATAAAGGGCTTTTTTTAATTCCGATACCGGAAGTCCCATTGACTTGAATGGGACTTCCGGTATCGGAATCGGCGATACCCAAAAATTTTTTCGTATCGGGCGATACCATCCGATACGATATTTTTGGGTATCGAACGGTATCGCTCAACACTAGTCTTCTACCAGAATGAACTATCATGGCCACCATGGATGTGGAATCTTTGTTCTCTAATATCCCACACCTGGATGGATTAAATGCCTGCAAAGTCTTCATGAAAAACACCGGGAATGATGCGAATTCTGTGGTGAAACTCACAAAATCTATCCTCACCCACAATTACTTTGAATTTGACAATAAGATCTATTTACAGGAGACTGGCACAGCTATGGGAAGTAAAATAGCTCCACAGAATGCAAATCTTTTCATGGCCAACCTTGAAAACGACTTTTTGTCCTCATGTCCCAACAGGCCTATGGCCTACAACCGCTTCATTGATGATATTTTAATCATCTGGACGGAATCTGAGCAACAGCTAAAGACGTTCCACGAACACTTTAATCAATTTCATTCCACCATCAACTTAACACTCATCCATTCCAGCACTGAAATTAATTTTTTAGACACCATCATTAAGCTAAAGAACAATGAAATAGAGACATCCCTGTATCAGAAGCCAATCGACCGTCCAACATACCTTAAATGGGACAGTTTCCATCCAAAACACATAAAGAACTCTATTATCTACAGCCAAGCCATCAGATACAATCGTATATGTTCTAACCCCATGGATAGAGATGAACACCTTGGTCGCCTCAGAAAAACCTTTTTGAATCAGGGCTACCACCCAAGAACAATTGAAAACCAAATTACAAGAGCCACCAGAATATCAAGGAATCACCTGCTACATTACAAAGCTAAAGAAGAGAATAACCGGGTGCCTCTAGTGGTCACCTACAATCCAAATCTGGAGGTGCTAAGGGGAGCTGCACGGAAATTGCAACCTTTACTGCAAGAAAAAACAAAAATGGAAAGCGCACATAGGGTGTATTGTCTTGAAGAACCACAATAGCAAGCAAGCCCAATCAGTTAGACTCACCTGCTGAAGTTGTGTGAGTCACAACAAACTGGGAATCACTCATAAAGGTCCGGTCGTCGCTGGTATCCCGCTGGTAGTAAATGAAACAAATCCAAAGTGGAAAAAAGAGCCGGGCTGAATAAACCGCGCTGACCAGAAAAAAACGCACCTTCGGCAGTCCATATAATAAAAAACTTCTTTAATAAGCCTACGCGTTTCGTGGCAAAACCAGCCACTTCATCAGGGCATCAAAAGATGCAAAAAAGATGCCCGATTACAATCCATATTTCCAGACCCCCCACTGCTGTGTTTTAGGCAGCCCCCAAATTTAAGAAGCATAATTGTCAGAAGCTCCCTGTCCTCTCCAACAGCTGCAGGAACATTTCCTTGCAACCAGAAAAAATGTAAAACCTGTCCATTTATAATGACCACAGACAAGATAAAGATCCCCAACTCACATCAGGACTACAAGATCCCGGGTACGCTCAGCTGCATCATATCTAATGTGGTGTACTTAATTATTTGTACTAAATGTCCAACTGGGGATCTGTATGTGGGGGAGACAGGGCAAAAACTGAGAACAAGGATGAATTCTCATCATCACACAATAAGAGAAAAAATAATGGGTCTACCTGTGGCAAAACATATTTGTATCCCTGGTCATAGCATGATGGACATTAAATTACTTGTATTAAAAGGTAACTTCAAGTCTCAGAGAGAGTGAAGAATCTCAGTACAAATTTATGAAAACTATCGACACATTCAGTGCAGGTATGAATGTGTCGCATGGATTTATGTCTTTTTACATCAATTAAGGAATTTGCTCCTCAGACCTTCTGGGGTCATCACAACACAGAACCAAACCGCAATCAGAGGGCAATAAAACCGTCACACTGCTTATCTATGAACTGCTCCAATATTTATGCTTATCCCTCTCCCATAATGACTATTCCGCTTCACATCACTTGTCTTAGCTATTGCATTATTTCTGTGCTGTCTTGTGTATAAATATGTGATTCTTCAGATTTTGTATTAATCTAGCCTGATGAAGAGACCTGCGTAGTCTCAAAAGCTTGCAATTTGTTACCATCTTTTCAGTTAGCCATTAAAAGGTATCAACCACTGAGTGCTTTCAATTCTAAATACTCTTCTATCTACTGGCTAACACGGTACAAAGATATAGATCTGTATCATAATTGAGCAGTATGCAGACACCATATACCCTGTTGCCTGGGAGGCTGTTCAATGTAGTGTGAGGAGTAGTGTTGAGCAATACCTTCCGATATCGGGAAATATCGGATCGGATTGGATTGGACAGATACCCCAAAAATATCGGATATCGCTGATTCCGATACCGGAAACCAATGCAAGTCAATGGGACACAAATATCGGAATGAAAATAAACCCTTACTTTCCTTGTAGGTTAATTCTACATGAAGGAAAACAACTAAGAATAATGTAGAATGTATTGGGGGAGGTGGAGGAGACATTAAAGGCATAGAGGTTTAGCCCAATCAAATGGAATAGCAGGAATTAATTTTTTTTTTAAGACGTTCGGAGTTACAAAGATATTGACTATGTTATGCTTTTTTATATTTTGTCAGATATTTATGTTTCACTACTTCCATGCTCTTCACCTTCTTTTTTACTTCTCCCACACTTTCTCCATCATCATCCTCTTCAGGGTCATCTTCTTGGTCTTCTTCAGGGTGGTCTTCAGGGTCGTCGTCTCCAGGGTCGTCGTTTTCGGGGTCGTCGTCTTCTTCGGGGTGGTCTTCAGGGTCGTCGTCTAAAGGGTCGTCGATTTCGGGGTCATCGTCTTCTTCGGGGTGGCCTTCAGTGTCGTCGTCTTTAGGGTCGTCGTCAGGGAGATCCAGAGTGATTACCAAAAACCATTTCAAATAGCTTGAACTTGGAAATGTAGTGGAAGGTACAAGAAGGCTGAGGAACTGCTGAGAACCAGCTGACGGTACTGGAACCTGGATGGGTAGCCAAAGGTACAAGAGCCAATGGAACTACCGAGGACCAGCTGATGGTACTGGAACCCGGTTACTAAGCAGGAGGTACCTGTGCCAGAAAGCACTAACAAGGACCAGCAGACGTTGGTGGAACTCGGATACCGAGAAGGAGGCACCTAAGCCAAAGGCTCTGCCTGGAACCAGCTGACGTTACTGGAACCCAGGGGGGACATATTCAAGATTGACTTCCAAAGAACCAGCTAATGGTACTGGAACTCAGATAGGCAGCAGAAGGTACACATGAAAAAAAAAGTTGCAAGGCCGCGAGCCCACCGGAGTTACCGAAACCCACAGTCCTACAGGGGGAGCTTGTCCTATTGGCACTACGGAACCAGCCTTCATTGCCAGATCCCGCAGCCCACATAGGAAGCACCTAAACTGCAGGCACCATAGAGTCGGCTAACCCAACCGCAACACGACAGTACAACGTATTGGAGGCAAAGTGACATTGACACTACCCGGAAACAGCTGGCGTGCTGGAACCAGGCTGGGCAGGAGGGAGTACCCGTGCCAAAGACACTTCTGAGCAGCAACTGGCGGTGTTGGAGCCCAGGGATTACAGTTCAGGTGGTAGAAACATGAGCACAACAGGAGACCTGGATACTGTTGCCAACCAATTATTTAATCTGGAAGAGGACTGGCAAAATCCTGCGAGATCCAGGCCTTGTTCATTTTCAGAAAAGTAAGCCGGTCAACGTTATCGGAGGATAGTTGCATGCTACGGTCTGTTAGTACACCACCTGCGGCATTAAAGACGCGTTCCGATAATACACTAGCAGCAGAGCAAGCCAGCACCTCCAATGCATACTGGCTAAGCTCTGGCCATGTATCCAGCTTAGAGACCCAAAACTTGAAGGGGGAAGAGCCGTGTGGGAGAACACTGAGAGGGCAAGACATGTAGTCTGTCACCATCTGACGGAAATGTTGCCTCCTGCTGACTGGAGCCGTCTGTAATGGTGTAGACATTTGTGGCGGGGACACAAAACTTTGCCACATTTGGGCCATACTGGTCTTGCCTTGTGCTGAGGTGCTGCTTCTGCTCCCTCTTTGTGCAGAGCTTCCTCCACTGCCTCGACACACTGAGCTGCTTTGTAAAGCACTAGCAGCACTGCTCTCGGGTGGAATGGAGAACATGATGGAATGCACCAGTGTGTCTTGGTACTCCCGCATTTTACGCTCCCGGTTCAACGGTGTTATGAGGCTTTGTAAGTTGTCCCGGTAGCGAGGATCTAGGAGGGTGTACACCCAATAATCAGCCGTGTTGAGAATGTGGGCGATGCGGCGGTCGTTTCTCAGGCACTGCAGCATGAAATCAACCATGTGTTGCAGACTGCCAACTGGCCAAGAAACGCTGTCCCCTGCTTGAGGCGTCATCTCTGCCTGCTCTTCATCACCCCACCCTCGCTCTACATACTGACTACTAGAGCACTGTGTACCTCCCTCCTCTGGACAGATGTCTTCCTCCACCATTGACTCCTCCTCATCCTCCTCACAAAGTGTCCCCTGCCTAGGCCTTTGTGAGGAACCACGTTGCGCAGACTGTCCAGAAGCTGATGGCATTTGTGACTCCTCACCCTCCACCTCTTCCACAACCTCCTCCCTTAGTGCTTGCAGTGTTTTTTCAAGCAGGCAAAAAAGGGGGATAGTCATGCTGACTAGTGCATCATCTGCACTCGCCATCCATGTGGAATCATCGAAGGCTCGCAAAACGTGGCAGATGTCCTTCATAGAGGCCCACTCAGTGGTGGTGAAGTGTGAACGGCGTGCAGTGCGACTTGTTTGCGCCTGATGCAGCTGGTACTCCATTACTGCTGCCTGCTGCTCACACAACCGCTCCAACATATGTAACGTTGAATTCCACCTGGTGGGTAGGTCACATATGATGCGATGTTCCGGAAGGTGGAATCGGCGCTGCAGAGCTGCAATGCGCAATCTTACCATGCTGGAACGCCGCAAGTGAGCGCACTCTATGCGGACCTTGTGCAGAAGTGCATCAAGATCCGGATAGTCCCTCAAAAAACTCTGCACGACCAAGTTGAGCACATGTGCCAGACATGGGATGTGAGTGAGGTTGCCTAAGCCCAGAGCTGCCACCAGATTTCAGCCATTGTCACACACTACCATGCCTGGCTGGAGATTCGCTGGCACAAACCACCCGTCGCTCTCCTGCTTGACGGCATTCCAGAGCTCCTGCGCTGTGTGTCTTCGATTCCCCCAAAGAAATTAATTTCAATACGGCCTGTTGACGTTTGGCCACGGCTGTGCTCATATCGGTCGTAATAGGTAAGCGTTCACGGGTCCATGTGAAGGTAGACTATGACGGCTCCTGCAGCGCTGATTCAGAGGAACTGGAGTATAAGGAGGAGTCAATGTGTACAGACTGGATTCCTGCAATCCTTGGAGTTGGCAGAACACATACAGCGCAACTCTCAAGATCTGTACCCGGCTCCACAACATTTACCCAATGGGCAGTGAGGGAAAGATATCGTCCCTGTCCATGGTTACTGGTCCACGCATCGGTGGTCAGCTGGACCTTGCTACTGACGGCGTTTAGTAGCGCATGTTTAATTTTTCCCTCCACATGCTTTTGCAGGGCAGGGACAGCTTGCCTGCTGAAATAAAAGCAGCTGGGCACGTTGTATTGTGGGACTGCCAATGCCATGAAGTTACGGAAGGTGTCAGTCTCCACCAGCCTGAATGAGAGCATTTCAAGGGACAGTAGTTTTGCAATGCCAGCATTCAGAGCCTGTGCTCGGGGGTGGTTTGCTGAGTATGGGCGCCTTTTCTCCCATGTCTGTGCTACCGATGGCTGTAGACTGGCCTGGGAGTGTGAGGATGACAGGGAACGTGGTGCTGTGGGTGGAATGACACTGTGTCTCTGTACAACAGTGCCAGAGGTTCTTCCATGGCGATCCTGTGAGGAAGCCGAACCAGCTGTGTGTGAGCTGGAGGAAGAGGCTACAACACGAGCTGAAGAGGTGGTAGGTGGCGCTGTAGGTTGGCCTAGGTCTTCAGTGTGTCTTTGTAACTCCACCACGTGCTTGGTCCGCACATATTTCCACATATTTGTGGTATTCAGGTTGCTGACACTTTTCCCTCTTTTCACTTTCTGATTACACAGCTTGCATTTGATAAAGCAAATGTCATCTGCAACTGTGTCAAAAAAGGACCAGGCGTCCATTTTGGGTTTTGGAAGAGGCATGCTCCTAATGGGTGCCGAAGTTTAGGCTACAGGCAACCGAGTCTGCCCCCTCCCTCTCCCTCCTTTTTTGGCCATTCGAGGAATCTCTTCCTCAGAGCTGCTCCCACCACCTTCCTGTACCTCATGCCATGATGGGTCAAGGACCTCATCATCTACACTACCCTCTTCAAACGACTGCTTCTCCTGGGTAGTCTCGACAGCACAGTACGCACCAGAAAGTGGCACCTGAGTCTCATCGTCAGATGCGTACTGAGGTGTGCTGACCATAGGCACTGGCCCACCCGCCTCTTCAGATTCAGAGAGACAAAGCTGTTGCGCATCACTGCATACTACCTCTTCTTCAAATTCTCGAATGCTGCTTGGCTGGCCCCCTCTTTCCAAGCCAACAGATTCAGAGAACAGAAGTAGAGATGGCTCCTGTCCAGGGCTCCCTGACTGCCTGGGCAATTTGGCAGGTGGTGAAGAGACAGATGGATGCTCTTCAGTGCTCTGGACCTGAGAGGATCTGGAACTAATTGAAGTCAATGCGTTAGCTGCCATCCATCCGACAATGGCTTCAATTTGTTCGTCCCGCAGCAGTGGGGTACGGCGAGCTCCTACAAAGCTGCGCATAAAGGACTGTTCCCTGGGAAAACTGGGGGATGCTGAGTCACTGGTGCCCGCAGCAGGCACAGAATCCCCACGTCCTCTCCCTGTAGAAACTCCACGCCCACAACCACGTGCCTTACTCCCTGCCTTCTTCATCTTGGTAGACTGATAAAGATAGGCAGAAAAGTAATAAGGGCTTAGTGTGCTTATTCCTGAACAGCTGCTAACAGGTATAAGAAACACTAATTTTATAAAGTGTGGACTAGACTTCAATATGAGCTAATGTGGCCTACAAAACTGTAAAGTGAAGTGTTTGGTGAACTTTATTAACTTTTTTTTTTCACAAAAAGACACTGGATGTGCCTAAAGATGTAAAACCGATAGTATCACAAACTTTTTGTAGCTATTACAATGCAGGAAGGTAACCTACAATGCAATATATGAGGCTCCAAAAGATAGGCTGATACTAATCTGGCTGGGGCTGCAGGGCACAAGCCAACAGAAAGGCTCCTCTATCTACTCCTATAGAGTGTTTGCAAATATTCTAGCTGGATACGGATGGAACCACACTAATAGGAGAAATCTGGAAAAATGAGCAGCACTAATGCAAAAAAGGACAATGTATGAGGCAGTGACGCACGCTGAGCGGACTACAACTGGAGGTGGCTGGCTGTGGAGCACACTACAGCGTGAGCTGCACTCACACACAGAGACCTCGCAGAGCAGACAGCAGTGAACAGTGCAGAGAACTATGTACTAGCGCTGCACGGCTGCAGAAAGGCTCCTCTATCTACTCCTATATAGTGTTTGCATGCAATCTAGCTGGATACGGATGGAACCACACTAATAGGAGAAATCAGGAAAAATGAGCAGCACTAATGCAAAAAAGGACAATGTATGAGGCAGTGACGCACGCTGAGTGGACTACAACCGGAGGTGACTGGCTGCAGAACACACTACAGCGTGACCTGCACTCACACACAGAGACCTCGCAGACAGACGTGAACAGCGCTGCAAGGCAAAAGAAAGCTACAGCGGTTGATAAAGTAGCCTGGGTAAAGCACTATATAGCAAATCGCTAGGTCACACTGTCCCTCAGAACAGCAGCGTCCTATCCCTAACTGAATTCACAGCAGAGTGAACCCAAAATGGCGGCGGCGGCTTATATAGTGCATCATGACATCATTTCAGCAGCCAATCACAGCCATGCCAGTAGTTACATGCCTAATATGCTCTAACAGGATGTTCCCACACTTCTTAGGATCCTCATTGGCTGAATCAAATCAAACTGGCTCGTTGCATTATGGGAACTTCCGATTCCGGCATTCGATATACTAAAAGTATCGGAACTCAGTATCGGAATTCCGATACCGCGAATATCGGCCGATACCCGATATTGCAATATCGGAATGCTCAACACTAGTGAGGAGGGTTTTATCAGCCCTGGCAGCTTGCTATGATGGATAGATTTGAGGATACTGTATTGAGTAGAGCGGTGGGCTGATACGGACGAAGAGAATGACAGGTAGTCCTTACTGTACCAGTCATTCATTCTAATACACTCTATGAGGGAAGTTGTAACCGATGCTGCTACAATCACCTGTCCTATGATATCTGGCATTAGTATTCTGTTTTCTATTTAAGAGGTATAGTTTTATTTTGATATGGGAGTTATTGCTGGTAAAGCACAATTTAATATATAAAGAGATCACGTCCGTGATACTATTTGTTCCTATGGAAAATCATTTGTGTTTTAGCTGATACCATTCAATATTTTATGCTGCCTAAATCTAATTTTTTTCAAAAAGTTTCTAATGTTGGAAATTAAAAAACTATTTTCAGTTGTTTTAATTTTGTTTGTTTTTTCTAACTCGAATAACCCCTTTAATTTATGCCATCGACCTAACAATTTGACATAATATTTAACTACTAGGTTTTTATACTGCTGGTTTTGCACTATTAGGCCACTTGCATTTTTGTGTATTTTGGTCAATATTTTACTTCTCTATTTATAAGCGAAAACTAGACATGGAACATAAACAGAGAAAAAAACTAAAAAAAGGAAAGATTTGTTTGTTTTGCCTGTTTTAGATTAACTCCTGGTTTTGGCTTATAATGCTGATGCAAAACATTGACTAAATACTTCAGCGTTCCTTTCACTGCATTCATATGTATCTACTGTCCTCTGTGGATAGATACCTGATCTGTGTGTCAAACACTTCATTTTGGTATAAACGTAACCTGTCAAGTCTAGAAATGCAATTTACCTTCAGATATAGTGTTAATCTGCTGGGAAATAGCAATAAAATCATGCCTGCCATACCAGAGGCGCGGCTACTGGGAGAAAATTAATTTAGGACTATCGTTACTAGCATAAGGTTTCAGCTTTGCATAAAACCACTGTGGAGTGTTGGCCTTAAAATAGTTGTCCAGTGAAAACATTAAGGCTGTGTTCTCATGTTAGCATTTTTTTCGCGTTTTTTTCGCGTTTTTTCCATGCAAAAACGCTTAAAAAACGCATACATTAAGCATCCCATTCTTAGAATGCATTCCGCAATTTTTGTGCACATGATGCGTTTTTTCCGCAAAAAAACGCATCACGGAAAAAAACGCAGCATGTTCATTAATTTTGCGGAAAAATCAGCATTTCAATGAGAAGGTTGATGCTCTGGAAAAAAACATGAAAAACGTGTAAAAAACGCGCAAAAAAACGCACAAAAAAACGACAAAAACGCGAAAAATAAAAATTCCTAGGAAGTAGTCAGGTTTTGCTCAGGAAAAATCAGCTTACGTGTGTACAGAGCCTAACAGTCAGAATAGGTGTCTGATAAGTTGCTGATTGGAGGTGTCCCACTGCTAGGACCAACACCGATCGACAGAGCTAGAAATTTGATTTTTGACAGGGAACTTTTATCCCCATTATAAAATAAAGCAGCTGGTCAGACACTTGACCACCACTCCATTAATTTGCTATGAAGCTACTGGAATAAAACAAGCATGATGTTCGGCAGCCCAATAGAGAATGAATGTATCAGTGGTCGAGCATTTGCTTGTGCTCCATTTTAACGGAGATTAAAGTTCCACTGCTCATGATACTGTGTGTGTGGATCTTGGGGCAACTACTCTGATCAACAAATTATCAATTATCCTATGGATAGGTGCTAACTTGCTTTCGCCAGACAACCTCTTTAATGACTCAATACTAGTGTTGAGCATTCCGATACCGCAAGTATCGGGTATCGGCCGATACTTGCTGTATCGGAATTCCGATACCGACTTCCGATATTTTTTCAATATCGGAATTCGGCATCGGAATCGGAAGTTCAGTTGATTGACGGCCTGACGTCATCATGATGCGCGGTGTGTGCGCATCATGATGCGCCGTCATTTCGGGCCTTCCGGGGGTCTCTGCCGGCCTGCCGGGGGGCTGTGCCGGCCTGCCGGGGGGCTGTGTGGACTGCCCGGGGTCTGTACCGGCCTGCCGGGGGGCTGTGCCGGCCTGTCGGTGGTCTGTGCACCCTGTGGGGGTCTGTACCGGCCTGCCGGGGGGCTGTGCCGGCCTGCCGGGGGGCTGTGCTGATGTCCGGGGGTCTGTGCAAGCATCGTCCGATGGGACTACAAGTCCCATCGGGCGATGCCTGCTACCATGACAGTGATTGACACATTAGCCAATGATGGGACAGTAGTAGTCCCATCATCCGGCTAATGTGTTAAATGTTAAAAAAAAAAAAAAAAAAAAAAAATACTACATACATACTACATGCATGCTACATACATACTACATGCTACATACATACTACATATATACTACATACATACTACATACATGCTACATACATACTACATGCATGCTACATACATACTACATGCTACATACATACTACATGCATGCTACATACATACTACATATATACTACATACATGCTACATACATACTGCATGCTACATACATACTACATACATACTACATACATACTACATGCATGCTACATACATACTACATATATACTACATGCATGCTACATACATACTACATGCTACATACATACTACATATATACTACATACATACTACATACATGCTACATACATACTGCATGCTACATACATACTACATACATACTACATACATACTACATGCATGCTACATACTACATGCATGCTACATACATACTACATGCATGCTACATGCATGCTACATACATACTACATGCTACATACATACTACATATATACTACATGCATGCTACATACATACTACATGCTACATACATACCACATACATACTACATACATACTACATACATACTACATGCTACATACATACTACATATATACTACATGCATGCTACATACATACTACATGCTACATACATACCACATACATACTACATACATGCTACATATATACTACATGCATGCTACATACATACTACATATATACTACATGCATGCTACATACATACTACATGCTACATGCATGCTACATACATACTACATACATACTACATGCTACATACATACCACATATATACTACATACATACAATACATTCATACAATACATACATAGACATACAGTACATATAACATAGAGTAACATACTTACCAATACTTGTCACATTGTTCCCCGAAGCCATTGTCTTTTCCGGAATAAATATTAACATAACAAACCACAAAAATACTCACCCACGATCTGAAGCAGTCCACGAGTGTGTCCCACGACGATCTTGGGTAGAGAACTGCAGCATCAGATGATGCTGCCGTTCTCTACGGGCTGCAGGAATCCAATGACGGAAGGTAGGTATCCTTCCGCACTGTATTCCTCCGCCACTTAAAAAAAAAAAAGTCCCTAGTCTCACTTTATGCCATTGCTGCGTGGGAATTTCCCACACAGCAATGGCATAAAGTGAGACTAGGGACTTTTTTTTTTTTAAGTGGCGGAGGAATACAGTGCGGAAGGATACCTACCTTCCGTCATTGGATTCCTGCAGCCCGTAGAGAACGGCAGCAACAGCTGATGCTGCAGTTCTCTACCCAAGATCGTCGTGGGACACACTCGTGGACTGCTTCGGATCGTGGGTGAGTATTTTTGTGGTTTGTTATGTTAATATTTATTCCGGAAAAGACAATGGCTTCGGGGAACAATGTGACAAGTATTGGTAAGTATGTTACTCTATGTTATATGTACTGTATGTCTATGTATGTATTGTATGAATGTATTGTATGTATGTAGTATATATGTGGTATGTATGTAGCATGTAGTATGTATGTAGTATGTATGTAGCATGCATGTAGCATGCACTATGTATGTAGCATGCATGTAGTATATATGTAGTATGTATGTGGTATGTATGTAGCATGTAGTATGTATGTAGCATGCATGTAGTATGTATGTAGCATGCATGTAGTATATATGTAGTATGTATGTAGCATGTAGTATGTAGCATGCATGTAGTATATATGTAGTATGTATGTAGCATGTAGTATGTATGTAGCATGCATGTAGTATGTATGTAGCATGCATGTAGTATATATGTAGTATGTATGTAGCATGTAGTATGTATGTAGCATGCATGTAGTATGTATGTAGCATGCATGTAGTATGTATATGGTATGTATGTAGCATGTAGTATGTATGTAGCATGCATGTAGTATATATGTGTTATGTATGTGGTATGTATGTAGCATGCATGTAGCATGCATGTAGTATGTATGTAGTATGTATGTAGTATATATGTAGTATGCATGTAGCATGTAGTATGTATGTAGTATGTATGTAGCATGCATGTAGCATGCAGTATGTATGTAGCATGCATGTAGTATATATGTAGTATGTATGTAGCATGTAGTATGTAGCATGCATGTAGTATATATGTAGTATGTAGCATGTAGTATGTATGTAGCATGCATGTAGTATATATGTGTTATGTATGTAGCATGTAGCATGCATGTAGCATGCATGTAGTATGTATGTAGTATATATGTGGTATGTATGTAGCATGCAGTATGTATGTAGCATGCATGTAGTATATATGTAGTATGTATGTTGCATGTAGTATTTATGTAGTATGAATGTAGCATGTATGTAGTATGTAGTATGAATGTAGCATGTATGTAGTATGCATGTTGTATGTATGTAGCATGTAATTTTTTTTTTTTTTTTTACATTTAACACATTAGCCGGATGATGGGACTACTACTGCCCCATCATTGGCTAATGTGTCAATCACTGTCATGGTAGCAGGCATCGCCCAATGGGACTTGTAGTCCCATCGGACGATGCCTGCACAGACCCCCGGAGCCTGCACAGACCACCGGCAGGCCGGCACAGCCCCCCGGCAGGCCGGCACAGCCCCCCGGCAGGCCGGCACAGCCCCCCAGAGCCTGCACAGCCCCCCGGCAGGCCGGCACAGCCCCCCGGAGCCTGCACAGACCACCGGCAGGCCGGCACAGACCACCGGAGCCTGCACAGACCCCCTGGCAGGCCGGCACAGCCCCCCGAAAGGCCCGTACAGACCCCAGAGAGGCTGTACAAGGGCAGGAAAGGGTTTTTCTTATTCCGATACCGGAAGTCCCATAGACTTGAATGGGACTTCCGGTATCGGAATCGGCGATACCGATACTTTTTTTAAAGATCGGCCGATACCATCCGATACGATACTTTGAAGTATCGGACGGTATCGCTCAACTCTACTCAATGCACATTAGACTGAAGTCCACTGAGTCTGCGGCTTTTGGTGGGGTGGCAAACCATATAATGTCTATGGGGGCCTCTTGTCTCTCCAATAACAGATGATGTTGAGACAGAAAAGGATCAGGGAGTTTGAATGCTCATGCCATCCTTTTGTTGGTTAAGCCTTCACCACGGATGTCTGATATCAGTTTACTCTCTTTTGGCCAAGCCAAGCATTCATGCGGAGTCAGGAGATAGCTGTTGGCCGAACTAGTACTATTTAAGGTGTACAAGGTGTATGAGCAATAGGGCTGGATGATTAGATAGGCCGGGGTCACACTGGTGAGGAATACGGCCGAGTGAGAGGCGCTAAAAGCACGCATTACACACGGACCAATGATTCTCTATGGGGTCCCTCGCACCAGCCGTATATTTCTCATCCGTATTCTACGGTCCGTGCCAATCGCAGCATGCTGCGATTGTCAGCGTACTACGGCCGTAGTACGCCAATGCAAGTCTATGGGTACGCAAAAAATACGGATTACACACGGACCACATGTGTGACTTGCGAGAAATACGCACCAGGTGTCTTTTAGCAAAGCCGGCAATTCAGTGCGCTGTACAGTAAACTCACACTGACAGTTTTAATAAAGAAAGAAAGAATAGATATATACACATAGAATACATATATATATATATATATATATGCATTCTATGTGTCTATATCTATTCTTTGGTTTCTGTTAGAAACTATGTCATAGGGCTCCATTATATGTCCATTTTGCAAGCCCGCGAGAAAATCTCGCCATACGGATGCCATACGGATTACATACGGATGCTTACATGCGCAAAATACGCGACCACACCTTGATTACGGATGACATACGGAGCACTGTTTAGAGGCCATTCATCCGTATAACGCATGTAAAATACTGACAGTATTTTGCGTCGGTTAGTGTGACCCCGGCCATATATTCTTTCCCAGCTGGGAAACAGCGCATCAATTGACACTCACATTTGGAAACGGTATATGAAAAACAACTTTATATTGTTATGAAACAGTTTGTATCAAGTTTAGAAAGCTATAACCTATCCACTATATTCTTGATAATATGCTGATTACTGGAATTTTCACTGCTTAAACACCACCAATCCCAAGAACCGGGCTCTGTAGTGCCTAGCTGAGTAAATTGATTGTCAAGCACCACTATGCACCACTGCTCCAATCCCAGCAGAATATAATGTTAGTAGAACGAGATGCAACACTTTCATGACAACTTTGTCAAAGTCTTTACCATGCAATCTAGCAAAAGATTTATTTTCAGCCATGGTAGCAATTTCTAGCTCTGTTTTGTGCGGTACAACCTCAAAGGCAAACTTTTATTGGCAAAACTCACACAAGCACGATAGTTTGGCCCCCTGCCCAACACTCTCAATGTAGCACCTTCTGCCTGCTCAGTCACGGGTGCACTCTCTCAATGCTTGAGTACTCCACCCCCTTAGCTTCAAAATCCTGACAACTTCATGTGAACGTAGCCTGGCTTTTCATAAAGACATTTTCTGATGCAAAACACATTCCATTAGGTAATTCAATATTAATCTTAATTAATTAACCAGGGCGGAGATTGAGTACAAAAATTACATCTCTTTATGGATAGACACTCATGCATTACATAGGTTGCTTTTGGAAAAAGTGTAATATTTTATTTGAGAAAATCATATTGAAAAAACCCAATTAAAAGATATATACTTTATTAAACTTAACTAAAAGCCACCTAAAAGAGGTGGTCTGTGCACACCGAACAAAAAACAACACAGTGAACAGAAAACAATCACCCAGGATTTAGCTATAGGTCCCTATTGATTACCTATATGATGCCCTTCCTGACAGAGGAGGCTGGCAACCTAGGGGGATAACGTTGTGGTGACAACGCTCAATGAAGGCTGCCCCTATTTTACCCTAGATGCACCCTATTGCTATATGATCCCCGCACCCTCAATAGGGAACCACTATTTCTATACAGAGATGTATGTTTTCTTGTTTGCTTTGCACAGACCACCTCTTTTAGGTGACTTTTAGTTAAGTTTAATAAAGTATACAGTCATATGTAAAAGTTTGGGCACCCCTATTAATGTTAACCTTTTTTCTTTATAACAATTTTGGTTTTTGCAACAGGTATTTCAGTTTCATATATCTAATAACTGATGGACTCAGTTATATTTCTGGATTCAAATGAGGTTTATTGTACTAACAGAAAATGTGCAATCTGCATTTAAACAAAATTTGACCGGTGCAGAAGAATGGGCACCCTTATCATTTTCTTGATTTGAACACTCCTAACTACTTTTTACTGACTTCCTGAAGCACTAAATTGGTTTTGTAACCTCATTGAGCTTTGAACTTCATAGCCAGGTGTATCAAATCATGAGAAAAGGTATTTAAAGTGGCCACTTGCAAGTAGTTCTCCTATTTGATTCTCCTATAAAGAGTGGCATCATGGGCTCCTCAAAACAACTCTCAAATGATCTGAAAACAAAGATTATTCAACATAGCTTTTCAGGGGAAGGATACAAAAAGTTGTCTCAGAGATTTAACCTGTCAGTTTCCACTGTGAGGAACATAGTAAGGAAATGGAAGAACACAGGTACAGTTCTTGTTAAGCCCAGAAGTGGCAGGCCAAGAAAAATATCAGAAAGGCAGAGAAGAAGAATGGTGAGAACAGTCAAGGACAATCCACAGACCACCTCCAAAGACCGGCAGCATCATCTTGCTGCAGATGGTGTCACTGTGCATCGGTCAACAATACAGCGCATGCATAACGCCTTTTTGTATGACCAAACAACTCAATCTTTGTTTCATCGGTCCACAGGACCTTCTTCCAAAATGTAACTGGCTTGTCCAAATGTGCTTTTGCAGGCCTCAGGCGACTCTGTTTGTGGCGTGCTTGCAGAAACGGCTTCTTTCGCATCACTCTCCCATACAGCTTCTCCTTGTGCAAAGTGCGCTGTATTGTTGACCGATGCACAGTGACACCATCTGCAGCAAGATGATGCTGCAGGTCTTTGGAGGTGGTCTGTGGATTGTCCTTGACTGTTCTCACCATTCTTCTTCTCTGCCTTTCTGATATTTTTCTTGGCCTGCCACTTCTGGGCTTAGCAAGAACTGTACCTGTGTTCTTCCATTTCCTTACTATGTTCCTCACAGTGCAAACTGACTGGTTAAATCTCTGAGACAACTTTTTGTATCCTTCCCCTGAAAAGCTATGTTGAATAATCTTTGTTTTCAGATCATTTGAGAGTTGTTTTGAGGAGCCCATGATGCCACTCTTCATAGGAGAATCAAATAGGAGAACTACTTGCAAGTGGCCACTTTAAATACCTTTTCTCATGATTTGATACACCTGGCTATGAAGTTCAAAGCTCAATGAGGTTACAAAACCAATTTAGTGCTTCAGGAAGTCAGTAAAAAGTAGTTAGGAGTGTTCAAATCAAGAAAATGATAAGGGTGCCCATACTTTTGCACCGGTCAAATTTTGTTTAAATGCAGATTGCACATTTTCTGTTAGTACAATAAACCTCATTTGAATCCAGAAATATAACTGAGTCCATCAGTTATTAGATATATGAAACTGAAATACCTGTTGCAAAAACCAAAATTGTTATAAAGAAAAAAGGTTAACATTAATAGGGGTGCCCAAACTTTTACATATGACTGTATATCTTTTAATTGTTTTTTTTCTATATGATTTTCTCTGAATGACGCCCAAAGACATTAGATATTAATTTTTGATTTCTAATATTTTATTTGCCCTGTGGGGAGCTGCAGGGACATAAAAAATTTGCTAAAGGACTCTTCTATCCACAACTCATAGTTTTGAGCCTGAGCAGCTAGACAACCTGATAATTGGTCCTACTCATTGTATATTAAAATGAAAAGTATAGCACAAAATGAATAAAGGAAGCTGGTTTTATCCCCTTCCAAGAACATCATGTGCTTTCTTTTCCTTACAATTCCACAAAGACTTATTGGTTATTTTATTTATGTCATTATACAAAGCTTTTATTGGCATCCCTTTAGGTAGAGAAACAAAGATAACATTAAGCTATTAAGATGCAACTTCCAAGGTAAATACTGTGCGGATTAACTGGTTTTACAATGAATAAGTGACATTTTCAGTATAATAATATGTATATAATGGCTTGTTTATTACTTGGCACCTTGACATTCATTTTAATGTTGACCTTTAAAAATCTTTTGGATCCTGGGAACACCATTGATTTTGGATCTAATAAAACAATCTCTATTTGCTGTGGTTGTGTGCTGTTTAGAACAGCTGATAATCTTACTTCTTCTTTCATTTCTGTGTTTACTAAATTGTTTTGAAGAGCTTTGCTAACCTGTTCCTGTGAGGGCTCTTTAACGTAGAAACATCATAGAATGGATGCACAATAATATTTTTTCATGTCTGTTATACAATAGGCAATTTCGTAACAGATGCATAAAAAGCCATTAAATATTTTTTTTTTTCCATGCTGTGAAAATTGAAGAAGAGTGGGAATGCTGAAATATGGAAAATTATAAGATCACAAACCCCTCTGCTGCCATTGTGTAATGTACGGGGAGTAGCTCAGCGCACTGTTAACTGGAGACGCATTACCTAGAAGTAATAGCAGTTTCAATCATGTTTCATGAGCATTATTTTGTTTCTCCCATTGTATGGTTTTCATACAATTGCTACAGTATGAGTCATTTGGTAGCTTTGTTACTTTGGAAGGATTACAGAGGTTGTGATACAACAGCGTGCACATTATTCCAAGCAATCACTGCTGCTGTTAAATGATTCATTTGGAGTATCAGAGCATTACTTTTCTTGTGCAATAAAATGCTAATGTATCAATAAATCATTGAGAGCTATATGTTCGAGTTCTCAGTGTGCACTCCGTTTTACAACCAGCCAAAATATGCCGAGTGCCGTCAGTATTTTTATACTTGCTACCAGGTGAATAACCGAATGCTTTTCTCTGTTTGTTTTTGCTGGCACTTATGTACATGGGCTGAGCTGTTCAATGTTTCACTTTGTGTTAAACAGAAATAGATGCATCTGTCTTTCTTTTTTTTTTGATGTCCTGTGGAATCTTGGATGAAATTTTCACGATCTGTTTACGAAAAGAGAAAATACCTAAAATATGCCTCGGTTGGCTGCATTCCCTTTTTCGAACGACCCATAAAAGGCAAAAGTAAAACCAAAAACCAATAGAAGAAACATGCTTGAGCTTATGAATGACATTGGCTTGGATGTGACTTTAGAATATGTTCTCAAGTTGTGTGCACCCTGCTGCTCCATTCAAAGTCAACTGGGGTATATTTATTTGCTACATAACCGTTAAAACACTTGTTTATAAATTAATTGGTATTATATTGCTCACCCATACAGTATTATGTGTTTTGGGGCACATTTCTGTGGTATACAACCCTCAATAAACTTGTTCAAAAATGTATCGGCGTTAGGCCATGTGCACACATTGAATATTTGGTGAGGTTTTTTACCCCAGTATTTGTAAGCCAAAACCAGGAGTGGAACGGTCAGAGGAAAAGCATAATAGGAACATTTACACCACTTCTGCATTTTTCACCCACTCCTGGTTTTGGCTTACAAATACTGGGGTAAAAAACTCACCAAATATGTGTGCATGTGGCCTTATACTGCTTATCCATAGAGTATTTCTTTGCTACATAACCCTTTTAAATCTTGTTCACAAATTTATCTGTATTATACAGTATTGGGCACCCATACAGTATTATGTGTTCTTGGGTACATTTGGTTGGTATATAACCCTCAAAAAACTCAAATAATTATTTTATGCAATAAAATGCAAATGAATTATCTAAAAATCATACAATGTGATTTTCTGGTTTTTATATTTAGATTCTGTCTCTCACAGTTGAAGTGTGCTCATGATAATAATTACAGACCTCTCCATTATTTGTAGGTGGGAAAACTTGTAAAATCGGCAGTGTATCAAATAATTATTTTCCCAACTGTACATCCCTCAAATAACTTGTCCAAAAATGTATCAGCATTATATTGTTCATCTATACAGTATAACGTGTTCTGGTGTAAATTTTGTTACAACTCTCACAAAACTTGTTAAAAATGTATCGGTACTATATTGCTCATCCACAGAGTTTTACAAATTCTTGGGTAGATTTCGTTGGTATAAAACCCTCAAAAAACTTATTAAAAAATGTATCGGCATGTTACTGCTCCTCCACAGAGTTTTATATATTCTTGGGTAGACTTCATTGGCATACAGTGGGGAAAATAAGTATTTGATACACTGCCAATTTTGCAAGTTTTCCCACCTACAAAGAATGGAGAGGTCTGTAATTTTTGTTATAGGTACATTTCAACTTTGAGAGACAGAATCTAAAAACAAGAAACCGAACATCACATTGAATGATTTTTATATAAATAATTAGAATTATATTGCATGAAATAAGTATTTGATCACCTACCAACTAGCAAGAATTCTGGCTCTCACAGACCTGTTAGTTTTTCTTCAAGAAGCCCTCCTACTCTGCACTCATTACCTGTATTAAGTGCACCCGTCAATCAGACTCCAACCTCTCCACCATGGCCAAGGCAAAAAAAGAGTAGTCTAAAGACACCAGGGACTAAATTGTAGACCTGCACAAGACTGGGATGGGCTACAGGATAAGAGGCAAGCAGATTGGTGAGAAGGCAACAATTGTTGGCACAATCATTAGAAAATGAAAGAAGCACAAGATGACTTTCAATCTTCCTTGGTCTGGCGCTCCAAGCAAAATCTCACCTAGTGAGGCAAGGATGATTCTGAGAAAGGTCAGGAATCAGCCCAGAACTACACAGGAGGATCTGGTCAATGACCTGAAGAGAGCTGGGACCACAGTCTCAAACTTAAACATTTGTAACACACTATGCCATCATGGAAAAAAATCCAGAACATGTCCAGGCCTGTTTGAAGTTCACCAATGACCATCTGGATAAACCAGAGGAAGCATGGGAGAAGGTCATGTAGTCAGATGAAACCAAAATAGGACTTTTTGGTATCAACTACACTAGCCGTGTTTGGTGGAACAAAATGAGTATAACCCCAAGAACACTGTACCAACTGTGAACCATGGTGGAGGAAACATCATACTTTAGGGGTGCGTTTCTGCAAAGTGGACAGGACAATCGCACCGTATTGAAGGGAGGATGGATGGGGTCATGTATTGCAAGATTTTGGCCAAGAACATCCTTCCCTCATTAAGAGCATTGAAGATGGGTCGTGGCTGGGTCTTTCAGCAAAACAGTAACCTGAAACACACAGCCAGGGGAACTAAGGAGTGGCTTTGTAAGAAGCATTTCAAGATCCTGGAGTGGCCTAGCCAGTCTCCAGACCTGACCCAATAGAAAATCTTTTGAGGGAGCTGAAATTCAATGTTGCCCATTGACAGCCCGTGAACAGAAAGATCTGGAGAATCCCTGCTGCAGTACGTGCACACTTTGCCAAAAACTACAGGAAACGTCTGGCCTCTGTATTTGCAAACAAAGGTTTCTGTACCAAATATTAAATTCTGTTTTTCTATTGTATAAAATACTTATTTCATGCAATAAAATGCAAATGAATTATGAAAAATCATACAATGTGATTTTCTGATTGTTATATTTAGATTCTGTCTCTCACAATCGAAGTATCCTTATGATAATAATAAGGCTATGTGCATACAGTGTGTTTTTGGAGCATCTTATGGGGCCATAACCTTTATGCATTATAAGAGGCATCTTACGGGGCCATCAACCTTTATGGAGCAGCATATGGGGCAAATTCGATGGAGCATGTTATGGGGCTATAACCTTTGTGGAGCAGCATATGGGGCATATTCTATGGAGAATCTTATGGGGCCATCAAAATACATGGAGCAGCATATGGGGCATATTCTATGGAGCATTTTATGGGGCCATAACCTTTATGGAGCAGCATGTGGGGCATATTATATGGAGCATCTTATGGGGCCATCAAGATATATGGAGCAGCTTATGGGAAATATTCTGTGGTGCATCTTATGGGGCCATCAAGATATATGGAGCAGCTTATGGGGCATATTCTATGGAGCATCTTATGGGGCCATAACCTTTATGCATTATATGGGGCATGTTGTGGGGCCATCAACCTTTATGGAGCAGCATATGGGGCATATTATTCTATGGAGCATCTTTTGGGGCCATTATTAACTTTTGTGCAGCATTATATGGGGCATATTTTGTATGGAGCATCTTATGGGGCCCATCATGAACTTTGCGGGGGCATTATATGGGGTGTATTTTGGATGGAGCTTCTTATGGGGCCATCATGAACTGTATGGAGAATTATATGGGGCTCCTGATTCAATATGGATTTTCAAAAACATTTAACCTACTGATATCTCAATTAATTTTACTTTTATTGGCATCTATTTTTATTTTTGAAATTTACCAGTAGCTGCTGCATTTTCCACCATAGGCTTATACTCGAGTCAATAAGTTTTTCCAGTTTTTTGTGGCAAAATTAGGGGGCCTTGGCATATACTCGGGTCGGCTTATACTCAAGTATATACGGTATGTTAAAAAGTGTTTGCTCCTTTCCTGATTTCCTATCCTTTTGCACATTTGTCACACTTAAATGTTTCAGATCACCAAACAAATTTAAATATTAGACAAAGATAACACAAGTAAACAAATAATGCAGTTTTTAAATGAAAGTCTTCATCAAAAAGACATCAAAACCTACAGGGTCTACATGAAAAAGTAATTCCCCCCCTAAAACATAAATTAACTGTGGTTTATCCGATCTTTGGGAAGCTGAATTCAATTTCCTCAGCTATATGCGGGCCGTAATACTGCTACACCTGTTCTGAATCAAGAAATCACTTAAATAGGACCTGTCTGACAAAGTGAAGTATACCAAAAGGTCCTCAATAGCTAGCCATCATGCCGTGTTCCAAAGAAATTCTGGAGCAAATGAGAAATAAAGTAATTGTGATATATCAGTGGAAAAGGTTATAAAGCCATTTTTAAAGCTTTGGGACTCCAGTGAACCACAGTGAGAGCCATTATACACAAATGGTGAAAACATGGAACAGTGGTGAACCTTCCCAGGAGTGGCCGGCCAGCCAAATTTACCCCAAGAGCACAGTGATGACTAATCCAAGAGGTCACAAAAGATCCCACAAAAACATCCAAAGAACTGCAGGCCTCACTTACCTCAGTTAAAATCAGTGTTCATGACTCCACCATAAGAAAGAGACTGGTCAAAAATGGCCTTCATGGCAGAGTTCCAAGATAAAAAAAAACACCACTGCTGAGCAATAAGAACATAAAAGCTACAGTATTCTCAGTCTTCCCAGAAAATATTTTGATGATCCACAAGACTTTTGAGAGAATAGTTTGTGGACTGACGAGACAAAAGTTGAATTTTTTGGAAGGTGTATGTCACATTATATTTGGCATAGAAGTAACACAGCATTTCAGAAAAAGAACATCATACCAACAGTAAAATATGGTGGTGGTAGAGTGGTGATCTCTGGCTTTTTTGCTGCTTTAGGACCTAGAAGACTTGCTGTGGTAAATGAAACCATAAATTCTGCTGTCTACCAAAAAAATCCTGAAGGAGCATGTCCGGCCATCGTGACCTCAAGCTTAAGCCCACTTGGGTTATTCAGCAGGACAATGATCCAAAACACACCAGCAAGTCCACCTCTGAATGGATTAAGAAAAGCAAAATTAAGACTTTGGAGAGGCCTAGTCAAAGTCCTGACCTTAATCCCATTGACATGCTGTGGCATTACCTTAAAAAGGTGATTCATGCTCGGAAACCTTACAATGTGGCTGAATTTCAACAATTCTGCAAAGATGGCTGGGCCAAAATTCCTCAAGAGTGTTATAAAAGACTCATTGCCAGTTATTGTAAATGCTTCACTGCAGTTGTTGCTGCTAAGGGTGGTCCAACCAGTTATTAGGATTAGGGAACAATCACTTTTTCACACAGGGCCCTGCAGGTTTGGATTTCTTTTCTCCCTTAATAACAAAGCCCTTCATTTAAAAATTGCATTTTGTACTTAATTGTGTTATCTTTCTCAAATATTTAAACTTGTTTGGTAATCTGCAACATTTAAGTGTGACAAATATGCAAAATAATAGAAAATCCGGAGGGTGGCAAACACTTTTTCATGCATCTGTATGCTGTAGAATTTGGTGTGTGTAAAATTTTGCTGGTTTAAAACGCAAAAACAAAGCAAAATGCAAAACAAAAATTGTCCTGCTTTAGGTGTACAAATTTTGGCCCTCAGTTCTCGGTCCCCAGCCACTACTATTTCTCCATTTGTGGTGTCTACCCCCTGTACCTGCACGGGTCCAGAAATATCACCAGTGCCTTTACCAACGCAGTTTCAGCACACCCTTCTGCTTCTCCTCATCCTCCATCTCCGATGTCATATGTCAGAGCACGTTTTCCATATCAGTGAAAAGCTGGAAGCTCTGCAGCACTGCCTCAGCAAAGTGCAACAGGTTCTACAGAAGCTAATTTGTGCAGGAGACAAACCACACACCACTGCAGAGTTATTGAAAGGAATAACAGACCTGACAGATCTGTGACTCTCGCGGCTGAACCTCCAACCAGGATGGTTGTGTGTGATAATGGGAGAGACCTGGTGGCAGATGTGAAGCTTGGCAAGCTCACACATGTATCATGCTTTGCCCATGTGATCAACTTGATAGTTCAGCAGTCTCTGAAAACATACCCAGATTTGCCAGGACACCACATCAGCACCCATTTCCGTAATTCAGCTGCAGCTTCCGCCACTCTGGAAATGCTACAGCATCGCATGCTAGTGCCAGCTCACATACTGGTGTGTGACATGACCATGCATTGGAACTCCACACTGCACATTCAGGCAAGGCTTTGTAAGTAGCAGAGGCCAGTTGTACAATACCAGTTCCAACACCCCTGTCAGTATTCTGATCAGCCTCCACACATAACAACTGAAGAGGGGGCATAGATGTCTGACATTTGTTCTCCAAGACTTTCACGACTCCACAAAGATGGTGAGCGGCGATGATGCTATCATCAGTGCAACTTTCTTCTGTGCCTACTTAAACAGTCACTGCTGACAACATGAACCTCTGTAAGCGGACCAGGTGGAGATGAAGGAAGACATGAGACAAGGAGATACTGCCTAGCTTCATATCATGTCATCTGCTCAGCACATATTGGGAAATAATGAGGAGGTGGAGGCTGAAGAAGAAGAGGAGGGACAGGAGCTGGCTGAGTACAAAAGAGGCCACTAACCACAAAAGCTTTGACAAGTGTCTCCTACTGTACATGGAAGGGCTGAGGAGGGGAATGAGGAGGAAGAGATAGAGGTGGAGGAGGAAATGGTGAGTAGTCAACATAGTGGAAACAGGGAAGTGTTGTCTATACCTTGGAACATATGACAGACTTTATGTTCTGCTGCCTTTCCTATGACTCTTGCGTTATATTCATCTTGACCAAAAAAAGAGTACTGGTTGTTGACCCTGCCAGATCCACGCTACAAAGAGAACTTTGCTTCTCTTCTTTTTGAGGCAGAGAGGTCTTCTAAAATGGTGAAATACCAAAAGGCCATTGTGGAAAATATTTTGAAAAACTTCCTATCAGACAATGCTAGTGGCAGGTGGTAAGCTTCCTCGCCCAACAAAGGAGGGGAGGTGAGGGAAACACATACCAGGCACAGCAGAGGTAGGGGTACATTGCAAAGACCTGGGACAATTTCATGACACCGACCCAGCATCCATTCCCTCATGACTGGTTATTTTTGACCAGGAGGGAAAAGTTTTAAAAGATGGTCTATTAATATCTGGCTGACCAAACCAGCGTTCTCCCTAATTCCTCTGTGACTTTCAGCTATTGGATTTCAAAGCTGGACACCTGGCATGAGTTGTCCCTCTATGCCTTGGAGGTGTTGTGCTGCCTTTTTCACGAGCGTCTTGTCTGAGAGGATTTTTAGTGCAGCATGGTCATAACAGACAGTCGCTTTCGCCTGTCAACAGAAAGTGCTAATTGAAACTACAGTGCTGTGCAAATTAATTGGGACCAAGCATTTTTTTAAGTAAAATCCTAAGTTGGTTACCAGTCAGTGATTCAAACCAGATATAACTGCTTTGAATAGGTGTGAGTGTCTGTTCAAAGCAGTTAAAACTGGTTTGAATCACTGAATGGTAACCAAAAAAATGCAGCACAATTCAAAACTGTAAGTAAAGACAGTGAGGTGCTACATCAGGTAGAACAAGAAGGAGATGGGGGCAAGGAAGAAAAGGCTACCTGAATATTAGTGCACACTCACAAAATTCATGATGTATAAAAGAATAATTTTATTGGACATCTATCACCAGAAAAAATACATCTAAAAACAATTAGAAATTCAACAAAACGAGAAGGTTCCCCAGAACATGGTGTCTGACAGTGCATAAATGCGTATTATGCAAAAGTATGTCAGTATCGTAACAGGCAAAATAAATGTGTGTCACGGTATAGTGAAAAATTATTGTACCTCTGCAAACACCACCGATAGAAGCATATGTCCATGTAAATATAATAGTCTTGCGGCATGGATAATGTGAACCAGCCCACACAGAGATTATATCTAGAGAGAAATAAAATAAAGAATATGCTCCTAGTAAGGTAAATGTATCAAGAGGAGCAGTCAGAAGAGACAGTGCCTGGACACAGTAAATATAATGTATGCTCGAACTAGTAGCAGGATAAATATAGAAGATGTGAATAATCAACAGAGAAAATGCCGAAGGGGCATGAACCTGGAGATGTGCCCCACAGGGCTAACAAAAATATACGTGCATAAGCATGGTGTACCTGGGTGAAGCAAGGATTTGCCACAGGACTGCAGGATTATGCAGAGGTGGGGAGCAGCGATGAAATAAGAGCCCCACAGAAGGTCTGGGGAAAAACTCCATGTGTATCGCTGCATCTAGCACAGCTTCGTGGTCCTGTAGCACCACTGCAGTCCTGTGGCAAATCCTTGCTTCACCCGGGTACACCATGCTTATGCAGGTATATTTTTGTTAGAAAGCAGATAAGATAGCAGGAATCAGATGAAGCCCGTCACATACCTCCTGCCCCGGCCCCCTGGCTCTGCTGACCTAATCTCTCCTCTTCAACAGAGTGAAATAGGCGCGCAGGTGATGTCAGATCAGCAGACACACAGCCTGCAATGTCTGCAATATGGAGATGATGGCCGGCACTTGTACACATCTAATACAGTGGCGGCACCGATCTACTCAAGCAGCAGAAAGCTGGGTCCCTGGCAGTACACCCCTGCCTGCAAGGGCCCTCCTACACCTCCGGGCCCCGGAGGTAGGTCCGCCCCTGGTACCAATACATGACAATTTGTACAGAATGTGCATGAGACCCTTTCTTATGTCTAATACAGGATGTATCTGAGTCCCTAATTTTTGGCACTTCTTGCTTCCTTCATAAATTACATCGAAATTTCCTATTTTTTAATAAAAAATTTAATTTTGGTGTGCAAAAATTATATATTTTTTACTTTTGCCTTATATACAAGTCATTATACAGGAATTAATGTTTCTTAACATTTTTTTTCTTGTAAAATGCAATTTCTCGTTGATTTGGAATGTTCTATTGACAGTCTTTAAAGTAGAGTAAAAGTGTCACTTCATTGTTCTCAACAGTGATCTAGGAGTCAGAGATGCTTCCACGGGGTCTTCCTCATGCTGTTTTCCCATCTATTTCAACATTTTCACTGCCCCCAAACCTCTTTGTAAATTCTCGGATTTCCCATTGACTCCCATTATACTCATTACTTGAAACAAGCATTTGTGCATTAGGAATTGCTGTGGTCAAGTAACGAGCGTCCGAGCATTTCAGTGCTCGCTCATCTCTAGTGTGCAGTCATCAGCAAACAAGAAGTCATGGATAACAGTCTCATGCACCTTTGTAACAGCCTTCAGGCAGCTGGGGCTGAACAGCTTGCAGTGAGTCCTGTACCAAACATGGATTCTGTTTTCGCAGTTGCTAAAGGCATCTCTCAACAAGGCAGAAAATAGCTTACTGAACAGGGTTGTGGCATAGCGTATATGCGAATAAACATTTGAAAACCAGCAATAGATATGTATACTAGGAGGCAAAAGTCACTCATATTAAATACATTAATATGTCTCAAAATATGTCGTGGTCAGTCTGTTTTTACTTCTATCACAATGTTACACATCTGCCTTGGCTTGGCAGGGCTTCCGCTTCTCCTATGGCAGCTTCCCTCTGCTGTGCTCCTCTTCAGTTTTAAAAATGTCCCGCCATGCTTTCATGTGATCTGCTTAGGCCTATATAAGGCCGCCAAGACAAACACCTGTGTCTTGGTATTAACACTTGCTTCTGTTTGCTTTTTTGTGCACTAATACCTGTGTCCTGTCTGTTTGTGGCCTAAAGCGCTTCGACTTCCTGCTCCATACCTACTTTACTGCCTGCAACCTCCAGTTCTTCATGTCTTTGTTTCTCGCGTACCTTACCTGTTTGCTGCATCACTGTTCGTGATCCGGGTGCCCAACCGGACGTGAACGTAAAGGATCAATGTCACAAGGTGACCCATATGACACAGAAGAAACAAGGATAGGGCACAGGAGAATTCAATATTTTTGTTCAGGCACATAATAATTAATACTCTTATAAACTTAGGCAATAGCTTGTTTTGTAGCTAGAAATCTCAACCAAAAGCTGCGTTCACATGAGCGTATTTCACTGTCTGTATATGTATCACGATGACCCGTCCTGTGTGACGCGACCCGCAGGCCGGTAACTAAAACAACAAGACATGGCACGTGATAATGACCTGTGTGACACGGCCCACAGGCCGGTAACTAAAACAACAACACACAGGGAAAGGGGAAACAGATACAATGGTGGGCCCTGCAATAGGGAAAGGGGACTTGGAGACCTCCTGCACTCCCCTGAGTCAGTGTCCCTAACACTCCTAACGTTCCCTATGCCGGTTCCGCACCGGGCGCCGATCAGGAACCTGTCGCCCTAGCACACCCTACACCTATCCCTTGCTAGGGAGTTGGGTGGCGCAGGCACTGGCCCCACCGCTGTACTAATACACACTAAGGAAAAACACAAACAGGGAAACACCACTTAGCTTTACTCTGTTGCACTTGGTCCTGGCAACAGAGTCCACCACCAGAATGCAACTCTCCTCCTGAATCGCTGCCACCAAGCTCTGTCAGAGCTACAAGGAAATCCCCTATGACTCCTTCCACACCAGGGCTAAGACAGTGCTGCAAGGAACGCTCTCCAGCTCCTTCCTCCACCAAGGATGGTTGAAATGAACACTTTCACCAACACTGATTGCAACACCTGTGACTCTTTTATAGCAGAGCCAGCAATCACACCTGCATTATAATCATGTGCAGTTAACTAAAGAAACCAGAGAGCAATGACGCTCACCACCACCTGGGCAAACTTAGAACAAATGACACCACAGTGCAATAATCCTAATGGCCACCGGGGGTAAAAACTAAACTTAAGCACAGCTTTAAAAAAAAGGTTACCTGTGCTTTTTATCAGTCCTGATCCAGCATGGATCATAACAATATGGACTGTAACGCAGCATGCTCATTAATTTCCGCATTGCTGAGCGTTTTTAGCCTTTTCCAATGTTCACAGAAAACGCGCAGAAAAAAACGCATAAAAAATGCGTGTCTTTTGTGCAAAAAACACGCAAGAAATGTGCCAAAATAAAACGCGCATTTTCTGGGAAGGGGATCCGTTTCCTGAGCGTTTAAAAATGCTAACCTGGGCACATAGCCTAAATGTGCTACAAGAACCATCTCCAATTATAGTTTATAGCTGCACATTTTCTTTCAACATTTCCAGGTGGAAAATTGTGGAATATTACTTGCAGCAGCAAAATAGATGAAAATGTAACAATCGACATGTGGTGTAGACTTAAAATGAGCAGCATGTCATTTCTTTATAAAGGTTCTTAAAGATGATTTATTTTACCTTTTAGGCTATGTGCACACGTGTGGAATTCCCGCAGAAACTTCCGCGGGAAATGTGTGAGAAATCCGCATTTTAAATTCCTTCGTATTTCCCGTGATTTGCAAGCGTAATTAGCTTGCAGAATGCTAGCGTTTTCCAAGCGGTCTGTAGTATTGCTTGGAAAACTGATTGACAGGTTGGTCACACTCGTCAAACAGTGTTTGACAAGTTTGACCAACTTTTTACTATGAGGCTTCCTATGCAGCATCAGTAGTAAAAAGATATAATGTAAAAAATAATTAAAAAAATAAAAAATCGTGTTTTTCTCACCTTCCGGCGTCACGCGCAGCGTTCCCGATCATCGCGATGCTCCCGGCAAGTCCCGTTCCCTGGGATGCCTTGCGACAATGACCTTTGATGACGTTGTGGTCTCGCGAGACTGTAGTGGTCTCGCGAGACTGCTACGTCATCAATGGTCATTGTCGCCAGGCATCGCTGGGACCGCAAGATGCCGGGATCATCGCAATGATCGGGAACGCTGCGAGGGATGCCGGAAGGTGAGAAAAACACGATTTTTATTTTAATTCTTTTTTTAACAGGGATATGGTACCCAGGGCCTGGAGGACAGTCTCCTCTCCTCCAGACCGTGGGTACCATCCGCAAATGTTCTGCTTACTTTTCGCATGGTGGGCATAGCCACATGCAAAGTAAGCGGAACAATGTAATCCAATGTGTGCGGATTTTCCCGCGATTCGGCACAAAGAATGAACATGCTGCGTTTTTTTCCGCGATGCAATTCCACAGCGGAAAAATGCGCAACATTAGCACAGCATGTGCGGAATGTCATAGAATTGCATGGGATGCTTTTTTTTGCATTTTCGTGGCAAAATCGCACATTTAAAAACGCCGCAAAAACGCAAAAAAAGCTACGTGTGAACTCAGCCTTACAGTGCGATCCTGACAAAATTCATGTGTAAAACATGTACATTTTTTGCAGACTTGATTTTGTAGCAAAATTTGTGACATATTTTTCTGCTTATTTAAACATTGTTATGCACAACAATTAATCTACTTGGTAGTGACATGCACCAGACCAGCAAAAGCACAGTCACAGAAGCACTTAACGCAAGCCACCACTGTTAGGCAAGTCCTAAGGACTGGAATATTCTTCACCCACTCACAAAAAGGAGAGCCTCAGGCCTGCGTCACAATAGAGAGGAATACGGACGAGTGAGAGGCGTTAAAAAAACGCTTTGCACACAGACCAATGATTCCCTATGGGGTAGCTCCCATCAGCCGTATTTTTGTCTTGCATTTTATACGGTCCATGCCAATCGCAGCATGCTGCAATTGTCAGCGTACTACGACCATAGTACGCCAATGCAAGTCTATGGGTGCGCAAAAAATACGCATTACACACGAATCACACGTGTGACTTGCGAGAAATACGCAGGACTTTGGCAGGTGACAGGAAATGTGCCAATCCATCATCAGGAAGCTTAGACATGCAAATTAGCTCAAAAAGCACTCCAGACATCCAGGAGGTACGCCTCCACGGAGTCCTGCAGCACCATGTCTAGCCACATTAATGTGGAGCTCCTAATTGTGTTGGTCCAGGAAAGGCCCCGAACTTTGGGACCAACGGGATGCCCATTATTCTGACCGGGGCCGCAAAGAGGCGGCATGGAGGTGCATCTGTGTGCACATGTTCCCAGACTATGCCCAACGGCAACGTGAGGAGCAACAACAAATTCGTAAGTAATTGCCATTTTTACCAATCAGCTTAAAGGCCAGAAGTGAGCTTTTTGAAATGTAGCCACTACAATCCTATACTGTGTATGTAGGTATCCCTGTTTGCTAAAGAAAAATGTAGCTAAAAACCACCCCCTACTAGGCCCTGTGACTATGTGAAATGTTAGGAATATTGCTTGGCACAATTCGCAAAGGGTTACAGTCACTTTTCACTTCACATTGCAGTTGAGGATGTGATGAGACGCAGGTGGGTCGCCCCCTGCGGCTTCGCCCAGGGCAGCGGGGTACTCGGTACCGGGCCAGTGTCGAGGCGGTAATGTGTCACAGCAGCGGTGACCCTGTCCGTGGCCCTGGGTGCCCAATATCAATGACGGTGATGTTAATGGTGTTAGAGTTTATATGAATAGTTCGTGACACCACCCGTGGTGTTTGGCAAGTAAGGTGGTAAGCCAACGCTGCATGCAGATCCGCTGGGACTGATGGTGTGGTGCAGCAGAGATGGTATAGCTCCCCACAGGTGGAGCTGTAGTCCCAGGGCAGTGTAGGTGCAATGGATGAGGAGAGGCGCAGAATGGTATGGAGGCTGGTACCCAGGTGTAGCGGTGCGGGAATAACTGGAGGACACCAGCATATGCGGTTCCAAAGCTTTACTCACTGTTTGCAGTTCACACACCTGCCTGCCTCCGTACTGTGTTCTCCAGGTCAGGGCTCCAGCCAACCTCCAGGCAGGATAGGATTCTCCCTTCCACACTCCGCCAACATTCACCTTCCTGAACGACACCTCCAATGCGCCTTTAGGTGCGAAGCTCTTCAGTACTTAGTTACCCTGGAATGCCTCTCTCTAGGTGTTCCTAGTCTTTACTTGTATGACAGACAGCTGTAGCCTGCTCGGGGACTCCTCACTACGTCCCGGCTCTCTATTCAGTTGCTGTTGTGTCCCAAGTCTATGATGGGAGCAAGGCGTTAGTGGCTCACTACTCCTCCAGTGTCTGCTGCCGGACATAAAGTTCCAATCAACCTCGGGGACCGGGCCCCGGCCTTTGCGCTCTCTGGACTGAAAGGGTTCTCTCTCTTTCTCAACCTGCTTCCCACTGTCCTTCTAGTCTCCTTCGTTCCGATCTGTTCTATCTCTCTTATGGAATCTGTAGTCTTCAGTCTACGTCTCTTTCTCCTTCTCTTCCTTCCCTGAGGAGCTCGTTCCACTAAGACCAGTCCTCAGCCTCTCCTGACTGACTGCCTTCCTCCGCCTTGAGCTCCTCTCAGGCTGACCTGCAGTCAGCCTGCTCTCTCTCTCAGACCCCCGTCTGACTGACTTCCTGTCAGACTGACCTGAAATCCTACACCTTCCCTCTCTTTTATATCTAACTCCACCCGCCTCCCCAGCACCTCTAGTGTTACGAAGCCAGGGACCACAAAAGGCACCCTATGACCTTTCCAGCATAAAGCATGGATGGGTCCCTGCTGAACTATCCTGTGTGTGGGGTGCAGGTGTTGGAATGCGGAAAGGAGTTCCCAGCCTACCTGGATGGTGGGGCACTACACCTTAGGAGAAGGTGCAGTACCTCTGTGGCGACTGAAGCCTCAGGGGCGCCACACAGGCACAGCATCCGCGACCAGTACCGGCAGGAAAGACAGCAGAGGGCCAGGAGTGGGGCAGCAGTACCGACCAAGCGGAAATACATCTATTTTGACCGCTTGGCATTTTTGGCACCCAGTATGGATCTCAGACCGTAAGTACCGACATCACACCACATGACACATATGCTTTTTAGGGTCAGAGCTACATTTGTTTTTTTGTACGTTTCCTAACAGAACTCAATCCAACCTCACAGAGAGGGAGACAGGGACGGATACTGAGCCCATTATAGACCCGGACGGGGGATGTGAAGAGGTGGCTGGCCCATCTTCTGAACAGAGCTTTTGCAACCCCCAAGCTCCACCAGCATCAGGCCCAGCATCAGGTTCTGCACCTGGTCCAGACCCAGCAGAGCCACCAGCAGCCAGCAACTTAGAAGATCCTGGCAACAGCAGCAGCCCTACTGGCCATGTTGAGGGGTCCCCCCAGCCTGCAGCCGTAGGCCACCGTGGGAGATGGAGAAGGGACAACAATGCCTCTGATACCCGGAGGCATGTAGACACAGGTGTCCTCAATTACCTGTCCAGGGCTGCCCAAGATGAGGGTGAATAGGCATATTCCCGAAGCCTGGCCCGGTACCTCCGTCCCCGACCCCGTGAGGTGAGGCTACGTGTGCGAGGATCCATTCAGATCCTAATTGATGCATGCACACACCCCAATGACCCATATGAGTTGTTTGAGTATCGAGATGTGGTAGCTTTCAACCCGTAACCGTCTCCGCCTTGTCCGACAACCAGCTGTGCATGCTCAATTAGGATCTGAGTGTCCACCTGCACGTGTGCCTACACCTCCACTCATTCCCCCCCAAACCAACCTTGGCAACAACATGGCCAAATGGCAGCCTACAACCAACCTGTCCAATATGGCCACTTGTACAGACCTGGTGCTGGAGGCTGGCCCCAACCTGGGTTTGGACGACATGGTCATATTGGGGGGTATGATGGATGTGGCTACAATCAGCCACAGGATTTTAATCAACAGTATCCTTATGGTCTCTTTGGTGCGCAGCTGCAGGAACATGGCCACATACTCCCACAGGGCCAAGATCATCCATCCCAACAGGGTGATGGTCAAGCTGGGCACCCCAACCCCCAACAAAGAGAGGAAGGCCTCCCGCCATCATCTCCGCCAAGCTACCAGCAGTTATAAAATACAAAATTGTTATATTTTTTGTTTTTGTGGGTAATTATCATTTCTTGTTACCTATTTGGGTGTCCAAATATGCAAAAGTTATATACAGAAAAGGCTAAATGGCCTGGGCAATATCTGCCATATGAAAAAAATATGGTAGACAGTATTCTAACCAATTTTTTGCATTTCTAAAAAATTTGAAAATGCATCTTTGGCCCTCTTCTTGAATTATTTTAGGCATTCGAATAAGTAAGTCAACTTTATCACATATAAACCGACGACACACATCATAGAACAACAAAAAATAGCATTATATTCACACACATAAGAACATCACAACATAGATACAGCCTGATGTTGCCAGGTAGTAGCACCCTAAGGTGAAACAAAATACTGGGTGAACACATCACGTACTTTGAGTCCTGAGAGAGGATGCCGTAAAGGGAGCACATGTGGCCTAGGCCTATCCCCATTGTCCACCACACCTTCAGTGACATCAGATGACATCAGATGAGGAGCAATCATGCAGTCTAGTGAAGTTATGGAGGACAACACAAGCTTTGATGACCTCATTGACATTGGCTTCACTCAGCTGAATGGCAGACTGGAGGACACGCCATTTGGCACAAACAATGCTGAAGGCGCACTCCATCAGTCTTCAGGCACATGAAAGGCAAATTAAAAATCCTGCGCCGGTGGTCAAGGTTTCTGCGAAAGTATGGCCTCATGAAATGCCTGGTCAATTGGAAGGCTTCATCCCCCACTAGGACATAAGGCACCGCCTCTTGATTTGAGCCTGGCAGCTGACATGGTGGTGGTAGGTCCAACAGGTTATTGCGCAGCCGCCAACCCATAATGGAAGAACTGAAGACTCTAGAGTCTCCAGTTCTTCCATAAGCCCCAATGTCTACAATTATAAACCTGTAGTTACTGTCAACCAGAGCCAACAAAACTACAGAAAAATATTGTTTATAATTATATAATTGGGACCCTGAGTTTGGTGGCTTACGCAAATGGATGTGCTTCCCATCCAGGGCTCCAATACAATTGGGGAATTGGCAGTGCAACTCAAATCCCTTGGCAATCCTCAACCAGTCTCCCATCTTGGGCTCTGGCATGACCAGATGATGAACTCTGGACCAGATTTCAGAACATGAAGCACGAGCGATGCCAGATATTGTCGATCGCCCAATCAAAAACTCCAGATGGAGTGCTGCATAAGAAAGGCCACTTGAGAGGAACCTACAATTAAACAAATGTAGAAAATATATACATTAAAATACATGTCCAGGGGTGCACACTTTACATATAGATCACCAGAACAGTGTGTAAGTAAGTAAGAAGCTAGGCGAACAATACATATACACATGACCCACGGCTAGGTAATGTGGAATACACATCAAAGTGTTCTAAGTTTTAGAGAATATATTTCTTACCAATTCATAATGCTTCTTGGCCAAAAAGGGGTTACTGAGTAACATAATTATTTGAGAAACTAATCATCTACATACATTCTGTAGCTGAGAAATACTTACCGTAACGTAAGGAGAAGGTGCTCCTCCGCAGAGATACATTGTGAATAAACAAAAGGAAAAAGACGGCACACCAGGGCGCACACACCAAATAGAGATAAAGTGAAAAAAGCTTTATTGTAACAAAAGATGCACACACATGTTAAAAACATTTAAAACACTAAAATCAGTGATAAACTGTGTAGTACATATAACGGACATATGTTGACAATCAAAAAAATCTGCATAGAAGTCATGGAATGTGGCACAAATATAACGGTTACAATACAACGACCATACTTTCAATGTATATGAGTCTCTACTAATACAGACATATCACCATAATGACAAAAAGATGTAAATAAGCTTGTCAACATATGTTACACTATTTCACCCATGGTGGTAAAAGAATATTTACTCAACACCAGCAGTACCATAATAGTGAGCTAATAATAATATGGCCCTATAAGATCCTATGTGAATTGCATAGATGCAAAGATAGCTATACTCACCAAAGGTTATAGTGATGTGCTGCCTATCTCCGCAGAGATACATTTGCGCATCCAGGTGTCCTGGAAGGTGATCCCTGGGCGCACTGTCTCCAACAAAACATCAAAGGTAGAAACGGTCATCCGACAATAGAGGAAAAACTTGTCAGGATGTGTCCTCAGAGCTGCATAAAGCCTGTGAAAATGGCCGTTAGTAAGGCGTTGTCTCAAATGCGGATGCACCCACATTCGTCTCCTCCTCCTCTGATCCACAATCACTGGGTATGGCTGGCCAAAGCGGCGGGACAAAACCCAGCTGAACAGAACACGGTCAGTTGGGGTGAACTGAAGTGTGTCTGACATGTTTGCTAACAACCACCAATACACCAACACAAGCACAGCACCAAAATGGGCAGATTGGAGGCTGCCACCTGATGTTGAGGCAATAAATAATGTTGGTGCTGATGATTTAAATTATGTGCAGGCCTCAAAACCGTTAAATGTCCATTTTGCAAGGCTGCGAGAAAAAAACGCTGTACGGATCACATACGGATTACATACGGATGCTTACATGAGAAAAATACGAGGCCACACCCTGACAGCGGATGACATATGGAGCACTATTTAGGGACCATTTATGCGTATTAAGGCCGTACAATACGGTCCGTATTTTTCTACGCTGTGTGTGACTCCAGCCTAACAGAGCCCTTCCCAGACTGCTGTAGCAGGTTAGCTAGCATCTGGTGATGTAGATGATGTTAGAGTCAGGATACCGAGTAAGGCCGGAGTCACACTACCGTAGAATATGGCCGAGTTCTATGTGAGAAAACATCACATAGCACTTGGTCCACTGTTACTCTATGCAGCAGTTCACAGCAGAGTTTTTTTTTATCAGGCGTATTTGGCGTGCTTATAAAATCGCAGAAGGCTGCGATTGAACACGTATATTGTCCAAGACTCACCAATTCAAGCCCATGGGAGCGAGAAAAACTCAGACGCCACACGGACCATCCGTATAGCGTGCGACAAGTATGCACACATTTTCCTAAAGCCAGGAAATTGCGTCAGCCAAGAGCAGGAAGCTTGGCATGCAGATTGTCCTGGCAACCTATAAAAATGCTAGGAACATGCTTCCACAGATACCAGCAACATGGCCACACATATTAATGTGGAAATGCTGATTGTTATGGTGCAGGTGAGGTCTGAAATCTGGGACCAATGTAACGCCAGATATGAAGACCGTAATAAAGAAGCTTGGAAACGAATATGCTGCCAGATGTTCCCCAATTATGAGGAAAGTCCACGTGAGGTAAAGCAGGACATTGGTAAGTAAAAACCTAAGAAAAAAAAAACCACAATCATTCAAAATGGAAACGAGGTGATCATCCTTACCGTATTTTTCGGACTATAAGATGGCACTTTTTTCCCAAAAAATTTTGGAGGAAAATGGGGATAAGTCTTATAGTCAGAATATACTTGCAAGTTGTGTGTCGGCAGCAGGAGTCGGGCGATTTATTTATTGTGTCACTTTGCAGTGGCTGATGTCACAAGACGGTGGCACAGCTGCCTTGATCAGTACTGTCAAGAGTGCCAACTGCGGGCCAGGAGTGGTGCAGCAGCCAGTAAAAAGCAGAAATATATACAGTATAGTACAACCCTTTGAATTTCCTAGCTCCCATTCTGAATCTCCCTTCGTAAGTGCATGTTTGACATACATTTTTAAACTTGGCCTTAAGTTACATAAATTATTGTTTATCTTCCTTAGATTTTTGGAAAAAAACAGAACAGAAACCAACATTACTGATCGAGAAACAGCATTGGATTTCGAAGTCAATTTGGACTCTATTGGCGAAGCTGAATAGGAGGATGGACCTTCTTCTGAACCTTTAGCAACAAACCAATCACCACCACCATGACCTTCTGTAGGACAGGAGACTAATCGAGATGAGGATGAACGTTGATGTAGAAGTAGTCCTACACTTCCCCTGGATACCTCACCACAGGCTGTGGCCATCCCACGCTGGGGCCAGGGCAGGTGCAGGAGGGAGCTTCCCACCTTGAAACAGGCGCCAAGTAGACATTGGTGTTTTATCTATCGCGCAAGGATAACGATGATGGTGAGGAGGCCTATGGTCAGGTTCTTGCATGGTACATGTGCACAATTACCCGCAAGGTGAGACTGCGTGCCAGATGTGTAGTACAAATTGTGATAGATTCATGCACAGAACCTAACAATCCAAGGCTGGTTTTCAACTTCCTTGAAAGATGGTAGAAGTCCACCAACAACCACCTACACTTGCCGGGAAGCCATGGTTACCATAACATAGCACTCCCAGAACCACCTCCACCTCGGATCCCATCACCTCAGAAACATCAAACCCAGTACGAACACCTCCAACCACAAGCGTACTTGTCAAATCCAGCTGCACCTGCCCAATACGGCTACTTGAACATACCCACTGTAGGGGACTGATCTCAACATGGGTATGTTTGACACGGTCAATCTGGGGGGTTTAGCCAAATGCCAAACACAAATCCACATGAGTATGGATACCATTACCCAAGTGGCCAATACTATGTACCACAACATGGTCCTCTGTTGGGCCAGAATCTAGCCTCATCCACAATTCAGGGGCCCAATCATGTACGAAGCCAAAATCAACAAACAAGTCATGCTGTGCTGCCGCCATCACCACCACCTTCCTACCAGAATTTGTTAAAAAAAGTGTATTTTAATGAGTAATGCCCTTGTTTTTTTTTTTAATGGGTCCATGGAATATTATAATAAGTTGCCATATGATTTAAATTTGGCTTTTTTTATTAAAAAGTACACTTGTAATAAATAAACCTGTTATTTAAATGTGTGATAATTGTTTTGGCCAATATATAGTGGATGCTTCTGATATACAGGGTGTATTTTATCACATAAATTGTCATCATACACTTTGCTCGATAACAGTTGTTTAGTGAAATTAATTGAACACAGGACATTACAGTATAACATAGCATAGTCTTGCCAAGGAGTATATCCCTCTGGAGACAGAAAATATTTTGTGAATATGTCCCGCACTTTAACCCCTTTACCCCCAAGGGTGGTTTGCACGTTCATGACCTGGCCAATTTTTACAATTCTGACCACAGTCCCTTTATGAAGTAATAACTCTGAAACGCTTCCATGGATCCCACTGATTCTGACATTGTTTTCTTGAGACATATTGTACTTTATGTTAGTGGTAAAATTTCATTCAAATAACTTTCGTTTATTTGTGAAAAAAATGGAAATTTGGCGAAAATTTTGAAAATTTTGCAATTTTCCAACTTTGAATTTTTATGCCCTTAAATCACAGAGATATGGCATATAAAAAACTTAATAAGTAACATTTCACATAAGTTTACTTTACATCAGCACAATTTTGTAACCAAAATTTTTTTTTTGTTAGGAAGTTATAAGGGTTAAAAGGTGACCAGCGATTTCTCATTTTTGCAACACCATTTTATTTTTACGGACCACATCAGTTTTGAAGTCACTTTGAGGGGTCTATATGATAAGTGCTCAAAATCACATTCAAGAAGTTTATTAACCTTTCAGGTGCTTCACAGGAATTTTTGAATGTTTAAAAAAAATGAACATTTAACTTTTTCTCACAAAAAAATTATTTCAGGTCCAATTTTTTTTATTTTACCAAGGGTAACAGGACTGCAAAAGTTATTGTGCAATTTGTCCTGAGTACGCTGATACCTGATATGTGGGGGGAACCACTGTTTAGGCGCATGGCAGAGCTCAGAAGGGAAGGAGTGCCGTTTGACTTTTTCAATGCAAAATTGGCTGGAATTAAGATCGGACGCCATGTCACGTTTGGAGAGCCCCTGCTGTGCCTACACAGTGGAAACCCTCACAAGTGTCCCCATTTTGGAAACTAGACACCCCAAAGAACTTATCTAGATATGCGGTGAGAACTTTGAACCAACAAGGGCTTCACAGAAGTTTATAACGTACAGCCGCACAATTAAAAAATCATATTTTTTTCCACAAAAATGATCTTTTCACCCCCAATTTTTGTTTTCCCAAGGGTAACAGGACCCTAAAAATTATTGTGCAATTTGTCCTGAGTATGCTGATACCCAATATGTGGGTGTAAATGACTATTTGGGCGCATGGCAGAGCTCAGAAGGGAAGCAGCGCCATTTGACTTTTTTGGTTGGAATTGAGATTGGACACCATGTCGTGTTTGGAAAGCCCATGATGTGCCAAAACAGTGGAAACCCCCCACAAATGACAACATTTTGGAAATTAGACCCTACAAGGAACTTATATAGATATGTGGTGACAACTTTGAACCCCCAAGGGCTTCACAGAAGTTTATAACGTACAGTCGTACAATTAAAAAATCATATTTTTTCCACAAAAACGATCTTTTCACCCCAATTTTTATTTTTCCAAGGGTAACAGGACCCCAAAAGTTATTGTGAAATGTGTCCTGAGTACGCTGATACCCGATATGTAGGGGTAAACCACTATTTGGGCGCATGGCAGAGCTCGGAAGGGAAGCAGTGCTATTTAACTTTTATGGCTGGAATTGAGATCGGACGCCATGTTGCGTTTGGAAAGCCCCTGATGTGCCAAAACAGGGGAAACCCCCCACAAATGACACCAATTTGGAAACTAGACCCCCCAAGGAACTTATCTAGATGTCTGGTGAGAACTTTGATCCCCCAAGGGCTTCATAGAAGTTTATAACGCCCGGGTGTGAAAATAAAAAAAATCATATTTTTTCCACAAACACGATCTTTTAGTCTCCAATATTTTTATTTTCCCAAGGGTAACAGGAGAAATTGGACCCCAAAAGTTGTTGTCCAATTTGTCCTGAGTACGCTGATACCCCATATGTGGGACAAAACTACTGTATGGGGAACACTTCGGGGCTCGGAAGGGAAGTAGTGACGTTTTGGAATGCAGACTTTGATGGAATGGTCTGCGTGTGTCATGTCGCGTTTGGAGAGCCTCGGATGTGCCTAAACTGTTGAAACTCCCCACAAGTGACCCCATTTTGGAAACTAGACCCCCCACAAAACTTATCTAGATGTGCGGTAAGCACTTTGAATCCCCAAGAGCTTCACAGAAGTTTATAACGCCCGGGCGTGAAAATAATAAAATCATATTTTTTTTTCCACAAAATGATATTTTTGCCCCCCATTTTTTTTATTTTCCTAAGGGTAACAGGAGAAATTGGACCCCAAAAGTTGTTTTGCAATTTGTCCTGAGTAGACTGATACCCCATATGTGGGGGTAAAACACTATTTGGGCGCATGACGGAGCTTGGAAGAGAAGGAGCATCATTTGACATTTTCAATGCAGAGTTGGCTGAAATTGAGATCAGACGCCATGTTGCATTTGGAGAGCACCTGATGTGCCCAAACAGTGGAAACCCCCCAATTCTAACTCCAACCCTAACCCCAACACACCCTTAACCCTAATCTCAGCCCTAACCCTAGCCCTAACCCTAACCCTAGCCCTAACTCTAACCCTAATGGGAAAATGGAAATAAATACATTTTTTTAATTTTATTATTTTTCCCTAACTAAGGGGGTGATAAAGGGGGATTTGATTATTTACTATTTATGGCGGGTTTTTATGTTTGGCAGCTGTCGCACGCTAAAAGACAATTTTTATTGTAAAAATAGTTTTTGGATCACCACATTTTGAGAGCTATAATTTTTCCATATTTTGACCCACTGAGTCATGTGAGGCCTTATTTTTTGAGGGATGAGTTGACATTCTTATTGGTACCATTTTCGGGCGCGTGACATGTTTTGTTCGCTTTTTATTCCGATTTTTGGGACGCAGAGTGAACAAAAACCAGCATTTTAAGAATTTCTTTTGGGGGGTGCGTTTACACGGCTCCATGTGCGGTAAAATTGACAAGGCGGTTTTATTCTTCGGGTCAGTATGATTACAGCGATATCTCATTTATGTCTTTTTTTCTGTTTTGGTGCTTTTATGCAATGAAAACAATTTTAAATAAAAAATAATTATTTTTGCATCGCGTTATTCTGAAAGCTATAACTTTTTTATTTTTTCACTGATGATGCTGAGTGGTGGCTCGTTTTTTGCGGGACAAGATGATGTTTTCAGCAGTGTCATGATTATTTATATCTGTCTTTTTGATCACGCGTTATTGCACTTTTTGTTCAGCGGTATGATGATAAAGCATTATTTTTTGCTTTGTTTTTTATTTTTATTTTTTAAGGGGTTCGCTAAAGGGGTTAACTAATGGGACAGTTTTATAGGGTGGGTCGTTATTTACGCGGTGATACTAAATATGTGTACTTTTATTTTTTTTTTATTTCCAAAAAATGAATTTATTAGGGAATTTTTTTTTTTTTTTATTAATTTAGCGATTCTTTATAAATTATTTTTACACTTTTTTTTTTAAACTTTATTATACTGTCCCAGGGGTGACAGATCAGCGATCTCACACAGGTGCTGCACAGGCTTCCTCATGCCTGCGCTTTGCAGGCAGTGAGGAAGCCAGCTCCCTGCAGGCCCCCGAAGGACCCCGCCACCATATTGGATCCGGGGACCTGCAGGGAAGGAGGCCCCCGCAGCAGAGCTGCACATCGCGCTGCTATGGGAGGTCTCAGGGACGCACGGATTGAGCCCTCTTCCTGCCGATACTTAATAATAATAATCTTTATTTTTATATAGCGCTAACATATTCCGCAGCGCTTTACATTTTGCACACATCATCATCACTGTCCCCGATGGGGCTCACAATCTAAATTCCCTATTAGTATGTCTTTAGAATGTGGGAGGAAACCGGAGTGCCCGGAGGAAACCCACGCAAACACGGGGAGAACATACAAACTCCTTGCAGATGTTGTCCTTGGTGGGATTCGAACCCAGGACCCCAGCGCTGCAAGGCTGCAGCGCTAACCACTGAGCCACCGTGCCACCCGTACTTCCCTAAACCCTGGTACACTGCGATCGTGTTTGATCGCAGTGTGCCAGGGGTTAACGTGTCGGGAGCGTTCCGTGACTGCCCCTGACACATAGTGCCAGGTGTCAGCTGTGATAATCAGCTGACACCCTGCCGCGATCAGCGGCGCTCACCCAGTGAGCGCCGCTGATCGCTATGACGTACTATCTCGTCCATGGCCATAGGGGCCCGGGTCCCATGGACGCGATAGTACATCAGATGGCAGAAAGGGGTTAAGGCCAGAGGGCTGACCGCGTGGATTGGCAACATGTGTTGTAGCTCTGCCATTATTTCCATAGTCTCCATCATCAACATCATTTGATGGACATTCCTGGATCTTTGTGAAATTGTGAAGGATGACACAGGCGTTAATGACACCATTTTTATTAGCTTCACTTAATTGTATGGCTGACATCATCAACCTCCATTTTGCACAGAGGATTCCACCAATCGCCTTGAGCGGGATAGTTGATAATCAAGCATTTGCCGTTGGTAGTCCAGGCCTCTCCGTGGATATGGCCTCATTACATTGCAGCTCAATTGAAATGCCTGATCAGCAACCATTACATAAGGAACCGCTTCCAAACATGAACCCGGTAGAACACGTGGGAGTGGGATGTCCAAATCATTATTTTGCATCTGCCGACCTATTATGGAAGAATTGAAGACTCTGGAGTCTCCAGTTCTTCCATAGGCCCCCAATATCGACAACACTACAGAAAAAAAATGCTTATAATTGTAATATTGGGCCCATGAGTCTGGCAGCTTACAAACAAGGGTGTGCTTCCCATCTAGGGATCCTATGCATTTGGGGAACTGGCATGTTAGCTCAAAGCCATGGGCTATCCACAGCCAGTCTTCTTGTTTTGACTCAGGCATAACAGAATTATGAAGGCGTGACTGACCATATTTCTGTACAATTGGAACGTACAATGCCTGATATGGTCGATTTACCAATCTTAAACTACTGATGAAGTGCCGCATAGGAGTGACTGGTGGATAGAAATCTAAAGTTAACAATAGAAAAACTTAAAATTAGAAAAAAACATCTCCACGCATAATAGTAAGAGTGGTCCATCATAAAAGTAAACAACATAGCAAACAAAGCCCTGGGTCAACAATGGGCAACACTATTACATGATAAGGAACAGTTCATTTAGTCGAACATCAGGGAGTGATAATGACAAAATATGGTTAAAAAAACCTATTGCTGGAGCGGGTTTAAAAATGAGCATTACATTTAAAATATTAAAATATCACAAAAATAGTATGACTAAATACCATACTGTAAGTAAAAGACGCTCCTCTGCCGAAATGCATTTGCACATCTTTGTGTCATTGAAGGTTAGGCCTGGACGCACTGCCTCCAAAACAAGGTCAAATGCAGAGATGCTCGTCCGACCTTAGTGATAAAACTTGTCAGATTGGATACATAGAGAACCATACAGTCGGTGGAAATGTCCTTTAGTGAGTCCTTGCCTCAAAAGCGGATGTACCCACATTTGTCTCCACCTCCTCGGATCATCTATCACTGGGTAAGGCTCTCTGGCGCCCCTGAAGGTTCTGTCACCACAGAGGTACTGCACCTCCTCCTGACTTGGGCAAGAGCAGAGCCCTTCCCTAAGCTTAAGCGCCAAAGGCCGGGCGCCAGTATCCGAGGTTGTGTGGATGCTAATGATCCTACAGCAGAAACCGGAGGAATAAAGGCTGTAAACGCTTTATTCGCAGATTAGACTCGACGACACAGTAGCAACGTTTGTGAGCCGGGACATGATTGCAAGGAGTCCCTGAAGTAGGCTACAGCTGCCTGTCATGTGAGTGGAGTTCTAAGTAACAGCAAGAAAGAGAAACTTGAGTGTAATTCATAACTGCAAGTACTTCAGATTAGCGCTACTAAGGCACATACAGAAGGGAGTGCTGGAAGGGTGTGTTCCATCTGCCTGGGAGTTGGCTGGGCCCCTCACCTGGAGGACACATCACTGAAGCGGGCACTTGTTTATGCCAGAAATGTGAGTAAAGCTTTGGAATTGCATTTAGCTGTGTCTCTGCCTTCTTCCTGCACCAACCTCTCAGCACTGCTACATCCCTTGCCTAAGGCAATAAAGATTGTGAACAGCAGCATCATATATACTGTATTTAGTTATGTATTCTGAGTCAATTATCTCATGCTAGCTGAAAATCCTGGACATATATATGGATCAGTCGTATATATGCGTAAACAGGGGTGTGACAAAACCACATAAAACAACCAAAAAGACCCAAAAGTAGAAAAAGGATTTTGTTGGCAAATTAGGACAGAAAGGGGAATTCATGGGGAACAAGTGTATAACATACAAAAAGTGCAACAATGCAAAAAAGAGGATGCGCCGGCCTTTGGACCACCACAATCAATATATCATAATATTATCATTTAAAAATATGAAGAACGTCCATATAGTTATTAATGAATCAAGGAAAAATGCGGATGGCACCGCTGTTACCGTGTACTCCTGAATAGTACGTGGTGTGCGGGAAGCTGACAACTGGTCGACTCGGGTGCTTAACTTGGAACTAGACGATCCTCAGAATCCACAAGAGAAGAAAAAGGTAGCACTCATCGAGTTGAGAAAACTTCACACATTTACACTGTGTTCCAAATTATTATGCAAAAAATATTTCCTCATATTTTCTCTAAATTACCTATACGAATTGCAGTCATTTTTATTTTCCAGTCATCTATTATTCTAGTATAATTGCAATGTTTTTGAACAAACTGCCTATGAAAACAGTATATTTTTTAAAATAATTAACACTCAAAATGCATGTTCCAAATTATTATGCACAGCAGAGTTTTCAACCTTTTTATTTTTATTTTGAACAAAAAAATGGTCAATTGTGAAATTATAAGCATTATCAGCTTATTACAAAATGAAATCAAACAGTTTTCAAGTCAAAACTTTATTCTAGGTGATGTTACATTTGCACATAGGACCCCTTGTTCGAAAGAAGCTTCTGAACTCTCTCTACCATTGAATTTGTCAGTTTTTGGATGGTTTCTGCTTCAATTGTTTTGCATGTGGACAGAATACCCTCCCAGAGCTGTTGCTTAGATGTGAACTGCCTCCCGCCATCATAGACACTCCTTTTGATGATGCTTGAGGATCTGTCTTGCGAACATTTGATGTAGGAGGGAGGTAAGATACCTCCATCCATATGAGTACGTTCCAAAAAGTTCCCCCTCCCCCGTCTAATTGTAGCGCCATAGATCTTTTTGTGAAGGTGGTGTGTTGTGAGTTCATTTTCCCCTTCGTCACTGAGGTCTGGTGAACTCCCTATTCTGGTGAAGGAAGGTAATGAGCCTGATTATCAGGCACCTGAGCCTGATGAGGATGACTGGCTGAGTGGAGTCACGGACTGGATATAAGGCTGCCGACGCCCTCCTGCCCTGCGGGTGATTTCTCTGTGGACTTCTAGGACACCAGTCTGATTCCTGCTCCCCTAATCTAAGTTTTTCTGCTTTGCCTGTTTGCATTAGTGTTTTGTTTTTGTTTTCCTTGCTTTTCTGGATTCTGCCATTCCCTGCTGGGGTGAGCTGAATCTCATTTTGCCTGTAGCTCTGTCTTCAGAATATTCCTGAGTACTGACATAGCTTTTTTGAAGCCTAGCGTCTTCAGGGCCTTTTTCACTGTCAGTCTGTTGGCTCTTATTTTCATAGGGTTTTTCACGGATTGCAGACAGCAGCCTTCCTGTCCTTTTCTATCTAGCTAGATTGGGCCCCATCATTTGCTCAGCCTATCTTTCTATCTGTGTTAGTGTTTTTTCATCTTGCTTCACCATCATTATATGTTGGGGGCTGCCTATTGCTTTGGGGTCTGCTCTGGGGCAGTTTAGTTTTCCCCTTTCTTTCTTTAGGCCTAGTTATTTCTCTGGCTGTGATCGAGGGGTCTAGGGCATCGTAGGAACCCCCCACGGCTACTGTTAGTTGTGTTGATAGGTTCAGGGGTCTGCAATCCGATAGCCGCCAACTTCTCTGGTTTTCTGGACTTAGCTAGCATTTCTGTTTTTGCCTCCTACGGTGACTCAATCATAACAGAATCACCCGCCATACTGCAGATCCTAGGGTACTCAATAGCAGGAAAGAATTGTGTTTAAAAAAAAAAAAAAGGTGTGTGTATATTCTTTCCTCTATATCTCTGAGGCCATAGGGGGAATTTTTTTTTCTCTCAATGGAGATAAAGCAATTGTCTGATCGTGTGGAGCAGCTCGCTGCGGAAGTGCGGGGAATTTCCGCCTACCTTGCTCGTTCGCATGCTGTTGAACCAAAGATCCCTACACCAGATGTATTTTTTGGGGATCGATCTAAATTTTTGAGTTTCAAAAATAATTGTAAATTATTTTTTGCCTTGAAGCCTAACTCGTCAGGGAGCTCCGCGCAGCAGGTTAAAATTGTCATCTCTTTGCTGCGTGGCGATCCCCAGGATTGGGCGTTTTCTTTGAAACCAGATGATCCTATTCTGACTAATGTGAATGCATTCTTTCAAGCTTTGGGGTTGTTGTATGACGAACCTAATGCTATTGATCAGGCTGAAAAGACCCTGTTGGCATTGAACCAGGGTCGAGATTCTGCAAAGTTGTACTGTCAAAAGTTCCGAAAGTGGGCGGTCCTTACTACCTGGAATGATAATGCCTTGGCTGCTCTCTTTCGGAAGGGTTTGTCAGAAGCCGAAAAAGATACTATGGTGGGATTTCCTGTTCCCTCTGGTCTGGACGATTCTATGTCATTAGGCATTCAGGTTGATCGGCGTTTGCGTGAACGCAGGATTGCACAAGAGGTGTTGCCACCGGTTGAACAGATGTCTGAACCTATGCAATGTGATAGAGTTTTGTCTAAGGCGCAACGTCAGGATTTCAGAAGGCGTAATAAGCTGTGTTTTTTCTGTGGAGATGCCTCGCATATTATTTCTGTTTGTCCTAAACGAGAGAAACGCTTTGCACACACGTTTTCTGTTGGTGGTGTTCAACCTAAGTTTCTTCTGGCAATTACTCTGATCTGCTCCCTGTCCACATTTTCCGCCAAGGCTTTTGTGGATTCGGGAGCAGCGCTAAACCTAATGGACTTGGATTTTGCTAAACGTTGTGGATTTCCGATGACACCTCTGCAGATGCCTATCCCTTTGAGGGGGATTGATGCTACTCCTTTGGCTAAAAATAAACCTCAGTTTTGGACCCAGGTGGTCATGCGGGTCGCCCCAGACCATCAAGAAAATTGCAGATTTTTGGTGTTGCATGGTCTGCATGATGCCGTTGTTCTGGGGTTTCCCTGGTTGCAAATTCATAATCCAGTTTTGGATTGGAAATCTGTGTCTGTGGTGAGTTGGGGTTGTCGGTGTACCTTTAGTGAGTCTCCGGTTTTTTCCACCTCTCCTCAGTCGCATGATGTTCCTGACTATTTGGCGGACTTTTATGATGTATTTAGTGAGAATGAGTCTGCGTCCTTGCCTCCTCATAGGAGTTATGACTGTGCAATTGAACTAAGCCCGGGGTGTAAATTTCCCAAGGGTCGGCTCTTCAATTTATCTGTACCCGAGCACGAGGCTATGCGGTCCTATATTAAGGAGGCGTTGGAGAAGGGTCATATTAGACCATCCTCTTCACCCTTAGGTGCCGGGTTTTTTTTGTGTGGCCAAAAAGGATGGTTCTTTAAGGCCTTGTATTGATTATCGTGCCCTCAATAAAATTACTATTAAATATCAGTATCCGTTACCCCTGATTTCGGATCTATTCTCTAGAGTTAGAGGTGCTTGCTGGTTTACCAAGCTTGACCTCAGGGGGGCGTATAATCTTATCCGCATTAAGCAGGGGGATGAATGGAAGACGGCGTTTAATACTCCGGAGGGACATTTTGAGTACCTGGTGATGCCTTTTGGGCTCACTAATGCCCCTTCTGTCTTCCAGTGCTTCATGAACGATATTTTCCGAGACTTTGTCGATAAATTTTTGATTATCTATCTGGATGATATTTTGATCTTCTCCAAGGATTGGGATTCTCATTTGAAACATATTCGGACTGTGTTCTGGATCTTGAGGGAGAATTCCCTGTATGTCAAAGGATCGAAATGCCTTTTTGGAGTACAGAGGATTTCATTTTTGGGATTTATTTTGTCTCCGTCAACTATTGAAATGGACCCGGCCAAGGTACAGGCCATTTATGATTGGGTTCAGCCCACTTCTTTGAAGGCCCTCCAGAAGTTTTTGGGTTTTGCTAATTTTTATCGGAAATTTATAGCAAAATTTTCTAGTATTGCCAAGCCATTGACTGATCTGACTAAGAAGGGTGCTGATGTGTTGAATTGGTCTCCGGAGGCTGTTGCTTCCTTTCAGGAGCTGAAGCGAAGATTTACCTCCGCCCCGGTTTTGCGGCAACCTGATGTCTCACTCCCGTTCCAGGTAGAGGTGGATGCTTCTGAGATTGGTGCAGGAGCTGTTTTGTCCCAAAAGGATCCTGTAACAGCTAAAATGAATCCCTGTGCTTTCTTTTCCCGAAAGTTCTCTCCATCTGAACGTAACTATGATGTGGGGAATCGGGAACTGTTGGCCATGAAATGGGCATTTGAGGAGTGGAGACATTGGTTGGAGGGAGCTAAACATCAAGTTGTGGTCCTCACTGACCACAAGAATTTGATTTACCTAGAGTCGGCTAAACGCTTGAACCCTAGACAGGCTAGGTGGGCCTTGTTTTTTACACGTTTTGATTTTGTGGTCTCTTTTCTTCCTGGAACTAAGAATGTCAAGGCAGACGCCCTCTCTAGGAGTTTCTTTGCTGATTCTCCTGTGGTGACCAAGCCTGCTACCATCTTAGGCGAAGGGGTAGTTCTTTCTGCCATCTTGCCCGATTTGAGACTTGCTCTGCAAGAGTTCCAGGAGGACAAACCTGAGCATTGTCCCAGTGGAAAGTTGTATGTTCCTGACCAGTGGAAGAAGAGAGTGATGTCTGAAGTTCATTGCTCTGCATTGGCTGGTCATCCAGGTATTTTTGGTACTAGAGATCTGGTGAGTCGCTCTTTTTGGTGGCCCACCTTGTCTCATGATGTCAGGAATTTTGTGCAGTCCTGTGGGACTTGCTCCCGGTCTAAATCTTGTTCTCGCTCTAGTGGGTTGTTGATGCCTTTGCCTGTCCCCAGGAGGCCATGGACCCATATTTCAATGGATTTCATCTCTGATATGCCGGTCTCTCAAAGAATGACTGTTATTTGGGTGATTTGTGATAGGTTCTCTAAGATGGTTCATCTTGTACCACTCCCTAAGTTGCCATCTTCCTCTGAGTTGGTGCCCCTGTTTTTGCAACAGGTGGTTCGCGTACACGGGATTCCTGAGAACATTGTATCTGACAGAGGAGTTCAGTTTGTGTCTAGATTTTGGAGGACTTTCTGTTCCAAGCTGGGAATTCAGTTGTCCTTCTCCTCTGCTTTTCACCCTCAGACCAATGGGCAGACGGAGAGAACAAACCAGACCTTGGAGTCGTATTTGAGATGTTTTATTTCCGCTGATCAGGATGATTGGGTTTCATTTTTGCCCTTGGCCGAATTTGCTTTAAATAATAGAGCTAGTTCTGCCACTTTGATGTCACCTTTTTTTTGTAACTTTGGGTTTCATCCTCGATTTTCTTCAGGGCAGGTGGAGCCTTCTGCCTGCCCAGGTGTTGACACTGTGGTGGAGAGAATGCACCAGATCTGGGACCAAATGGTGGATAAGTTATCTCTCTCCCAGGAAAAGGCCCAGCGGTTTTCCAATCGACATAGGACCATTGGTCCTCAGTTTAAGATTGGTGATATGGTGTGGTTATCATCAAAAATATTGCTATGAAGGAGGCTTCTCCTAAGTTTAAGCCTAGATTTATTGGACCTTACAAGATTTTGGAGATTATTAATCCGGTCTCTTTCCGTTTGGCTCTTCCTGTCACATTTAAAATCCATAATGTGTTCCATAAGTCCTTGTTGAAGAGGTTTGTTGAACCAGTTGTTCCTGGGGTGGCACCTCCGGACCCTTTATTGGTTGAAGGTAACATGGAATATGAGGTAGAGAAAATACTAGATTCCCGTCTGGCTAGACGGAGACTCCAGTATTTGGTTAAGTGGAAGGGTTATGGTCAGGAGGATAATTCCTGGGTCTCTGCCTCTGATATTCATGCCAAAAGATTGGTGCGTGCCTTTCATCGGGCTCACCCTGATCGCCCTGGTGGCGTGGTTGAGGGTTCGGTGACCCCTCCTCAAGGGGGAGGTACTGTTGTGAGTTCATTTTCCCCTTCGTCACTGAGGTCTGGTGAAATCCCTATTCTAGTGAAGGAAGGTAATGAGCCTGATTATCAGGCACCTGAGCCTGATGAGGATGACTGGCTGAGTGGAGTCACGGACTGGATATAAGGCTGCCGACGCCCTTCTGCCCTGCGTGTGATTTCTCTGTGGACTTCTAGGACACCAATCTGATTCCTGCTCCTCTAAGCTAAGTTTTTCTGCTTTGCTTGTTTGCATTAGTGTTTAGTTTTTGTTTTCCTTGCTTTTCTGGATTCTGCCATTCCCTGCTGGGGTGAGCTGAATCTCCTTTTGCCTGTAGCTCTGTCTTCAGAATATTCCTGAGTACTGACATAGCTTTTTTGAAGCCTAGCGTCTTCAGGGCTTTTTTCACTGTCAGTCTGTTGGCTCTTATTTTCATAGGGTTTTTCATGGATTGCAGACAGCAGCCTTCCTGTCCTTTTCTATCTAGCTAGATTGGGCCCCATCATTTGCTCAGCCTATCTTTCTATCTGTGTTAGTGTTTTTTCATCTTGCTTCACCGTCATTATATGTTGGGGGCTGCCTATTGCTTTGGGGTCTGCTCTGGGGCAGTTTAATTTTCCCCTTTCTTTCTTTAGGCCTAGTTATTTCTCCGGCTGTGATCGAGGGGTCTAGGGCATCGTAGGAACCCCCCACGGCTACTGCTAGTTGTGTTGATAGGTTCAGGGGTCTGCAATCCGATAGCTGCCAACTTCTCTGGTTTTCTGGACTTAGCTAGCATTTCTGTTTTTGCCTCCTACAGTGACTCAATCATAACAGTGGTGAGTAATGATTTATCTAAAATCCCACAACATTTTAAACATGATAATTTGATTGGGAAGGAGAGGAAACGGTTGGCCTATTTGCAGAATCTCCCTGATGTTGTAATCTAACCAGCGGACAAGGGAGGGAATATTGTCTTATGGCTGAAACATTTATATGAAAAAGAGGCTATGTGTCAACTATTAAATACAACCTGCTATAAGAAGTTGACATACAATCCCTTGTCCACCTTTTGTGCACAGTTCAGGGAGATTCCGCATAGAGCCACAGAAGCTAATATAATCTCTAGAGAGCTTCTTTCAGCATTAACAGTGACAGAGCCAACAATACCTACACTGTACCTCCTCCCCAAAACACATAAAAATCTACAGACTCCACCAGGTCGCCCCATAATTTCAAGGAGGGGGAATTATTTGGAAAACGTAAATAAATGGATTGATTCCATGCTCCAACCACTTGTAGAGGATCTTCCATCATTTTTGAAAGACACAAATCAACTTCTTCGCAAGACAGGTAGCCTTACATTGGACTGACTACAATGGATGTAGAGTCATTGTACACAAACATTAGACACTATGATGGCCTTCGTGTGACTGAATTCTTATTATCTACATCTAATCTATCCCCTGGCATGAGAGCACTAATATTGGAGATGTTACAATTTACTCTTACACAATTTTTTCATTTTTGGGGGGTCCTTCTTCCTGCAGCTCCAGGGAACAGCCATGGGAGCGGCCTTCATGCCTTCCTATGCCAAACTGTTCCCAGGGCTGTGGGAGAGGGACCTCCTACTGTCAGATCAGCAGGGGTCTATGGAGCACGTCCTTCTCTGGACATGTTACATAGACGACATCCTGCTGATCTGGCAGGGTGATAACCTTTCATTGGAAGAGTTCATTGCTACCTTGCACAATAATGATTTGAACATTTTTTTGACCGCCACCATAGAAAAAGACAAAGTGGACTTTCTAGATGTGACACTGAGGAGGGATAGGGGTGGCATTATTCAGTCAACTATCTTTAGGAAACCAACGGCTACAAACATGCTCCTACATGTGTCCTCCTCCCACCCAGCCCATATGGTACGATTTGTACCGATTGGACAATTCTTGCATCTGCATTGCATTTGCTCAACGGATGAGGAGTTCGAGGTGCAGGCCAAAGAATTGAAAAATCGTTTCGGCGCAAGAGGATATAGTAACCGTATGATTAAAAAAGAGTATTTACGAGCTAAAAATAGTAATAGGAATCCCCTACTATATAAAACTAATAATGATATGACTAAATCTGATATGGTGAGATTTGCAACCAACTTCAACTCCAGATCTTGGCAAGTGCGAGATGTATTAGAGAAATCCTGGTCCATTCTTAAGACAGACCCAATTATTGCTAAAGTAATCCCAGATAAACCTATGATTACCTATCGAAGGGCAAAAATCTGTGGGACTACCTGGTATGTAGTCACTATGTTGAGGCCCCCCCATACGACCTTGGATTATGTATCCCATAAGAAGGATAATAACAAAAAAAGTGGTGGATGTATAGCCTGTGGACACTCTGTGGCCTGTATAATTAACATGCATGTCTAAAAACATCATTTATTATGCCTCTTGCCGCTGCCCACTTATTTATGTGGGTATGACCACCCGTCAACTGAAGGTCAGGGTTAGAGAACATGTGCTTGGTATACAGGCAGCAGTAAATGAGGAAGATATATCCTCACTCAAAATCATACCAAGGCATTTCAAGACACACCACAATTGTGACAGTAGCAGTCTTAAAGTCAAAGGGATTGACATGATTGATGTCGGGATTAAGGGGGCTAGCTCAAACAGAAACGCGTTGGATCTGGGCATTGAATACAGTCCAGCCCTATGAACTTCACAAAAATATTAGTTATGTGCCTTTCTTGTGATTTGTCTGCCCGCTTTGGAGCAGTGCATTTACATATAATGGTGTACTCTGCTTGTTTTTTAATCATTATTGTTTTAACTTTTTTTTTAAATATTAACATTTCCATCTGGATTGAAGCCGTGTGGGTTATATGGAAGATCCTCACACCCTGGGAATCTATAGTGTGGTTGGAACCTGCTAGAATGGTTTTTGTGGATCTGAAGCCAAGTTTTCCCATATAAATGTTTGTATATGTATTTGTGTTTGATTGCTATCCTAGAGAATGCTAATTGTACTGTGATATATATAGGATATGCAATTCATGTATATATAGGTATATGATGGATAACGTGACATGGCTTAAATTATATACATTTTATGTTACTTGGCAGTCGCCACATCTGTGACCTCTAAGTTTAGGTTTAGATCTCTCTGTTTCACATATTCTACATGTTCCTGTTGTGACGTATGTGAGGGAGAATCTGGTGATACCGCGGCCCTGCATGCGTGTGTGCCCTGCCCTGATATGCCCGATGGTTTGCAGTGTCTGTATGTGACACCATCGCGCAGGTTGTCATGGCTGCAGATGCGTCACTTCCGGGCTGCGGTGTCGTCACATCTGGTTGACGGCAATATAAACCAGCAGCATGATTCACTGTCACGCCCCCTGGTGAAGGACTCTGTCTCCGAAATGCGCGTCGGGGTGACACGCTGACCTGGTCCACCACACACACTGCCACCAATTGTGAGGTAACTTTATTTAGGATGTATTAACTTATCTGTGTGTACTGCTTCTTGTTACCCCCATCCTTAAGGCAGTGGCTCCCCATGACCCTGCTTAATAGTGCATGTGGAGCTAATTAATGTTATTTCTCTTCCAGAGGCATTGGTCCTCTGTGGCTCCAAATGATTACGCTCCTTGGTTAATTAATATTGTGGTTTTACTCCCCTATGAGATTCTTTTACATATAACAGTGGGTTAGCTATATTGAGATTATTCATTCCGCTGTTATGGGAAGTGCCAATCTATGAATGGATATATGCAGATGGGATACCCGGAAATTTTTCAATATTAATTTAAATTTTTTTTGTAGTTAGCCTAATTCTAGGTGGTGGTCCAATCTGATATGTGGTTACACTTTTTTTGATATAGGTACCCTGAGGAATTACACTCTCTCTATCCCATATTTTCAATTGCTCAATATAACTATATGAACGGTCTTCATATTTTTCTGTGATAATATTATGATATATTGATTGTGGTGGTCCAAAGGTCGGCGCGTCCTCTTTTTTGCACTGTTGCACTTTTTGTATATTATACACTTGTTCCCCAAGAATTCCCCTTCCTGTCCTAATTTGCCAATACAATCCGTTTTCTACATTTCGGTCTTTTTGGTCGTTTTATGTGGTTCCGCCACATCCCCGTTTATATCCCTTGCCTGCACACTACACCATCTACCTCAACATCTACTACAACTGCCCTGGGACTACAGCTCTGCCTGTGGAGAGCTATTACACGTTTGCTGCATCACACCATCTGTCCCAGAGGATCTGTACTGCAGCGCTGGTCCCCTCTGACCAGCTACCACAGGTGGCGTCACAAACTTATCTACACATAAACTTTATTCAGCATCAGTCCTCTTATTTTACATGGACACTCAGGACCACGGACCGGGTCATTGCCACCTTGACACATCCCCTTTAAGATGCTGGCCTGGTACTGAGTAAACCCCACAGCCCTGGGGGTGTTCCAGCTCCTCAAAATGTTGAGACAAGACCCAATGTATAAGAACCTACTCAGTTGTGTTTAAGGTTAGCCTGTCACACATGTTTGTCACAAACCAGCACAACCAATACACCAGCAGGGCTTCTATTTGAAAGTCTGGAGGAGGAAACTTCTTGTGGAGCCAATATATGGCCTCCTTAATTACTGTATGTTTTTATTCATTTCTTATTATTGAGCCAGAACATAGGGAAAATCAGTGACAAATGTAAAGCCATACTGATGTCATACGGATGTCATAGGCATAAATGGCTGAGAGAAAATCGCATTATCGTATTGCAAACGCATTATACATGGATTACCATATGGAGAACACTTTTTCATACATTTAGTGTGACTCCAGCCTTAATCCTAAGCTAGCAGCATTAAACCAAACTAAAATCAAAAGAAAACCTAAAGACAATAGATAAGGAAGAACTGGAAAAGACCATAAACACCTGCTGAGAAGCAACCTGGACTTCTGCCAGAAAGCACTTACCTCACCAGTAAACAAGGAAACTGAATAAACAGTACTGGACTGGATAGAGGCAGGCTTTAAATTGCCATCCCAATTCTAAAGATAAAAATCAGGTGATGTATTCCTCCCAGCCATGTCCAGTGAGCCACTCACTGCTCAACTGAACAGCAAGGTGCACACATTCCCACCAATGGATTGCACCAGATGCAGTGATCCATGTCTCCCAGGCTACGAAACAAGTGGGAAGCGTGACATCGCGCACTCCCACATTACTCACCACTTCCACACACGAAAAACCACCATGTGTAGTTGCACCATTAAAATGTGCGATAGCTCCTCTACCAGTACAGACAGACCAGTAGGGAAGTCTGGAAACTGGAGGAGGATGATTGCGTCCACGGCAGGTATTACTAACAGACACACCAATAATATAGGAATACATTTTTTTTAATTCTACAGGCAAAAAACTTGGGTGTCACTTAAAAGTAGCCTCTTAAATAGGAGGGTTGTCAATGATGGATCATTCAGTTTTATATCAAAGATGTTAACTTTGTATTGCAATGTTAAAAAAAAGTGGAGATAAGTAGTGATGGGCGAGCACTAAAATGCTCGAGTGCTTGTTACTCGGGTCGAGCATATTTAAATGCTCAGGTGCTCGAGCCCATGTAAGTCTATGGGAAACACGAGCATTTTTGCCACTGGGGTCTTTTTGGGGTCTAAAAACATCGAAAAACGATGGGAACAGTGCTCAAATGACATGGAATTGGGAACATCATGGGGAAGACCACTGGAAGCATTTCTGACTGCCAGTTCACAGCTGTGAACAATGTTACACCACTTTTACAGGCGCACAATAAAACATACAGAAACAAAACCAAATTGGATTTTCCTGGGAAATATGTCTAGGAACATCTTTTCCAGGATTATGATTTGTATGTAAGGCAAAAGAAATAACCTAAAACAAAAATGATCCTCTACCACTTGGGCTATGTTCACATGTAGCATTCTTGATGCATTTTTCAACTTTAGCATTGCTTTCAACCAAGACAAATGCATTCACTAGGATATGTCATTTTAACATTTTACAACCATATCTGGCCATGCTGTGTGTGACACATCATCTGACACATCCTTTTTCATTTATGAAGGAGGGACTCTGAAATTAACAAAACCTATTTTTATAGGGCCATCAGGCGGCCTTTACTATTCTTAAAGGGCCAGCAATCGGTCCTCATTCTTAGAGAGCCGTCAACCAGCTATGCTTTGTTGTTCCCATTATTAAACGGTGTGTCTCTCATACTGTTATTGTGTATGCAGTGAGTGGCAGGGCTGCCCAAAATTTAGACTCAGCCCAATAACCCTTTGAAACGACGTCCTGGATGTCCACATGAAACCAAAGTTCCCATTATTAATTTGGTACTCCCATAATGTTTGCCCATGAAGTGAATGCAAGACCTGCTCCAAATTTAGACGCACCCCAATAATCCTTTGAACCAACGTACTGAATGGCCACATGAAAACAAGGTTCCCATTATTCATTTGGTACTCCCATAATGTTTGCCCTTGAAGAGAATGCAAGGCCTGCTCCAAATTTGGATGCACCCCAATAACCCTTTGAACCGACGTACTGGATGTCCACATGAAAACAAAGTTCTCATTATTCATTTGGTACTCCCATAATGTTTGTCCATGAAGTGAATGCAAGGCCTGCTCCAAATTTGGATGCACCCCAATAACCCTTTGAACAGACGTCCTGGATGGCCACATGAAAACAAAGTCTCCATTATTCATTTCGTACTCCCATACTGTTTGCCTATGCATTGAATGCAAGGCCTGCCCCAAAGTTACACGCCCCCCAATAACCATTTGATCTGACGTAATGGATGGTCACATGATAACAAAGCTCCCGTTATCCATTTGGTACTCCCATAATGTTTGCCCATGAAGTGAGTGCAAGTGTTGTGGCTAAAGAACCTGCATTGGAGCATTGCAGCGTTGAAGCTGAAGAACTAGCAGTGGAGCATTGTAGTGTTAAGGCTGAAAACCTGGCAGTAGAGCATTGCAGTGTTGAGCCTGAAGAACCAGCAAAATTTTGCGTTTCTATGCAGTCGCCGCACACATCAAATCACCACATGCGGACACATCCGCATATGTAATGATAAGTAAGATATGACTTCGCTGGAACATTCCAGAATCTCCCATTGTCACACTACAGATGAGACTTCTGCTTGTCACACACTGCAGATGTGACCCCCCCCTTTCCCCCTTAGCAGCTGCAGCTGTGTGTGTCTCCTCTGCCTGCTTCTGTAATAGGACACCCGACACTTCCTGTGCCAGCATTTCTCTCCTCTCCAGCTAAGGAATGTTAATTAAGCTAAGGGGAAAGAATGTCTTTGTTTGAAGCACCATGCAGCTGGATAGAAGTATGGATAATATTAAAGAGACTGGATCTCGAAAACCATACGCGGCAGAGATATGAAAATTACATTTCTGCAAAATGCATCGACCCAGCGTTCTGGCCCATAAGTTTCACGGTTCTAGCACCCACGGAATCTGAGAAATGGATTCCTCCTAAACGGTGTGACTTAACTACTGCATGTTTGGACTTGAATTATAACCTCTGACAGCCTAAAGAAAATGATACCATGTGCATGTTTATACGAGGTACCCTCTGCGAGATATAGTTATAATAAGTTTTGTAGTCAGAATTGTAACTCCTAGAGCAGGGGGAGGAACATCACCAGACCGCCCTTTCGTGATGTCACAAACCCAAAGCTTTAAGGTACTCCCTCCCTAAAATTGGTCATTTGAGCTGGAGGTTTGATGCCAAAAGGACCCCTGATGCAGGGCGACGTGTGGCCCTGCCTCCCCACATGGTTAGCCTAAAGACCACTGAGCAACTGTAAGTGTTAATCTCTATGTTAATCCCATTTATTTTATATTTGTATTGTACATACCTAATGTCTCAACTTTGTAACATCTTTTATCTGTGTAATCACTGCCCCCCTTTGGGGGAATAAAATATAACTTTATTAGTCTGTCTTCATGCTCTAAAAACAAACACGTGCCTTTAAGATAATTGCTACTGAATTGGGTTGGCTTCGAACCCCTCTATTAAGTTTATAACTTAATCAGAGAAACTCTGGAGCTGGTGGTGGCAAAGTGTGATCTGGGCCCTGGGTACTGCTGAGAGTGACAGAAGGGATTTTATAAGCTAATTGGGTGGCTGCAGCCAGAGCATTTTATCATTCCTTCACTGCAGTGTGCCGAGTGGCCAGACCTCATTGAAGCAGCCAGCTGGTGACAAATTATCTCTGGTGTAGTTCCCTGACTGACCTGAGGGTAAGGGGGGGTGCCGGAGAGCTGCGAGTTCAAAAGTGGAACTGAAAAGTTTTGTGAAGTATTGTGGGCTGTGGTGGGACAACCAAAATAACCCCCCTGCAATAAATTTTTAGGGCAAGACTAGCTTGCTGTTTTATTTATCACATGGTGCCAGCAGTGGGATAAATAAGATAAGCCCCCCTGTACCTGTGATAGCCATGTGTCAGCAGTGCGTCGCATCCCTCCATCTGTGACATACAGTGGGGAAAAAAAGTATTTAGTCAGTCAGAAATAGTGCAAGTTCCACCACTTAAAAAGATGAGAGGCGTCTGTAATTTACATCATAGGTAGACCTCAACTATGGGAGACAAACTGAGAAAAAAAAATCCAGAAAATCACATTGTCTGTTTTTTTTTCATTTTATTTGCATATTATGGTGGAAAATAAGTATTTGGTCAGAAAAAAGCAATCAAGATTTCTGGCTCTCACAGACCTGTAACTTCTTCTTTAAGAGTCTCCTCTTTCCTCCACTCATTACCTGTAGTAATGGCACCTATTTAAACTTGTTATCAGTATAAAAAGACACCTGTGCACACCCTCAAACAGTCTGACTCCAAACTCCACTATGGTGAAGACCAAAGAGCTGTCAAAGGACACCAGAAACAAAATTGTAGCCCTGCACCAGGCTGGGAAGACTGAATCTGCAATAGCCAACCAGCTTGGAGTGAAGAAATCAACTGTGGGAGCAATAATTAGAAAATGGAAGACATACAAGACCACTGATAATCTCCCTCGATCTGGTGCTCCACGCAAAATCCCACCCCGTGGGGTCAGAATGATCACAAGAACGGTGAGCAAAAATCCCAGAACCACGCGGGGGGACCTAGTGAATGAACTGCAGAGAGCTGGGACCAATGTAACAAGGCCTACCATAAGTAACACACTACGCCACCATGGACTCAGATCCTGCAGTGCCAGACGTGTCCCACTGCTTAAGCCTGTACATGTCCGGGCCCGTCTAAAGTTTGCTAGAGAGCATTTGGATGATCCAGAGGAGTTTTGGGAGAATGTCCTATGGCCTGATGAAACCAAACTGGAACTGTTTGGTAGAAACACAACTTGTCGTGTTTGGAGGAAAAAGAATACTGAGTTGCATCCATCAAACACCATACCTACTGTAAAGCATGGTGGTGGAAACATCATGCTTTGGGGCTGTTTCTCTGCAAAGGGGCCAGGACGACTGATCCGGGTACATGAAAGAATGAATGGGGCCATGTATCGTGAGATTTTGAGTGCAAATCTCCTTCCATCAGCAAGGGCATTGAAGATGAAACATGGCTGGGTCTTTCAACATGACAATGATCCAAAGCACACCGCCAGGGCAATGAAGGAGTGGCTTCGTAAGAAGCATTTCAAGGTCCTGGACTGGCCTAGCCAGTCTCCAGATCTCAACCCTATAGAAAACCTTTGGAGGGAGTTGAAAGTCCGTGTTGCCAAGCGAAAAGCCAAAAACATCACTGCTCTAGAGGAGATCTGCATGGAGGAATGGGCCCACATACCAACAACAGTGTGTGGCAACCTTGTGAAGACTTACAGAAAACGTTTGACCTCTGTCATTGCCAAAGGATATATCACAAAGTATTGAGATGAAATTTTGTTTCTGACCAAATACTTATTTTCCACCATAATATGCAAATAAAATGAAAAAAAAAACAGACAATGTGATTTTCTGGATTTTTTTTTCTCAGTTTGTCTCCCATAGTTGAGGTCTACCTATGATGTAAATTACAGACGCCTCTCATCTTTTTAAGTGGTGGAACTTGCACTATTGCTGACTGACTAAATACTTTTTTTCCCCACTGTACCAGTGTCAGCGGTGGGATCGTGATATATTGGTGGCAGCGGTGGGATAATCATAGAGTATTAGTGATCTGGTTTGAGCAATCAATGACCTGCGTCATAGGTTTTGGAGAACAGACTCAGTGTTTACTAGTCTTGACTCCTGAGATAACTGTGTGTACTTGCAAGTATCCCCTCCCTCCTCTTTGTTTTTCTATTCTATTTTTTATTTGGCAACCATGGCTACGCGGGGAGAAGCCTATTAAAAGCAGTTTAACAAGGACGCCCTGAGGGCCCTGTGCAAGGCAAACCAGATTGACGCCGCCGACATGACCAAAGCCCAGTTGGTTGTGGCTCTGTTGCAATGGGAGGAGAGCCAGGGCACAGAAGGCAGCACCAGTGCCGATGGTGCAGCTGCAGAGGTCCAGCTGGTGCAGGTCGGCCTGACTGGCAGCCAGGAAGTTGTGGACCTCTATCTGCAACTGGCCCTACAGCAACTCCCTCCCGAAGACTATGTTGGACGTCTGCAGCTGATCCAGCAAGCTCAAGAGAGAGCCGAGCGCCAAGCCGAGCAAAACCATAAACTGGAGGTGCTCCAGCGAGGGAGAATACCCCCACAGCCCAGAGCCATGAGCAGAGCAGCGCCCAGACTCCTAACCCCCGACCAGAGCATTTTCCCATGATGGAAAAGGACGGGGACTTGGACACGTTTCTGCAGGCCTTTGAGAAAGCCTGCAGACAGCACCAGCTGCAGAAGGACCAATGAGCCAGGTAACTGACTCAAGGGTTAAAAGGCAAAGCCCTGGAGGTGTTTGCTTCTCTGTGGCCAGAAGACGATGACAACTTTGATGCCATCAAGCAGGCCCTGATCGCCAAATACCGGCTGACACCTGAGGTATACCGAAAGAAGTTCCGGAACCTCTAACGTGGCCCACACGATAGCTATAGCAATGTGGTGCAAGGACTCAGGACCCACTTTGGCCAGTGGATCCATGGACTGTCAGTTGATTCCTTTGACCTGCTGAAGGACCTGATGATCAAAGACCAGTTCCTGCATCTCTGCCCAGCTGAGGTCCGACAGTTCATCCTGGACCGAGAACCAACGAATGCAGACAAAGCCGCGCAGATCGCCGACAACTATGAGGCCAACCGGAAGCCAGAAACACGGAGGCCAGTCATTGGTAGATGGAGAGATGGAGAGGGGGTAAGCATGCAACCAACCCCACTGCGCCAGCCAGCTGTCCCTCCGGAGGCCCTGTCACCAAAACCAGGTCTACAACTGACAGTCACCAGTGTTACAACTGCAGTCGGACTGGTCATATCAGTGCCACCTGTCTGGAGAAGCAGAAGACCCCCCAGCTAAGGCCTCTAGGCCCAACGCCTCTGTTCTTTTGGTGGGAGGTGTGGTTGGGAGGATTGACGACAACGTTCAACACATTCAGGTGGGGGCCCATTTTGCTACAGGCCTCAAGGACACCGGGGCTGAACGAACTCTCATCCATCCTGGACTAGCGGCCCCTGAAGAGTTTATTGATGGGAAAACCCTGACTGTCACCGGGATCGGGGGTACTCGCTGTCCCTTGTCAGTGGGTATTTCTTGATTGGGGTGCTGGGAGCTGGGTGAGGGAAGTGGGAGTATCCGAAAACCTGCCCACTGTTGTTTTATTGGGGACTGATTTGGGGAGGATGGTTGCCTAATATGTCACTGACACCTCTCCCCAATCTGATAATAAGGGTGACGTTAACCCTGATGATGATGATGATGTTGATGATGATGGGAAACTGAATGTGTTACCTGCTAATGCCTTGATGAGTAATGATGCAACTAATAACCATTCTTTCCCCAGGAATTATGCTGATGGTGATGTAAATGTACCAAAGAAAACTGATAACCATTCTTTTCCTAGGGATGATGCTGATGATGATGATGATGTATCTGTGCCGAATGAACCTGTTAACCATTTCTCTGAAATGCTACATGTGTCCACAGGTACAGGAGTGTTCAGCCCCATCGCTCTGCGGAGTGAGATGGCTGAGGAACCCCTAGCAGGAGCAAGCGTCGGTGCTCAAGGAAATGGGGAGGTGCAAGGGAACCGTGAGGAAGGTGATGTCCTGCAACTGACCAGTGCCACCATGGAAGGTAACTGGCCCATGAGTAGCACTGCTCCTGAAGTGTTGGGGGTGGATGGGGAGGTAGAGCCCATAGCAGCGCCGACTGGTGGGTCTGTAGAAATCCCCGGGGAGACAGCATACATAGCCGCTGTCACACGCAGTCAGAGTGCCCGGATCGCAGGTAGCGCCCTGCCTTCTGGACCCTCTCCCGCTACAGGAGAGACTGAACCAGAGGTGAACCCAGAGCAGGTTCCAGAGGGTCCCAGTGAGGAAGGAACCCTGACGTCACTTCTGGCTGCCTCCAGCCAGGAGTTTCAGGCTGCTCTGCACTCAGATGCGAGCCTGGAGAAATTGAGACACCTCGCCGAGACACCCACCTCCAGGACTGATAAGGAGAGGGTGTTCTGGGAACGAGGAAGGTTGTACCGGGAGACAGTACCCGGAGAATCCCAAAAGGAGTGGTTGAGGGAAAGACAGCTGGTTGTCCCCTATCAGTTCAGAACTGAGTTGTTGCGGATTGCCCATGAGATTACACTCGCTGGACACTTGGGGGTCAGCAAAACTAAGGCACGGCTGTCTCAATACTTCTATTGGCCCAAGATAGGGACAGACATAACAACCTACAGCCGCACCTGTACCACCTGTCAAAGAGTGGGTAAGGCGGGGCCTGCTCTTAAGGCTCCCCTTATCCCTTTGCCAGTGATAGAGGAGCCTTTCCAGAGAATTGCAGTGGACATTGTGTGCCCGCTGGCCGTCCCCAGCAGCTCTGGAAAGCAATACACTCTCACCGTGGTAGACTATGCTACCCAGTACCAAGAGGCAGTAGCTCTGTCATCAACCAGGGCAGATAAGGTGGCTGAGGCACTGGTTACCATCTTTTCAAGGGTAGGATTTCCCAGGGAGATGCTTACCGATCAAGGGACCCAATTCATGTCTTGCCTAATGGAGGCTCTGTGTGAGAAATGCAGGTGAAACACCTGGTATCGAGTGCGTATCACCCACAAACCAATGGTTTGTGTGAACGCTTCAACGGTACCTTCAAACAGATGCTCCGCATGCTGGTGGAGACCCAAGGGCGCGACTGGGAGTGGTACCTCCCACACCTGCTGTTCACTTACAGAGAAGTTCCGCAGGCCTCAACGGGGTTCTCACCCCTTCGAGCTCCTGTATGGCAGGCGAGTCCAGGGACCCCTTGGGTTGATAAGAGAATCCTGGGAAGATGAACCAAACCCCACAGAAGTGTCCATCATGGATTATGTCATGCGCTTCCGTGACAAGATGCAGACCTTGACGCATCTGGTGCATGACAATATGACGCAGGCACAGGCTGACGGGAAGCACTGGTACAACCAGAACGCCCGGGAGCGTGCCTACCAGGTGGGTCAAAAGGTGTGGGTGCTGGTCCCCGTACCAACGGATAAGCTTCAGGCAGCCTGGGAAGGCCCATACGTCGTCCACCAACAGCTCAACCCGGTCACCTACGTGGTCACTCTTGACCATGCTCGGGGTAGGCGCAAGGCCTTTCACGTCACGTCAACATGCTGAAGGCTCACCATGAAAGTGAAGCCTGCATCCTACCGGTCTGCAACCTGCCCGAGGATGGGGAGGAAGATTCCCTCCTGGACATGCTTGCCCAAGCCAAGGCCAATGGGTCCATTGAGGACATGGAGGTAAGTGCCTCGATAACCGTACCCCAGCGGTCACAGTTGTTGGACACCCTGGAACCCTTCTGGGCCGTGTTCACCAATGACCTGGGAGGACGGAGTTAGCGGTTCATGAGGTAGACACCGGGAATCACGCCCCACTACGGTGAACACCTTATCGGATCTCTGAGGAGGTGCAACAGGTCATGCGCCAAGAAATCAATGAGATGTTACAGCTGGGGGTGATTCGATGGTCAAAAAGCACGTGAGCCTCACCTGCAGTTCTCGTGCCTAAAAAGGATCAGACCACCCGGTTCTGCGTGGGCTACAGGTGGCTCAACTCCATCATAACCTCAGATGCATACCTGATGCCACGCATCGAGGATCTGCTTGAACGGCTGGCAAAAGCAAAATACATATCCATCATGGATCTGAGTCGGGGATACTGGCAGATTCCCTGAGGTGCAGGAAAGATCCGCCTTTATCACCCCCTTTAGTCTGTACGAGTCCACAGTCATGCCCTTCGGCATGAAAAATGCCCCTTCTACTTTCCAGCGGATGGTCAACCACCTGCTCCGGGGACTGGAGGAGTACATGGTGGCATACCTGGATGACATTGCCGTCTTCAGTTCCACCTGGGAGGAACACCTTCAGCATCTCCAGGAGGTGCTCAAGCGTCTTCACCAGGCAGGCCTAACCATCAAGCCGGGAAAGTGCCAGATGGGCAGGAGCGAGGTCCACTACCTGGGGCACCAGGTAGGCGGGGGTTCCATGAGTCTGGAGCCAGAGAAAGTGGACGCAATCGTGTCCTGGCCCACCCCCAGGACCAAGAAACAGGTGACGTCCTTCTTGGGCACTGCAGGCTACTATAGGTGGTTCGTACAGAACTATAGTGCCCTTGCAAAACCCCTGACGGACCTCACCAAGCGGAATCTGCCCCAAACAGTCAACTGGACAGATGGCTGTGAGGCGGCCTTCCGAGCTTTGAAAACAGGCCTGTGCAGCTCTCCAGTGTTGAAAGCAGTCGACAGTGGTCGCCTGTTCCTGGTACAGACCGACGCCAGCGAGTTTGGCCTTGGTGCTGTGCTCAGCCAGGTCGACTCGGGGAACCAGGAGCACCCTGTGTTATACCTGAGCTGGAAACTCTTGCCAAGGGAAGTGGCATACTCCACCATTGAGAAGGAGTGCCTGGCCATGGTGTGGGCACTTCAACGCTTGCAGCCCTACCTGTACGGGCGCACCTTCACAGTGGTAACCGACCACAACCCTCTGAGCTGGTTGCACACAGTGTCTGGAACCAACAAAAGGTTGCTGGAGCCTTGCCCTTCAGCAGCACGACTTTACCGTACAACACAAAAAGGGCAGCGAGCATGGAAATGCCGATGAGTTGTCCCGCTGGGGCAAACCAGCTGAGGTGTACATGGCGGATTACTGACAGGTTATGGCTCCGTAGTGCACTCAAAAAAGGGGAGTTGTAATGATAAGTAAAATATGACATCGCTGGAACATTCCAGAATCTCCCATTGTTACACTACAGATGAGACTTTTGCTTGTCACACGCTGCAGTTGTGACCCCTCTCCTTCCCCCCTTAGCAGCTGCAGCTGTGTGTGTCTCCTCTGCCTGCTTCTGTAATAGGACACCCGACACTTCCTGTGCCAGCATTTCTCTCCTCTCCAGCTAAGGAATGTTAATTAAGCTAAGGGGAAAGAATGTCTTTGTTTGAAGCACCATGCGGCTAGATATAAGTATGGGTAATATTAAAGAGACTGGATCTTGAAAACCATACGCTGCAGAGATATGAAAATTACATTTCTGCAAAATGCATCGACCCAGCGTTCTGGCCCATAATTTTCACGGTTCTAGTTCCCACGAAATCAGAGAAATGGATTCCTCCTAAACGGTGTGACTTAACTACTGCATGTTTGGTCTTGAATTATACCCTCCGACAGCCTAAAGAAAATGATACTATGTGCATGTTTATACGAGGTACCCTCTGCGAGATATAGTTATAATAAGTTTTGTAGTCAGAATTGTAACTCCTAGAGCAGGGGGAGGAACATCACCAGACCGCCCTTTTCGTGATGTCACAAACCCAAAGCTATAAGGTACTTCCTGGTCATTCGAGCTGGAGGTTTGATGCCAAAAGGACCCCTGATGCAGGGCGACGTGTGGCCCCACCTCCCCACATGGTTAGCCTAAAGACCATTAAGCAACTGTAAGTGTTGATCTCTATGTTAATCCCATTTATTTTATATTTGTATTGTACATACCTAATGTCTCAACTTTGTAACATCTTTTATCTGTGTAATCACTGCCCCCTTTTTGGGGAATAAATTATAACTTTATTAGTCTGTCTTCATGCTCTAAAAATGAACATGTGCCTTTAAGATAATTGCTACTGATTTGGGTTGGCTTCGAACCCCTCTATTAAGTTTATAACTTAATCAGAGACACTGAGAAACTCTGGAGCTGGTGGCGGCAAAGTGTGATCTGGGCCCTGGGTACTGCTGAGAGTGATGGAAGGGATTTTATAAGCTAATTGGGTGGCTGCGGCCAGACCTCATTGAAGCAGCCGGCCGGTGACCAATTATCCCAGGTGTAGTTCCCTGACTGACCAGAGGGTAAGGGGGGGCGCCGGAGAGCTGCAAGTTCCAAAGTGGAACTGAAAAGTTTCCTGAAGTATTGTGGGCAGTGGTGGGACAACCAAAATAACCCCCCTGCGATAAATAATTAGGGCTAGTCTAGCTTGCAGTTTTTTTATCACATGGTGCCAGTGGTAGGATAACTAAGATAAGCCCCCCCTGTGCCTGTGATAGTCGTGCGTCGCATCCCTCCATCTGTGACATACAAGTGTCAACAGCGGGATCATGACAGCATACAGTGCATATCCCTGCGTACCCAATGTTAAAGATAGGTACACAGGGAAACGCTGGATGCATGCGGCAGTAGACAGCACGTGGGCGAAGCTTCACGGCGGAAGAAAGGAGGAAGTTGGCTGCCATCCGCAGCCCTCCTGAACAAAAGTGTGAAACTAGCCTTAGAGAGAGGACCCTGCTGACCATAAGAACTTACACTCTACAGGCGAGAAAGACTTACCCAGTGACTCTGGAGATGGAAAACAACATTACTGTACAGTTAGTGTTCCAATGGGAACTATTGATCTGTGATGGCCTAGTTACAGACCACCACTGTACAAGGTATGAAAATCCATAAGATGTCATAGAATTGTCATAAGGAAGCCCACATGGCTACACAGAAAGATATTAGCCCACTCTATAATGCTTCAGCGTGTGGGAAATGTTGTTACGGGTTCTTATTAGATCTCAAGTGGTATTGCAAAATGTCACACATTATTACGCAATCTCTTGGGTTATTGTGAAATCTCATAGGTTAACATACCTTACAATTTAATGAGAGATCTCTGTTATTGCAAGATCTCATGTGATATTGTGAGGTTTCACACTTTGAATTAATACCGTGCTGCATCACACACATTATTACGCAATCTCTTGGGTTATTGTGAAATCTCATAGGTTAAGATACCTCACAATTTAATGAGAGATCTCTGATATTGCAAGATATCGTGATATTATGAGGTTTCACACTTTGAATTAATACAGTGCTGCTGCATTATGTACTCACTCTCAGCAGTTATCTATAATCAATTACATACTGTGATTGTAGCTGCTTGTAACATGACTGTTAGGAACATGATGTGGGCACACAAGACGACTTTGGTTCATTTTATAGTATTACCGTATATACACTCATGTATAAGCCAAGTTTTCCAGCACTTTTTTTGTGCTGAAAACGCCCCCTCTGCTTATATGCGAGTCAATTGTCCCAGAGGGCTGGCAGGTGAGGGGGAGCGGTGGAGCAGCGGGTCACAGAGGCAAGAGCCAGCGGCTGTGGCTAAAGCTTCTGCCGCTGCTGCAATAGCGCACAGTGCCAGCTGCAGCCGTCAGCTTCAAGTACACATCCTACAGGTAAATAGGATGTTTTTGTTTTTTATTTTAACAGGAATCTTGCATGGGAAGATAGGGGATAAAGAGCCATACATGCAAGGATAGGGGATAAGGAGCCATGCATACCCGGACAGCGACGTGGGAGGCATGCATACAATGACAGGGACGGGGGAGACATGCATACAATGACAGGGATGGGGGAGCCATGCACACCAGGATAGGGATGAGGGGGACAATGCATATCCGACTTATATTGGAGTCAATAAGCTTACCCAGTTTTTCGTGGCAAAATTAGGTGCCTCGGCTTATACTCAGGTCGGCTTGTAGGGAAGTGGACTGACCTATGGACCTGTCTGCAGCAAGAAAGTAAATGCAAAATGTAAAAGTACTTGACGAGGACTGCTGTATATGTATGTGGGGAGACAGCTAGAGACAATGGAGGATGGTAAAGTACTGAGTTTGGCCACTAGGGGGAGACCAAGGACAGCAGAAAAAAGAGACAGTGCAGTACTAAAGTCTGGCCACAAGATGGAGGCAGGGAGTAGTGAGGAAAGAACTGACAACAGCTAATGCTAAAGAAATCGCAGAGTCATGGCGGGCAGCGTTGCAGGAGCTCTAGAGGGGAATTCCCAGGGAGGGGAATATAAGAAGGCAGAGAGAGTTCCAGAAGCCAGCCAGACCAGGAAGAGCTCAGGAGAAGAGGAGACAGAAGGGAGAGACGGACAGAGAAGAAGCACTGGGAGGGACTGAGGAGAGAGATGGTCAGGGGGGTGGCCCTGACAGGAGAGCCGCCGGACAGTGAAAGCCTGGGGGTACTAGACGGACCGACTCGGACAGGGAAAGTGCTGTGGCCGTGGGCTTAATGGCAGCCACAGTGAAAGAACCGCGAGTGACGTCACTGTAAGAGAAAAGAGAAGAAAAGTGAAAGGGACCCGGCCATGTGCGTAGAAGCTGTCGTGCTGCTGTGTGGTGCCGTGGTCATCGAGAGGACGGCCAATAAAGAGGACCTGTTGAACGCACATCGGTTTCTGTTTTCAGTCTGTTTGCGGCGAAAAAGGGGCCACCCCCCAGTCGGCACACGTACCTACAGGCTTATACTCGAGTATACACGGTAATTATCCACACTTGACAGCAGTCGGAAAATAAGTACACAACAGAGCTTAGGGAACTTGCAGAAGTCCCTCCTGAATCAATGTATTATCTGAGCACATCATTTGCTTTTCTTTCACTTGTTGTCAGTGTTTTTCCACTCACTTCTGGGAGGCTGAGAGTTCCATTGCTGTATGATGTGCTAAGGGCAATCTCACTCAGTGATTCACCAATCACACAATCACAGTGCCACTAACAGCTCCTCATCGCTCTACAGATGGCTTCTCACCAATAGAGATGAGCAAATATTTCAATGTTCGGTTCGGATTATGAGCATCGATTTTGCAATATTCGACGATTTATTGGTCGAATATTCGCCAAACATAGCTGAATGCCATTGAAGTCAATGGGAGGCAAAATCAAATGCATACACAACACCTTCAAACGAAGTTGTCAAAACATATCAATTTAGGGGCAGAAGCCAGGAGAGTGGCCTCAATTCACCCATAGTGAACAGTGTTTAGAATGGCGTGGCAGCAATCAGCCATGCATGAGGCATCAGGGTTTGGGCCAGCATACAACTGCTCAACCTGCTTTGATGCTCAGCCACACTCAGGTGTCATAAATATCAGTTTCGTAGACTACTATCGTTAGAAAAATCTAAGGATAGTAAAACGAGTAATTGACTCCAATGTGGTGGAGGCATGCTGGTCTCGGAGGCCTACTGCTACAGGCAACACACATGAAGGAGTCCCAACCAGGAGTGTACACATTTCCAAAAATTTGTGGCAGACACCACCTACGTGGCATCAATTGCAATAGAGTAGAACTAGTATAATGGGGACTGACACCTCTTCCACAAGAGCCAACCAAGCAGACAGAGACTGTAACAGGCAAGGCTGTGGAACCACTGTGCCATAGCCCTCGGAAAGCCTGGAGGGGCGTAACTAGGCAGCCAAACAAATCCAATCTTGGATAAGCAGCAACCGAAAACCGCAACCCAAGATGGGACAAGGAGGTGGCACCAGATGCTATTCCAGGGCTGACCTACAGAGGGTAGCAGCTGACCCCCTAGAGCAGGTAGGCTGCTACAGCCCAATGGAGGGATGATAAATGCAGGCAGGCACTGTAGGGACACTGGAACCATGGAGACAATTAGCCGAGGCTCCTCTTCCTCCTCTGATGACACTTCGGAGCGGGAGAGAGCGTCGGCACAAATGTTCTTCTACCCGGAAAGAAAGTGGAGGGTGCAGTGGAACCGGGAGAAGAACAGATACCATCTAGCCTGGCGAGAGTTTAGCCGCTGGGCAGTTTGCAAATAAACCAAATTTTTGTGGTCCGTGTATACTTGGAAGGAATAGTGAGCCCCTTCCAGGAGGTGTCTCCACTCCGAAAAGGCCAACTTCATGTCTAGCAAATCCCTGTCCCTGATGGAATAGTTCCTCTCTGCCGGTGAGAAGGTCTTAGAAAAGAAGAAGCAAGGATGCTTTCGACCTTGAGCATCCTTTTGGAACAGGACTGCTCCAGCACTGACGGATGAGGCATCCACCTCCATAATAAATGGCTTTTCTACATTGGGGCAATGTAAAATGGGAGCGCTAGTTAAGTGTGACTTGATAGAGAGGAAGGACTTGGAGACCTCCTCCGACCACAATTTGGGATTTGCTACCTTCTTGGTGAGAGCAACCAAGGTAGCTACCAAAGTTGAGAAGTGGGGAATGAATTGGCGATAATAGTTAATGAACCCCATAAAGCGCTGCACCGCTTTGAGGGAATGGGGCTCCTGCAAATCCATCATCGCGTGTAGCTTGGCAGGTTCCATGGCCAATCCATGGGCAGAGATGATATAGCCCAGGAAAGGCAAGGACTCCTGCTCGAACACACACTTCTCCAACTTGGCATAGAGGGAGTTTGCCTGTAGGAGGTCAAAGACTTTGCAAACATCTCTCCGGTGGGAGTCTATATCTGGAGAGTAGATGAGAATATCATCCAGATAGACTACGACCAAGGTGGTGAGCATATCCTGGAAAATATCATTCACAAAGTCTTGGAAGATGGCAGGGGCATTACAGAGCCTGAAGGGCATCACCAGGTATTCATAGTGTCCGTCCCTGGTGTTAAATGCCATCTTCCATTCATCCCCCTCATGGATGCAAATGAGGTTGTAAGCACCCCGCAGATCTAGTTTAGTAAAAACCCTCGCTCCCGGGAACCTATCGAAGAACTCAGATGTTAGCGACAGGGAGTACTTATTCTTAACGGTTATGGCGTTAAGACCCCTGTAATCTATGCATAGACGTAGTTCTCCGTTCTTCTTCTGCACGAAGAAGAATTCAGCCCCCACGGGTGACACTGACTTCCTAATGAATCCTCTTGCCAGATTCTCCTTGCTGTACTGGGTCATCGCCTCCATCTCCAGGAGAGATAGTGGATAGACTCGACCCCAGGGAGGCTTTGCACCAGGCAAGAGGTTAATAGGACAGTCATAGGGGCGGTGAGGTGGAAGAATCTCCCCAGCCTTCTTGGAGAACACGTCCGCATAGGGCCAATAGTGCTTGGGGAGAGAGGAAAGATCTGCGGGTACCTCTATAGTAGCAACCTAAATGCACTCCCTCCGACATCTGCCCTCACAAGATTCACTCCATCCCAAAATTCTCCCTGTGGACCACTCTATATGAGGAGAGTGGTAACGTAACCAGGGAATACCTAACAGGACCTCGTCAATTCCCTCGGAAATGAAAAGCAGAGAGATTATCTCCTGATGGAACGGTGACATAGAGAGGGTAAATGGGATGGTTTGATGTGTTATCTGTGAGGGCATTGTCGACCCATTTACCACTCGTACGGTCACAGGTTTGGCGAGCATCACTAGGGGTATTGCGTGCTTTTAGGCGTAGGCAAAAGACATAAAGTTGCCTTCCGCCCCGGAGTCCACGCAAAGCTCTACATGTGAGTGGATGGGCCTATGGTAATTGTCCCCTTGAAGGACAATTTGGAGGAAAACGCCGCTGTGTCTAGTGATCCTCCTCAAATGGACACTAGACGCGGTCGTTTTCCTGACCACTGGGGACATTTCCTGGCATAATGTCCCGACTGCTGGCAGACAGGACAGACCATGGGTACTCAAGCAACCCGAGACTTAGATCCCACTTGAGAAACCTCCATGGCCTCATATGGCTCGAACAAATAGACCGGAGATTCCAGAGGTTTGGCGAAGGTGGGAGCCAGCCGAAAACTCTGCCTACACTGGGCTCCCTCCAACCTTCACTCGTTAAAACGAAGGTCGATGCAAGTTGATACCGCTATTAGCTCCTCCAGTGTGGCGGGAATCTCCCTAGTGGCCAAGGTGTCCTTTACATGAAGAACCAGCCCCCTCCAAAACATTGGGATGAGGACTTTATCCGGCCACTCCAGCTCGGAAGTAAATGGCAAAATGGCTGACCATGAACGAGCCCTGTATCAATGCCAGCAGTTGGAGCGCCGTATCATGGGTGACTTCAGGTCCCAAAAAGACCTGTTTCAGAGTGCTTAAAAACCACGGAGCACTCTGCACCACATGATCGTTGCACTCCCACAGCGGCGTAGCCCACTCCAACGCCCTGTCCGACAGCAGGGAAGCAATAAACCCTACTTTAGCCCGCTCTGAGGGGAACCGTGCAGCCAGTAGCTCCAGGTATATCGCACACTGGTTCATGAATCCCCTACATGACTTGCTGTCACCTGAAAATCTCTCAAACAGCGGGAGGTGGGATAAGGTCGAACAGGGGTGGCAGCGGACATACGGGCTGCAGCCTCACTAGCTGCCTGAACAGCTACTGCAGTCACATCCACAGCTGAGGTTGTACACTAGAGAGCTGACAACCTGCCCCCTAGCTGCTGGATGTACCGCTGTAGTCTCTGTTCATCCGCCATTATTAGCCAGACCCTGGCGCTAGTATAATGATAGGGGCTGGCGGAATGCACCAAATAATAAGAAGACGGTAGTAAGGTGCATTCGCAGCCCGGGGTCCACGTGCAGAGATGTTAACTGCTGCTCAGTAATGGCAGTGACAAAAAGGCGGTATCACACTGTACACACGTGGGTTAAACACCACCCAGTGTGTAGTAGCAACAGGCTCTATTGCTTCATAGAGCCACGGAACCACAGAACACAGATGCCATACCCTGTTGACTGTCACATGGCACAGCTGAATCAGCACTAGTGTACGGTCACAAGACTCTGCCCCAAGGACGCGGGGTAAGAACCTCTCTAGACCCACTAAGTGCACAGTGTCACATCTGCGAATGCCACTAATAGATGCTGGCTACTGTGGAATGCAGACCAAGTGCACAGTGGTGTACAGGCAAATCCACTACTTGGCGCTGAAGCTAGTCCCTGACTCTGCCTCCTAACTGCACTATCAGCCTAGACACTAACTGGCAAGGCAGAACAACACATGCGTACCAAGGGTAGGGGTTTTATATTGAGTCATTCACCAGAGACATTCATACGTGCATACAAAACTCACTCCACATGGACTATACTAGCGCATGGCCGTGCGGACGTGCGATGCTTTTATAGCCACAGCCTTCCAGGACCTTGCTAATGGCCCAATCCGAGCTGCTTGAGAACCTGAGCATGTGACCTCCGACCACCAATGAGCGGTCATCTCACGGGCATGCTCAGATGGGAAAAAGCAGAACTTAGTCCCAGGAGCGTCTGCTCGCCATTGACTAATGCTGGATGCTATAGTTGAACCAGGGGTGGCAGCAGCAACCAGATGCATAGCATTAGCCTGAGCAAGATGCTGGGACCGACGTTTCTGCTGAGCAGGAACCTCTGTGGATGAAGAAGAATGGGAGACCTCAGAGGACATGGCTTTAGATTCCCCCTGTGCAGTGGCGGGAACTCAACGCCTAACACCTTCAGGTGTTAAAAATGCAGTCTTTCACTCATCACCCTCACAAATCCGTAACAGATTATATGCCCCTCTGAGATCCAGTTTGGAAAACCATTTGGCCCTGGAAAGCTGATTATATAGATCAGGAATAAGTGGAAGCGGATAAGAATTTTTAACCATTATTTTGTTTAATTCTCAGAAATCGAGGCAGGGACGATAGCTGCTGGATTCTTTTTTGTTAAAAAGAAAGATGGAGGTCTCTGTCCCTGCCTAAAAATATACACTACTAACTGAATAAGTAAAGGGAGGTCAAACAATCCGAGGTCAGGTCCAGGAAATTGCGCAGTACAAGGGGAAATCAGAGATGAAATTCAGTTCATGAACCGAGGTCAGAAAAACCAAGAAAGTCAAGACAGTTTACAGGGAGCAGACACAAGAGAAGTCAGGTCACAAGCAAAGAGTCTAAGTCCAGGAAGGAAATAAAGTCTGCTGGGTCAGGCATAGAGCACAGAGGGATCAGTCTTACACAGGCAGCAGCAAGTGTACAATTGACACTGGATGGGGGAGCTAGCATGCTTAAGTAGAGGACTAATCAAGGAAAGTGAACACAGATGATTGCAGCACAACCAAAACAGACTGACAGCCTCTACACAAAGTAACATAGCAGATAGGAACAGAGTGGAGATCATGACATGGAACAAAATAAACTGGATTGGTACAGGGTCCTGATCATTAGCTAGCAGCTTTCAGACTGAATAACTACAATTGTTGCTCAGGCACCCCCTAATATGTGGAGGTGCCTTAAGTACTAAATACATCCCAGCTACAGCTATGGGGGCACAATAGGAGTGTGTTCACTGTCTCTTTAAGATAAAGGAAGAGCATGTACAAGTATGCTGCCAGAGGACCTGTGAGGCGGGCAATGACCGTGATACACAGGAGTCGGGGCAGTGAGAATCACAGCGTGTCTGCACAGACGCCAACTAAGGTGTTACAGATGTCCATAATGCAGAGACATCTGCATGAGGTTTAAGTCTGCTAACATCTGCAGAGCCACACCAGATCCAAGCACCAGTGCTGAGGCCGTGCAGTGTCTCTAATCCTGTCACACATGATCCACTCTTCTGAGCCATGTATCTAATTCTATCATGTGTGATGAAGTCCTCTAAGCTGAATATTTAAACTTGTCATGTATGACATAGTCCCCTGAGCTGTTTATCTAAAGCTATTATGTGTGATAGAGCCCGACGATTTATATATCTAATCATATCATGCGATACATTCGGAAGACCAATGTATCTAATCTTATTATATGTGATATACTGTATCTGTTTCTAAGCCTATCATGTGAGAAACAGTTAACATAGCAATGTAACAAATCAGATCATGTGTTATAAAGTCCGCTGGTTTGTGTATCTAATCCTATCATGTTTGATATAGTCCACAGAGCCGAGTATTTAATGTTATCATGTGTGATACAGTCCATATACATAATCTTGTTATGTGATACATTCGGTAGAGCAATGTATCTAATCCAATCATGTGCTGAACTGTGTAACTACTCCTGTTGTGATACATTTGACAGAGTATCTAATTATATCATGTGTGATATTCTATGTATCTAATACTATCATGTGTAATACAGCCCACTGATTTGTGTATATAATACTATCATGTGTGACGCAGTCTGCTGAGCTGTGTATCTAATCCTATCACATGTGATACTGACTACTGAACTGTGTAATCACATTGGAGTCAGCAATAAAATGAAAAATGTAAAGTGCTGCGGAATATGTTGGTTCTATAGAAATAAACAATTATTATTAGTAGTAGTATTATAATATCTCCCCAGTGTGATCCTAAGCTTCATCCTCCCTTTTCCTTTGTAAAACCCAGACGGGGAGGGTACGAGATTTCAGACATGTGAGCAAGATCCCGCCCACTTTTACTGCAATCGTAAGGTGAGCTAGCAGTACGCTAGTTTTTCATGGCAAGTTTCAGCAACTGCTCCCCCTAGTGTTTAAAGGTTGAAAATATGAAAACTTTTAAAATTATGTTTCATCTTTTATACCACTAAACTAAATTTAAAAACATTTTCAAAATCCAAACATTAAAACTTAACCTTTTTTCAACTGTTAAAAAAAAAAACATTTTTATGACATATTCACTTTAACACCAGAGGCTGTATGATATTGGCTGAGTCATTGCCTCACAGAGGCTCGTAGACTTCGTATTCACCGTGAAGTCACACACCTAAAACTAAACCCAATATTTTATCCATATTGTGTTGCTTGTGATGATGTTATGGTGTCTTTTTCTTGCAATTTGTGCAAAGTAAAAAAAAAAAGCTCCACAACATGGACATAAGTTAATACATCCTGAACCTAGCCAGTATTTTTGAAGAAAAAATTGCAGCATGCACGAGTTGGCTTCGATAATCAGATGGCACTCACCCTTTCACGTCTACAGGTCCATGGAAAACAGTGGACCGCACTCGAACTTAGATAACATCCAAGTGCAGTCCGATTATTCAGAGAGACAATCAATAGTGAAGATGGAGAATTTTTGTTTTTTAACTCTTCACATCCGAGAAAATCGGATCACTCTGATCATACAGTGATTACACTCTGATAACACTCTGATTGCGTTTCATGTTTAGTTTTACCCCAATATTTAAGTTAAGTTTTAGAACTTGTAAGTGAGGGTTCCTGTTGGGTGATCCCAAATTGTACATACCATAATTGTTATATACAACCCTCCCAAGGCCTTACAAGATTACTTAGAATATGATGGGGGGCACATGAAATGTGATGGGGAAGACATCATATTCTATGTCTCTCCCTCTCATATTCCATATCTCCCCCCTCATATTTTTGCCTATGCACAAAACAACCATTCCTGGCCCTTCCCCACCGCAGCCCTGATACTTAACAATGGATGACGTCACTGTCACGCTCTTGTTGTCGCTGCTCATCTGGTCCACGCTGCTTGCTGGTCTTCTGACCATGCTGTACCTCCAGTTTAATAGCACATGTAGATCACAATGCAGTCACCAATAAAATGGCGCTGCACTGTGATTCTAGTCTTTATTCTTTATTGAGCACTTTATGGGGCCATTATACTCTGGAGCACTATATGAAGCACATTATACCGTGAAGCACTATACGGGGCCATTATACTGTGGAGCACTATATTGGGCACATTATACTCTGGAGCACTATATAGGGCACATTATAATGTGCAGCACAATATTGGGTCATTATACTGTGGTGCACTATATGGGGCACAATATATTTGGAGCACTATATGAGGCATATTGTACTGTATGAAGGAATAGATGGGAAATCTAGGGGGTTCAATAGCATGAAAATTACATTGTAAGGGCTACAAATTTATGACACATGCTCTTCCATCAGCCCGCTGAATATTTTTTATTTTTTTAGAGGATGGTTAGTCAATTAATGTGTGTCCACCATTCCATTCACTTCTATGGGAGCAGTGGTGTAATGCATGACCCCTCTCCGTCTGCTTCTATGGGAGCAGTGGTGTAATGTGTGACCCCTCTACATCTACTTCTACAGGAGCAGTGGTGTAATGTGTGATGCCGCTGCATCTTGTTCTATGGGAGTAGTAATGTAGTGGACGGAGCGGGGTCACACATTACCCTAATGCTCCCATAGAAGTGGACAGAGCGGTGTCACACATAACATACATAAGATACTGCGTGTCTAATCCCATCCTCTGTGATACACTCCGCAGAGCTCAATATCTAATCCCATCATGTGATACACTACACTGTTATGAGGAGGATGGCAGGAGCAGGCTAAGCCACCAGAAGACCAGGGAGGTTGGTAACTAAGCGGATTGCAGACCCCTGATCCTATCCGCACAACTAGCAGTAGCCATGAAGCGTTCCTACGATGCCCTAGACGCTTCGTCACAGCAGGAGGACTAACTAAGCCTAGAAACAGAAAGATGAAATCTAAACTACCCCGGAGCAGATCCCCAAAGGAATAGACAGCCCCCAAACATATTTTGCCGGTGAGACAAGATGAAACACATACACAGGCGGAGAACAGACTGAGCAAACGGTGGTGCCCAAGCTATCTAGACAGGACAGGATAGAAAAGATACAGTCTGCAATCACGCGCAAAACCCTGAAAAAGTCCAACACTACTGATATACAAAAAACCTGAGATCACACGATCTCACCCCCGCTAGATCAGCACTCTGGTATAAACTGGCAGCAAGCAAAAAGATACTAACATAACAGGGGACTGAACAAGCTGCAACATATGAAGCAGGGCCCAGCGCTGCCCCCAGCAGGGAGCACGTTGAACCCTAGCAGCAAAACAGAAAGCAAAAATAAGACACAACCAGATTAGATGCAAAGGATTAGCAAAAGAATCACTTAGCTGAACCATGCAGATCAGGCAGGGGACAAAAGAGCTCCAAATGCACACTGAGGAAATCAGAAACCTCCAAGAGCAGCCAGCTCAATTATATGCTCCCAGCCAGTAATCCCAGGTTTCCAATTATCGTCATCAGATGTGGAACTTCCATCCACCTGGCTAGCTCCACTACTCTCAGCAACCACCAGAGAGAGCAGAGGGAGCTTTGGCTCAGAACTCCGAGCAAGAGAATTCACAACAGTACCCCCCCTTGAGGAGGGGTCACCGAACCCTCATCCACGCCACCAAGCCGATCAGGATGGGCCTGGTGAAAGGCACAAATCAATCTCTTGGCATGGATGTCAGAAGCAGAGACCCAAGAATTATCCTCCTGGCCATAACCATTCCACTTGACCAAGTACTGAAGTCTCCGTCTAGCCAGACGAGAATCCAATATCTTCTCTACCTCATACTCCAAATTACCCTTAACCAGTACAGGGTCAGGGGGCACTGCCATGGGAACGACTGGCTCCACAAACCTTTTCGACAAAGATTTATGAAAAACGTTATGAATCTTAAACGTAACTGGAAGAGCCAAACAAAAAGAAACGGGGTTAAGGATTCCCAAAATCATATAAGGTCCAATAAACCTTGGCTTGAATTTTGGAGATGCAACCTTCATGGGAATATTTTTTGAGGACAACCAAACCATATCACCCACTTTAAACCGGGGACCAATGGTCCTATGCTGGTTGGAAAACCGTTGGGCCTTTTCCTGAGAGTGGGACAACTTATCCACTGCTTGGTCCCAAATCTGCTGCATTCTCTCTACTACAGAATCCACACCTGGGCAGGCAGAAGCTTCTAGCTTCCCCGAAGAAAATCGAGGATGAAACCCAAAATTGCAAAAGAAAGGAGACATCAAAGTGGCAGAGCTAGCCCTATTGTTTAGCGCGAATTCGTTCGAGGGCAAAAATGAGACCCAATCATCCTGATCAGCAGTTATGAAACATCTCAAATAGGACTCCAACGTCTGGTTTGTTCTCTCAGTCTGCCCATTGGTCTGAGGATGAGAAATAAGGAACGGGGCACCTCTGAACTAATTAAAGGGATCCAACCTTGACCTATACCACAACAAGTAATTAACAAAGAGAGAAAAAGAGAGAAATAGCATATAAAATTCAAATTTTATTGGACACAAAAAACAGACAAAAAATTTTTTAAAAACATTAAAAAGGTCACACATGTGACACATACAAAAGTTGCACAAAGCCCATAATAAAGCAAACCACCTGCTGCCAAAACCCAACCGGGAATAATGCATATAACCCTACGTCCATGTAAACAGCATACCCAAGTGAAAGGTATATATACCCTCGTGTTATGAATGAGTCACCGAGGAGGAGAAAACAAAAATACTAGCTAAGTCCAGAAAACCGGAGAGGTTGGAAACTATCGAATTGCAGACCCCTGATCCTGTACACCACAACTAACAGTAGCCGTGGGGGGTTCCTACAGTGCCCTAGACCCCTAGACACAGCCGGAGAACTACATAAGCCTAAAGAAGGAAAGGGGAAATCTAAACTGCCCCAGAGCAGACCCCAAAGCAATAGACAGCCCCCAACATGTATTGTCGGTGATAAACAGATGAAAACACAAACACAGACAGAAAGACAGGCTGAGCAAACGATGGGGCCCAACTAACTAGATAGGACAGGACAGAAAAGATGCTGGCTGCAATCCGCAAAAAACCCTACCAAAAATGTCCCAACCGTCTGATAGGGAAAAAGGCCCTGAAGTCGCTAGACTTCAAAATCACTATATCAGCACTCAGGTATATTCTGAAAACAGAGCAAAGAGATCAACTGATCAGAGACAAAAATGGAATTCAGCCAGTCCCAACCAGGACTGGCTGAATACAAACACTAAAGAAACCAGACAAAATCTCATGGAATAATAGCAGGGCAAAAACTTAGCTTTTAGTAGACAGGAACTAAGCTGGATGCAAGAGCTCAGAGCAGAAAGGATCACCAGCAGCCCAGAACATTATGTCGGACAGAGGGGTCCAGTTTGTTTCCAGATTTTGGAGGGCTTTTTGTTCCAAACTTGGAATTCAGTTGTCTTTCTCCTCTGCATTTCATCCTCAGACCAACGACGAAGTCACCTAGAGTGGTTGTCACACGTCAGGTCTTTTCATCCTGCCTGCTCCACTCCACATGGGTTTTGTATACTGCTGATATGGACGTGTGTTGACTAATCAGGGTGGCTATTTTTGCCTACTTAATCCCTTCTACTCCCTATGGGATTAGATTATGTGGGTTATTTGTATGCTATATGCCTAGCCTTTTGTTTGGGGTATTTATACTCCTGAGGGATGTTTACCTGGACTGCACTGCCTTTAAGATTTATGTACCTTATTTGAATTAGACATTCTTTAGGCATTGTTATTCTATGTGCGGTGTTCTATGTTACCAGTGTTCATCCTATTCAGGTTATGAATTCATTACTCACTATAATTATATATTGATCATTTTTCAACTCATGTATGGTTCCATGCTTCTATTTGAAGGTGTTGTGAGTTCATTCTCCCCTTCACCTTTGATGTCTGATGAACTCCCTCTGCTGGTGAAGAGAGGTAGTGAAATTGATTGGGATGGGAAGAACCTGTCATCTGAACAGGCGGAGTGTGATTGGACATCTGGAATTTCTGAGTGGATATAAGGCAGCCGACGCCCTGCAGGGCTGCTGGTGATCCTTTCTGCTCTGAGCTCTTGCATCCAGCTTAGTTCCTGTCTACTAAAAGCTAAGTTTTTGCCCTGCTATTATTCCATGAGATTTTGTCTGGTTTCTTTAGTGTTGGTATTCAGCCAGTCCTGGTTGGGACTGGCTGAATTCCATTTTTGTCTCTGATCAGTTGATCTCTTTGCTCTGTTTTCAGAATATACCTGAGTGCTGATATAGTGATTTTGAAGTCTAGCGACTTCAGGGCCTTTTTCCCTATCAGACGGTTGGGACATTTTTGGTAGGGTTTTTTGCGGATTGCAGCCAGCATCTTTTCTGTCCTGTCCTATCTAGTTAGTTGGGCCCCATCGTTTGCTCAGCCTGTCTTTCTGTCTGTGTTTGTGTTTTCATCTGTTTTTCACCGACAATACATGTTGGGGGCTGTCTATTGCTTTGGGGTCTGCTCTGGGGCAGTTTAGATTTCTGTGTTTGTGTTGTCTGTGTTTGTGTCACTAAGAACACATTGACAACCCCATGAGAATCACTTAGCTGAACCATGCAAATCAGGCAGGGGACAAAAGAGCTCCAAATGCACACTGACGAAATCACCAGCAACCTCCAAGAGCAGCCAGCTCATTTATATGCTCCCAGGTTTCCAATTATCGTCGTCAGGTGGGGAACTTCCATCCACCTGGCTAGCTCCACTACTCTCAGCAACCACCAGAGGGAGCTTCGGCTCAGAACTCTGAGCAAGAGAATTCACAACACTACACTGAACCCTGTATCTAATTGCGTATGTGATGCACTCCTTGCATCTAACCCCTGGTTATGATACAGCAAGCATCACCAACTAACATAATCAGTGCTGCTGACCGTTCTCGGTGACACTGTACCTGTCAGTATTACTTTACAGCCACCAACAAAATGGCTCCTCACTGCGATCCTACACTTCTTTCTCTCTTATCCTGTTACAAACACCCAGAAGGGGAGGAGAGGAGACGTCACACATGTGAGAAGGCCCCATCCACTTTTACTGCAGTCCTAATGTGAGCTACTTGTACACTAGGTTTTCATGGCAAATTTCAGTAGCTGCTCCCCCTAGTGTTTAAAAGTAGAAAATAACAAATTATTATTATTATTATACATTTTTATAGCGCCATTTATTCCATGGCACTTTACATGTGAAAGACAAGTACAATAAACATGAGCAAAACACGGCACACACAAGTACAGGAGGACAGAGGACCCTGCCCTTGAGGGCTCACAGTGTACAGGGGATGGGTAAGGATGCACTAGGAGAGGGTAGAGTTGGTCATGCGGCGGTTCAGCAGACTGAGAATCACTGCAGGTTGTAGGCTTGTCTGAAGAGATGGGTCTCCAGGTTCCATTTGAAGGTTTCCGTGGTAGACGAAAGCCTGATGTGTTGGCGTAGAGAGTTCCAGAGTATAGGGGAAGCACAGGAGCAGTCTTGTATGCGGTTGTGGGAAGAGGAGATAAGAGGGGAGTAGAGAAGGAGATCTTGAGAGGAACGAAGGTTGCGTGTGTAAGTACTGGGAGACCATGTCACAGATGTATGGAAGAGACAGGTTGTGGATGGAGTTGTATGTCATAGTGAGGATTTTGAACTGGAGACTCTGGACAATAGGAATCCACTGAAAGGCTTGGGATAGAGGAGAGGCTGAGGAATATCAGGGAGACAGGTGGATTAGTCGGGCAGCAGAGTTTAGGATGGATTGGTGTGGTACCAGAGCGCTTGTGTTGCAAATCTTTTAAAATTATTTTTTCATATCTTACAATATTAAAAACACATGATAATAGTTTTTAAGAAATAAAATAATACTTTTAATTTTTTCAAATGTTGAAAAAAAAAATTTAATGGCACCTTCCCTTAAATAAAAAAGTCGGTGACCTCTTTCCTCCCATTAACTAAGACTGACAGACAGAGCTGCTATGTATTGGTTACAACTTCGAAGCCTGTGGTTGAGGAAGAAACCGACGGGTTATAGACCCCTATGATCTCACACATGTGCACCTGTTATGTTGTCTCAGCTAATAAGAGGAGAGGATCACTGGTTTCATTGCTTCTTATAAACTCTTGTGTAGTAAATGAGCTGTTTGACCCAAGCCTGAGTCTGTTCAAGTGGAATGTTCCCTGTGTGATAGCAGGATTGTTAACTAATGGTCAGGAGATAGGAATGACTGGCTGGAACCGCAAGCATTCCCATGGCTGCTCATATTACAATCATTTATCACTGTGAGAGGCTTTATATTCTATTGATGTATTCCAATTGTCCACTTCCGCCCGTGTTGATGTTTCTATAATTCCTTTAGATAGACAGCTTTCAACACATGGTGCATTCTATGGTCCTGATCCGCTCCTGCAATGTTGTAGTGACTCTGAAATTACCCTGGTGGCACACAGTAATCTATGTTCATTGTAGAAAGTTTATGTTGTCTGCTTTTTCATGTCACTCTATCATTGCAAGGGTAAATATTTGTCATAGCTTCAATTAGTGAAAGTGCAAGTCACTTCGGGACTATTTGGTTTGGGCACTGAAGGTTAAAGAAGTTTACAAACTTGCCTTATTCAGCAACTTAATACAACAGCTGATCCGACTTCTTTATCATTGGATGTATCAGCACCTATGATGTGGTTATTATCAAGTTATTATTTAAATTGGTTCCAGAGTGCCTGTTGTAAGGAGAGAACACTGTACTTTTAGATAGTAACTTTATAGAAAACTAGTAATTGCCTCCAAAGCACAAAAATTGTTAAATAAACAAAAAAAATCTACAGATAACTAATACTGATTTATACATGTTACACACTTATATAGCAATATCATATTCCTCAGCTCTTTACAGATATTATCACTGCTGTCCCCATTGGGCTCATAATCTAGGTTAATCATAGAATGGTAGAGTTGGAAGGGACCTCCTGGGTCATCTGGTCCAACCCCCTGCTCAAATCAGGATTCACTAAATCAGGATTCAGGTTTCCTATCACTATTTTTATTGCAATGTGGGAGAAAACTGGAGAACCTGGAGGAAACCCATACAAACACGGGTAGAACGTACAAACTCCTTGCAGATGTTGTCCCGGATAGGATTTGAACCCAGGACCCCGGCGCTGCAAGGTATTGCTGCATAAGATTAAGTGCACATTTGTCATCAAAATGACAAGCTTTTGGAGTGGAAGCCACATTAGGACACTTTTTTTTTGGAAGAGTTTTATGTTTCATGAAGCGATTTTGACAAGTTTTTGAAGTGTTTTGTAAGTTCATTTTTCATGAAGTGTACATTACTAGCAACTTCAAAGAAGTGATATGCATTTTCTTTTTTTTTCCACGAGGCATTTTTCATAACTTGAAGCAGAAAAAATGCTCTATACATTAACCACTGAACAGAAAAGTGGTTTTACAAAGACGTAAATCGGCACACTGAAAAAAACTCATCCATAAACCCTGTGTGCACATAGTTTAACTTTGGGAAAAGGACTGCTAAACAGTTTCTATTAGGCCTCATTCAGACGCTCGCTTCTCATGTACATGTTCTAACCTTTTTTTCACGACTACAACACATACCCATGATAATCTATGTTGCTGTTCACATATCCCTGTTTTTGCATGGACCGTGAGTTTATGAAAAACTCATGGAGACATGTCCATTTTTTTTCTGGCAACATGGACAAAAAGTGTCAATACAAGTCTATGGATCAGAGAAAAGCATGTACAGTACAGAGATGGCACCCGTGTGTAATGCATGTACTGTCAAGATTTAACATTGCAAAGGATTAGAGAAGTTTTGTAACTTATTTAATTCTTAATCCATACCTGAAGAAGACGGATGACACACTGATGGTAAAGGGACACGGATGACACACTGATGCAAAAAATCCACGGTACCATTTTGTCATGGACATGTTTAAACACGGATGTGTGGCTGAAACCTAATGGTCTAAATCTGTTACTCTGTGTGAATCACTATGATAAATATGTATGATTAGCTTTAGCATTAGTAAATCTGCCCCATTGTTTTTCAGACATCATACTTCTATGGCTACAAGTTTCTTTAATTTTTTACTATATACATTAGGGATGACATTTTGAAATTTCACCCCTGTAAACCATCTTTTGAAATCCACATGCAATATCCCTTTTCCACATGGTGCATCCTCTTTTCGCTAATGCTCATGGCATTACTCATGAAGGTATGTCATAATATTGTAGTAGAGAAGATCTCTGACTACAATTTCTTCATAAATAAATGTTAATGACTAGCTTTAACCAGTTAAAGTCCCAAGTATATTTGTGCTGAGCACAAATCTTTTTTAGATATGTCTGAAACAGAGGTGGAAAAAGTCTGCGGAAGAGAAAGTGTTAATCTACTGCATGTCTGCTCCAAGTTCTTTTTTTTTTATTTGCTTTTTGATTCACTCATGCACTCTTTCCTCTAAAGAAGCCCATTTGTAGACACATGAAAAAAGTTATACCTGGAGCAAGCTGTGTTTGGAAAAAAAATCCCAAGGCCCAAAAAGATGCACTGAAAAGGAGAAAAAATTACAGGATACACTGTTTGTAGTGCGTTTTATATTTTCCTATCGACTTCATGCTAACATCTACAAGAATTGGATTGTTTTTGCCACAAAAATATATGAAAAATATCAGGCAAAAAAATGGTGTGCATGAAATCATCATAAGGTAGTAAACAGATAGAAGATATGACCCTGTACTATCTGAGAATTGCAGGAAATCTCTCATTATAAAACATGGTTACAATGGTAAAAAAACTAATGGAATATGTCCTTACGTAAACTGCAAAGTGCTAAGCTAAAATTTCATAAAGACAATATTTTTTGCTTCATTATCCTGATCTGTATTATGTAACCATTTAATGACTACTGTTTCATGAACAGAAACATTTTATTATTATTTATTTATATAGCACCATTGATTCCATGGTGCTGTACATGAGAAGGGGTTACATACAAGTTACAGATATCACTTACAGTAAACAAACTAACAATCACAGACTGATACAGAGGGGAGAGAGGACCCTGCCCTTTCGGGCTTACATTCTACAGGATGGTGGGGAAGGAGACAGGTTGGTGGGTTACAGCAGCTCCAGTGAAGGTGAGGCGGTAGCTCCAGTAGTGGTGAGGAGGTAGCGGGGTCATTGCAGGCTGTAGGCTTTCCTGAAGAGATGGGCTTTCAGGTTCCGTCTGAAGGATCCGAGTGTGAATGATAGCCGACCATTTTAGCTTTTTTCTTTGTACTAGGTAAAGGTAAAACATTATAATTGTCATTGGCAATTTGTTTAGGATGTACTGGATTAACCCCTTCATCCTCGAGCCTGTTTTTACCTTCATGACCAGGCCAAATTTTACAATTCTGCCCAATGTCACTTAATGAAGTTATTAATTATGGAACGCTTGAACGGATCCCACTGATTCTGAGACTATTTTTTTGTGACGCATTCTACTTCATCATAGTGGTCACATTTCTTCGATATGACTTGCGTTTATTTAAAGGAAATTTGGAAAGATGGAAAATTGGTGAAAATGTTGAAAATTTTGCAATTCTTAAAATGTAATTTTTATACAGCTAAATCATAGTTATGTGACACAAAATAGTTAATAGATAAAATTGTCCACATGTCTACTTTAACATCAGCACAATTTCTGAAGCATAATTTTCTTTTGTTAGGTGGGTGGGAAGTTGACCAGCAATTTCTCAATTTTCCCACATTTACAAAACCATTTTTTTAGGGACCATATTACGTTTGAAATGATTTTGAGGGGTCTATATAACAAAAAATATCTAAAAGTGACAACATTTTAAAAACTGCACCCTTTAATGTGCTCAATACCACATTCAAGAAGTTTATAAACCCTTCGTCACAATCCATTTTTGGATTTGTGGCAGCTCTGGTTCCACTTTGTTTAAATGTAGCTATTTTTTCTTTCAGTCCATCGGGTGTTAATGTCAGTTTTTCCCCCCTGGCAATCTGGTGTAACTGCAGTGCTGTTGGGTCAGCTGATATGGGTGGTGACCACTCCCACCATCCTTTAAAAGTTCACCAGGTGCATCAGCTGACTGATGGTGATAGAATTTCTCTATTGAGACCAGCCTAGCAGTGGCAGCTTTCTGGTGTCTGCTGTTTCTGGAGTTTGGAGTCTGGCTTCTGTGTCATGTGGAGCTTGGCAGCGGTGTCTGGAAGCTAAGTGTGGTGTTTTATCCTCATCCCTTTTTGTGTTTGTCACTGTCCCTTGTGTGTACTATCTGCGATGGTGAGGGTAGCGCCCCTTGCCGGTCAGTGCACTAGCCAGGGCAGTGTGAGGTGACAGTGAGGGACAAGGTATCCTGACGGCGGTGGGGGGAAGGACCCACTTAGGGCATTAGGGGAGTGCAGTGACAGGCTCAAGTTTAAGTTCAGGTAGTGACCATCCCTCTTTTCCCTATCAGTAGGGCCTTCCTCTCCCCAATACCATCCCGGTGTGTGTGTTGCACAGCTAACTGACCACCCATTGGGTCATGTCACTTCGTGACATGGAGAGTCCTGATGTGTCTAAACAGTAAAAAAACCACCATATTGGAAACTACTGTATATCTTTCAGGGAACTTCGCTAAATGTGTGGTGAGTACCTTTTAATACCTAGGTGTTTCACAGACGTTTATAAAATTAAGCCATGAAAATAAAAAAAAATCTAATTTTTCCCTCAAAAATGTTATTTTAGCCCCCAATTTTTTTTTCATAAGGGTAACAGGAGAAAATGGACCCTAAAATTTGTTGTGCAATTTCTCCTGAAAACACCAATACTCCATATGTGGTTGAAAACTACTACTGAGGCACTGTGCAAAGCTCAGAAAAGAAGAAGCACCATATTGGAATTAAAATTTTACTGGACTGGATTGAGGGTGCCATGTCACATTGGCAGAGCCCCTGAGGTGCCAAAACAGCAGAACTCCTCATAAGAGACACCATTTTACAAACTAGGCCTCTCAATAAACTCATCTAAGGGTGCAGTGATCTAACTGACACTATAGGTGGGTCACAGAATTTTATACCTTTGGGCAGTGAAGAAAAAAATAATTACATTTTTTAGTAAAATTTTGTTTTAACCCCAGATTGTACATTTTCATACTGGGAAATGGGTAAAAATGGCACCAAAATTTTCCCCAAAATTTCTGCTGAATGTAAAAATACCCCATAAGTGGCTGTACAGTACTGCTAAGTCATACCACGAGACTCAGGATGGACTCCTGGAGTCTCCTGGAGAAACTTTGGAGGGATTCGAAATTTGCCCCCTGGAGTGCAGTTTTGATAGAATAGTTTGCAGACTCCATATACAGAGCTCCTAAGTGCTAGAAGAGCAGAATCCCCCACAAGTGACCCCATTTTGAAAATTATACCCCTTTGGGAATTTATCTATAGGTGTAGTGACGATTTTGACTCCATGGGTGTTTTCCAGAAATAAGCAGCAGTGGATGAGTGAAAATTGCAAACTGCCATTGTAGTGACAAGTATGCTGTACCCAGCTCATGCTTCTGGAGACACACATCCACAAATTATTCAGGCCCTCATCCATACAGAAAAACCACACATGTGGAAGGTAAATGTGGTTTAAGCACATGGTGGGGCTCAGAAGGGAGAGGGGCATTTGGATTTGTCAGCACAGAATTTGCTGAATTTCTTTTGGGGGGATGAGGTGTCATTTTGCTTGTCCAGATCCTTTGTGATACCAGTAACGTGGAAGCCTCATATGTTTCAAATGACAGATGATGGTACTGAGGGGAAATTTTTTTGTGGATGGAGTTAACGTTTTATTGGGACCATTTTACATAACATTTGTTATCACATTTATCCTCTGCACAATGCTGAGCACTTACTTTGGGGTTTCCAACTAAATCTCCAAGTGATGTGATTCAGATGAAACCTTGAAGGATCCATTCACTATAATGAGGCAGCAGAGTTACTTCTGTTCAGCGATGTCATTTTTTCAAAAGTGCACAACACTGTAGCTGACCGCGATTTGTGCACACCTAAGAAGACTGACACCGCTGGATCATGGGCTAAACAGCATCAACAGTGTCTCCAGCTGCCTGATTATAGGGAATCTTCCACTAGAGGTTCCGTCTGAATCACGTATTTCAGAGATTTGCAGGGAAACCCCAGTGCAAGTGCTCAGTATAGTGCGCAGGATAGATGTGTGCAGAGCCTTACTGCAATCTTTGGGAGGCAGAATGAACAATCCAACAGCATGGGAACAATTGGTTATATTTATTTTACTCCATTCCTCGTGCAGTATGAATTATAAGACAACTTTATACTTCGGGTCGGTGCGATCACAGCGATGTCAGATTTATATGGGGTTTTTATGTTTGGCTGCTGTCACACACTAAAAGACACTTTTTTTGCAAAAAGAAATTGTTGCATTGCTATATTTTGAAAGCTATAATTTTTCCATATTTCTGCTAACAGACATGTGATGGCTTGTTTTATGGTGGACTGGTTGACGGGTTAACATTTTTTCGGACACATGACATTTTTTGATTGCTTTCTTTTTTGATTTTTGGTAGGCATAATGAACAAAATCCAGCAATTCAGAATTTTTTTTATGTCGTTTCTTTTTTGTTGGTCTAGATGACGTTTTCAGCGATACCATTTTAATTTACATTCATCTTTTTGATTGCGTTTTATTCGGTGATATGATTAAAAAAAGCATCATTTTTGCCTCTTTTTTCATGCCGTGTTCACTACAGGGGTTAAACATTGGGACAGTTTTATAGGTTGGGTCGTTCCAGACATGGCATTACCAAATACGTGTGTACTTTTATTTTTTTGCTTGAATTTTGTTTTCATAAAAATATGTATTTATGAGTGATTATATACATAATTATATATATATATATATATATATATATATATATATATATATATATATATATACAAAGCTCTGGCAAAAATTAAAAGACCACTGCACAGTTTTATGAAAATCAGCTCCTCTACATGTCTGACAGCCATTCCAGTGTCAGTTAAAATCCAACCAGAGTACACCTCATTCTAAATGTGCTTCTGATTAGTTGATCACCTGAAACAAATCTTATCTAACAAAGAAAATTATTAAAAAAACCTGCTGTGGTGTTCACAATCCTCTTGCAATTGGACAAGCTTGATGGCAAAGCAAGTGCTAGTAATATCCCCAAAGTAATAGGAATAAAAAAAAAACTTTTAACCATGCCAAAAGAGTTGAAAAGAAAAGTCTTGAGTGAGGAAAAGAAGGGCTCAAATCTGGCTTTACTAGCAGAGGGATACAGTAAGTGTCATGTTGCCTCCATCCTTAAAATTTCTAAGACAGCAGTCCATTACAACAAGGTCAAGCAGCAGAAATTGGGGACAACAAAGCTTCAGACCGGCAGAGAGCGAAAACGACTTTCCACTAACCGGGATGACCGTCATCTTATACGAATGTCACTCAGCAACCACAGGATGACATCAAGTGACCTACAAAAGGAATGGAAAATGGCAGCTGGGGTGATGTGCACGGCAAGAACAGTTCGAAACATGCTCCTAGAGGCAGGGCTCAAGTTATGTAAAGCTAGAAAAAAGCCTTTTATCGATGGAAAACAAAGGAGAGCCAGTATGAAGTTTCCAAAGACCGTAAGGATTGGACCATAGAGGACTGGAGTAAGGTAATCTTCACTGATGAGTTTAATTTTCAGCTTTGCCCAACACCTGGTCATCTAATGGTTAGATGGAGACCTGGAGAGGTGTACAAGCCACAATGTCTGGCACCCACTGTTAAATTTGGTGGAGGATCGGTGATGATCTGGGGATGCTTCAGCAAGGCTGGAATTAGACAGGTTAATCTTTGTGAAGGATGTATGAATCAATCCGCTCAGGCAATGTTCCCCAACACTGAGGACTGGTTTTTCCAGCAGCACAATACGCCATGCCACACTGCTAAGTCAATCAATGTGTGGATCAAGGACCACCACATCAAATCCCTGTCATGGCCATCCCAATCTCCAGACCTGAACCCATTGAAAACCTCTGGAATGTAATCAAGAGGAAGATGAATAGTCACAATAGTCAAACAAAGAAGAACTGCTTAAATTTTTGTCCCAGAAGTGGCATGCCAAGACGCATGAAAGCTGTGATTAAAAATCACACTCTCACACTCACAGTCACACTCATACACTCACAAACTCACACTCACAGTCACACACTCATTCACACACTCACACACTCATACACACTCACGCAGCCTCTTGTGCGGTACCACCAGCGGAACACCATCACACTGCGCCTGCGCGAAATCTGTGCAGGTGCAGTGAGTCATTCGGCAGATGTGCAACGTGTCTACAGGCAGAGGAAGCCAGTCACATTTAAGGGGTTTTCCCACGAGTGAAGTTTCATTTTAAAAATTGTGTGCTTCTGACTGTGTACGGAGCATACCACATCTCCTGGGCAGGGGAGGAAGCAAAAGAAAATACTGACATTACAGCAGGGGATCACAGAGGATTCATTTTGTGAGGTAAAGTATTTCACTGACTGTTTTTAAACAATATTTTACCTCACAAAATGTATCCTCTGCGATCTCCTGCTGTAATGTCAGTATTGTCTTTTGCTTCCTTCCCTGCCCAGGAGCTGTGGTATGTTCTGTACACAGTCAGAGGTCAGACACAGACAATTTTTAAAATGAACTTTCGTTCTTGGGAAAACCCCTTTAAATAGAAATTCCTCCTGACCTGCTGTGCACTGACTGTTTAGTGAGGGGTACACAGGTCAAACAAGATATGACATGAGAGGAGAAGACAGCAGATGGGGGAGAGAGAAAGCGCACAGGGGTGAGACAGACAGAGCACAGGGGGAGACAGCTCAAATGGGACAGCACATGAGGGGAGAACACAGCACAGGAAGGAGAGAGATAGCAGACAAGAGGGATAGCACATGGGGTAGACAGGTCAAAGAGAGCACAGACGGGAGAAGTCAGCACATGGGAAAAGAGAGCGTGGATAGGAGGGTGAGCACATGGGTGGAGAGATTCTCAATGCTGCAAAGCCTGCCCCCATCGTGACATTACTGCCTTGATTGACTACAGGAAAGCCTATGACTCAATGACACACACATGGATCTGTGAATGCTTGGCTCTCTACAATGACACCAGGAAATTAAGAACCTTCCTCAGAAACTCAATGGGGCTAAGGAGAACAACATTAGAAGTCAAATCAAGACAATTAGCACAAGTGACCATCAAATGCGGCATATACCAAGGTGATGCACTGTCCCCATTACTGTTCTGCATAGGCGTGAACCCACTCAGTCAGATAATTACAGAGTCTGGCTATGGATACAAGTTCAAGAGTGGAAGCACCATCAGTCACCTCCTCTACATGGATGACATCAAGCTGTATGTGAAAAACGAACGAGACATCAATTCACTGATCCACCTGACAAGGATCTACAGTGAAGACATCGGGATGTCCTTCGGACTGGAGAAGTGAGGCCGGTTGGGAAAAAAAGAGAGGCAAGGTAGACAAGACTGATGGAGTGTAATTACCAGCAGGGTACATAGCAGATATACAGACATGCTTCAAGTACCTCGGCATCCCACAAGGATACAGTAACCATGATGATGAGGCAAGGAAAGCAGCAACATCAAAATACCATCAAATGAAATGAAAGGTCCTGAAGAGCCCGCTCAATGGGAAGAATAAAATCTACACCATCAATACATATTCCCTTACAGATATCAGATACCCTGCCAGCATAGTGTGCTGGACCAAAGAAGAGATGGAAGCTGCAGATGTAAAGACACAGAAGCGCCTCACAATGCATGGAGGTCTCCACCCTAAAGTCTAACACCCAAAGATTGTATACCAGCAGAATTGAGGGTAGTCGAAGCTTGATAAGCGTCCAAGCCACCATTATGATTTAAAAACAAAACATAGTAGTTTGACAATAAATGGCTTCACCCAACTACTAACCTTGAGTGGAGAAAAAGTTTTGGTGTTATCATTCATATTCTCTGAAAAAAGGCCGAGAAAGCAAAAATTCTGCAGGGGTATGTAAACTTTTGAGCACAACACATCAGAAAAATGGCACCAAAAGATGAGATGCTGAGAGAAAGCCTAAGGCAGCAACAACAGATCTGAATGGAAAAACAGGAACATGACGCGCCATGGGAAGACAAGCCGTTGCAAACAAGTTTCAAGTTTCTGTTTCTCCTCACATTGTCTTACCAATTTTACCCCTTAGATTCAGAGAATTTTTTTTTTTCTTGTGATACATTCTACTTTGTTAGTTGTAAATTTAGGGCAAAATTTGATATTTGAAATGTTCTGTAAATGTTACAAAATTAGCAATTTTCAAATTTTGAATATTGAAATCATGTGTTTAGTTTACTTTATGCCTGCATCATTTTTCATATGTGCTTTTATTTTGCTAGCTTGACAGAAGGTTTAATAAGTTTAGCAACTTTTTGTACTTTTTCAAGGAAATTTACATAACTTTTTTTTAGAGGTTTATTCAGTTTTAAGATGAAGACAACCCCTAAAATGTATACAATTTTAAAACTACAACTATGAAAGTAATCAAAATTACGGTCAAGAAGGTTGTTAACCCTGTAGTAATAATAATAATTTTATTTTTATACCGCCAACATATTCCACAGCATTTTACATTTTAGAGGGGACTTTTACAGACAATATGCAAAACACAAGCCGTGGAGACACCATCACATGTTTCTCAACACAAGCAATGGCTAGCCAGGTCTTTCCCCGGGAAGGAACAACTACGGGAAGGGCAGTCTCCAATGAAGGAAACCACCTATGCCAAAACATGGTATCCATCCACAGACAGCTGTTTCAGGGTATTGCCCCTCATCAGTGTAGAGTAGGAAACTGGCCAGAAGGAGCAATGCCTAGTAGAAGACTGTGAAAAATGAGGATGAATGAACTCATGGAGATCAACATCCAACACTGCGGAGACACCATCACATGTTTCTCAACGCAGTGATTCTAGAGCAATGCCCCCATCCCTTATGGGAAATATGTAAAATATGCAAACACAAGCCGCGGAGACATCATCACATGTTTCTCAATGCAAGCAATGACTAGCCTATTTTTTTACAAATATAGGAGACTATACTATTGAGAGCACTAAGCACTTTTTATTATGAGTTATATTCAAAAATAATTATGGCACTATAGCACTTTATTATTTATGAGCACATTTTTATTTGTTTTTCCACTTTAATTCTTCATGTATAAAGTTGGGTAAATATGCCACCTAAATAGCCATTTGTGGATCTCCAATAGCTTCTGTTTTTCCAGTACTTTTCCTGTAAACTTAGTAATATTTTTAAATTTTGTACTAATAAATTTATTCATTTCAATTGTATCTTTTTTGTCACTTCAAATTATTTTTTGCGTGTCCTTTTTGAGGCATATATACAAAAAAATGAATGGTTAGATTTCATGTGAAGCAAGTGCAGCTCATGATATATGAGCATTTATTTTTCAAGGACCTTTTGTACAGACATATAAATTATTATAGAAAAATAATAAGAATTACTGGACACCCTTTCTGTACATGGCATACAGTTAAAAAAATTAAAGTCTGTGGAAGCAAGATAGAGGCATGGGGATGAAATGAGCTAAGGAAGTAAAAATACTCCCGGTCACGCCTGTTTGTGTAACTGATCGTCACCAATGTTTTACCCACGTATTTCCACATGAAAGTTTGTGCATCAGTCTCCCAGCAAGCTACCTGCCTACTTTGGAAGACTAGCACAAGGAATGGCACCTATAGTCTGCAGCGAAACACTAATAGCAGAAGTTAGGTAAAAGTCAGCTGATATTGAGCAGTGTTTCTCAGTTTTGCAAGTTGTTATCACAAGCTAACAGGCAGCAGCTCAGGGTGAGGAAGGAAGCAGTAGACCCGAGGACAAAAACCACTACCCAGATTCCAGGAATACTTATTCACTTACATGTTACTTTGTGCTCTATTTATGTAAGCAATATGTCTGATATTAGAAATTGTTACGCCTCTTTAATTTTTTTCATTATTAGAACAAAAAAAATCTTTTTAATGTGGTTATCCAGTGAAAACAAGTTAACACCTATCCACAGGATTGCTGATGATGTGTGTCTGACCACTGGGTCCTACGACTAATTTGTAGAATGGCAATTTTTATCCCCGACATGGCGCTTTTATCCCCATTATAAAATGCAGTAGCAGGATAGATGCCAACTGCCACTCCACTCATACCCCTATGGGGATGCCAAAAAAAGGTGAGCGCAGCGCTTGTAGCCAAATAGCAGACGAGTGGAATCATGGTCAAGTATGCGATGTGCTGCTGCATTCTACCTGTTCTGCCAATGAAGGTCCCAGAAATCGGATCACTACTGATTAACAAATTATCACCTATTATTCTGACTCTAACTAGGCGGCAAATGTGAGGATCACGAGACAGCGTTTCTACGGACGTCTCTATTGAACTAGTATTCACACCAAAAAACCACTTCAGCTAGCTTCAACTAGACTGCAAATGCTCATTTATTTCCATGTAAAAAAAAGACTTGTTCAGGCTTTTGAAGTCTTTGAATTGCTGTAGGATTTAAAAGTCTATAACTTGTTAAAAGGAGTGACCTGACCATTCTTCAGCTCTTTTCCAAAGTTTTTGAACTTTTTTCAGCATTTTAGCTTCAAAGAGTTCTAACAGTGTCTTCATGGTTGAGCAACATAAAAAAAAAAAAAGTCCAGAAAAAACACCAAAAACAATGCCCTGAAAATGTTGGGAAATGCTCCAAAACACTGGCAGTCAAAAACATTTACAAAATGATCAGGAAACAACTAAAAAATGATTAAAAAACACTACAGGTTTACAGAACACCAGAGAAAAGAAAAGTTTTCAGAGGCCTCTTCCACTTGAAAAATGGACGTTTTGACCGTCTGAAAAATGACGTTGCGTACCTACCCTTACCCTATAAAAGGTTGGTTGGAAGTATGTTTAGAAACTATAAGGCTACAGTCACATGTTCAGTATTTGTTCAATGTTTTACAATATTTCTAAGCCAAAACCAGGAGTGGCTGATAAATACAGAAGTGATGCACATGTTTCTATTATACTTTTCCTCTGGTTGTTGCACTCCTGATTTTGGTTTATCCATAGTCAGCTTCTTCCCCTGATGAAACTGTAACTCACAGAAATACGCATGAGGTGTTAGGGTGCACACTTGCCCTATGGGCTCTGCTTATGGTTGATATTACCTCTTCCTTATGACCAATTTCTTAGCCCTGACTATTGATATTCCTTGGATTGCCTATCGGTCACCTCTCAGCTGTGTATATTTATTTATTGAATGAGAAACGGTCTCCAGCTTGGCTTCTTCGTTAGGGCTATTCTATGACAGCCCCTGACTCACTGCAATTTTGACATATTGCGGGTGTTTGACCTTTTTTAGGGGGTGACCTGACCTATCTGAATATGTGGCGATTTACTGTGAGCATAATACATATTACTGGTGTATTACATGGTGTTATATTATTGCACTTTGATTTACATATTAGGCATCCCTATTATTCATAGTTTGGCTTGATGTTATTCCATTGCATATGTCAGTAATGCATACTCCTCACTATATTACGTTGATATACTATCACATGATTGTATACTATGCACTCTGTATGATTAACAGCTGGGCTTTTTGTTATTCCAGTTCCAGCATGGTCATGGCTGTCTAGTCTTATCAGTATTTAAGCAACCTCTGTGGGCAGGGTGTACAGAAGCCCTCACCTCAGTATGGCACAGTTCCTCCACCCGAATCTTACTGGGAGCTCTAGGGGAATGCAGGAGGGGCTTCTGCCAAGGGTTGACTTGAGAAACCCCTGTCCATTCTACATACATACTCACAAGAGAGTTGATAAAAACAACCCAAAATGTTTATTGTACAGAGGTTAAATAGTGTAAAAGGCAGATGGCATAACAAGGAACAGCAAACAAATGATATCACACAAATACATGCGCTCACCAAATCTACTTATGCTGCTAACCCAGTATTAAGGGTGGCACTTTCCATTTAAATTATATCAAACACATTTCTAATAACACCCAATAATGGCTGCAGCAATGCAAGTATCACGGTCGAACATTGGGGCACAGTTGCCGTGGATGTTGGTGCGCATACAGAAACCATTGGTGTACTCAATCAAAGCAAAATCCCTTCAGCAACAGTTCCCTCATGAACTTTTTAGATGTAAAACTGCAAGTTCCAGTAATATCTTCTAAACAACAATTCTCTTATAGATTCCTTAGTTGTGGAACCACAAATCCCAGCAAGATGTACTCCTTGATGCAGCAACTTTATGGTCATATCAGTCTCCAGCATTTAGACACCTGGATACACATGTAGTGCAGGTAGTATCCTTCTTTAGGATAGGCCAGGTGGTGGTGGACATTCCCCTGGTGACCTGGCTGGTCTGCAGAGGTGGTTCAGCTCCAGGATTACCTTGCCTTCTCACACTGTGAGCTGTGGGGCTGTCACTCACTCTGTGCCTCTGTACTATGCTCTCCTCAGTCTGCAATGGATTAAGCACACACACACATGTCTTCATGCCCAACTAGCTACTCTCTTCTCCAACTTGCTCAGCCAAACAGTCCCTTCCTCTGCTGCTCCTTCTCTTCCAGGATGTGAAGAGAAGCAAAGTCTGCTGGGAGTTGTAGTCCAAGACAGTGCAGAAAGAGAATCATTAACCCTGTCGATACGCCTTTTAACGGCGATATTTAAGATTACTTAAACCACAGCACCGTTAATTAACGTCGCTGTGGAAAAGGTGTATAATGCCCCCCAGAGTCGGATTTCTCTGGGGTCTCGGCTGCCGAACAAGATTCAGGGCGGTTTTTACGGACCCTGGTTTTGCGATCGCCATTATTAACCGTATAATGGCAACTGCAAAAAAAGTCTGATGTGCCATTTAATTTCTCTCTCCTCTGAACTGATTGCACATCAGAGGAGAGAGAACTAGGGTCGCCCGCCAAGATCTGCCAGCCGGCACCCGTCAACAATATGAAGATTTTTCCTATTGGTTCATTTTGGTCATTGTGACAGGGTCTATCACAGTGATTAAAATTAAAAAAATAGTAAATAACCCTCCCCTTTATCACCCCCTTAGTTATGGAAAAATAATGAAATAAAGAAAATGTATTTATTTTAATTCTCCCATTAGGGTTAGAGTTAGGCTAAAGTGAGTTGGGATAAGGTTAGGGTTAGGGTTGGAATTAGGGTTAGGCTGGAATTAGGGATAGAGTTGGAATTAGGGTTAGGGTTGGAATTAGGGTTAGGGTTGGGATAAGAGTTAGGGTTATGGTTAGAGTTGGGATTAGGGTTAGGGTTATGGTTAGGGTTGGGATTAGGGTTATGGGTGTGTTGGGGTTAGGGTTGTGGTTAGAGTTATGGTTAGGGTTGGAATTAGGGTTAGGGTTGTGGTTAGGCTTATGGTTAGGGTTGGGATTAGGGTTAGGGGTGTGTTGGGGTTAGGGTTGTGGTTAGAGTTATGGTTAGGGTTGGGATTTGGATTAGGTGTGTGTTGGAGTTAGGGTTGGTGTTATAATTAAGGGGTTTCCACTGTTTAGGCACATCAGGGGGTTTCCAAACACAACATGGCACCACCATTGATTCCAGCCAATTTTGCGTTCAAAAAGTCAAATGGTGCTCCCTCCCTTCTGAGCCCCGACATGTGCCCAAACAGTGGTTTACCCCAACATATGGGGCATCAGCGTACTCAGGACAAATTGTGCAACAACTTTGGGGGCCTAATTTCTCCTGTTACCCTTGGGAAAATAAAAAATTGGGGGCTAAAAAATCATTTTTGTGGAAAAAAAAATTTTTTTTCATGGCTCTGCGTTATAAACTTTAGTGAAACACTTGAGGGTTCAAAGTTCTCACAACACATCTAGATAAGTTCCTTGGGGGTTCTAGTTTCCAAAATGGGGTCACTTGTGGAGGGTTTCTACTGTTTAGGCACATCAGGGCTCTGCAAACGCAACATGACGCCCCCACATATGGGGTATCAGCATAATCAGGACAATTTGCAAAACAACTTTTGTGGTACAATTTCTCCTTTTACTCTTGTGAAAGTAAAAGTTTGGGGGGGTGAAAACATTTTTGTGGAAAAAAAATATTTTTCATTTTCATGGCTCTAAGTTATAAACTTCTGTGAAGCATTTGGAGGTTCAAAATGCTCACCTCACATCTAGATAAGTTCCTTAAGGGGTCTAGTTTCCAAAATATTGTCACTTGTGGGGGGTTTCCACTGTATAGGCACATCAGGGGCTCTCCAAACACGACATGGCGTCCAATCTCAGTTTCAGCCAATTCTGATACTGTGTTGAAAAAGTCGAACGGCGCTCCTTCCCTTCCGAGCTCTGCCGTGCGCCCAAACAGTGGTTTACCCCCATGTATGGGGTATCAGCGTACTCAGGACAAATTGCACAACAACTTTGGTAGTCTAATTTCTCATGTTACTCTTGTAAAAATAAAATTTGGGGACGAAAAGATCATTTTTGTGGAAACAATGTTTTTTCATTTTCACGGCTCTACATTATAAACTTCTGTGAAGCACTTAGAGGTTCAAAGTGCTCACCACACATCTAGATAAGTTCCTTAAGGGGTCTATTTTTGAAACGTCTCATCCCCAACCACAACAAATGGCATTGATGGTCCCTCAGTGTTCGGAAGAGGTCGTGGCTGTGGAAAATTGAAATTATTCCCATACAAACATTGGCCCCTGTCAGAGTTTTTCAACGTCTGTGAGTCATTTCCTCATCCAAATGAGTCAACATCCACAGCGACAAATCGACAGCCAGCATCTGCAATCGCCATGAGAGCAATAGAAAAATATTTTTTGCAATTGAAATACTCGGATCCACTTCCAGCAGGTTTCCTAATCCGAATGTGTTTCCCGTCCACAGCCCCAAAACAGTTAGCAAAATTACAAATGTCTTGGAATTTTTCAGCATTTTCCAGCCAGAGTTCAGTTGTGGGTTGGGGGAGGAATTCTTCATGCAGAAGGTCACCTAAAGCACAGCAGGTGTCTCCAACAATCACAGAAAGGGTGGACACTCCAATGCGGAATTGAAAATGTAGAGATGATAAGGTCTCTCCGGTAGCCAGAAATCTGCGGAACAGAAAATGGAAGAAAAAATCAGTACATGGCTTTTATAACAATAATATTAATGACAAGTGTTTCTTTTTCAAAATTATTTTCCTTAGGGTCACCAACAGACGTTCCTCAGCAGGAATGGATCCTCGGACACTTTGTAGCAAGTCATCGCAGCTCTGTTCCGACATCCTGGTGTAGTAGAAAAATATCTGAGGGTTTGCACGCAGCTTGGTGTACAATGAGTGGTAGGCTCCACGGCTCTCAGACTTCAACGATGGGGTGTTGCCTGTAGCGACGACAACGTCTTCTCCGTCTCTCCTCTTCTTTCTTCTTCGCAAGCCACAGCAAAGGCAATAGCCAATTTCAAGACCAAATCCAGATTACGATAGAAGCTCTCCATACCAAGATCCAGCTATAAGCTGGATACAGCAGCAAAAGTTGAGGATTTCATCTGTACAAGGGTCTATATACAGAATTTCCTTGAGGCACGCCCACTGGACATGGCTTGTGTCAAGAAAATTCTCCTGGAAAAGCATTGTCCTATCGAACACAAGCGCATAAATAACGCAAACACATGCAAAAACGCATGCAAACGCCGCTTTTTTTGGCGTCATGTGTAAGCTGATGTGGATAAAAAATGCTGCGTTAGCATGCGCTTGCGCATACAGATGATACGCTGCACAAACATACGCAAATGTGAACTTAGCCTAATCCCAGCATCAGCAGTCTCTGTACACTATACTGCCAGTTTTACATACAAGAGATTTTTGCCATTCACATGAGGGACTTGCATGGCAAGCTCAATATGAACAGCGCTGTGCGTTTTCAGTATTTTTTATCTCTCTTCATGTGTTTGTAAAGAACTTTGATGATAGATACACTTTATTTATATCTATTTTTCAAACAATCAAAATTCTGATAAAAATTCTGTCTACATACAATGTATGAATGTGACATGTAAAGTGTACATTTCCAGTAACCAGTATATCACCATCATGTTGTATAAACTCTACCCTTACATGTATATTCTTGGTTACAGCCTGTTGCCATGGAGCCTTGTATAAGTTTCTATGAATAGTACAATTTTTTAGAGCTAAGGGGTTTTCAATATCATAATTGCTTTGGTTTTTCATCGTTTTCTTCTTTTACTGTGGCCTTGTCCTTCAAGAGAGAAAAATAAAAATGAAAACATTTCTGAAAGCAATATGCTATGCGATCTGTTGCTGTGGCTCTGGGCAGACATGATATGTGCTATTCTTAAATGAAAACTAGTGAGAATTGAGGCTTCCACATGCTCTAACTACTGTAATGAGTTTCATTTTACCGTCTAAGTAAACTGCAGCTTCCCTGCAGCACTCTGTTACATGGTGGGTAATTATAGAAAGTTGGTAAGAAAATACACAATGCTTTGAATTGCTTTCAAGCTGTTCACATGGATTATATATTTTTGGCTTATCGTTAAAATTAAGGTCTGTTTTACATCCATTCAATTGTATTAAAAAAAATGTAATATGAGCAAACCCCTATTTTTAGGCTTCTGGAATAAGCTGCAATATGAAAGTTGGTACAATAGACATATATAAAAAGCGGAAGAGGAAGAAGAGTTTTTTTTTCATTCAGATCAGCGTCTGGCACATAGCCCTGAATAGCTCATTTACTTATAAGAAAAACATTTCTTTGGAATTTATCCCTTAGTGACAGAGCCAATTTGGTAATTAATGACTAAGCCAATTTTTACAATTCTGACCACTGTCACTTTATGAGGTTATAGCTCTGGAACGCTTCAATGTATCCCACTGATTCTGAGAATGTTTTTTCATGACATATTGTAATTCATGTTAGCAGTCAAATTTCTTCTATATGACTTGCGTTTATTTATGAAAAAAATTAAATTTGGCAAATTTTGAAAATGTTGCAATTTTAAAACTTAATTTTTGTGCCCTTAAATCAGAGAGCCATATTGCTCAAAATAGTTAACATTTCCCACATGTCTACTTTACATCAGCACAATTTTGGAAACATAATTTTTTTTTTGTTGGGAAGTCATAAGGGTTAAAAGTTGACCAGCGATTTCTCATTTTTCCAACAAAATTTGCAAAACCATTTGAAATGAGTTTTGGGGGTCAATATGATCAATATGGCCCCATTATGAAACCTGCACCCATCAAAGTGCTCAAAACCAAGAAGTTTATTAACCCTTCAGTTGCTTCACGAGAACTAAAGCAATGTAGAAGGAAAAAATGAACAATTTACTTTTTTCACAAAAAATTTACTTTGGAACTAAATTTTTTATTTTCACAAGTGTATCAGGAGAAAATGGACCACAAAATGTCTTGTGCAATTTCTCCTGAGGTCGCCGATACCCCGTATGTGGGGGAAAGCCACTGTTTGGGTGCATGGCAGGGCTCTGAAGGGAGGGAGCACCATTTGACTTTTGAATGCAATATAGGCTGGAATCAAAGGCGGGCGCCATGTTGTGTTTGGAGACCCCTGATGTACCTTAACAGTGGAAACCCCTCAATTCTAACTCCATCCGTAAGACAGCCCTACGCTTGACCCTAATCCCTACCCTAACCACAACTCTAACCCCAACACTCCAACAGTAACCCAACACAGCCCTAACCCCAACACAACCCTAACCTCAACACATCCCTAACCCCAACACCACAACCGTAACCCCAACACAACCCTAGCCCCAACCCTAACCCTAGCTCCAGCCCTAACCCTAGCCCATCCCTAACACCCTAGCTCTAACCCCAACCCTTACCCTAATGGAAAAAAAACATTTTTTAATTTTATTATTTCTACCTAACTAAGGGGGTGATAAAAGGGGGGTTTGATTTACTATTTTTTTATTTTGATCACTGTCATAGGGTCTATCACCGTGATCAAAATGCTCCAAGAGGAAAAATCTCCTATTGTTGTCTGGTGCTGGCCCACAGATCTCATTTTCTTCCCAGAAGTAGACGCCGAGGGTCGAGAGACAGAGCTGGAGGGTCCGGGGAATTCGGAGGTATCGGGGGGCTCTGGGGAACCCATTTCTCTCTCCTCTGGTATGTTGGATCATATCAGACTAGAGAGAAATAAATAGAACAATCGCAACACTAGGGATGGTAAAAACCGACCTGAATCATGTTAAACGAGACTCTGGAGATTTTCCAATGATGGGGGTAGCTATACCTTTATTTCTCAGTGCTGTTAAAAAGAGGCGCTGACGAATAAGTACCCTTAACTGACACCTGTAAAAAGGAGTATCGGCGCTCGATAAAGGGTTAAACATCAGATCACAGATATCAACGTATGATTTTATTCAGCTTCATTTGACCTATATGACACACATGCTCATATTAGCAGCTTAGGAGGGTTGATACTACTGACAGGTTTCCTTTAACCCCTTTCCAACATTGTCACTAATAATATGTCCCTGTGCCCTGGTACTTATTGACATGGGATGGAATATTACGTTCAGGCGTCAGGCGATCATGCGTGCACACAGGCTGTGTGCACATGATCGTCGCTGGGTGTTAGCTGATTCTGACAGCTGACACTCAGCACTAAGTGCCAGAAATGGTCCATCATTGCCCCTGGCACTTTAACCCTCTAAATGTTGCAATCGAGATGTTAGCCCCTCTGCCCATGGATCTGAGACATTGCATCGTCACGCAGAGACCCAATTATTGCTACTGTGTCCCGATGTCGTCATGACAACATCCAGATCACCAGAACTAGTAAAGTTGCTAGCTCATGCTCAGTGCATGATCAGTAACTTTAACTGTCAGTGCAGAGCTGACAGTGTGCATAGAAAAGGGATGCTGTTGCATTCTCATGCTATACAAGCGATCAGCCTGCAAGAAATGATTGTCCCAAAGTGGGACTATGTAAAAAAAAGGTTTTTTTTTAAAAAGTTACAGAATTTTAAAAAATAATAAAAAATCTAAATACATTGTACTCATAAATAAATATTTGTATGAAAAAAATATATAAACAATAAAAGTACACATATTTGGAATGACTGCATGTGGAACAACCTGACCTATAAAACTGTCCCACTAGTTAGCTCTTTTAGTGAATACCATAAACCAAATAAATAAAAAATAAGGCAAAAAACAATGCTTTATCATCATGCATTATACAGCGAACAAAAAGTGAAATAAAATGCAATAAAAAAGATAGATATAAATAAAAATGGTAATGCTGAAAACGTCATCTTGTTCTGCAAAAAACAAGCCACAATACAACTCCATCAGTGGAAAAATAAAAAAGTTATAGCTGTCAGACTAAAGCGCTTTTTTTTTGCAAAATAGTTTTAATTATGTAAAAGCAGCAAAACTTAAAAAAATAATATAAATGAGGTATTGCTGTAATCATACTGGCCCAAAGAATAAAACTTGACTTATCAATTTTATCACACGCAGAATGGCATAAACCCTCCCCAAAAAAAATCCTGAATTGCTGATTTTTGTTCATTATGCCTCTTAAAAATCGGAGTAGAAAGCACTCAAAAAATGTCAGGTGTCTGAAAATAGTACCAATAAAAAACGTCAACTTTTACCGCAATAAACAAACCTTCACATGACTCTCTGGGTCAAAATATGAAAAAATTATAGCCCTGAAATATGGTGATGCAAAAAACTAGCTTCCTGCGATAAAAAGCGTCTTTTAGTGAGTGACAGCAGCCAAACATAAAAACTCAATATAAATCTGGTATCACTGTAATTACACCAACCCAAAGAAAAAAAGGTGTCTAATCACTTTTACCACACAAGGAATGGCATAAAAAAATAAATAAAACCAATTGTTCATCTGCTGTTGATTTTTTTCATTCTGCCTCCCAAAGATCACAGCAAGGTTCGACACACATTTATCCTGCGCTCTGTGCTGAGTGCTTACACCAGAATTTCCATGTAAATCTCTGAAATACATGATTCAGAAGGATTCCCTATAATGACGCAGATGGAGGCACTGTTGACGCCATCTGACCTGTGATCCGCAGTGTCTGTCTTTTTAGGATTGCATAAAAGTGCCGTCAGCCACAGTTTTGTACACTTCTAAAAAGAACACCGCTGAACAGAGGTCAGACGGAATCCAGAGTAACTCTGCTACCTCATTATAATGAATGGGTTCCTCGGGGGATTCATTTGAATCATGTCACTCAGGCATTTAGATGGAAACCACAAAGTAAGTGCTCAGCATAGAGCGCCGAATAAATGTGATCCCAAACATTATGTAAAATGTTCCCAATAAAAAGCAAGTTCCCACTCAGGTCTGTCATCTGTTAATGGAAATATAGCAGGTTACTAGTAGTACAAAGGCTCTGGAAAAACAAAATGTCTCCTCACCCTCCAAAAGAAATTCAGCAAATTATCTGCTCCCAAATCCAAATGCCCCATCCCTTCTGAGCCCCACAGTGTATCTAAACCACATATAGGGTCCACATGTTTGGCATTTCTGAAGTGATGAGAGCCCACCTAACTTACAGGTGCATGTCTCCAGAAGCACGGGCTGGGCTTAACATACTGATGACTGCAATGTACTGGTCATTACAGCATACTGGTCACTACAATGGCAGTTTGCAATTTTCACTCGGCAACGTTCATTGCTGATTGTTTCTGGAAAATACCTATGGAGTCAAAATCTTAACCCCTTCATGACCCAGCCTATTTTGACCTTAATGACCTGGCCATTTTTTGCAATTCTGACCAATGTCCCTTTATGAGGTAATAACTCAGGAAAGCTTCAACGCATCCTAGCGATTCCGAGATTGTTTTTTCATGACATATTGGGCTTCATGATAGTGGTATATTTAGGTCAATAATTTTTGCGTTTATTTGTGAAAAAAATGGAAATTTGGCAAAAATTTTGAAAATTTTGCAATTTTCAAATTTTGAATTTTTATTCTGTTAAACCAGAGAGTTATGTGACACAAAATAGTTAATAAATAACATTTCCCACATGTCTACTTTACATCAGCACAATTTTGGAAACAACATTTTTTTTCGTTAGGAAGTTATAAGGGTTAAAAGTTGACCAGCAATTTCTCATTTTTACAACAAAATTTACAAAACCATTTTTTTTAGGGACCACCTCACATTTGAAGTCACTTTGAGGGGTCTATATGGCAGAAAATACCCAAAAGTGTCACCATTCTAAAAACTGCACTCCTCAAGCTACTCAAAACTATATTCAAGAAGATTATTAACCCTTCAGGTGCTTCACAGGAACTAAAGCAACATGGAATGAAAAAATGGACATTTTAATTTTTCCAACCAAAATTTTATTTTAGCATCAGTTTTTTCATTTTCACATGGGTAACAGGATAAAATGTATCCTAAAATTTGTTGGGCAATTTCTCCTGAGTACACTGATACCTCATATGTGGTCATAAACCACTATTTGGGCGCACGGCAGGGCTCAGAAGGAGCGCCATTTTACTTTTTGAATGTAAAATATGCTTGAATGTTTAGCGGTTGCCATGTCTTGTTTTAAGAGTACCTGTGTGCCTAAACATTGGAGCTCCCCCACAAGTGAGCCCATTTTGGAAACTAGACCCTCCAAAGAACTTATCTAGATGCATAGTATGCACTTTGAACCCCCAGGTGCTTCACAAATTGATCTGTAAAAAAAAAAAGTACTTTTTTTTTCACAAAAATTTTATTTGGCCTCAGTTTTTTCATTTTCACATGGGCAACAGGATAAAATGGATCCTAAAATTTGTTGGGCAATTTCTCCTGAGTACATCAATATCTCATATGTGGTCATAAACCACTGTTTGGGCGCACCGCAAGGCCCGGAAGGGAAGGAGCGCCATGTGACTTTTTGATTGGAAAATTAGCTCCAATCGTTAGCGGACACCATGTCGCATTTGGAGAGCCCCTGTGTGCCTAAACATTGGAGCTCCTCCACAAGTGACCCCATTTTGGAAACTAGACCCCCGAAGGAACTTATCTAGATGTGTGGTGAGCACTTTGAACCCCCAAGTGCTTCACAGAAGTTTATAACGCAGAGCAGTGAAAATAAAAAAATAATTTTTTTTCCTCAAAAATGATTTTTTAGCCCACTATTTTTTATTTTCCCAAGGGTAACAGGATAAATTGGACCCCAAAAGTTGTTGTCCAGTTTGTCCTGAGTACACTGGTACCCCATATGTGGGGGAAAACCACTGTTTGAGCGCACGGCATGACTCAGAAGGGAAGGAGCGTCATTTGACTTTTTGAATGGAAAATTAGCTCCAATCGTTAGCGGACACCATGTTGTGTTTGCAGAGCCCCTGTGTGCGTAAACTTTGGAGCTCCCCCACAAATGACCCCATATTGGAAACTAGACCCCCTAAGGAACTTATCTAGATGCATAGTGAGCACTTTGAACCCCCAGGTGCTACACAGAAGTTTATAACGCAGAGCCGTTAAAATAAAAATATTTTTTTCCCTCAAAAAATAAATTTTTAGCCTGCTATTTTTTATTTTCACAAAGGTAACAGGATAAATTGGACCCCAAAAGTTGTTGTCCAGCTTGTCCTGAGTACGCTGGTACCACATATGTGGGGGGGACCACTGTTTGGGCACACGTTGGGGCTCAGAAGGGAAGTAGTGACGTTTTGAAATGCCGACTTGATGGAATGGTCTGTGGGCGTCATGTTATGTTTGCAGAGCCCCTGATGTACCTAAACAGTGGAAACCCCCCACAAATGACCCCATTTTGGAAACTAGATCACCCAAGAAACTAATATAGATGTGTGGTGAGCACGTTGAACCCCCAAGTGCTTCAAAGAAGTTTATAACGCAGAGCCGTGAAAATAAAAAAATATTTTTTTTTCCTCAAAAAAATATTTTTAGTCCACTATTTTTTATTTTCACAAGGGTAACAGGATAAATTGGACCCCAAAAGTTGTTGTCCAGTGTGTCCTGAGTACGCTGGTACCCCATAAGTGGGGGGGGACCACTGTTTGGGCACACGTTGGGGCTCGGAAGGGAAGTAGTGACGCTTTGAAATGAAGACTTGATGGAATGGTCTGTGGGCGTCATGCTACATTTGCAGAGCCCCTGATGTACCTAAACAGTGGAAACCCCCCACAAGTGACCCCATTTTGGAAACTATATCACCTAAGGAACTAATCTAGATGTGAGGTCAGCACTTTGAACCCCCAAGTGCTTCACAGAAGTTTATAACGCAGAGCTGTGAAAATAAAAAAATATTTTTTTTCCTCAAAAAGTGATTTTTAGCCCACTATTTTTTATTTTCACAAGGGTAACAGGATAAATTGGACCCCAAAAGTTGTTGTCCAGGTTGTCCTGAGTACGCTGGTACCCCATATATGGGGGGGGACCACTGTTTGGGCACACGTTGGGGCTCGGAAGGGAAGTAGTGACGCTTTGAAATGCCGACTTGATGGAATGGTCTGTGGGCGTCATGTTACGTTTGCAGAGCCCCTGATGTACCTAAACAGTGGAAACCCCCCACAAGTCACCCCATTTTGGAAACTAGACCCCCCAAGGAACTTATCTAGATGTGTGGTGAGCACGTTGAACCCCCAAGTGCTTCACTGAAGTTTATAACGCAGAGCTGTGAAAATAAAAAAATATTTTTTTTTCCTCAAAAAGTGATTTTTAGCCCACTATTTTTTATTTTCCCAAGGGTAACAGGATAAATTGGACCCCAAAAGTTGTTGTCCAGTTTGTCCTGAGTACGCTGGTACCCCATATATGGGGGGGGACCACTGTTCGGGGACACGTTGGGGCTCGGAATGGAAGTAGTGACGTTTTGAAATGCCGACTTGATGGAATGGTCTGTGGGCGTCATGTTACGTTTGCAGAGCCCCTGATGTACCTAAACAGTGGAAACCCCCCACAAGTGACCCCATTTTGGAAACTAGACCCCCCAAGGAACTTATCTAGATGTGTGGTGAGCACGTTGAACCCCCAAGTGCTTCACAGAAGTTTATAACGCAGAACCGTGAAAATAAAAAATCTTTTTTTTCCACAAAAATAATTATTTTCGCCCCCATTTTTTTATTTTCCCAAGGGTAACAGGAGAAATTAGACCCCTAAAGTTGTTGTGCAATTTTTCCTGAGTACCCTGATACCCCATAAGTGGGGGTACACCACTGTTTGGGCACACGTCGGGGCTCGAAATGGAGGGAGCACCGTTTGACTTTTTGAACGCAAAATTGGCTGGAATAAATGGTGGCTCCATGTCGCGTTTGGAGAGCCCCTGATGTGCCTAAACAGTGGAAACCCCTCAATTCTATCTCCAACCCTAACGCCAACACACCCCTAACCCTAATCCCAACCCTAATCATAACCCTAACCACAACCCTAATCCCAACACACCCCTAACGAAATCCCAACTCTAACCCTAACCACAAGCCTAACCGTAATCCCAACCCCAACCCTAATCCCAATTCCAACCCTAATCCTAAATTCAACCCTAACCCTAAATTCAACCCTAACCCTTAGTCCAACCCTAACCCTTAGTCCAACCCTAACCCTTAGTCCAACCCTAACCCTTAGTCCAACCCTAACCCTTAGTCCAACCCTAACCCTTAGTCCAACCCTAACCCCTAGTCCAACCCTAACCCCTAGTCCAACCCTAACCCCTAGTCCAACCCTAACCCTAACCCTAGCCCTAACCCTAGCCCTAACCCTAGCCCTAACCCTAGCCCTAACCCTAGCCCTGGACCTAACCCTAATGGAAAAAAAAAAAAAAAAAATATTTTATTATTTGTCCCTACCTATGGGGGTGATAAAGGGGGCGGTGATTTACTTTTTATTTATTTTGATCACTATGAAAGTTTATCATAGTGATCAAAATAAATGAATCTGCAGCATTGCAGATTCGATTCGGCGCACTGCGCATGCGCCCGCCATCTTGCAAGATGGCGGCGCCCATGACGCTGGACGGCAGGACACCGGGACGGATAGCGGGAGATCGGAGGCACAAAGGAGGGTGAGGGAGTGATCGGAGGGTGAGAGGGGATGATCGGAGGGCTGGGGGGGAGGAGAGAAGGCGGGGGGGCAGATCATGACGGCGGCTGCCGATCGGTGCCGTCAGAAGGTGGCGGCAGCCGATCGGTGCCGTCAGTCGGTGTGGGGGGGTCGGGTCTCGGTGTCCAGCCATGTCCGATGCTATTTCAGCATCGGCCATGGCTGGATTGTAATATTTCACCAATTTTCATTGGTGAAATATTACAATCGCTCTGATTGGCAGTTTCACTTTTAACAGCCAATCAGAGCGATCGTAGGCACGTGGGGGCTAAGCCACACCCCCAGGTGTTAACTCTGAAGGGTCCTTTGTGTGCGGGTCGGGTGACCTTTCAGTGACCCCGGTCACCCGACCCGCAGGGGGGCTATTTATAGCATGACGCCTACGTAGGCGTCATAGGTCGTTTGGGCACTGCTTTTCATGACGCCTACGTAGGCGTCATAGGTCGTGAAGGGGTTAATATACCACCTGTAGATAAATTACCCCTTCCCTTCCGAGCTCTGCCATGTTCCCAAACAGTGGTTTTCTCATATGGGGTATCACCATGCTCAGGAGAAATTGCACAACAAATTTTGGGGTCCATTGTTTTCCTGTTACCCTTGTCAAAATTAAAAAAAAATTGTATCTGAAGTAATTTTTTTGTGAAATAAGTTAAATGGTAATTTTTTTTCCACATTCCAAAAATTTCTGTGAAGCACCTGAAGGATTAATAATCTTCTTGAATGTGGTTTTGAGCACCTTGAGAGGTGCAGTTTTTAGAATTGTGTCACTTTTGGGTATTTTCTATCATATAAACCCCTCAAGGTGACTTCAAATGTGAGATGGTCCCTAAAAAAAATGATTTTGTAAATTTTGTTTGAAAATGAAAAACTGATGGTCAACTTTTAACCCTTAAAACTTCCTAACGGGAAAAAATGTTGGCTTCAAAATTGTGCTAATGTAAAGTAAACATGTGGGAAATGTTATTTATTTACCATTTTGTGTGACATATCTCTGTGATTTAAGGGCATGAAAATTCAAAATTTGAAAATTGTGAAATTTTAAAAATTTTCTTTAATTTTCCTTTTTTTTTCACAAATAAACACAATTCATATCAAACAAATTTTGGCACTATCATGAAGTACAATGTATCTTGAAAAAAAAAAACAATCTCTGAATCAGTGGGACCTGTTAAAGCGTTCCAAAGTTATTACCCCATAAAATGACAGTGGTGAGAATTGTAAAAAGACCTGGTTATGAAATTGCAAACACCTTTGAGCGTAAAGGGGTTAAATAAGGATAGCACATGGATGTCCATCTGTGTACTTGCATGTATTTTTAATTAACACATAGACTTTTCGTCCGTGATACTGGGAAAAAGATGGATAGGTCTCCATGAGTTTTGTACAGACATACAGTCTGTGAAAAAACATGGATGTCTGAATAGCACCATAGGTTATAATGGGTTTGTGTTCTACCCAAGAAAAAACAAAACAGATACAACACGTACATGCAACAAGGACGTCTGAATGAGATCTTAAATAAAATAGTGTTTCAGTACTCCCATGAATTACAATATAGGTAAAAGCACTCATTCATGATATGTTATCTATTACTAGAGTGCCACACAGGGGGTCAGAAAATTTCTATATAAGTAGGTACGATAATTCTTAGGCTGGTTTGCGTATAATCGCGCAGCGCATTGTGCGCTATCGGTCGCACGCGCATTTGTCCCCTATCTTTAAAATGGCAGGCGCAGTGTCTAGCAATTGCACACAGGCCTCAGTGTTTCAGTGTGCTGCGCATTTTCCATGTCTGCGATCAGACGCGTCGGACGTTACATGTTGCATTTTTTGTTCCGCCCAACGTCGTTAAAAATGCGCATGCGCGTGTCAGCGCACGCAATGCGCATAAAAATAATATTACAGTCTATAGTGCGCATGTCAGCGCTTTGCGAGCGCGTGCGATTTCAGAGTAAACAATGTCTAGACATTGTGTAAATCCAGCCCCTCAACAAGAAACATTGTTTTGGAGGATGGGAGATAAAAGAAGGGCTTTGTAGTGCCACATCATCACTCTCCAGACAGACTGCAAGAAGAAAAGACTCCCACCCAGCCAGAGATAATCCATATTTGGGATAACACAGCAGCTTTTATGTGAGTATTAAAAGTTCACTTTCTGTGAGCCTGAGCTTTCAAATATATAATGTACTAATGTTTTATTTTTTGCTTTTGCTAGAATGTCTTCTGGATCCGAATACTCACCACCAGCGGAAGAATTGGCAGATGCAGAGCGTGAGGTGAGCAGTTTGCTGCCTTTGTGAAGTATACCTGCCTCTCCAAATGTTTAATTATTTCTGTTCTTTTACAGACCTCAGCATCGGACCAACCAAGTGAGGGTGACCAGCCGGAGCAGCGTACACAAAGCACGGCGGGAAGGAGACGCACGGTAGGAATCTTTTTTGCTTTTATTTTTTTAAATGTTTTGTATTCATGTTTTTCTGTCCTGCTTTTCTCTCCTTTGTTTTTTTTCATCTATATCACTCTCTATAAATGCAAAGATTCTAAATGTATTTCTTTTCTAGGTTCCACAACGGGATGAGGACGTCTCGACAATGAGCAACTCATCAGCCTTGTCCAGGAGGGTGTGCCGTTGTGGGACAGCCGTGACCAGCAGTACAAAGACCTTGTTGTGACCCGGCAGCTATGGAATGAAGTGGCCGCAGCATTGATGGAGGGCTGGGACAGAGCCTCTGCAACTGTCAAAAAGGCGTTCAGTAAGTATTTCTCTGTTGTGTGATGCTGCATTGACTCTTGATCCTGATGATATCTGTGTGTTTATTGCAAGAGATATGATTGCAGTAAACACACATGTGTCCTCAGGTTCTATAGTGAATGCATTTTGATTGCAATTTTTTGGGATGCAGCATTGATGACAACTTAACTCAGGTGTGTGTGGTGATACTGATGTTACCATCATTGCGTTGTTTAACACAGTTTTTTTGTTCTTTTCCATTGTTTCAACAGTGAACAAATTCCGCACACGTTGGCGCTCGATGAAGGACGGTTTCAACACTGATGTTCATGCTGATGGACAGGTTCGCAGTGGCTCATCGGCAAGGACAAGAACCAAGTACCGCTATCATCGCGCCTTAGAATTCTTATGACCATTACTTGCCACCAGAGCGTAAGTATTTATTTTATTTTTTTTTTGGATTGACCCTAATTGTTACATTTATATTCCACAGCTGATCCATCTTGTTAATGCTTGATACTAATGTTTACCTTTTTTTTCCTCAGCACCTGGAGCAGCACCCTGCAACCTGTCCCAAGAGCGGTTCTTCATCGATCGACCTCGGACCCGTCCCAGCCATCCGACAGCCAAGAAGTAAGTTGCAGGTCAGCAACACAGACAGCTGGTGACCAGGAAGCTGGTCAATCAGGTGTTCCCCTGTCCCAGGTCTCTGCCACTGGTTATGCAGGCACTACCCACAGAGGACCTTGGACAGGCCTGTCTTGCCCGAGTTCATGTACTTGAGCAAGGCCTTTCATGCCAGCCTCAAGACACTGTCCGAAAGAGTGGAAAGTGGGTTCTCACTAATGGAACGTGGTTTTAACCACATGGAACACTTACTCCTCTCTTCCGACCAGTGCCTTGACCGGCTGGAGGCCGACCTCAATAGACCAGCGCACCACTTCTTTAGTAAAATTGAACGGGGCATGGCGGATCACCTTAGACCTGAGCAACAGCTGACTGTGTTACACGCCTACAACACTGCTTACTTGCAGGCTATGCAGCAGAATCAGTACGTGCAGCAGTCAGTGTTGTCATTCCCACCTGTGCCACCATTGACTCGCTTCACCACAGTACCGAATTCTGCTGCATATCACTGCACAGCCACCTGCATTCCTAGCCAAGCCGGGCACCACTACACCACACAAATGTCAAGTGCTGCTGGACAATCCACCCCCGCCGCCACCACGTCATGCGCTGCTCCTGTCTGGAGCACCAGTACAGCCACCGTTACCACATCTTGGCGCACCTCCAGCGCTAAATCTGGTTGGGCCACCACCTCTGCACCTGTTCGTAGCACAGAGAGAACATCATCTCCGGATCGGAGCACCGCCACTTCTCCAATGTATGAGAGCACCACCACAACTCCTCACCATACAAGGAGCACCGCCACCACCACTCTTCAGAGGAGCACCACCACCACATCTCCTCATAGGAACACCACCACCACTACGCTGCAGAGGATCATCGCCACCACTTCGCCTCCTCATAGCACCACCACAACTCCTCATCAGAGGAGCACCGCCACCACGTCACCTGATCGGAGCACCGCCCACACTTCTCCCACCAGAAGCACCAGGTATAATTCACCTTCCATGAGCACCGACACCACCATTTCACTTTCAAGGAGTACTGCCAGCACCTCCATCGAGCACCCTAGGGGAGACCCACATTCTGTCTTTTTTCCACTCCTCCACGGTCCACCAGCTCTAGGCGGTCAAGCCATGTAAGGCGGTCACACGATGGTAGCCGGGCTAGGCAGGTGACTCCTGCCCCAAAGAATAAGAAACAAAAGACTTTGTTACTCAATCCACCCTCTCCTTCCAATGTTTCCCAACCTTCCTCCTTTATCATTCCTGACCTCCCTTCCCCCAGTAATTTAGTAGCACCTTCACCTAGAACCCCTTCCTCAGTTTCAAGCCGTTCCTCATCTCTCCACACCCCCAAAGTATCCAACACTTCACCCAAACGTCCTTCAAAGGGAAAATAATTAAAAAAAGAAATAAATAAATAAATATTGAATATTTGGTGGTCAAATAATGTTTGGTTCTTGTGTCTTTCGCCGTCTACACACACTGCGCCGTACACACACTGCGCCGTACAGTTTGCGTTTTTGTGAACACATAGCTCCATAAATGACATATGTTTCATGTGTCAATCTTGGAGGTATGTATTTGCAAAAACCAAAAATCTATATGACGTACATTTTCTACATGCCCTCAGTGTCTTTTCTCTGGTTAGACGTAATAGAGGATGGTGTTGATTGCAAGGCCTATCTATTGTTACCTTGATTAGTATCCTTATCAGTTAATCTACTATGGTGTTTTTTTACATCATTTAACTGTTTGGAATACAATCCAAGGTTATTATAGATAGACCTTCTAAATAACCTCAGCCTCTATTTAATGTGTGTTTAGAAATTGAGGAGATGATGTTGAAAATACACGTCATATGTTCATGAACCTGCCCTTGTATCATACTTTGAAATTTGTAAAAAAAAAAATACAGGTATAAACACAGGCTTTTTATTAACATACACAACACATAAAAATTTGGTTACACCATTTGCTCTTGCCAGGCCACCCGTCCTACATCAGAGTGGAAGTAGGCCGCAAATTGGTCCCTCATTTGCCCTACTTCAACGGATGACCGTAGAGGGTGCTGATTAAATTCAGGCAAGGGGTTAGGAGAGGAATCATCTAGTTCAAAATTAGGGTGCTCTCTTACCATCACAAAATTGTGTAGAACAACACAGGCCTTCACCACCTCATCCACAGTTTCTAGTTTAAGATTAATGGCTGTGGAGAGAATGCACCATCTGGACACTAGTATACCAAAGGCACACTCAACAGTTCTTCTGGCCCTGGTCAGCCTGTAATTAAAAATTCTTTTAGTGTGGTCCAAGTCACGGCTGGAGTATGGTTTGAGCAGGTGTTGGCACATCTGGAATGCCTCATCCCCAACCATTACAAAGGGCTGTGGCGGACCTTCGGTGTTGGGTAGAGACCGTGGCATGGGGAAATTAAACTGGTTGCCATACAACCTCCAGCTTATGTCCGAGTTCTTAAAAGCCTGGGAGTCATTACCACGGCCAAATGCACCAATGTCCACTGCAACAAACTTACAGTCTGCATCAGAAATGGCCATTAGTACTGTAGAGAAGTACTTTTTATAGTTGTAGTACTCTGATCCAGTTCTCTTGGGTTTTATAATCCTGATGTGTTTCCCATCCATCGCACCCAAACAATTAGGGAAATTGCAGACTGTCCAGAATCTTTCTGCATTTTCAAGCCATTTTTCCACGGTGGGCAGTGGCATAAATTCTGGACAGAGAACGTCCCACAAAGCCCGGCAGGTGTGCGCAACTATTCCAGACAAGGTAGATATTCCAAGACAGAACTGGAAGTGCAGAGAAGAGAGGGTCTCTCCAGTACCCAGGAATCTGGGACACAAAGAAACAACAAGAATTAATATTTGTGTATAGGGATTTACATAAAAAAAAACCTAAAAAAGGGCACACCAATAAATAAATATGCATCCTTTTCTTTAAAAAATTGCCTCAAAACAATGCAGCATCCTTTTGTTAAGTACATGGCAGATCAAGAATACAGTACTGCCAGAATAGAATAGTACATCAAAGAACAAATAATATTATGCAGTCAGTGGTTTTGCTATATTACGTACCGTAATGTGACCAGGAGCCGCTCCTCGGGAGAAATCGCACGACGGAGCGGTGTGTCCTGTCTATGGATGACATCTTGTACACGACCAAGTAAATACATGAAGCTTTGTTGGAAATCCGTGTGTAATCCGTAAATTTATCCGGGTTTGCCTGTAGCTCGCTGTAGAGGGTGTGGTACGCTCCATGGCTCTCCCGGAGTTCAACAATAGGATGAATCCACAAACGCCGACGCTGCCGTCTTCGCTGTCTCTCTCTCCCCTTGTTCTTGGCAAGCAACTGCGTAAGCTTGAGCCATCGTGATGTCCAGATCCAAGTTGAAGTGAAAGCTCTTCCAGCGCAGATCCATGTCTTCATTAAAAACTGCTAGCAACTGGGAATAGCTGTAAACTGGGTCTAGATAAGGAATTCCAATAACACACGCCCACTGCTGTAGAATTGGTGGAGTATGAGTCACTAATTGGTCAATGATTTTTAATCCTGTGATTGTGACATTATGCGCAATAATCGCGCAAACGCATGCAAAACGCTTACAAATGCATATAATCGCTACTTTATTTGGCTTACCGCGCACAATTATGTTACAAAAAATGCTGCGTTTACAAGCGTTTGTAAGCTTTTTTTTATGCGTTTGATGTGCGCTCGAAACGCAGCGCAAAAAAAACGCTAGTGTGAAACTAGCCTTACCTGCTCCTATGCTGCATGACTCATTCCTGATCCATGAGGCTACTTGCCCACAATCAGGAGCAGTAGCATTTTGGATTCAGCATGTTTTCAATGTGTCCAAAATGCTGTGTTCTAATTACCGCACTTGTTTTTTAGTACATGCGGATGTACTGCTTGTAGAGACATTCTGTTGGTCAAAATACGCAGTAAAGACTAGCATCTCTGCTAAATAAATTGACATGCTGCTGCTTTTGCAAGGGAGGGACAGAACTGTAGTCATGAGTTGTTACCTGAATAACCGCAATATCTATGTCCAGTCCTTCCCCTACAGAAAACTGTACTCTTCTCTGCAGCATACCTGCATCTCCAGATTCAGCTTCCTCTGGGCAATTCCCAGGCAACGATGGTCCCTCTTTCAGGCGACCCCCAGCAATAAAGACACAGTCCAAGTTAACTTTATCACTTTCTTTACTGAGTACTTCACACTTTATATCCACAGTTGGTACATCATGACATTTACTGGTTTCCTCTTCTTCCCCTTTCTGGCTGTCGCTTCTGTGCTGTACACGCCCAGACCAGACCATCCTAGACTGCTCACCAGTTCATTCCTGGCCTAACCTCGCCATGATGACAATTCCTTCTGCCTGTTTCGACCCAGACTCGAAATCAGTCACCAGGTTTGGTTGCCTCTGGTAAAGCATCCGGCCCGTCTGTACCGATCTCGTCGAAGCTCCAACTTCCTTCATCTCATCAGCCCAACTGACTCCTGCCCTAAAAGTATCTGCCCAGGCGATAAGTCGCCATATCTTTCCTTTCCTGTTCTGGCCCACTGCTATGACACACAGCGGCCATGGGTAATGTGGGCTGCAGCGCTTTAACGTTGCGTGGCTGACAAGCTGTCCGGGCCTATAGCCTATGTGGACACTAGGGCACCCTGGCTCCATCTGACTTAACTTCCTACAAGCTTTCCTCTTACTACCCAGCCGCCCCTCCTACAATTAACCCTCTATAAGCATCCTATCAGCTATAACTATAAGGCCCACTAATATGCCTCCCATCTAGTGACCCACAACAGAACTACCCTTACCCTATGTATAAGAACTATCTATTAAAGTGCCCTCCTCTAATGTCCCCCAAAAGGATGCACTCTACTTACCCTAAACCGGATATGAACATCAGTCACATTATATTATACTAAAGGAACACAAAACAATATAATACCGTTTTCTACAGAATGATAACACATACATACATGTGTCAGCAGTACCATAAAATATGAGGGATAATACATATTTCTATGTAACAGTACCGCAGGCATTTATCATAGACATTATCAACAAATGAAAGACAATTATAAGGAGGGAAGCACGAAGGTCATTATATCTCACCCCCTTACACTTGTAAATCCGCAAAGCAGGTAAGTGTATGCAGTGTTAAATAGAAGCACAGTGTACATGAAATTTCTATAAATCCCATCCACTATGCTTGTATTGTAGAATGCAGTGGTACCCTATAGGAAACTTGAATGTGAAGAAGGTGCCACTTTTCACTAATAATATACATCTTTCTGTATTGTCATGCATTGCTTATAAATGGCAAAAGCATTGAACAATAGATATGTATTGTTTTGCTTAGTGACATAAAGAGTTAAAGGGAATCTGTCAGAAGGATTTCATCCCCAAACAGCAGTATATGTAGTACTTTCAAAGGCAAGTCCAGCAATACCTTTACATGGATTGTCTGTTCCTCTCTTACTAAGAAATCAGTATCTAAATTCATATGCAAATGATTCTGTAGATCTGAAGCCTCCGTCACTCCAACTGTATGCACCGCCCAGCATCTCCTCCCCCTTGATTGACAGCTCTTTTGCCTGAAATAATACAACATAGGAACTGTCAATCAAGCAGGAGCAGCCGCAATTGGGAGGGGAATAGAACTGGGGTGACAGAAGCTTCAGATCTACCGTCTTAATTGCACATCAATTACATTTCTTGATTTCTCAATAATAGCGGAACAGACTGGCTGTGTAAAAATGTCGCTGGACATATCTTAGAAAGTGTTCTGCCTTCTTCCACGTATGACGCTGTGTGGATTCCAGCACACGGCTTAACCTTTAATCCACTCCCAGAAACAAGACTGTATGGGTGCTTAAGTCTATATTTATTGGGATGATATGGACAACAATGGGAGATGATAACAGATGGCATAGTAGAACACAGTAGTAGATGAGATCAGGGGTTGTTGTTCAAAGTTGTAGATGATATCAGAGATTGTTGAACACAGTTATGGATGATTCAGCAGATTGTTGTACAAAATGTGGATGATTGAGCAGATTGTTGCACAAAATGTGGATGATTCAGATAAAAACTATAAGAAACAGATAATGCAGCATGTCAGTACTAGCAGACAATATCACAATACACCAATACTGGCAGGTAATCACAGCAATACAAGGTACTATAACAACAGTAGATGATACAGGGTGCTGTTATATCGATAGCATGCATTATATAGAAGTTGAGTAATACAACATACACAGCAGCAAAGGAGAAAGATATCTAACACAACTAATGGCTGCCAGCTTTGCACTCACTGACAAGAGGATGCATATCCAGAGGATGCATATAGCTAATCATGCCGTGAAATAGCATTACAGAAGCTGAACATGTATTGCAAACATCATGGAGGGCTGCATTATGGCTGTGAACAAAGATGCATAACTCATAATTGCATTAACCTTACCGTAATCCGTTTGTTATAAGCAGTGATTTTGCAGAGAGCTGAGCAGGTGTGAGCTACTCACAAGACTGGCTGAAAATGGTTACATGTTGTTGACCAAGGAAAGAAGAAGGGCAGTTCTGAACAGTTAACCATTTAGGGAAACAGAAGATTCCAAACACATGAATTAAAAAGAGAAGGGCCACTTATGACACCTACTGGCGATAGCTGGAACAGCACTTAAAAAATATCTTTCTGCACAGAATGGGCAGAACAGAAAGAGCTAAATGTAAATATAAATACAGAAGTTTGGAAGGTGCAATCCTGTTGGCAGATTCCCTTTTATGTTGTCACTTAGCAACACTACAGTCTTTTGCAACCAAACCTATGAGTCACATCTGTATAAAAAGTGAGATTCAATATACTTACAACAACTTAGGGACAGTAACCCAATGTCCATTGATATCATGTGTGACACAAGCAAAAACAGCATGTGAACTTTCCAACTGGATCATCACATGAGTGTCTGTAGTCAACCAATAATACACAGTACCTGGATCAATGCTACTTTATCATGTTCCCCCTAATGAGGTATAATGATACCATCCATGTCATATGTCAGCCATATGATTCTATTAAGAAACACAGAGGGGAAGTGCTGGGCACATATTTTCAGCAGAAACCTGTACTTCTGTAAATGGAGTTCCTTATAGCTCTCCGTAGATCTGGCAGTGACATTGGCATTAATATTTCTAATGTTACTGCTATTAAATTAATGCATTTCCTTATACCTGCACTAATAGTTAAATAATCTGTAGGTACCTGCTATGTGACTGTTGTGACAGAGTCACTAGTAATGTAATAGAGGGTAGATATGTTTTACTATAGTCAGTTATGGGCTGGTTTTTACTCGGACATTCATAAAGAGGGTGGGAGAGTGTCCCTCCATATCACCCCCTCCCTACAGAGCTAGCACCACTGTGTGCTGACACGACCTTGGTGAGGACACAGTCATGTGATCAATGGTTGAGGAGTCACATGGCCTAAGCTTAAATGGCTGAGGGAAAGAACTCTCAGTGTTCAGTGTGTGGGCCTGGAGAAGGACTGCTCCATTGACTAGAGAAACTGATCCGTGTGTTTTATCAGCCGTGAGCGGGAGGGACCCCAATCACAGAAGGTTTGTGTTTGTTCTGCCACCGTTTTGTTTTGTTTTCCTGTTTTGCCCAGTGGGCTGGATTTCCTTTACTACCCCCCCATTTCCGGTGAACACGTGGGACAAACACCAGCCAGGGTGTAATGTCAGGCAAGATGGAGGACCTGCTAAAACATCTACTACAAGCACAGCAGCAACAGCAATTGCAGCACCAACAATTACAGCAGCAGCAGATGGCGCAGCAAGAGACAAGCACACTGCTTATACAGCAGATGCAGCAGCAGCACTAGAAGCAGATTGACTTGCTTGCAGAGGTGGCTCGTGGAAGGCCGGCAGCCCCTATCCCAAGTCCAGGTGACGACATGTATGTCCGGAAGACAAAAGAGGGATAGTAGAGCCACCACCGGGGGGAGTCCTAGATTCCAAGCGGTCGCTGAGGAGTTGTCAAAGGCCACGGGGAGAGACTTGCTTTGCTGGAGAAGTCATGGTCCAGGACAATTAGCTGCCTGATGTCCGTTGTCCTCCGAAGAGATGGACTGCAGCCTAGGGAGGCGCTGCTCCTATTATGCTTATCACGCCTGCAATGTGGACTATCAGCCTGGAGAGGGGCCGCAGTCATGTCCTGTGACCATAAACGGAGTGCTCTGTCAGGACTATTAAACTCAGGGAGCCTGGTGACCCTGATAAGGGCCACACTCCCCCATCAGTTGGTCACAGGGAAAAACGTGCATGTCCACTGTATCCCCGGGGACGCCAAGGACTATCTCATTGCCAGAGTGACTATAAAAACTAACTGTGGGGTTGAGTCGCATGAGGTCGGGGTGGTTAAGGAATTGCTACACCCGGTGATAATAGGGTGGGACTTTAAACTATTCTGGGACTTGTGGGGGAAGTCCGGGATACCAAATGTCTCAGACAGGAGCCTGTCCAACCCTGAGGGAACTTCATCTCAGTTGGAAGTGGATGAATTCCCCTTGTGTGTCCTGGCTTTTGACGAGGATGAGATGGTGACCAGTGAGACAAGAGTCCTGAACTGGGAGTTTCTGGGGGAAATTTTGGGACTGCTCAAATGTGGGACCTTACCCTAAAAGGGGCATTGGAAAATGTCACCATGATAAATGGGGTTGACACTAGGTATCCACATTTTGCATTAAATGGAGAGCTGTTGTATTTGGCCACTAAGCTGAGAGATGAAGTAGTAGAGCAGTTGATAGTATTGGGTCCCTATAGGCGTAGGGTCTTAGACCTGGTCCATTCCCATTTGTTGGGTGGACATCTGGGAGTAGACACAAGAATGGGTCGTTAGGAGGTTCTACTAGCCTGGGTGTCACCAGGATATTGTTAACTATTGTTGGTCCTCCCCTTCTTGTCAGCTTACAACACCCGTGCCCCATTTTCGAAGTCCCCTAGTGCCATTGCCCATTAAAGAGATCCCATTTGACAGGATTGCCGTGGACCTTGAGGCGCCCCTGGTTAAGTCCGCCAGTCCACCAATAGATTCTAATGGTGATGGATTATGCAACATGGTTCCCAGAGGCAGTACCCCTTAGAAACTCCTCCGACAGGAGTATAGCCCGAGAGTTAGTCCATATTTTTTCTTGGACAGGCCTACTGAAAGAGACCCTGATGGACCAAGGCACACCGTTTATGTCCAAAGTGATGAAGGAGTTGTGCAAGGCTCTTCATGTCGGAGTACCATCCGCATATGGACGGCCTGGTGGAGAGATTCAGAAAGACGTTGAAGTCCATGCTTAAGAAGGTCATGGAGAGGGATGGCCAAGAATCCAAGAATAGGATTGCCTACTGCCATACCTGTTTTTCTCTATCAGGGAAATTCCTCAGTCGTTTAAGGGATTCTCACCATTCAAGCTGTTGTATGGACGACACCCCCATGGACTTCTAGATGTTGTTGCAAAGGAGACCTGGGAGGCAGAAGTTACACCCTACCGGAGCATTAATGAGCATGTAGCCAAAATGCAGGACCACATCGCAAGGGTGATGCCATTTGTGAAGGAGAGCTTCCTTCAAGCACAAGACGCCCAGGCCAGGGTCTACAAACGAGCAAGGCTGAGACAGTTTAACCCTGGAGACCGGGTGTTGGTGCTGATTCCCAGTGTGGAAAGTAAATTCCTGGCCAAGTGGCAAGGGCCATACGAGGTGGTCGAGAACTTGAGTGACATCCACTACAAGGTCACCAACCAGGGTTAAGGAAGTCGTACCAAGTGTACAATATCAACCTGCTGAAACCATGACAAGACAGGGATCCGGTAGAAGCACCATGCCTAGGGGACAGTCCTTAAGCCAAGGGTGAGGATGTCACAGTGACAGAGACACTGTCACCGGCCCAGAAACAACAGTGCCGCTAGCTGCTTCAGCGGAACCGGGACCTGTTTATGGAACGACAAGGTTGTAGGGAGGGTGTAGAGCACGAAATCCTGACTGAACACATGTGAGGGTGAATCAAAAGCTGTATGGGATTGCCGAAGCCCGCTGCGAGGTGATCGCCAAGGAGGTGTGGAGAATGTTGAGTCTGGGCGTTATTGAGGAGTCAAAGAGTAGTTGGTCCAGCCCTACTGTCCTCGTGCCGAAGTCCAATGGAGAGTGGCACTTCTGTAACTATTACAGGAAGCTGAATGAGGTGTCTAAGTTTGACTCGTTTCCAATGCCCCGGGTGGATGAGCTCATTGAGAGGCTAGGGTCAGCCAGATACATTACCACCCTGGACCTAACGAAGGAGTACTGGCAGATCCTCCTGTCCCCAAGTGCCAAGGAGAAGATGGCTTTATCTACGTCTGATGGATGCTTCCATTTGTTAGGCATCGGATTCCTGCAGCCGCACAACAGAAATCCAATGCCTCACATGCTGCACTGCAGCAAGCCATTCCTGAGGCTAAGTCCCTCTGCCGCTCCACTGAGCACGCTCACGAGACGATCTCCCATTGGAGGTCGGGAGTCACGTGCTCAGGTCCTTCTCCAGATCTGATTGGTCCATCTCAGAGATCTGGAAGGTCCCTGCAGCGCACAGCTATTAAAGGCCCGTTCGGCCATGCGCTAGTATAGACTTTTCTTGCTAGATGTGTGAATGGTGTCGGATGTATGATTCTGGTGACTGACTCATTTGAAACCCCTTCCATCTGATATTACGCATGTGGATAGGGAATTAGTTCAGCAGTCAGCGCCAACCAGTGGCAAGCCTTAGGCCACTGTGCACATCGCACCTCTACGCTAGCGTCTGACATTGCACCGGCTTCCTAGCTTTGTCGTCTAGTGGCAGTGTCCTACGCCGTGCTGCAGTTGCAGCCCTCCTTGGCGTTCGCAGTAGCAACGCCACACACATGGTAGGTCTAGGCGGACGCAGCTCCTCTGCCTCGGGTCCTGCTCCTGTGACCAGATGCTGTGTGTGCATTTACCTGAGGCCTGTGACACTAACAGGCTCAGCGTTTTTGTATGTTTATGTTACAGCGCCTCTGTGTGTGAACAAAGTCCGCTTTGCGCACTTCGGGTGAAGTTGAACCCGTGCGCATTATACCGCCATATCGCTCGTCTGTCATTACCTAGCAGTGGTGTAACACCTACCGCAAGGTGGACCCCGAGCGGCGAACGCACTTTATTTATTTTTATTTAGTGCGTTCTGCCGTTCCTAACACCATTATACCAGAATGCTGTTCGGTCTACAAGGAGCCCCAGCTACCTTCCAGAGGGCTATGGACCGGATCTTAGCCCCTCACAAGAAGTATGCCGCTGCTTATTTGCACGACATTGTGATTTTCAGCCCGGAGTGGGAAAGTCACCTGCAGAAGGTCCATTTGGTACTGGATGCACTGACGAAGGCAAGGTTCACCATAAACCCAAAGAAGTGCGCCATCAGGAAAGAAGAGGCAAAATACTTGGGCTACATTGTCGGAAGGGGCAAAATAAAGCCGCACATAGACAAAGTAGAGGAAATCCAAAAGTGGCCACAGCCGGTTTCCAAAAAGCAGGTCAGAGCATTCCTGGGCATTGTGGGATATTACCGCTGGTTTATCCTGAACTTTGCCACAGTAGCAGCCACTCTGACGGACCTGAGGGTCCAGTCGCCACAGAGGTACTGCACCTCATCCAGAGGTGTGGTATCCCACACTCAGGTAAGGAGGGAACACCACATAGGACTCCTATCACTTGCACCCAATACACACCAGACTGGCCAGGAAAGGGTGTTGGGAGGCAGGTGGGAAAGGTAGGTAGAGTGGGAGGAGCTAAGGAGATGGGATGACAAGGAGTGTAGCCAATCAGATTGAAGAAGATGACAGTTGGTGGGAGGAGTTAGCTCTGAGGTAAATAGATCTTTCCAGAGAGTAGTCAGTTGGTGACAGGATAGCGGAGGAGCAGGACTGACGCAGTGAGAGCTCCAGTCAGTGAGAGAAACATCCAGAGGGAAGCTCCTGAGAGAAGAGAAGGGGTCTTTGGGGCACGGATCCTGCATTAAGCCAACCATGGGACCCGCAACCTGAAAGGGAGGACCAAGTCGCAGTGAGGAAGCCGGACCCTCAAACTAGTGGAGTACTACAAGGCTCAGCTGGAAAGCCGGAGGCTGAGGTGACTTTAAGTACCTCGGCCACAACCGTACACATTCCTAGCAAAGGTGACTGTAGAGGATCCCGAGGCCTTACCCCTAGTCACTCAGTGAGATCCGTGGCTGCCGGCTTGGGGACATTGTGTGCGAAGGCGCAGGGCAGGAGAGAGAGGAGTGAACAGCGCAGAGAGATGGCCTAGGAAGGTTAACACAAGGAGGAGTCCTGAAAAGGTGAACCCAATCTACCTGGGAGTTGGCTGGACCCCTCACCCGGAGGACACAGTACCAAGCGGGTCATCAAGTAACAAGAAACTTGTGAGTAAAAACCCAGAAACTGCACCCAACTGTGTTCTCTGTCTTTTTACATCTCTCCTGCCATACACCGCACTCAACATCACCATCACCGGCTCAACTGCCCTGGGACACAGCTCTACCTGTGGAGAGCTTTACCATCCCCGCTGCCCTAACATCGTCCTAGAGGATCTGCAGAGCAGCGTCGGCTTAACACCCGCATTGCCAAATACCACAGGTGGCGTCACGAATCCCCTTTTCCTAATTCATTTTCCTACCATCTTCCCCCTACATCTGAACTTCCATCATTGATATTGGACCCCCAGGGCCACGGACCGGGTCACCATCACCATCGTGACACACTTCCCCTTTGAAAGAGCCTGAAAGGCCCGGTACCGAGTAACCCCTGTCCCCGCTGGGCGCTCCAGTACTACCTGCTAGGCCGTAAGTTCAGGCTAGTATCAGATCATGCGCCCCTGAGATGGATGAGGGAAAGGGGAAGAATGTTCGGGTGACTAGATAGTTTTTCGCACTGCAGGATTTTAATTTTCATGTCGAGCACAGGCCAGGGAAGCTGCTTGGGAACACAGATGCCCTATTCAGACTCCCCTGCTTAGCCAGTGAAGGTGACAAAACCCCGGCTTTGGGTAGAGGGGGTGAATATGTGACAGAGTCACTGGTAATGTAATAGAGGGGATATATGTTTCACTACGCCTAAAGGCATCAGAGTTATAAAATCCAGAGTTGTATTTCCTTCAGCACACTAAGTGTTGCAAGGGTTACGTTATGTTATGGTCTGGTTTTTAGGGGGACAATCATAGAGCCGGTGGGAGAATGTCCCCCCATATCTCCCTCTACAGAGCTGGCACCACTGTGTGCTGACAGGACCTTGGTGAGGTCACAGTCATGTGATCAGTCACATGGTTGAGGAATCACATGGTCTACAGTAAGCTTAAATGGCTGAGGGAAAGAACTCTCAGTGTTCTGTTATGAATGAGTCACCGTAGGAGGCAAAAACAGAAATACAAGCTAAGTCCAGAAAACCAGAGAAGTTGGCAACTATCAGATTGCAGACCCCTGAACCTATCAACACAACTAGCAGTAGCCGTGGGGGGTTGCTACGATGCCCTAGACCCCTCGATCACAGCCGGAGAATTAAATAGACCTAAAGAAAGAAAGGGGAAACCTAAACTGCCCCAGAGCAGACCCCAAAGCAATAGGCAGCCCCCAACATATAATGACGGTGAAGCAAGATGAAAACACTAACACAGACAGAAAGATAGACTGAGCAAAGATGGGGCCCAAAACTACCTAGATAGGAAAGGACAGGAAGGCTGCTGTCTGCAATCTGCCAAAACCCTATCAAAGACATAAGCCAACAAGCTGATATGAAAAAGGCCCTGAAGCAGCTAGGCTTCAAAAACTAAATCAGCACTCAGGTATTTTCAGAAGACAGAGCTAAAGGAATTCAGCACACCCCAGCAGGGAATGGCAGAAATCCAGAAAAACAAAGCAAAACAAAGTCAAAGCACCAATGCAAAAGGCCAAGCAGCAAACTTAGCTTAAGAGGAGCAGGAATTCAGACTGGTCTCCAAGGATCCCACAGAGAAATCACCCGCAGGGCAGAAGGGCGTCGGCAGCCTTATATCCAGTCAGTAACTCCACTCAGCCAGTCATCATCATCAGCCTCAGGTGTTTGATAATCAGGCTCACTACCTTTCTTTACCAGAAGAGGGAGTTCCTCGGGCCTCAGTAATGAAGGGGAAAATGAACTCACAACAGTGTTCAGTGTGTGGGCCTGGAGAAGGAGCACTGCAGGAGAGTGCTCCATGGACTAGAGAACCTGAACCGTAAAACCGTTTGTGTTCTGCCAGCCGTGAGCGGGAGGGACCCCACTCACAGAAGGACTGTGTTTGTTCTGCCACGATTTTTTTTAGTTTTCTTGGATTTTCTTTACCTACCCCATTGGTTTATGCTGCCTATAATAAACCAAAGGAAGTTCTTAAAGCCGCAGGGTACCCGTGTCTACCTCCATGTGCAGCCGAGTGAGCTACGAGAATCCTAAAAAAATGGAAATTAAGTTGCACAAAATTAACATTTTTCATATCAGGATAAAAAAAAAATTTTTTTGAAAAAAAAAATTTTTGAGAAAATTTTTTTGAAAGGAATTTTTTTTTTTGTGAGTATATTCATGGTTCAATACAATAATAGTGAGACAGTTCAGTCTCTAGATACATATGATTGTAGATGTTTTCCATAAGAAAAAGAAAAAAATAGTAGTTTTCGACATATGAAAATAACAGTAGTCTTCGATATATGAATATGCATTGTAATTTATCTCTCGATGTAACCATTTTTCTGCTTGTGCAGTAAGTTGTATTTATGCCTTTGTATGTTGTAATGCATCTCAGCATGTTTTTAATTCACTAATGTCACTTAGACAGCAGCTGTGGAGGGAGGAGGTACGGAGTGATGTGATCTCCATATGAACCCGGCACTTCCCCCCACTGTTTGACCCGTTGAAGCACTCGAGCAGCGTGAAATGGCCGTTGTCAGCCTTTCTAGCACTCCTTATGTCACTCCCCCGACTTGACATGTTCATGATATGTCAATAAATCAGTGAAACTTCCATCTCGATGAGTGCGACCTCTTCTCTTTGCATGGATTCCCAGGATTGACTGTTTCCAGGTCTAGCACCCGAGATTCCCAGCTGTTGGGCTTCTGTATGCCGCACATCATTTGAAGTCACACGGTAACAGCGGTGCCGTCCGCTCTTTATCTTGAGTTTTGTGACAGTCATGTGATCAGTCACATGGTTGAGGAGTCACATGGTCTACAGTAAGCTTAAATGGCTAAGGGAAAGAACTCTCAGTGTTCAGTGTGTGGGCCTGGAGAAGGAGCACTGCAGGAGAGTGCTCCATGGACTAGAGAACCTGAACCGTAAAACCGTTTGTGTTCTGCCAGCCGTGAGCGGGAGGGACCCCACTCACAGAAGGACTGTGTTTGTTCTGCCACCATTTTTTTTAGTTTTCTTGGATTTTCTTTACCTACCCCATTGGTTTATGCTGCCTATAATAAACCAAAGGAAGTTCTTAAAGCTGCAGGGTATCCGTGTCTACCTCCGTGTGCAGCCGAGTGAGCTGCTCTACCACACTGTGTATTACTATCCTTTACATGTGTTGTACCTTTTACTTGAGAAGAGTGGTACTTGCTTTACTTTCTTTGTAAGGACACTCAATAAGACAACTGTTGTTATAGCTACCATAGCTACAGCGTATTATCCAATGAAAGAGTTAACTTTGAAAATTGGCCACAGATGGCAACTTCATTTCTTCTTTTCCTCTTCTGAGCAGTGTTGAATTGTGTGCAGCCATTTAATTCTGCTTAGCTGATTCTGTAATTTACTCATCCAGCACGTCGATATCTGAGGTGTCAGCGGCACATAAATGAGTGTCATTTGTTAAGCACTCTATTTTTTGTAACAACTGTAGAACCAATATAACTTTAAGACTCTGACAAAGGCTATAAGCCAGCTTTAATAGGATCATCATTAGCAATTCTGCCTAGTTAGTTGTTTGGGAAGCATCAGTACCTAAGTAGGCATTAGGACTTATGCCCTTTGGCACAGAGCCTGTATGGCACAGCCTGGAGCCTTTCCAGCATCTTTACCATTAGACCATAATCTTATGTGTAGTGCCATATCAACTCTATGGGTCCGATTCATTAAGGTGCTTACACCAGAATTCAGGAGTAAAGTAGCTTAATAAGTTGTAATATGCTTGTGCTACTTGAAAGTTATGCAAAGATATTGTAACATTTGCCATTTCCACACAAGTCCCAACTAGCTAAGCCAATAAGGGCATGAAGCATGGAAGGAATGGGGCTCCCATCAAATTCATGAAAAATTACCCTGACTTACTCCAGAAATGTACTCCAGTTTCTATCTGTAGTACATCTGGTGCTGGTGCACAATAGGTAGCAGATGGGCCTGATTATTTTAGCAGCATGTGCCACTTAATGAATTAGGAAAATTGTACTCCAGCAATACCCTTCATTAATACTGGCATATGCAAATCCAATCTTAATGAATTGGACCCTATCTGTCTAAAGTTGATCCCCATCAAGTATTACAGATTACAGCTTTCAGCAGAATCATCATCAGTCACACATTATGGGAGAATCATCTGTTTTCTATGGTACATACAAAAAACATTATATGCATCATCATAACATGGAAGACAGAGGAAAGATCTGAACACAAACAAACCAAAGAGATCACACAAACTCTAACAATTGACATATTGCCTTCTGCTGTCTGCTCAACACAGTCCTTAGCAGAAGCCTGCAGCTGTTGTACAGTATATTCCAACATCAAGAGACATTACTTCACATGAAGAATATGGCAATATAGTATTTAAAGGGTTCAATTTAATATGTCACAATCAATCATCCCCAGTGTATATATATATATATATATATATATATATGATGTGTATAAGTGTATAGAGATAGGTTCAGCTTTTTAGCCTACTCCATACATTTTGTGCATATATCAGCCTTATACACGCTGACAAGCAAAAGGGTAACAATGTTTAGAACTTTTGATTTTCAGGTTCCGTATCTCACCATCCACTGCTGCTTTGAATGTGAGATTAGTATAATTCTGTAGACAATCATCTTAGCTATCTCATATATAAATTTCACTTGCAACTATTTAGCATATGATTAGTTATGCAGATTCTTGTCATGTCACTGCACTGTTACTGCTTTGCTCCTAAAAATCAAAAATAGATTTTTTTTATTTTGTTAGTATTTTGTAAATCCACTGAGTGCGTTGACCAGTATTCACAAACTTTGGGAACGTGTAGAAGAGACCTGGGATCAAATTTTAGTTGAGGCAACCTTGAATCTGATCAAGAGCATGCCCAGAAGGGTTCAGGCAGTGCTAAAAGCCAAAAGTGGATTTACAAAATACTAACAAAATAAAAAAAACTATTTTTGATTTTTAGGAGCAAAACAATAACAATGCAGTGACATGACAAGAATCTGCATAACTAATCATACACTAAATAGTTGCAAGTCAAATTTATGCATGAGACAGCTAAAATTATAGTCTATATAATGATGTAGTCTCACGTTTGAAGCAGTATTGGATGGTGAGATATGGAGCCTATAAGTCAAAAGTTCAAAACATTGTTACCCTTTTGCTCGGCAGTATATGGTAAACGTTGCTAAGGAAAATATAGCAGATGTCCCTGGTCTGAATTGCTAATTTTTTGGAGGGAACACACCTCTGGGAAATGAAACAGTAATGCGCTGCTGATAACAGAGGCTGCGCACACCCCCTTAACCCTTTCACGACACAGACCATTTTCATTTTTGCATTTCTGTGTTTTGCTCCCCAGTTTGCCAGAGCCATAGCTTTCTTATTTTTCTGTCAAAAAATTGCAGTTGTTAGGGCCACATATCAGTTGTTCAAAACAGCTGACATGTCCAGGAAAAGATGTGGGCTCAGCGTCGGAACCCACTTCAAAGGGAGAGACACGACATGTGCTGTACATGTACGGCACATGTCGTGAAGGGGTTAAAGATTTTTGATGAGTAATATTGGTATTATGCCCTATTATAGTTTATACATATCATGTTTTTTGTTGGTCTAGATTCCTATAATCAATATAAAAATCAAACACTAATAATTCCTCAAGTTATATATAACATGTGAGAAATCCTATAAATGATGCTGTTTAACATCCACAGTCAGATTCCCCATAGCCAAGTTGCTAGATGATTGCAGTAGCACAGTTTGGGCACTCTGGGGATTATATAGTGGATCAGATCTTCTAACTGATCTTCTTCCGTAGCTGACAACTTGTCAGTTTAAGGGAAACTATTGAGTGTTCTCATGAAACATCAAAGCTACTGTATAATAACTGTCAGATGTCCAGCTGGGGAATGTCGCTTTCTGTATCCATCTGAAGACCTAGAACTCACAATACTCTGCTTTGCCATGGAAGGTATTTCATTTTAGATGCTACCATCAACAAGTAAACATAATGCATGAATATGAATAAAATGTAAATGACTGTAGCTCAAATGCATAATACAGCATGAACTTTGTCACCCTGTTTGAACTCAACTTAGCCCTATGTCATTGGTGTGCTCTATATAGACAGGGAATTCTGAGAAATGCTAGTTTGTGTCAGCGATAGGACACATAAAATTCTCCTGATATCAATTACTTGGCATGGTAATATTTTCCCTTTTCTATCTGGGCATGATCCTTTAAAACGTCAATATACAATATCTTCGGTATGTGTTCATTGTCTGGCTGCAGTATAAGTATTAAAAAGAAGGTGATGGTGAATTAGAAAGGTGATGGTGCATACTGTATATCTGTTGGGGAAACTAGGATTCTTCTGACTGTTATCACACAATTTTCCATACAGCAACCAAAAATTCATGTTATATATAGGATACAAAAAGCTCCACTAAAGAAATACAGTAGAAGGATGGGAAAAATCAATCCAAATCCCATAAAAGCAGCTCTAGGTCAAGGGTCTTCCGCTGCAATAGATATTAGATTGATTTTTATCAACTTCTCATGATGTACCATAAAAGATGAAATTGTGTTACCATGTCACTGGTGAATTCCATAACACAATTCTACTGTCTCTCACTACTCTCCTAAATAATGTACTTCTCATTAATAGGGTATATATGGAGGCAGCGCGTGCAGCGTCACAGACCTGTGCAGCTTTATCCTCTCTTCTGCTGCATAGCGAGAATTTGTGGCCTCATTCAGACATCCGTATTGCGCATACATGTTCTGTCTGCGATTGTCCTGGATAAAACACATGCCCACTATAGTCTGTGGGGCTATCTGTGCTTTTTCACGAACTGTGTGCCTGCGCAAAGCTCATGGAGACGTCCATTTTTTACAGCAGCACAGAAGAAAAATGCTAGTACCTGTCTACAGATCTGTAAAAAGCATGTAAAGCACACGGATGGTATCTGTGTGCTGTCAATTTTTGACATTGCTAAGGATAGGATAAGCTTTTCTAACTAACTTATTTATCCATACGAGAAAAACACTGATGACACACTGATGGTGTAGATAGGCACATGGACCGTACACTGATGGCGAAGATAGGCAAACGGTCCATCTCTAGCCAAAGAATAGACGCGCGCATGCTGAGCCAGAGAAACCAGGCGACCCGCTATGAACTGTATTCTGATTCACCTGTATACAACTGCCGAGCAACACTATGCTCTGGTAGTGATAAACATTGTGTACGTTCCTGCATTAAAGCTCCGGGACCCAGGCCCCCCGTCATGACAACGAGGAGCCACTGCTGCTGGGAACCGGATCGCCATCTTCTTCAGGACCACGCCGGGCCCCTCACGCACCACTGCCTTGGCACCACCGTTGGAAACTAGGATTCCACATTCTGACATTGTTGGACTGATAAGTTTATCATTACTGAACTTCCCCTTTAAATTCCCACTCCTGTTTTATCCCATTTTGCATAATCTCTTGCAAGCCTGTTTTATTCTACCCTCTCCCTAATCTGCCTCCTGTCCGTTACTGGATCTTGCAATCGGCTCACACACGGACCATACACCGATGACACACTGATGGTGAAGATAGGCCCACGGACCACACAGTGATGACACACTGATGGTAAAGATAGGCACACAGACTATACACTGATGACACACTGATGGTAAAGATAGGCACACAAACTATACACTGATGACACACTGATGGTAAAAATGGACACATTGACCACACACTGATGACACACTTATGGTAAAGATAGGCACATGGACCATACACTGATGATACACTGATTATAAAGATAGGCACATGGACCATACACTGATGACACACTGATGGTAAAGATAGGCACAAGGACCACACTGATGACACACTGATGGCAAAAACTGACACACGGACCATACACTGATGACACACTGATGGTAAAGATGTGCACATAGACCATACACTGATGACACACTGATGGTAAAGATAGGCACAAGGACCACACTGATGACACACTGATGGCAAAAACTGACACACGGATCATACACTGATGACACACTGATGGTAAAGATGTGCACGTGGACCATACACTGATGACACACTGATGGTAAAGATATGAACATGGACCATACGCTGATGACACACTGATGGTAAAGATAGGCACATGGACCAAACACTGATGACACACTGATGGTAAAAATGTGCACATGGACCATACACTGATGACACACTGATGGTAAAAATGGACACATTGACCATACACTGATGACACACTGATGGTAAAAATTGATACATTGACCACACACTGATGACACACTTATGGTAAAGATAGGCACATGGACCATACACTGATGACACACTGATGGTAAAGATAGGCACATGGACCATACACTGATGACACACTGATGGTAAAAATGGACACATTGACCATACACTGATGACACACTGATGGTAAAAATGGACACATTGACCACACACTGATGACACACTTATGGTAAAGATAGGCACATGGACCATACACTGATGACACACTGATGGTAAAGATAGGCACATGGACCATACACTGATGACACACTGATGGTAAAGATAGGCACATGGACCATACACTGATGACACACTGATGGTAAAAATGTGCACATGGACCATACACTGATGACACACTGATGGTAAAGATAGGCACATGGACCATACACTGATGACACACTGATGGTAGAAATGGACACATTGACCACACACTGATGACACACTTATGTCTTCCAGGTGCAAAAATTAAAGATGTGTCTGACAGGATATCAGGACTCTTCAGACCTACAGATGACTACCCATTCCTGCTACTACATGTGGGGACAAAAGACACCGCAAGAAACGACCTGGGAACCATCTGCAGAGACTTTGAAGACTTAGGCAAGAAAGTGAAAGAACTGGGAGCGCAGGTGGTCTTCTCTTCCATCCTCCCAGTGGATGGCCATGGAACAAGGAGGTGGAATAAGATTCTGCAGGTGAACAACTGGCTACGTCGATGGTGGCATCAGCAACGATTTGGATTTATGGATCACGGAGTGAATTACCTTTACGATGGACTACTTGCTAGAGATGGGGTGCACCTTATGAAGACTGGAAAACATGTATTTGGAAGTCGCCTTGCTACACTTGTAAGGAGAGCTTTAAACTAGAACAACATGGGAAGGGAAGCAAAAGACCAGAAAAAGTCATACACCTGACAAATGCTATTGAGAACTCTGCTATTAGAAGTGGAAGGGAAGAACAAAGACAAAAGAATCTAATTAATAAAAATATTGGAGAAAGAGAAACCAATCACAAACTAAAATGTTTCTATACTAATGCACAAAGCATGGGCAACAAACAAGGAGAATTGGAACTACTAATGCAGGAAAAGAAATATGATGTCATTGGAATCACTGAAACTTGGTGGGATGATACACATGATTGGAATACAAGACTAGAAGGATATAACTTATTTGCAAGAAACAGACTTGATAAACGAGGAGGAGGTGTTGCATTGTATGTTAGAAACGCGTATATCTGCACAGAGATTGAAACTTCAGAGACTGGGAGTTCTGTGGAAACTATTTGGGTAAGAATACAAGGACAGAACAATGGAAAGGACACCATTGTAGGCATTTACTACAGGCCGCCTGTGCAAGCTGAAGATATGGATGAACTCTTTATTCATCAGATGGCCAAGTTCTCCAAAAAATATGACATAGTTGTCATGGGAGATTTCAACTATCCAGACATTTGTTGGGAATCTCTCTGAGACAAAACTAACAGGTCAAGGAAATTCTTATCCTCTCTTGCTGACAACTTTATCTTCCAAAAGGTAGGGGAGAAAACAAGGGGAACTGCTACCTTGGATCTAATCCTTATAAATAGGGAGGAAATGGTTGAGGAGGTAAAAGTGGCTGGGACCCTAGGAGGTAGCGACCATGCTATTTTAGAATTTTGAATAACTAGAGGAGGAAGACCTGTGAAGACTCGGACGTCAAGGTTAGATTTCAGAAAAGCAGATTTTAAGGGATTCAGAAAGAGAATTGGAGGGATCCAATGGCTGGATATCCTTAAAGACAAAAATGTCCAGGAAGGATGGGAAATCTTGAAAAATGAAATTCTCAAAGCACAATTGTTAACAATTCCGAAAAGAGGGAAGAATAGGAAGCATTTAAGGAAACCAGGATGGATGAACACAGAACTTAAGCACATGCTAAAAAGGAAGAAAAAAATGTTTATTGAATGGAAAGAGGGAGGAATATCTAAAGAAGAATATAATGCTGTCTGCAGAACCTGCAGGGCACAAATCAGATTATCTAAAGCTGACAATGAATTGAGGCTTGCAAGAGATGTCAAAAGCAATAATAAAGGATTAGGGGGGTATGTCAAAGGTAAAAGAAAATTCAAAGATGCTATAGGATTTTTACAGGATGAAAATGGTGAAATGGTAAGACAGGATGTTGAGAAGGCCGAACTTTTAAATTCCTATTTTACATCTGTTTTCTCTCAGAAAGGAAATGTAACATCAACTGTTCTTCACTGTCCTATTAAGGGAATAGAAGAATCCAGGATATCTATAAACAGAAAGATAGTGAGGAAACACTTAGCTAACCTAAATGAATTCAAGTCTCCAGGTCCAGATGAATTACACCCCAGAGTACTGAAGGAGATAGCAGAAGAAATTTTTGAACCCCTCTCCATAATCTTTGAAAATTCTTGGAGAACAGGAGAAGTCCCAGAAGACTGGAGAAGAGCAAATGTTGTTCCTATCTTCAAAAAGGGGAAGAAGGTGGACCCAGGCAACTATAGGCCGGTGAATCTGACTTCTATACCAGGAAAGATCTTTGAACAAATTATTAAACAACATGTATGTCAGTACCTGGATAAGAATGAAGTGATTAAACAGAGTCAGCATGGGTTTGTAACTAATAAGTCATGTCAGACTAACTTAATTTCCTTCTATGACGGAATCATTGATTGGGTGGATCAAGGAAATGCTGTAGATATAGTATATCTTGACTTCAGCAAAGCATTTGACAAAGTCTCTCATACAATCCTTATTGAAAAAATGACTAAGTATGGAATGGACAAGGCAACTGTTAGGTGGATTCATAACTGGCTTAGAGATCGGACCCAAAGAGTGGTCGTAAATGGCTGCACATCCAGTTGGAACAATGTCTCAAGTGGGGTACCACAGGGCTCTGTCCTGGGCCCTGTATTGTTCAACATCTTTATCAACGATTTAGATGAAGGAATCGAGGGTAAACTGATTAAATTTTCTGATGACACAAAGCTAGGAGGGATAGCTAATACTAGAGAAGAGAGAGAGAGGATTCAAAAAGATATAAATAAACTGGAGAAGTGGGCAGCAACTAACAGAATGGTTTTTAACAGGGAAAAATGCAAAGTACTACATCTGGGCAATAAAAATGAAAAAAGCATATACAGAATGGGAGGAATAGGCCTAAGCAACAGCACATGTGAAAAAGACTTGGGTATACTAATAGATCACAGACTGAATATGAGTCAACAGTGTGATGCAGCAGCAAAAAAGGCAAATGCAATTCTAGGATGTATTAACAGAAGCATACAGTCTAGATCACGTGAAGTCATTATTTCCCTCTACTCCTCTTTGGTCAGACCTCATCTGGAATATTGTGTCCAGTTTTGGGCACCACATTTTAAAAAAGACATCAACAAGCTGGAGCAAGTTCAGAAAAGAGCGACCAGAATGGTGACCGGTCTGCAAACCCTGTCTTATGAGGAAAGGTTGCAGGATTTGGGATTGTTTAGTTTGCAAAAGAGAAGACTGAGAGGAGACTTAATAGCTGTCTACAAATATCTAAAGGGCTGTCACATTGTAGAAGGATCAACTTTATTCTCATTTGCACAAGGAAAGACTAGAAGCAATGGGATGAAACTGAAAGGGAGGAGACACAGATTAGATATTAGAAAAAACTTTTTGACAGTTAGAGTGATCAATGAGTGGAACAAGCTGCCACGAGAAGTGGTGAGTTCTCCTTCAATGGACGTCTTCAAACAGAGGCTGGACAGACATCTGACTGGGATGATTTAGCGAATCCTGCTTTGAGCAGGGGGTTGGACCAGATGGCCCAGGAGGTTCCTTCCAACTCTATGATTCTATGATTCTATGAAGATAGGCACATGGACTATGCACTGATGATAAACTGATTATAAATATAGGCACATGGACCATACACTTGTAAGGGGATGAACAGGAATACCGTCATCGAACAGAGATATGCTCTGGAGCCGGAACTACCGAGTCCATCACCGCTATTGCAGGGGGATGACTAATGGTAAAGATAGACACAAGGACCATACACTGATGACACACTGATACAAAATACTTCATAGAAAAAGGAAAGTTCAGCTCAAGGAGTAAAATCCAGAATTTTATTTATTTATTTCATTAAAATACAAGCATGGCTGCTATAGTCATCATTGTGGTTTTTACCCTGACATGGGATAGCCGCACAGAAAGTGCTCAGGAGGTTCTGTACGCGTTTCGAGCGGTATACGCTTAGACTCTAGCAGCGGTATACGCTCTTAGACTATAGCAGCCATGCTTGTATTTTAATGAAATAAATAAAGAAAATTCTTTATTTTACTCCTTGAGCTGGACTTTCCTTTTTCTATGAAGTATTCCAAGACGTCCAAGTGGAGATGAGTCCTTGGTCGGACCTTACTGCAGCATCAATGAGGGGTGAGCAGAAGTAAATCCTTTTTCCTCCATACTGATACAAAATACCTATGTCATTGGTACCTTTTTTTTTTTGCACACATGAAAAATACTGACCCCTGTATGATTCCTAATGCTAAGGTTACATGACGGATTTTCTCTCAAAATTGGTCCCATTATGCTAATCATACTCTGATCACCCTCTTATCACATTGATCTGTATGATCTGATTTTCTCAGATATGGAGAGTTTAAAAGGAAAAAAAAATCCATCTTCTCCATCAGTGCATTTGTAAAAATCAAACTGCACTTGGATGCCATCCGAGTGCAATCCAATGTTTTCCATAGACCCATAGACATGAATGGGCGAGTGCTACCAAAGTCTTGTAAGCAAACTTTGTAATGCTGCAATTTTTTTCCTCGGAACAAGTTGGTCCAAGGCCAAAATCAGACATTTTCACAACCCCATGAAATTACATGGGGACGAGTCTTATCTGTCAAAACGATAGTTAGCACTCAACCTATTTTTACGGTCATGCGCATGAGCCTTAATACTCAATAATCAAGTAGAACTAAATTTTTGGCCAAAAAAGGTAGAAATTGGTGAAGTAATCTTGGAAAGGTAAAAGAAAGGTAAAATATATATCTTACCATTCAAAACCTGGCATCATAAAGAGGCTCATATTTTATTTAAGGTATACATACAGGTGCTTTTCACAAACTTAGGCTAAGTTCACATTTGCGTATATGTACGCAGCATATCATCTGCATGCGCAAACGCATGCCAAAATGCATGCAAATGCATGCTAATGCTGCATTTTTTATCCGCATCAGCTTACACATGACACAAAAAACGCGGTATTTGCATGCGTTTTTGCATGCGCTTGCATTATTTACGCACATGCGTTCGATAGGACAATGCTTTTCCAGATGAATTTCCTTGACAGAAGCCACGTCCAATGGGCGTGTCTCATGGAAATTCTGTATATAGACCCTTGTACAGATGAAATCCTCAACTTTCGTTGCTGTATCCAGCTGCAAAATGAATCTTGGCATGGAGAGTTTCTATCGTAATCTGAATTTGGACTTGAAATTGGTTGTCCTTTGCCATGGCTTGTAAAGAAGAAGAGAAAGACAGAGAAGACGTCGTCATCGCTACTGGCAACACCCCATCGTTGAAGTCCGAGAGAGCCGTGGAGCCTACCACTCATTGTACACTGAGCTGCATGCAAACCCTCAGAAGTTTTTCGACTACACGAGGATGTCGGAACAGAGCTTTGATGACTTGTTGCAACGTGTGCGAGGATCCATCACCAGGCAGACATAGCTACGTCGAGCAATTCCTGCTGAGGAACGTCCTTTGGTGACCCTAAAGTACGTAATTTTGAAAAAGAAACACCTGTCATTAATATTATTGTTATAAAAGCCATGTACTGATTTTTTTTTCCCATTCTCTGTTCCGCAAATTCTTGGCTACCGGAGAGACCTTATCATCTCTACATTTTCAATTTCACTTTGGAGTGTCCTGTCCTGGGATTGATGGAGACACCTGCCGTGCTTTATGTGATGTTCTGCGTGAGGAATTCCTCCCTCAACCCACAACTGAACTCTGACTGGAAAATGCTGCAAAATTCCAGCATATTTGTAATTTTCCTATCTGTTTGGGGGCTGTGGACGGCAAACATATTCGGATTAGGAAACCTGCTGGAAGTGGATCCGAATATTTCAATTGCAAAAAATATTTTCTATTGTTCTCATGGCGATTACAGATGCTGACTGTCGATTTGTCGTTGTGGACGTTGGCTCATTTGGATGAGGAAATGACTCACAGAATTTCAAAAACTCTGAAATGGGCCAAAGTTTGTACGGGAATAATTTCAATTTTCCACAGCCACAACATCTACCGACCACTGAAGGACCGCCAATGCCGTTTGTTGAGGCGTTTCAAATGTGTGCCAACCTCATAAAACCGTACTCAAGTTGGGACTTCAATCACACCAAATGGATTTACAACTACCGACTGACAAGGGCACGAAGAACAGTGGAGTGTGACTTTGGTTTGCTGGCATCTAAATGGCGCATTTTGGGAACACCCATCAATCTAAAAACTGAGACAACTGATGAGGTTGTGAAAGCGTGTCTTGTTCTGCACAATTACATCCTGGCAAAAGGGAGACTCAGCTTAGAACTTGATGAACCTGTTGCTACCACTTTGCAAGATTACCAAGATCACCGACTGAAGACAACAGTGGAAGTTGCCCAAATGAGGGATAAATTTGCTACATACTTTGTTTCTGATATTGAACGTCTGGCATGGCAAGATGAAATGGTTTAAGCCGCTAATAAGTAAAATGTACCTGTAATGTTTGCTGACTTTAATACTAACATCTTCAATGTAATTTTAATACTAAGCACCTTGACTGTAACACCCGCTAATACTTCACTCAACAATGCACACATGTTTAAAGAGATAAAGAAAACACAGGAAGACAGGGATTGTGAAAAAAAGAACTTTTATTAACAAAAGTAAAAACAATGTTTAACACTTCCTGGACCTGCTCATTCTGAAGAACGCATGCGTATCGAACGCATGCATACGCATGTCCTTGCGTACCAATGCGTTCCCATAGACAGTAATGCGTTGTTTTGAAGCACTTCATCCGCAATCATCCGCATGTGTATGGCTGTGCTTATTTGATGCCTCAAAAAATGCAACATGTTGCGTTCACCGCACACCGTGAAACGACGCAAGTGTACGCATTAAGCTATAAAGCGCTGCGGAATATGTTGGCACTATATAAATAAAGATTATTATTATTATCCGCAAGCGAATGCAAGCAAACGCATGTTCCTGCGTACACTATGTTAAAGATATGTATGCATGACGCAAACGCTGATACACAAATGTGAAACCAGCCTTAGAATATCATCAAAAAGTTAATTTATTTCAGTTCTTCAATGCAAAAAGTGAAACTCATATATTATATAGAGTCATTACAAAGAGAGTGACCTATTTCAAGTGTTTATTTCTGTTAATATTGATGAGTATGGCTTACAGCCAATGAAAACCCAAAAGTCATTATCTCAGTAAATTAGAATACTTTAAAACACCAGCATGAAAAAATAATGTTAAAATCCGAAATGTTGGCCTACTGATATGTATGTTCAATAAATGCACTCAATACTTGGTCGGTTCTCCGTTTGCATTAATTACTGCATCAATGCGGCGTGGCATGTAGGCGATCAGCCTGTGGCACTGCTGAGGTGTTATGGAAGCCCAGGTTGCTTTGATAGCAGCCTTCAGCTCGTCTGCACTGTTGGGTCTGGTGTCTCTCATCTTCCTCTTGACAATACCACATAGATTCTCTATGGGGTTAAGGTCAGGTGAGTTTGCTGGCCAATCAAGAACAGGGATAGTGTAGTTTTTAAACCAGGTATTGGTACTTTTGGCAGTGTGGACAGGTGCCAAGTCCTGCTGGAGAATGAAATTTCCTTCTCCAAAAAGCTTGTCGGCAGAGGGAAGCATGAAGTGCTCTAAAACTTCCTGGTAGACGGCTCATATAATATATGAGTTTCACTTTTTGTATTGAAGAACAATAAACTTTTTGATGATATTCTAATTTTCTAATTTTGTGAGATGCACCTATATATATATATATATATATATATAAAGTATATATACACATATACTGTATATGTATACATCGTATACTGTATATCTATATATACATTATATAAATTATGTAAATTATAAAAATGTATTTGCATTTTGCAGTGAGAAATAAGTATTTGATCTCTCTGGCAAACAAGATTTAATACATGGTGGCAAAACTGCAGTCAGACTTTTTTTGTAGTTGATATATATATATATATATATATATAATAGAAATACTATTTGCGCTAGAAGGATATCCGGGAAAAAAAGTAAAATAAAATATGCACACACAAGGATGCCTGCAAGAAAATGATTAAAAATCCAAAATATCTAAAAGACCTACACAACGGTAGGTTTATCCACAATACATGCACAGCAATGCCTACACCAATAGTGAAATAGCCATAAAAAATAATTGAAATTAAAAGCCAAATGACTGCTAAAGGCAGATCATACACAGATCCAAAAATACCTTCGTCTCAGCAAAGCGTTGGGCAGTATTTCTTGGCTACGAGGATCCAATAGAAGAGCACCGGTACATGCGGCAACACAGGTAGGGATATAAATTTCCAAATGCTCCAAACACAAGATGATATCGTGGGTATTGGACGCTGTCCCGGCTGGTGACAGATGTCCAGCTTACCGCGTGCCAGCCGCTAATACTGTATATATATATATATATATATATATGTGTGTGTCCATCCATACATCCAGATCCGGGCACAACGGAGTTAACCAGGTCAGCTGAGGTTCCAGGTGGTTCACAGGAGTGAGCTGGTCTACATTGTTGGATATATATATATATATGTACATATATATAAAACGTTTCTTTTCAGCTTCAGATATGCCCTGATGAGTGGCTTGAAATGAACAGCTTCAAAAAAATGGGTTAGTCTGCTGAGTGTTATTTATATCATATGTGTCTGTATCAGAATCTATTGAATCAGCATCAGTTTGGTACTTACCGAAACTAAAGGAAAGGTGAACACATCTGTATGTCTGATATAATGTTATAATCTTTCCATTACTGAGTAAATTACTGTTTTAGGCCTCATTCACACATAAATATAAAACATGTACATAAAAAAACGGTACTGGTGTCCTCAGTGTTTTCCATCAGTGTGCCATCAGTATGTCATCTGTGTGTCGATTTTTACCATTCATTTGGGTCATCAATATTTTTACTATACACACAGGAAAAACGAACCCGTGACTCCAGCCTTATGTGTATAGTAAAAGGCTTTAACTTGAGTAACAGTACTGTGACTGTATATTATTAATCTCTCTTTATACCTGAGCTCATTGTGATTTTTGTGGACTTCTCAGTAGCGTTCACATTTTTGTGAATTTTACCATCACTTTCCCACTTGTTACCAGGATTCAGAGTCTGATATTTCTGCACAGGATTGTATATGTCCTGTTCATAAGTAGGGCTGTGCAGATACCATGGGTTTTTCTCAGATACAATTTCCTGTTATGTAAACACTTGTAACTGAAGTCATTGCAGAAAAACGGACAGATGTTTGCATAATATATTTATATCTACTAACAGTAAAAAGTGGAACCACTAGTAATGGAGAGCTGAGAGCTTCATTTCCACATTGCATAGGGGAGGGCTGTGTTTACAAGAAATATATCCTGCAAGGAAGTATCCGGCGGCTGTAGACATTATTAGGCTCCTCAATGCCTGACAGACACTTTTCAGAAAAGATATCCAAGAGCATAGGTACGTTTCCAGCTTTAGCTTGATTAAAGGGAATGTCAACCCATTTTTGGGTACTCCACTAATAGCATGCTGAAATAGGGCTTGGGCAGTCCTTTCAGGATATGTAACTTTTATTGAGGTACGTTACCCCGTTGTGTTCCTGTAAGCCCCTGAAAAAGCTGCAAGCTGGCTAGTCAAATGTATGTTAATACCAAATGAATATTCACCCCTCCCCCACCCATAATCCTGCCCACCCCTCTGCACCGGTGTCAGATTCAGCCGGACGGGCCGTCTTTCTGTACATCTGTCACTCTCCGGTCAGGAGAGCAGACGGCCATTCCGAAGATTGTGATGTCATCCTGGCGCAGAAGGATGGGTGGGATTATGGGTGAGGGAAGGAGCGAATATTCATTTGACTAGCCGGCACGCGACTATACATTTTCAGGGGCTTACAGCAACACAACAGGATAATGTACATCAATAAATGTTACACGTCCTGAAAGGGCTGGCCAAAGGGCAGTGTACTATTAGTAGGGTACACAAAAATCATCTGACACATTCCCTTTAAATTGAGCCCGGCGTCTTTTATACTCATATTACTACTGTTTACGCACACTTTGTCATGAAGGGTGAAGCAAAATGCAGTAAAGGACAGCCATACGCCTCACAGTTATATTATGAATGTGTGCGGCGTGACTCTGTAATAAGCATCCCATAAAAATCCGGAGACTCACACTGTATCTCGTGATACTAAATGCCGCATTTCATATGTGTTCCCTCCAAGAATCATTTTTTTCTAGGGGCCAATATGGTGTCACTTTTGCTGCACTTTACAGCATCACCCAGATGCTTAGACACAGGGGCCCAGCTTTGCATGACTGTTCCTGACTGGAGTCATTGTCTCTGTTTTTTTACTTTGAATGAACCATTTATACTTGTCGGCCATGCTGTGCAAACACGTCTTTTTTTCGTATTCGTTTAAGTGATTATTATTTTTTTTTATCATGGCGTGATTTGTCCCCTGCCCCTCATTTCTCTGCTGAGGCTTTGTGTTATCTCCAGTGATTTTGCTCATTCAGTTATTTCTTATCGTTGTGTCCTGGATCTCACAAGTGAATTCTCAATCCTTGACTCGTCTTCTGAGTTAGGCTGGGGTCACAGGTTCGTATTTTCTCTCATCTGAGAGAATTGGACCGATTATGCTAATCAGACTCTGATCAGAGTGTGAGCCGATTTTTTCGAATGAAGAGAAGATGGAAAAAAAATTCTCAATCTTCTCCATTCTGCCTGTTCGTGAAAATCAAACTGCACTCATATGTCATCCAAGTGTAGTCTGATCTTTTCATTGACTTGTATTGCCAAGTGTGATCTAAATATTGGATGCAAATCGATATTAGAGGAAAATACAGTCGTCTGCACGAGCCCTTAAGCTATGTTACCATGATGAGCTTTTAGTGAGTTTTTGAAGTTGCATATTTTCTGCACCTATTAAGTAAATTAGGTTGAGCTTTTTCCATTGCATTTTTTAGTTCATTTTTTACATGCAGTTTTATTACAATTTTATCACAAATTTGTCTCTTGTTGATACTTCCTGGTATTTGGCTTTAACAAAACCTTATTGATTTACTGATGTGTGGATTACATACATTTTTTACGCATTTCCACTGCGGAAACACACTTAAAAAACAAGTGTGCTTTTTACCTGCAGATTTTTCACATCTACTGCAAGTCTATGGGAAAAATATACACATAAAACTCAGCGTGCCCACGAGAGAAATTGACATGTTGCATATTTGAATCACACATCGCAGGTCAGTTTATGCTAAATAAAACAAGGCACAGCGAGCATGAGATTTCTATAAACCCCATCCACTTTGCTGTAACAATACGACGCTGTGTCTTTGGCTCACGCAGCTTTAAAAACTCACCGAAAACTCATAGTGGCACACAGCCTAAAAAAAAATGTTAAAAAAACGCTGACATGAAGAGCCAAGATTTCCCATGAAATGGATAGGAACTATTTTCCAAAAGCATTTTCCAAGCATTTTTGAAGCGACTTATGGGGATTTTAGAGCGCGTCTGATCCGAAAAAAATCCTCAAAAATCTCTGTATGAACATAGCTAGAGATGAGCGAACCCGAACTTAGACGTGTGGGGTTCGTACTGAACAGTTTATGTCCAGTGCTAAATGCCAAATACTGACTTTTCCCAGAAGTCCGCTGCAACGTTCGGCGTTCCGAGGGAAGTCCAGGAGGAGACAGAGTACGCTCAAAAGTTCATGTCCTCATTGTTTTCAATGTGGCCTGGGTTCTGGTCAAGTTCGGGTACAGTCCAGGACTAAAGTTCGAGTTGGAATAACGTTCAGGTTGGGTACCAGAATCCGTACTTCCACAGTTCCGCTCATCCCGAAGCATAGCCTATGGGAACCTGATGAGTAGAGAAAACACATGTACTACAGAGTTGCATACGCTAATCCCTGATCTGGGACCAAATAACCACTAGTTGTAAAGGGGAAGTGAAAGCTGAAACAATTATCAAAAGCTACCTTTCCAAGCCTTCAGGTAAGGAAGTTCTTTGTCAGGACTGATAACAATTAACCATTCACTATCTAAAAAGCCAGAGTTGCAGAGTGAAGTAATGGCTCTGATAATAAGGTTAGTGAAACAGCAGTCATTTCCCTTTCCACTGGGATCCACAGACGACAAATTACTCATCTCTGTTCTCCAGGCACATGCTGCTGACATGGAATTACCAATGACCTTTAATGACAAGTATTTGGAGTCTGGATGTTAGAGTGAGATGTTAATCAGTGTAGAATGTAAGGCAGGTACAGCGCAGACACACTCATTGTTATAAAGTATCAATGTTAATGCTTAAGTCAAATTACAGATGTCATAAACTAAAATTGCAGCAGTGAACAATTTTCAGGACTTTCTCGTTCATCATGATTAATGGAGTGCGTTTTTTTTCAGCCCACTGACTAATGATAAAAGTGAAGTAGTGTATAGTGTACTGAGAGACTACGGCTAGGAGAATCATTGCCTGGGGAAAAGGGGAAATTGCACTCCATGTGAACACAACATATTTCTATGGTTGTTTGGTTTAGAGAAAACACTTTCAAACTCTCTGTTAGGAAATTCTAAGTCAGTATATGCTGTTATCCCGTATATTCCATGTTCACACTGGAAAAACAATGCTTCCCCACCTCTGCATTTGTTCTTTAGGCCGGGGTCACACTAACCGGTGCAAAATACGGTCCGTAGTTTACAGGCGTAATACGCATGAATGACCCCTAAACAGTGCTCCGCAGGTCATCCGTAAGCAAGGTGTGGTTGCGTATTTTGCGCATGTAAGCATCCGTATGTAATCCGTATGGCGAGATTTTCTTGCCGCCTTGCAAAATGGACATATAATGGAGCCCTATGACAGGGTTTTTAACACAAACCAAAGAATAGATATAGACACATAGGATGCATATATATATATATATATACCCACAAGTCATTGAGAAAAACATATATAAATATATATTTATATTTCACAGAGTTCTTCATAGCAGAATAGCCGCTAATTAAATTGCCGGCTTCTATCAAATCCTTCCCCAACCCGACATGAAATGACACATGGTTTACATTCAGTAAAGCTTTTTATTTCATGTTTTTTAATATGTCCCTGACTAATAATTAGATGAGGGTTTGTGTGCAAAATTTGGGAGTTGTAGTTGTTATTTAAAGGGGTTAATTCGTTTATAAAAAATGCGTGGGCTTCCCATTGCCCTGTAGCGGTGGCGAATGGGTTAATCTAACAAAGGGTTAATGTCACCTGACAATCGAATGGTGACATTAACCCTTTGTTAGATTAACCCACTCGCCACCAATATAGGGCAAAGGGAAGCCCACGCATTTTTTAACAACGAATTAACCCCTTTAAATAACAACTACAACTCCCAAATTTTGCACACAAACCCGCATCTAATTATTAGTCAGGGACATATTAAAAAACATGAAATGAAAAGCTTTACTGAATGCAAACCATGTGTCATTTCATGTCGGGTTGGGGAAGGATTTGATAGAAGCCGGCAATTTAATTAGCGGCCATTCTGCTATGAAGAACTCTGTGAAATATAAATATATATATATATATGTATCTCAATGACATGTATGTATATATATATATATATATGTATTCTATGTGTCTATATCTATTCTTTCTTTCTTTATTAAACCTGTCACTGTAAGTTTACTGTATAGCGCACTGAATTGCCGGCTTTTCTAAAAGACACCTGGTGCGTATTTCTCGCAAGTCACATGTGTGGTCCGTGTGTAATCCGTATTTTTAGCGCACCCATAGACTTGCTTTGTCGTATTACGGGCGTAGTACGCTGACAATCGCAGCATGTTGCGATTGGCACGGACCGTAGAATACGCCGGAGAAATATACGGCTGTTGGGAGCTGCCCCATAGAGAATCATTTGTCCATGTCTAATGCGTGCTTTTAGCGCCTCTCACTCGTCCGTATTCCACGCCAGTGTGACCCCAGCCTTAGGTGTCCTCACAAAAATACACAAACATATTCTGGTCTGATGAGTTTTTGCTGCATTTCTTATGTGTTTTCCACTTTTATTTTCAGTGTGTCTCCAAAGCAGATTTAAAGCACCGTTTTTTAATTCATTTTTTGTTTCAAAGTGCAGAAACCATTACCGTAATTAATAAATGCAAATGTATGGTTGAGGCTATGTGCCCATGTAGCGTTTTATTCCGGACACTAAAAACCAGACTCCTTAACAGAAATCGCGCGTTTTTTTCCCCGCTCGATTTCACCGCGATTTTACCGCGATTATGATTGCGATTTTGCTGCGATTTTTGTGTGCGATATTCAAACAATTTCCAAGCGATTTGAAGCATCACTTGGAAAGTGATTGACAGGTTGGTCACACTCATCAAACATAGTGTTTGATGAGTGTGACCAACTTTTTACTACTAATGCTGCCTATGCGGCATCAGTAGTAAAAGATAGGATGTTAAAATGCTAAAAAAAATAAAAAAATCGGGGTATATTTACCTTCCAGCGTCCCGCGCTGCCATCCCGGGCCTCAGCGTTCCCAGTAATGCCTTGCGAGACCTGTGATGACGTAGTCTCGCGTTGCTATAGCGATCTCGCGAGACCGCTAGAGTCACGTGAGACTACGTCATCACAGGACCTTGCCGCAAGGCATTACTGGGAACGCTTAGGCCGGGAATGCAGCGCGGGACGTCGGAGGGTAAATATACCCCGATTTTTTATTCTTTTTTTTACAGGGGTATGGTACCCAGGGCCTGGAGGACAGTCTCCTCTCCTCCACACCGTGGGTACCAACCGCACATGAGACGCTTAACTTCCCGCATGGTGGGCATAGCCACATGCGGGAAGTAAGCGGTTCTCATGCATTCCTATGGGTGCGGAATCGCAGCAATTCTTTGCGATTCCGCACAAAAGATTGAGCATGCTGCGATTTTTTCCGCGATGTGATTCCGCCGCGGAAAAAAGCACAGCATTAGCACAGCATGTGCGGAATGCCATAGGAATGCATGGGGGGCGTTCTGTACACGATTTTTAAATGTTTTCGCAGTGTTTTCGCGCCGAAAATCGTGGCAAAAACGCTTAAAAATCGCTACGTGGGCACACAGTCTGACTTGCATTTTTTTCAGGCTCCTCATAGAAGCTTATAATAAAAAAAACACATAAAAAAATGCAGCTTAAAGCATTGTTAAATGCTATAAATGCATAGCGGTCATGGAGTTTAATGAAGTCACATCATCTCTGCGAGACTGCATCATTTACACTATGTGGGAACACGGCCTTCAGACTATTTGCAAGATTAGAGATCAACTAAAAGAAGATCTAAGGGTCCCGTTTCACATAGCGACGCACCAGCGATCCCGACAACGATACGACCTGGTAGGGATCGCTGATGCGTCGCTGCATGGTCACTAGTGAGCTGTCAAACAGACAGATCTCTTGTACGATGCAGCAACGATCCGGCGATCCATATAACGACCTCGGCGGTCGTTGGTACCTTGTCACACTGCAGCTATTCTGACGACTCCCGCCTGTGTCCATGAGTTCTGCGTCGCCAACGAGGTTGCTCGTCGGCATCAAACACAGCGATGCATGCTGGCCAGCGGGACACCAACGATCAAAAAATGGCCCAGGACATCCAGCGGGGGGACGGTTGCCGCTATGTGTTACACGTAGTGAGAACGCTGTTGCGTCACAAAATCGGTGACGTTTCAGCGATCTCGCTAACGATCTTATGTTGGACGGGGCCTTTAGTCTGGAGTAAACACATTTTTGTACATTAGACAAACAGATTTTTGATTTCACTGAGCGCTGTGTAATGCATAATTTCACCTATGGTGGCGCTGTAAAGGCATGTAACACTAGTTTCTGAGTCCCCCTAGAGATTAAAGCAGACTGACGGGATCGCAGAAGTGGTACATCCTTTGATCAGTTTCTCACTGGAGAACCTTCCAATAAAACTTCTTCATTCAAATCAAACAGAATGGAAAATTTCAGCTTACAAAACATAATACATTTGGATACACTAATGGATGCTTGACTTGGCTTAGTGTAAGGCCGGGGTCACACTTGCGTGTGTAATGCAAGAATCTCGCGCTAGTCTCTCTCATCAATACCCGTCATTGCTGCCGACACTCGGACCGGAGTGTGCTGCAGCATGTACTTCTATGCAGCCACACACTCCGGTCCTAAGTGCCGGTGGCAGTGCCGGGTATTGATGCGAGAGACGTGCGCGGGTTTCTCTCAAGTGTGACCCCGGCCTAATAGGGACAAAGGGAGTATGCTGCTGTCAGAGACCTGTATTGGCAGCTTTGCTCAGGTGCGAACAAAACGATCGGGCATATTGAAATTCAGCATGCCCGACCTGACTCCTGATTGCTGAACAGGTTCAGTACTTACCCAAAAGTTCAGAGCACACAGTACAATTTTCATAAGTGATAACTGAAGGCATCTTGTTGTGACTTAGAATTGGACATCCACTGACCACTTAGCTGCCATGAGAGACATGCCAGGACAGGGTGATACATTCTCACTGCCATCATACCCAGTGGTGGCAGGAGGTAGTGATGTCAGGGGAGCACCCGATGTGCCTGGCAAAACTTTTTCAGCTTAGTCTTGAGTTATTATTTTAAAATGTCCAGTCCAGAAGCAGTTTTATTATCATACATAGCTTAAAAGTTTCTTATTATGTATGTTTTTTAACATATATATATATATATATATATATTTTTTTTTTTTTTTTTTTTGCTGTATGTCACGTCCTTTTCTTTTTTCCCCGCATTACATATGATTTATTTTGCCTTTGGAGATGTTTACAGTATGTAAAATGACAACAGATACAGTATATTACTTGAACATAAATGATAATTTATTGACATAGAGGAATTTATGACACGTGCAATCTTTAGGGCACACGCTGCGGATTCTGCTGCGGATCTGCAGCGGATTTGGCCCTGCACATCCGCAGCAGTTCCGCATTGTACAGTACAATGTTAGCCAATGGGATTACAAATCCGCAGTGCACATGCTGCGGATTTTTCCGCGCGGATTTTCTGCGGTTTTAAATCCGCATCATGTCAATTCTTTCTACGGATTCCGCAGCGGTTTGTCACCTGTTCCATTGTCCAGGTGTCAATTCGTAGGGAAAAAAACGCTGGCAAATTCGCAGGAAAACCGCAGGTCACTTTACCTGCGGTTTTACCTGCAAATCCGCACGGAAAAATCCGCAGGTGAATCCGCAGTGTGTGCACTCACCCTTAGGGGCACAGGGCCTTTTTTTATTGGTCAGGTTTACAGCTAAACACGCTTTTTTGTCATGCATGTCAAGGGTGGACATACCATTGGTGCAGCCCGACACGGTCCCAAGAGGTAAAGGGGACCGCTCCCAGCTCCACAGCAGCAAGCAGCTTCTGTCACAGACACCTAAGGTCACGTTCAGTATTTGGTGAGTTCTTTACCTCAGTATTTGTAGCCAAAATCAGGAGTGGGACAATCAGAGGAAAAGTATAATAGAGACACGTCACCACTTTTGCATTTTTCACCCACTCCTGGTTTTGGCTTACAAATACTGAGGTAAAATACTTAGCAAATACTGAACGTGTGACTGTGGCCTAAAGGAATGGATTACGATGAAGAAAGGCCACGTGCACACTTGAGTATTTGGTGAGTTTTTTACCTCAGTATTCGTAAGCCAAGTGGTGACGTGTTTCTACAGGTTGGGCCATATATATGGATACACCTAAATTAAATGGGAATGGTTGGTGATATCAACTTCCTGTTTGTGGCACATTAGTATATGGGAGGGGGGAAACTTTTCAAGATGGGTGGTGACCATTTTGAAGTCGGCCATTTTGGATTGCATCTTTATAAATGGCCCACCCAGGTGTATCCATATAAATGGCCCACCCTGTATTATACTTTTCCTCTGATTGTTCCATTCCTGGTCTTGGCTTCCATATACTGAGGTAAAAAACTGACCAAATACTCAGCGTGTAAATGTGACCTAACACTGCAAGGGGGGATCGTTTTCTCTTAGGCCATGTTCACACTTTAAGCATTTGGTGAGTTTTCTTTTACCACAGTATGTGTAAGCCAAAACCAGGAGTGGCTGATAAATGCAGAAGCGGTGACCGTGTTTCTATTATGCTTTTCCTCTGATTGTTCCACTGCTGTTTTTGGCTTACATATACTGAGGTAAAATGCTGGCCAAATATTGAACGTGTGCGCGTGGCCTTAGGCTAGGTTCACATTGCGTTAGGGGCATTCGTTTAACGGATGTGCTAACGCAGATTTAATTTCTGACATCTTTTGTGACCAAGCGCTAACGTATGCGCTAACGCATGGTAGCTTTTCGTCACCAAGCGTTAACCCATACAGGTCTATGCACAGTGAACGCGTCCTGTTGTGAATTCGCTTTCTGGCCTCCCTCTGGTTATTACTGAAGGTAGTGGAGCTGGTCAGAGTGACAGAGGGGTTGCGACTTCTCTTTCTGGACTCCCTCTGGTGGTTACTGGAGGTAATGGAGCTGATCTGATTAACAGAGGCTTGCCACCTGATAATGAGGATGACGATTGGAGATCTGGGGTTTCAGATTGGGATTTAAGACAGCCGACTCCCTCTATCCCTGCTGGTGATTTTCTTCTGCCTCCTGAGGTCTGATGTTTCCAGCTCAGTCCCTGCATGTTCAGCTAAGTGTTCATTTGCTATTCTGTTTGCATTTGATCTGGTTTTGTCTATCTGTTTTGTGTGGGTCAGCCAGCTCCGGCTGGGGCTGTGCTGAATATGTTACTGCTTGTGCCAGTTTGTTTTTGTCCCTTATTATATTGGCCTCTTTTTGCTCTGCTTTCAGAATATACCAGAGTGCTGATATAGTGGGCGAAGTCGTGCCACTTCAGTGTTTTTTGCATCAGACGTGTTGGACTTTTTGCAGGTTTTTCTGCGTGATTGCAGACAGCGTCTTTCCTTTCCTGTCCTGTCAGTGTGGGCCCCATCATTCGCTCAGTCTATTTCCCTGCCTGTGTTTGTGTTTTCACCTTGTCTCACCGACAATATATGTTTGAGGGCTATCTATTCCTTTGGGGTCTGCTCTGGGGCAGTTTAGATTTCCCCTTTTTTGCCTTAGGCTTAGTTAGCTCTCCGGCTGTGCCGAGGCATCTAGGATCATCGTAGGTACGCTCCACGGCTACTGCTAGTTGTGTGGATAGTCAGGGGTCTGCAATCCGCTTAGTTACCAACCTCTCTGGTTTTCTGTGGCTTAGCTTGGGCTTGCTCTCCTCCTTGGTGACCCATTCATAACAGCGTCCATTCGCTGTGCACTAGACCCGATGCACCCTCGGACGCTGCAGACCGCGTTTGAGGATGCGTCATGAAGTAACGCATCATCGCTAACACATGCCGATTTTGGCATGAATTAGGATGCGTTGCTATCATTGCGGGCAATGGGGGCGTTAACGCTTCCGTTACATAGTGTTAGTGCCGCTATGTAACAGATGCCGTCAGCGCATTGCCCACAACGCAATGTGAACCCGGCCTTAGAAGGGCCCTCCTCTGTCTGCATCCACCAGTTATATGTTTATTATATCAGGCACAAATGTGCAGTACAGACCAAAAGTTTGGACACACCTTCTCATTCAAAGAGTTTTCTTTATTTTCATGACTATGAAAATTGTAGATTCACTCTGAAGGGATCAAAACTATGAATTAACACGTGGAATTATATAATTAACAAAAAAGTGTGAAAACAGCTGAAAATGTCTTATATTCTAGGTTCTTCAAAGTAGCCACCTTTTGCTTTGATTACTGCTTTGCACACTCTTGGCATTCTCTTGATGAGCTTCAAGAGGTAGTGCCCGGAAATGATTTTCACTTCACAGGTGTGCCCTGCCAGGTTTAATAAGTTGGATTTCTTGCCTTATAAATGGGGTTGGGACCATCAGTTGTGTTGTGCAGAAGTCCGGAGGATAAGTTTATCCTAATCACCAGCCTCAGAAATCGCAGGTTAACAGTAGCTCAGATTAGAGACCAGGTCAATGCCACAAAGAGTTCTAGCAGCAGACACATCTCTACAACAACTGTTAAGAGGAGACTTTGTGCAGCAGGCCTTCATGGTAAAACAGCTGCTAGGAAACCACTGCTAAGGACAGGCAACAAGCAGAAGAGACTTGTTTGGGCTAAAGAACACAAGGAATGGACATTAGACCAGTGGAAATCTGTGCTTTGGTCTGATGAGTCCAAATGTGAGATCTTTGGTTCCAACCACCGTGTCTTTGTGCGATGCAGAAAAGGTGAACGGATGGACTCTACATGCCTGGCTCCCACCGTGAAGCATGGAGGAGGAGGTGTGGAATGTGGGGTGCTTTGCTGGTCACACTGTTGGGGATTTATTCAAAATTGAAGGCATACTGATCCAGCATGGCTACCACAGCATCTTGCAGCGGCATGCTATTCCATCCGGTTTGCGTTTAGTTGGACCATCATTTATCTTTCAACAGGACAATGGCCTCAAACACACCTCCAGGCTGTGTAAGGGCTATTTGACCAAGAAGGAGAGTGATGGGGTGCTACGCCAGATGACCTGGCCTCCACAGACACCAGACCTGAACCCAATCGAGATGGTTTGGGGTGAGCTGGACTGCAGAGTGAAGGCAAAAGGGCCAACAAGTGCTAAGCATCTCTGGGAGCTCCTTCAAGACGGTTGGAAGACCATTTCTGGTGACTACCTCTTGAAGCTCATCAAGAGAATGCCAAGAGTGTGCAAAGCAGTAATCAAAGCAAAAGGTGGTTACTTTGAAGAACCTAGAATATAAGACATATTTTCAGTTGTTTCACACTTTTTTGTTAATTATATAATTCCACGTGTTAATTCACAGTTTTGATGCCTTCAGAATGAATCTACAATTTTCATAGTCATGAAAATAAAGAAAACTCTTTGAATGAGAAGGTGTGTCCAAACTTTTGGTCTGTACTGTATATTAGCGGTAACAATGATGACCTCTGGATCTTACGGGATTTTTAGATCCACTTTTGACTGATCCAATTAAAACTTTTCCCTTAGCATTGGCGCTGTCATACACAGCCTTTCTCTGTGACCTGTTTTCTTCTGACAGGCGGCCGTTCTGAATCCGTAATCGAGCGCTTGTGACTTTGTACGACATTTGCAATGTAATACTGCTCTGAGGTTATGATGTTATGCATATAAAACGGAGCATACCATTAGCAGACGTGGCAGGGGGTTTGCTCCAAAATGACCTTTTCTTACTGCACGTCTGCGGCTGCCGGATAAAACTGCAGCAGAATGTTACTCGGGCTGTGAAATGCATCTGTCAAGCAGCTACTTGGAAGGCACCATACATTGTAAGGGGAGCGAAGATATTTTTTCTTCTCTCGCATTCCTCAGGCCCCAGACATGAACGCCCAATGCTTCCTGGTAGGGTTTTCTGACTCAGGGGGGAGGGGCAGTGCATTAAGCAAGGCGAGCTAGACATTACAGATAAGGGCTGTACAGCTACAGTATGCTCAACACACGGTTTCCTCTGTAGCTCAGCGATCAGTGTCCATTATTATAATGCTGCAGTGACATGCGGAGCTGGAAGTCCTAATATTTTGCATCTAATAAATAATTGACACAATGCCATGGGTGGTCTGTGCACAGTCTGCAAGTCTGAGCAATGTCAGAGGTAAGTTGCTTTTTGCATTTACAGAACTGTACGATAGAATAGAACATTGAGCAGAATGTGTGCTGAGCAGCGTGCCACCTATAGTGATATAATACTCTGTACAGTGCCCACTATGGGGATATAGTGTAGTGACAGAGGGCAGAGATCTGGGGGCAGGTAATACTCTGTACAGTGCCCACTATGGGGATATAGTGCAGTGACAGAGGGCACAGATCTGGGGGCAGCTAATACTCTGTACAGTGCCCACTATGGGGATATAGTGCAGTGACAGAGGGCAGAGATCTGGGGGCAGCTAATACTCCGTACAGTGCCCACTATGGGGATATAGTGCAGTGACAGATGGTACAGATCTGGGGGCAGCTAATACTCTGTACAGTGCCCACTATGGGGATATAGTGCAGTGACAGAGGGCAGAGATCTGGGGGCAGGTAATACTCTGTACAGTGCCCACTATGGGGATATAGTGCAGTGACAGAGGGCACAGATCTGGGGGCAGCTAATACTCTGTACAGTGCCCACTATGGGGATATAGTGCAGTGACAGAGGGCAGAGATCTGGGGGCAGCTAATACTCCGTACAGTGCCCACTATGGGGATATAGTGCAGTGACAGATGGTACAGATCTGGGGGCAGCTAATACTCTGTACAGTGCCCACTATGGGGATATAGTGCAGTGACAGAGGGCAGAGATCTGGGGGCAGGTAATACTCTGTACAGTGCCCACTATGGGGATATAGTGCAGTGACAGGGCACAGATCTGGGGGCAGCTAATACTCTATACAGTGCCCACTATGGGATATAGTGCAGTGACAGAGGGCAGAGATCTGGGGGCAGCTAATACTCTGTACAGTGCCCACTATGGGGATATAGTGCAGTGACAGAGGGCACAGATCTGGGGGCAGCTAATACTCTGTACAGTGCCCACTATGGGGATATAGTGCAGTGACAGAGGGCACAGATCTGGGGGCAGCTAATACTCTGTACAGTGCCCACTATGGAGATATAGTGCAGTGACAGAGGGCAGAGATCTGGGGGCAGCTAATACTCTATACAGTGCCCACTATGGGATATAGTACAGTGACAGAGGGCAGAGATCTGGGGGCAGCTAATACTCTGTACAGTGCCCACTATGGGGATATAGTGCAGTGACAGAGGGCACAGATCTGGGGGCAGGTAATACACTGTACAGTGCCCACTATAGGATATAGTGCAGTGACAGAGGGCATAGATCTGGGGGGAGGTAATACTCTGTACAGTGCCCACTATGGGGATATAGTGTAGTGACAGAGGGCACAGATCTGGGGGCAGGTAATACTCTGTACATTGCCCACTATGGGGATATAGTGCAGTGACAGAGGGCACAGATCTGGGGGCAGGTAATAGTCTGTACAGTGCCACCTATAATGATATAGTGCAGTGACAGAGGGCACAGATCTGGGGCATGTAATACTCTGTACAGTGCCCGCTATGGGGATATAGTGCAGTGACAGATGGCACAGATCTGGGGGCAGGTAATACTCTGTACAGTGCCACCTATAATGATATGGTGCAGTGACAGAGGGCACAGATCTGGGGGCATGTAATACTCTGTACAGTGCCCACTATGGGGATATAGTGCAGTGACAGGGCAGAGATCTGGGGGCAGGTAATACTCTGTACAGTTCCCACTATGGGATATAGTGCAGTGACAGTGGGCAGAGATCTGGGGGCAGGTAATAGTCTGGACAGTGCCACCTATAATGATATAGTGCAGTGACAGATGGCACAGATCTGGGGGCAGCTAATACTCTGTACAGTGCCCACTATGGCGATATAGTGCAGTGACAGAGGGCACAGATCTGGGGGCAGCTAATACTCTGTACAGTGCCCACTATGAGATATAGTGCAGTGACAGATGGCACAGATCTGGGGGCAGGTACTCTGTACAGTGCCCACTATGAGATATAGTGCAGTGACAAATGGCACAGATCTGGGGGCAGGTAATACTCTGTACAGTGCCCACTATCGGATATAGTGCAGTGACAGAGGGCACAGATCTGGGGGCAGCTAATACTCTGTACAGTGCCCACTATGGGGATATAGTGCAGTGACAGAGGACACAGATCTGGGGGCAGGTAATACTCTGTACAGTGCCCACTATGGGATATAGTGCAGTGACATATGGCACAGATCTGGGGGCAGGTAATTCTCTGTACAGTGCCCACTATGGGGATATAGTGCAGTGACAGAGGGCACAGATCTGGGGGCAGGTAATACTCTGTATAGTGCCCACTATGGGGATATAGTGCAGTGACATATGGCACAGATCTGGGGGCAGGTAATACTCTGTACAGTGCCCACTATCGGATATAGTGCAGTGACAGAGGGCACAGATCTGGGGACAGCTAATGCTCTATACAGTGCCCACTATGGGGATATAGTGCAGTGACAGAGGGCAGAGATCTGGGGGCAGCTAATACTCTGTACAGTGCCCACTATGGGGATATAGTGCAGTGACAGAGGGCAGAGTTCTGGGGGCAGCTAATACTCTGTACAGTGCCCACTATCGGATATAGTGCAGTGACAGAGGGCACAGATCTGGGGACAGCTAATGCTCTATACAGTGCCCACTATGGGGATATAGTGCAGTGACAGAGGGCAGAGATCTGGGGGCAGCTAATACTCTGTACAGTGCCCACTATGGGGATATAGTGCAGTGACAGAGGGCAGAGATCTGGGGGCAGCTAATACTCTGTACAGTGCCCACTATGGGGATATAGTGCAGTGACAGAGGGCAGAGATCTGGGGGCAGCTAATACTCTGTACAGTGCCCACTATGGGGATATAGTGCAGTGACAGAGGGCAGAGATCTGGGGGCAGCTAATACTCTGTACAGTGCCCACTATGGGATATAGTGCAGTGACAGAGGGCACAGATCTGGGGGCATGTAATACTCTGTACAGTGCCCACTATGGGGATATAGTGCAGTGACAAAGGACACAGATCTGGGGGCAGGTAATAATCTGTACAGTGCCCACTATGGCGATATAGTGCAGTGACATATGGCACAGATCTGGGGGCAGGTAATACTCTGTACAGTGCCCACTATCGGATATAGTGCAGTGACAGAGGGCACAGATCTGGGGGCAGCTAATACTCTGTACAGTGCCCACTATGGGGATATAGTGCAGTGACAAAGGACACAGATCTGGGGGCAGGTAATACTCTGTACAGTGCCCACTATGGGATATAGTGCAGTGACATATGGCACAGATCTGGGGGCAGGTAATACTCTGTACAGTGCCCACTATGGGGATATAGTGCAGTGACAGAGGGCACAGATCTGGGGGCAGCTAATACTCTGTACCCCATTAATTCCATGGTGCTGATCAAGTTAAGAGGGTTTATACATGAATATGAAACATATATAAAGCACAGTAAACAAACCAGCAGTGACAGAGTGGTACAGAGAGGGAGAGGACCCTGCCGGTATAAAGCTGCCTGAGAGTTGCAGACCACTGTTTTTTACTAGTAAATCTAAAGAACATTCTACACTTTCACTGTATGGTGAAAGAAAAATTAGAAAGGGACGGGTGCATGTGACATAAAGGGTTAAATAGATTATATCAAACTGTTGCTTTAAAGGGGAAAGCCATTTAAATCCACCCTGTTACACAATATGTTTCTTCTATCTGAGGCTTCAATCTCTCCTGTGTGAGGGTAAGGCTATGTGCACACGCTGCGGATTCACCCGCGGATTTGAATCTGCGGATCCGCAGGTAAAACCGCAGGTAAAATGACCTGCAGATTGCCCAGCGGTTTTCCCCTGCGGTTTGACACCTGGACAATGGAATAGGTGGCAAACCGCAGCAGAAAGTTGAAAATCCGCAGCATGTGCACAGCAGATTGTAAATCCCATAGATTTACATGCTACTGTACACTGTCTGCAGAACTGCTGCAGATCCACAGCGGCCAAATCTGCAGCGGATCCGCAGCAAAGACCGCAGGGTGTGCACATAGCCTAAATGGACTGCGTCTACATATCAATTATACATGACATGTTTAACTTGGTTTCCTTATATGGCTCCCAATATATTTCAGTAGAGGGTGCTTCTTGCCAAGTTTTATAGGTAGAAACGCCTCCATGTGATGGTTTTACTGTTGTATAGAGTGTGGCAAAGACAACAAATATAAATGTGACTAGTGAGCCCTTATGTCATAGTGACTGGCTTATAACATATGTAATGACTTCTTAACAGCTGGTCCCACTAGAGAAAATAAATGATATTTTATAGTTTTCCTTTAATGGATATGCATTTTCACTGTCAACAGCTTTTTGTCTGCGATATTAGTGAGTCAGAAGAATGTAATGATTTTTAGGCTGCTGATTATCTCTGTTGTGTAGTTGGATATTTATGTACAGTATCTAAAGACTATAAAATATATGTACATTCATCCACTCAATGCCGACTTTTATTTCCCATTGACTTGCATTGGGGTCGGGTTTCGGACGAAACTCCGACTTTTTTTGCCCTAGTCAGACCAGTTTCATCTGAAACAAATTTTGTTTCATGAAATCCGATCCGACCAAAGTCGCTCAACTCTATGTTATATGCATTGGTAGTTGTCTTATCTTTGTAGGGTCAAGTTGGTTAGGAAAAGATAATTACTGGTATCTGAGGACAAGCACAAGGAAAGCTAAAGAAACTCTGAGGATCCCACCAAACTCACCTTTTCCCACCTTCATGGGACCCTAAGGCCGGGGGTTACACTTCCAAGAAACTCGCACTAGTCTCGCGTCTCAATACCTGGCACTGCCGCTGGCACTCGGGACAGGAGTATTGAGTGTCTGGTATTGAGATGCGAGACATACTGTAGTTGTAAGATTTTGACGCTGTCTGTAGTCACACCTGACTCTACTATTTGTGGGGAACACTGTGGCTGAGTGGTTAGCACTGGTGCCCTGGGTTCAAGTCCCTCCAAGATCAACCCCTGCAAAGAGTTTGTATGTTCTCCTCTTTTTTCGTGGGTTTCTCCCACACTCCAAAGACATACTGATAGGGAATCTAGATTGTGAGTTACAGTGGGGACAGTGATGATAATATTGTCCGTAAAGCGCTGCGGAATAATATTTTGAAAACAGTTGACATTAAAGAATCCGTAAATTATTTTCATGAACCTCCAGGCTGAGCCCGTCCTGTTTATTTCTGACAACTAGTAATAAACAAGTTGTCAAACAGCATCAAAGAATAAGAGTTTTTCATGTTACAGTTGCTACCCAGTGTAATTATGGACTACAGATGTGGGCCTGAGACTTTCTAACTTTGAAGCTGTCCCTTCACAGACTGTCTGATATAGTTTAAAGGCAAATGACAGCGTCTATTAGGGGATTGCTTTCAAAGTGAAGTAGATGTAGGCTAATAGACTAGGATCTAAGCGAGAAAAAAATGATTCCTGAAAACAGCCGTAAAGTTTTCCATCTTTAAATATTTCCATTTTCATCCAGCTTGGTCTTAAAAATTGGAAAATAAAAATGACAAGTATTGAAGTAACAATAATAAGAATTATAATTGTTATTACTATTCTGTAAGCACGCATGTAAAGAAATTTAGAGAGTTAGATCTAGAACAGTATTTAAGGATGCATAGTATGGCTTTAGTATGGCCTACCTTAGGTTACTTATGTAATTGATAATCCTACCTTGAGCTTCAACAGCATATGCTATGATTTTCATATGTCTCCAGGACATTATGAAGTTTATTATTGCACTTTTTGTGTTTATTTGTTACAAATTTGGTCCAAGGAATGAAGGCCACACAACACCTTGCATTTGTCCATACAGTATGCATAGGATGAGAGAGACCTACACAGACCATATCTGTAGATCAAAATTTAGCTCTTTCCCCGGGAGCATTGTCAGACTCCATTCCCAGCTGGTCCCCATGTGGATGTAAGCAATCAGTAGCTGAGTCCTGGGGAGTCTGCCATCAGGAATCACATTGCTAGAGAATACATGACACAAGATGCTTGTCATTCCTCTTATCGTAATTAACTCCTGTAAAAAAAGCTTATAAATTTATAAAACTGTGACAGTTTACTGTGGACAGTGAGGTATCATTTTATTGAACTTTCTGTCTGCAATCTGATGTCTGCCAGAAAAATCCACATTTTTCTTAATATGCAAATTAGCTGTTAAGATCTATGTGCCGGACATAGTACTGCATGAGAATCTGCCTCCAGAGCTTTAACTAACATGGGACCTTACTAGTGTGAGACATGTAATGACTGACAGCCTGCTCTCCTGACCTACACGTCTCACACTTCTAATTCCCCCTTTCATTTAAAATAATCTTTGTAGGCAGAAGCTATTAGATATCTAGTTATTAACAGCTAATTTGCATATTAGAAAAACATAGATTTCTCTGCAATAAAACATCGGATCTCAGATATCAAGGAATCATTTTATTCAACTTTCCTGCATGCCCATGTAGACAGCTTAGGGGTATTGATCCTTCTGACAGACTCCCTTTAAGTTAGAATTTGTAAAAAAAAGGCCCTTTCATTGTTTGTTTGTTTTTTTCACTTATTGTTAGGACCTCCTCCAATTGAAAAATCCCACTCACCATCCCTTTAAGGGTATGTGCACACGTGTGCAGAAAATTTCTGCATGAAAACAGGACTCCTTCCCAGAAAACTCGCGTTTTTTTCCTGCACGCTTTCCGTGCAAAAAAACACGTTTTTTATGCGTTTTTTTCTGCGCGTCCACAGACACATAGAAAATAGCAAGAAATGTGGAATTTTCTGTTAAATTAATTTATTTGGAAAGTTAAAACATCAGGGTGCATAGAGGACGACATCCGTTTCTCACCAACCAGCGCTTCAACAGGTCCTTGTATGCAAATAAAGTGAAGACGTTTTAAAGCGACTAGTGGTGTCATGCAAACAGTGCTGTCATAAACCCACCCGAGTCCGGCAGGGTCTGACATTCCTATGATCCATTATTTGCAAAGGGAATTGCAGCAGATGGTGCCGGAACACACCGGCACACACCTTTCTCGCATTTAGTTAAAGTATTCAGTTTAACCCTATAAGAACCAGTCAATTTATTTTTTTGTGCTTTTGTTTTTTTCCTCCTCTTATTCCAAGAGCAATAACTAGTTATTTTTCCATGAATATAGCTTGTTTTTTGAAGGACGAGTTGTACTTTTGAATGACACCATCCATTTTGGCATATGATGTAACTGAAAGCCAGAAAAAAAGTGTGGCAAAATAGCAATTCTGCCATAGTTTTTTTTCAATTTTTACTTACAACTTTCATTTTACCGTAAAAATGACCTGGTAATATGATTCCCTGGGGTTAGGAAGATTACAGCAATGCAAAACGCATATAGTTTTTGTTTTATTTAAGTTGTGCCAAAAGATTCAGAAGTTTGTAAAAAAAATTGAAAATATTTGCTTGTGTCGTTATATTCTAACATTCGTAACATTTTCAATTTTTGGGATATGGACCTGTTTGAGGGCTTATTTTTTGTGCCTTTAATTGATATTTTTATTGATATCACTTTGGGATAGGTATGATGTTTTGATCGCATGTTATTACATTTTTTCTGTTGGTGTGGCTGCCAAAAAACCCTAATTTTGGAATTTTTATTTTTTTTCTAATTATGCTGTTTACCGATCGGATTAATTTGTTTTATATTTTGATAGATTGGACTTTTACAAACGTAGCAATACCAAATATGAGTATTTTTTTTATTGTCTTATTTCCTAATTTTTAATTTAGTAAAAGGGGGTGATTTGAACTTTTATATATTTTTTCATTTTTAGATATTTTGTTAAAGAATTATTATTTTTTTTTACTGTATTTGTTAGTCCCTTTAGGGTGCGATCATTTGATTGTGCTATTTACAGCAATCCACAGCATAGCTGTATGTAGCGGTCTTCAATGAACGCTATCTACAGGCTGGTTTTCATAGGAGTACCGTGATGATAGAAGCAGGGGTCTTCAGCAAACCCCTGACTGTCATGGCAACCCATCGGCGTCCCACGATCGCCTCATGGGAGCGCCAATGAGGGCATAGAACAGCATGCCACCTGCCGGCGCATATTATATGCCGCTGTCAGAGATTGACAACCGGAATGAACAGGCCATGGTGTCACATTGCCACATAGCATGTAAAGGTTTTGTTTTTTTCAGTGCTGCCACATTGCTACCTACGACCTATTCTTATTGATTACAAATATGGTTGATTTTTTTTTGTTGCTGGTTGAAAGTCGCCTGTGACTCACTTGTCATTGACTTTAATGCGCGTTGTTTCCAACTACAACTTATGTGCAATCTGTTTGCAAATTGGCTGTTTTTTCTTCAAAAGCAAAGATCTATAATTGTTATGTGGCAGCAAGTTGCAGACAAGACTCTAAGGCTACTTTCACACATCAGGTTTTCGGCGTCAGGCGCGATCCGGCATCGTGCCGGAACGCCGGATCCGGCAAATGTTTCGTAAAACCGGATGTGACGGATCCGGTTTTCTGCCGGATCCGTCTTTTTCTTGACAGACAAAACCGGATCCGTCTCATCCGGTTCATCCGTTTTTCTATCCGTTTTTCGACGGATTACGCCGGATCCGGTTTTTAAAATTGACCCTTGTGGCCTTCCGAACGGGATTGGCTACTGGAAAACTATATATAGCATGTTCCTACAGCCCTTCTTTGACAGGTTGTAGAGGAGAAAGTGCAGGTTGGAGAGAAGAGCAAGTTACTGGCGAAGATGGATGTTGTCATTGGAAATATTTTGAAGAATTTGGCGGATTTTACAGCGGAGGCAAATCGTTTGAGGGTGATTGTTCTGGAGAAGGAGAGAGCGAGACAGCAGCGCATCAGGCATCGTAGACGACGTTTGTGGATCCACCCCATCACAGCCAAGAGAATGACGCGTGGGGTCTATTCTACACTATGCATGGACCTTCGACGAAACCCGGATAAATTTTTTGGATATGTTAGGATGAAAATGGAGAATTTTGATTACTTGGTGGAGCGCATTGCACACCTCATAAGAAAAGCGGACACCTATTGCCGCTTCTCTGTTTCACCCGCAGAGCGTCTGATGGTGACTTTAAGGTAAGCCACATTTATTGGATATGATCGCATCAGAGCACACTTTCACTGCAATCTTGTTGGTGGTAGTTTGTATCTCCAAGTGTTATAGGTCAGTTTTGGTATGTAATGCTGTGATTTAAAACTAATTTATTGTTTTTTAATTCCCCACAGATTTCTTGCAACTGGAGAATCCCTTTCGTCACTGCATTTCCAGTACAGACTCGGGATTTCCACCATATCTGGAATTGTGAAGTACACATGCCGTGCACTGTGGGACTCCTTAGCTGAAGAGTTTTTACCAGAGCCCACAACATAGAGGTGGATTGAAATTGCTGACAAGTTTCAACAGATATGTCAGTTTCCAAACTGCTTGGGCGCTGTGGACGGGAAACATATCCGCATTGTAAAGCCAGCTGGATCGGGATCGGAATATTTCAATTACAAGAAATATTTTTCAATTGTCCTCATGGCCATCGCTGACGCGGAATACAAATTTATTGCGGTTGATATTGGGGCCTATGGCCGCTCCAATGACTCTCAAGTTTTCAAACTGTCTGCCATGGGGCGTAAACTGTATGGAAACACCTTCCAGTTCCCACCACCTAGACCGCTGCCGCAAACATCTGGTCCACCTATGCCATTTGTCTGTGTAGGGGATGAAGCCTTCCAGCTGTCAGAACACCTTTTGAAACCGTACTCTAGCAGAGGATTGACAAGACCAAAACGCATTTTTAATTACCGCCTCACAAGAGCAAGAAGAATGGTTGAATGTACCTTTGGTATTCTGACAGCCAAATGGCGGGTCCTATTGACTGCGATCAACCTCAAGACAGAAACTGTGGACGAGGTCATCAAAGCGTGCGTGGTACTCCACAATTTTGTTATCTGCAAGGAACCCATTTCCATTGAGGACACCTCTGAAGAAACCACCTTGCAAGATTACCATGACATTACCACTAGAAGTTCTGTGACGGTTTCAGTAATGAGGGACAATTTTGCACTATACTTTATGTCACCTCAAGGCAGAGTACACTGGCAGGATGACAGAGTGTGAAAGATTTGTGCCCAACCAAACTTGTGTACCTTCTGTACCAACAGTATATACCTTTGCCAACCAAAGTTGGCTATCTTGTCATGGTCTCTATTTTTAGCTTTAGGCCACAGGTGTGTACCTGGTTGTGTTTTATGCAAAGTATTTCACCTTTTAACAAAAGTTGTGTACATTGTTAGGAAATCACCAACAATAAACACAACTTTTTATTTGAAATACTTTGCTTCAAACACAACCAGGAACACAACTGTGGCAAAAAGCTAAAATTTACCCACAGTTATATACCTAGTTTTGAATACCATTTCACCTTTTAAATACCCTGTTTTTAACCTTTTTCGCCGCAGAAAGAAATGACAGACAACCAGTGTAAAATAATTTAACTTTTATTGAAAAATGTTTTTTTTAGTAAACTTTTTTAAAATTTTAATAAACTTGTTTAATAAAACTTTGAAACTATAAAACTGAAACCATAAAACTGGTCATTTTTATTTAAATACACACATTATAAATCTGTGTAGTGTGTGGTGGAAATACTGCTGTACGGGCTGCGGGACACTTCGACACTGGGAGTGTGGAGAGAGGACTGGGATCGTGGTGGGGAAGGAACAGTTAGAGGTGAAGGTGTGGAAAAAACTACAGAATGGGTGGACATGTGGGAAGCAGAAGAGGTGGTGGGTGGTGGAGTGGAGGGTTGGGCAGGGACTGTAGGAGCAGATGATGTTGATGGCAAGTTGTATGGGGAAGGAGTTTGGTACGGGGCAGGTTGCTGGAAGTGGGGAGATGTCTGGTACGGGGCAGGTTGCTGGAAGTGGGGAGATGTCTGGTACGGGGCAGGTTGCTGGAAGTGGGGAGATGTCTGGTACTGGGGAGGTTGCTGGTACTGGGGAGTTTGCAGGTACTGTGGAGGTTGCTGGTACTGGGGAGGTTGCTGGTGCTGGGGAGGTTGCTGGTGCTGGGGAGGTGGATGGTGCTGGGGAGGTGGATGGTGCTGGGGAGGTGGATGGTGCTGGGGAGATGGATGGTGCTGGGGAGGTGGATGGTATGTAATAGGAGGGGGAGGATGGAAAGTGGCTGGAGGTGGATGGTATGTAATAGGAGGGGGAGGATGGAAAGTGGCTGGAGGGGGTGTAGATGTAATAGGAGGGGGAGGATGGAAAGTGGCTGGAGGGGGTGTAGATGTAATAGGAGGGGGAGGATGGAAAGTGGCTGGAGGGGGTGCAGGTGGAGGAACTACTGTGGTGGGAGGAGGAGGTTGGGAGGTAACTTGCTGAAGAGCAGCGTGGCATGAATGCATTACATGCATCTGCAGGGCAGGAGAGAGCGTTTCCATGCGCTCCACAACAGACCTGAAAAAGGTGTGGTTTGGCGAAGATCTTGCTTCTGAATGCATGGTTTGCAGAAGTGTCTTCACCTCCAGAATGCTGGAGTTGATCTGCTGATAGCCTGCGGAGATTTGCTCTGACAAGACTTTTAGACAGTTCTGGAAAGATGCATTCAGATGCAAGAACTCTGGCGCATAAGTCTTTTCCTGACCCCTCTGCCGCTGCCGCCCAGTACCCGCAGGTGTACTAGAGGTGGCAGGGGCAGAAGGGTGGGGTAAAGGGAAAGCGATCTCCTCACCAGCAGCTTCATGTAATGTAGGCGGCCACGATGCTCCTGTGCTGGTGGATGGGACAGATGGGTCGAATGTGTGGGAAGGCTGGGAAGGTGCAGATGTACCGGGGCGGTCGAAGTGTCCCTCGGTGCCGGTCTCCTCAGGGATCGCCTCAGAAGGGTTCAATCGTGCAGGCTCCCGAGTGCTGCTCACCGTGCTGTGGAATAAAGAGAAAAAAAAACAATTAAAATACTGATATGGTATGGCCCTGGCTGAAAAAAAATTTACATCTAACATTTTTTTTCACATGTGGTGTGTAATATTTACCTTCTGGTGACCATTGTTTCCCGGAGGAACGACAGGGCTTCTGCGTACTTGTACTTGCTCCTGCGTCCTCCAGATCCACTCGGGGCCCGCATCTCTTTATTGAACTCCTTCTTGAAACGATCCCTCACAGACCGCCACCGATTCACAATTCTGTTCCCTGAAACGAGAAAGGAGTGGTTAGTATACAACATCAGTGTTTCCCAAACTCCAGTCCTCATGGTCCCCAGGGGTCATGTTTTCAGGATTTCCATAGTAAATATAAATCCTGAAAACATGATCCTTGGGGACCACGAGGACTGGAGTTCGGGAAACACTGGTTTACATCAAGCAACCGGTACTGTATATACTTACGCTCTGTAATCTGGGCCCGAACATCGAGGTCCTCCCAGCGGCCCACAAGGAGCGAACAGATTTCCTCCCAGAGTCGTCGGGTAACGATAAGGTCAGCGTGGCGGCGGTCAGCCATATTCCAGAGCGGCTCCCTTTCTCTGACGAGATCGATGAGGTGGTCCACATCGAGTCCTCCATCCTCACCGTCAGAGTCGGGAGCACGCTGTGAAGGCTGTTAAAGAAAAAGACAAAAATAACATAATTAGCCTCCACATAAGAAATGAAATAAAAAGTGCAAAAAAACAAAGCAAAAATATTTATACTTACACGCTGGTGACCGCCGCTTTGCTGTCGCCGACGACCCTGGGAGGCACTGCGAGGACCTCTTGGCCGAGCACCAGATTGGGAAGACTAGAGAAGAAAACAAAAAATGTTATGTCTTTGGATGTAGGCATTTGTTTGCTGTGTGTGGTCTGCAGAACATTGTTTTCTATGTGTTGTGTGTAGTGTGATGTTGTGTTTCTGCGTTTGATGCAAAAAACTTACCAATTGTGAGCCCACTTCAGGTGTCTGTCCACCCCTTCCTTCTTCTTCTGGGAGCTCCTCTTCATCTTGTGATTCCTGTTTTGAAATAAAAGGCAATGAATAGACATATATTACAGAGAAGATGGATTTTGGAAATAAAAACTTACCGTCAAATGCTGACGATGCGAGGGAGGGCTCCCAGAAGATGATGTGCTGTCTTCCTGGTGGCCACACTCCATGCCTGTGGGTGGTGTTCCAGCTGCTGCCATTGCTGCTGCTGCTGCTGCATCTATTGGGCGGCTGTTGAATAAAGAGAAACAAAGGGCCAATGAATATCTTGATATTCAATAGCCCTAGTTTGGAGGAATGGGTGATTTGATAATTACCGTCTCTCATCTGCTGCTGGCCTCCCCTCCTCAGCATGTTCTATTTGCTGCTCCATTTGGGGTGGTGGTGGTGCTGCAGTGGTCTCCTGCCTTCTCCTGCTTCGCTTGGTTGCTTTCTTGGGTGGCATGTTGGGTGTGGCTGTGGGTCCCACTGTCTTGCTTTTATATATGTCTTGTGGGCAGAGCTACTGAGCATGCTCAGACCAAAAAACCGTATCCGGCGCATTGCGGCGCTCATAGGCTTTCATTGTGTGAAAAAGCCGGACGCGCCGGATCCGGCGTGTCCGGCTTTTTCGCCGGAGACAAAAAACGTTACATTAGCCGTTTTTTCCAGACGCCGGATTGCGACACATTGCCGGATCCGGCGAAAACCGGATGAAACGCATGGCCATCCGACGCGATCCGGCGCAAATGCAAGTCAATGGGGGGGAAACCGGATCCGGCATTGCATTTCGCCGGATCCGGTTTCTGTCAAAAGCGCCGGATCGCGCCTGACGCCGAAAACCTGATGTGTGAAAGAGGCCTAAAATGTTTTTGGTTGCGCGACACATGTTGCCTCGTAGTTCTAGCCTTAGAGCCAAAGGCAAAACCTATAGTTTAAGATCTGTTTCTCTATTTTGTTTCAGAAAGAGAAAAATTGAATTCATGTTCATGTAGAACAAAGAGTCCTGCATGCTGCGCTGTTTCATTTAAAAAATAGATGTAAAAAGGATACTGGACAAATCACATTATACCTGTAGTCAAGATGCCCCTCTGCTTCACTCTGCATCCGTTTTGAAACAGAATAATTTTCTATATAAATTACGGTATGTTTCTGTGTTCCGAAAATAGAAAAGAGAAAAGGAACCCAGAATTACAAATATAGTGGTTTTTGAAAGTTTGTGATCTCTTCAGAATTTTACATATTTCTTCATACATTTGCCCTAAAACTATATCAGATTTTCATACAAGTTGATAAAGAAAACCAAATCAAACCAAACAAATGAGGCAAAATATGTTTTTGTCATTTTTTTAAATTTGGAAAATGGTTCAATATCACATTTGAGAGTGAAAAAGATATGTGAACCTTGAGGATTTTCAGAAAAGTTACTGTAAATGCTAAATTAGAGTCTGGTATTTTCAATCAGTGGAACAACAATCGGTTGTTATTGGGCAAACTATGTTAGGGCCTCTTCACATGTCCATTTTTTATGTCTTTATGCGGTCTATTTTTTAAGGACCGCAAATACGGACACATGCTGTTGCGCACGTGTCTGGTTTTTCAAACAGGCTGTGTGTCCATGTGAAAAACCCGCGGACATGTCCTTTTTGTCACGTACCATGGATGAAATGCATGCTGCACACGTGCACACTGATGACACACGAATAATATCCATGTGTCATCAGCATGACACGTTCTGGCACCTGCAAAAAAGCAGTACAGTTTCGCTGTACCCTAAACTCATCATTGTCTCTTGGTCTCTCTGTGATCAGCGAGACTAGGCAACACTGAGGGGAGTTGTAGCCAGCTCACAGTGTGTGTGTATGGTGTACTAAATAAATAAATTTAAAAAATGGCGTGGGATCCCCCTTCCTTTTCTTAACCTGCTGAGGGAAAGCCAACAGCTGGTGGCTGATGTTAGTATTCTGAGAAGGGGCCAATGGCAGTAAAGGTTCCCAGCATATTAATAACAGCTCACAGCTGTTTGCTTAGCCTTCACTGATTATTATAGGGGGAGTTAAAAAAAATGACATTGGGTCCCTCCTACAATTACTAACCAGCATAGGCTAAACAGACAGCTGCAGGCTGAAATTAATAGGCTGGGATGGGGCCATGGATATTGGCCCCCTCTTAGACTAAGAACATCAGCCTTCAGCCACCCCAGAAATGGTGCATTCATTAGTTGCTCCAATTCTGGTGCTTAGCCTCCTCTCTTATCACTTGCTGTGGTGCAGTGGCAAGTGAGGTAATGGTTATGTTTTTGATGTCAGCTGATTTATATTCGCTGACATCAAGCCTAAGGGTTAGTAATGAAGAGGTTTCAGACAGCCCCATTACTAACCCCATAGTCAAATTTAATAAAGACAAAGAGAGAGTAAAATCCTTTAATTTAAATAAAACCTCCCCAATCCTATTTTATCCATTTAGTAATCAAAAAATAAAGAAGCAAAGTTATACTCGCCTTTCTGCTAATAATCCATTAATGCTCATGTCCCATAGCGATCTGGATGGTTTGGTGAGCGGTGACATATCTATATGATCGCATATGACAACCACCTTCCAGCAGGAGTAGGACAACAATTTCCAGCTATCATTCTCTTGAATCCTTGACCTGAAGATGACCATAATTACTACTATTTCAAATCATTTGTAGCCATTTTACTTATGCTCCTCCAGGGCCAGCCCGAGAGATTACGGCGCCCTAGGCGAAACTATTTTGTTGCGCCCCTACTATTCTTGGCAGTAGATGAAAACTTGGGATATAAATTTAGGAGCAAAATAAACCACAACAACAATGATTAATTAACTCTCTCCTAACTCTTTAATCTTCTGAGAAGTTGTATAGGACATACAAAGTAATCAATAACACAAAACAAAAACGACCATAGGTAATTAAAATTTTTGTTTCCTTGCCTTTTTTTTGAAAAGGATGACACTAAGTCACCGAGATTAATTTGTTTAGCAACTTCAGATTCTATCGAAATTGTTGCCAACCCAACCAACCTCTCTTGCGTCATATTTGCCCTTAAATATGTACACTTTTCTTTCCATCCCTAAAACTTTTTGCCTTTTGAAAAGATTTTTTATAATTTTTTCTATTTTTTCTCTGGCGCCTCCTTTGGGTCGGCGCCCTAGGCGGCCGCCTAGTTCGCCTATACGATCGGGCCGGCCCTATGCTCCTCTCCTACCTGGCTTTCTACATACCCATATTTCCACTCTTCTGGTTGGTACCTTTTGCCATACAATTTCTCTCACCCTTGAAGGGGTTCTTTGGAACTGTGACATTGATGGTCTATACTTTGGATAGGATATGAATGTTCGATCATTGGTGATGGGGGTGTATGACCACCTTTGATGTTTTAATACAGTAGCCACATTGGCTCATCCATACTAGTGGCTGTGACTAATACTGCTGCTCTACCCTTTATTGGGCTGATCACCATCCATTAAAAACTGAAGGCCTTTTATAAGAGTAAGTTAAAGTCCCTTAAAACCTCTTTATCTCTGTACTCCAGCTCTGGTGGGTTCATTTTTTTCAAGTGAACATGCAGTTCTTTTTTTCAATCCATTTTTTTTTTTATTTTCAAGAGAAAACTTTTAAGTGACCAGTCGGCCTCTTTATGCAATGCATAATCTGTAGGAATAAAACAACTGCTCATGGGTTATTTTGAATGTTTATTTTGGGAGACAGAAAAAAAATGATTTGGATCCAGACCTACAATTTTGTGTGATTGTTTTAACACTTCTCCAAAATAGCTCATGAATACTACTTGGGAAAGTTGAGCTGTCAGAGCAGTAAATGATGTCATGTCCAAAATTCTTTACACTGAAAACACTGGCTGGTGGCAGCATGAGGACCATCTGGCCTTTGGAATCTGCAGATTTCCCTTTCTATTTTGTATATCACTTTTAGCCCTTTTTTTTTCTCAGATCAGAACCCACAACAATACCCTATATTTTGATAGTTTCAATTTCCTATGGGTTCAACTGATGGTCAAGGCAAAGCATTCTTCATTTAGCTGCATTTTTTAGACATCCAAATTTCTTATTCTTCTTAGGCTAAATTCACACAAGCATATAAAAAGTGTTTTCATTCAGAAAAAAAACATGTTTTTCCATCTGTATTGTCGGCCTTATGCCATCCATATGCAATCTATGGTATATTGCATTTGTATTGATATATCAGCACAGAATACGGTTTACAACACTAAAAACAGTTTTTTAATTATGGCAAAGTATCTATAAATCGGAAGCTATATCAGTGACCCATTTTGTATCTGATTTTTTTTGCACACTCATAGACCTGAATACGCCTCAAGTTTCTTTCTAAATATGGCTAGTCCATGCTGCAATTTTTTTGACATTTGAAATATATAAAAAAATCAGTCATTTGAGTAGTCCAATCTTATAACATTGGTCTGAGTGCTGTCAGTTTTTTGCATGGATAGCACGCAAACCGAAAATACGGTTGTATGAATGTAGCCTCAATCTGATAAATACTACTAATAAAAGACAGCTTCATCAGGAGAACATGAAGTCCCCTGGTTCTCACCAAATAATCTCTATTAAAATGTTCTACATATCTCAATTCTGGTATTGGGGACAACAAGCAATTGTGCCTTGTTTCTACCACTTGTATCTCTACGCACTGTTATTGCTTGCTAACAAATAGTGAGGATTAAGGGGTCAAAAATGCTGAGCAATGGCCATACACATTAACAGCTTATCAGACAGAGAACTCAGCATAAAATAAAATTTAGAGTGTTGTCTAGCATATCATATTGATGACCTATCTTCACGATAGGTCATCAATAACAAATCAGGTGGGTGTCAGATGTTGGTCCTCCATTGACATGGTGTTAATGAATTATCTTAAGGCTAGGGTCACAGGATCATTTTCTCACCATCTGCGAAAATTGGTCCGATTATGCCTCTGAAACGCTGATCAGAGTTTGAACAGAATGTGATCAATGTGGGATCCAATTTTCCCTGATGGCACTCGTCCGATTTAAACCGTTGTGTGCACGAGCCCTTAGGGTAGGTCACCAATATTATATGCTCGGACAAACTCTTGAAGTTTCATAGCCAGTTTCAAAACCGGTGGTTAAATACACTGTATGAAGTTACTGCGGGTAACTAAGCGGCATGCGTCGCTTGTTACCCGCGTGCCGCTGTCCTGATCGCTGCTGAGATCTGCCTGTTTGGCAGCTCACCAGCGATCATGTAGCGACACACCAGCGATCCTGACAAGTTCATATCGTTGTCGGGGTCGCTGGTGAGTCGCTATGTGTGACGGGGCCCTTAAAGATAGCATTTGGTAGTGTATGTGTGAGGCACTGCGACATTTACTTATGTATTGTTTATTTTTGCATTTTCTTTTGTCTTTGTCCTGGGTTATGACCTAATGGTTCTCTACAGGCACAACTGCACAGCAGGCCTGTGTTATATCCCAAGAGCGTAATAAACGACTCAGCGAGATGACATTTATCCACTGAGAAGAATCACAGAAGAAATCCACAAAAGAACAAAAAAAAATCATAAAAGTTTCAGGGCAGCATGTTCAAGGCAATAAACTAAAGTCAACTGAACTTGGAAAATCCATATTTTCATTTTATGTCCCAGCCTCCTATTGCTCTGGCTAGTTGACTGTCTGCCTCTACAATAGTTTACTGTCATAAGTCATTATTACAGCAGACAGTGTGCGATGATGACTCTCATATGCCTATCATCTGATGTAAAAATAGCCGCATAAGTTGCCTGTATGAAGCTTGTAGACTGCACAATTTAGTAATCCATTTATTTATTTTTAACCCTAAATTATAAAAGAATCCACTTTCCTACCGAGGATGTTCTATATGCAGATATCTTTTACTTCAGTTGAAAGATGTTTAAACAGGAAACTGCAGCTGGGTAACCCCCTGTTTAGTAAAAATACACCAGGGTGGGCAGAGGTTACCGTCACTTTTTTTTCCATTATTTATAAGAGACAATGCAAGAAAAATAAGGGTCCCTGTTAGCACCAAAGCATGACTTTTAGGACCCAGTGTTTTCAGGTATATATACATACTGTACATAAAACATAATTGGTTTAAAGATATAAAGTATATTTTATAAATTATAAAATACTCACTGCAGCAGCGTAGCTAGGGGTTTTGGTTCGGGGGGGACGAAACTTCTCAGTGGGCCCCTATCCTGATAACCCTGATTACAACTATGGTGGCGCACCCTAATAGTAGATGTAGGAGAACCTCAGCAGATGACCAGGCTGTTACTGAAAATAATCTCAGACCAACTCTGATATTACAGCCATATAGTGACCATATAGTGGTAGAGACCAGTCCTGAAGCACATATAGGAGATGGCAGTACATTTATATATAGTGACTTACAGATGACGTTCGTTCTTGTGGAGTCATGCACTTTTTGAGTCTTTTCCAACTGGTGCAGACCAACATGACAACTTCTCCAGCCAGGACTCGGCTGCAAAAATTACAACACACATTTGACTTCTCATATATAGCCTCCATATATTACAGTAATGCACTTCCCATAGGCCCTTATATAGTATAATGCACTCCCCATGAGACTTCATATAGTATAATTCACTCCCAGTAGGCCTCTTTATAGTATCATGCACTCACTTAGGCCTCCATATAGTTTAATGCACTCTCTATAGACCTCTATATTGTATAATGCACTCCCCATAGGCCTCTATATAGTATAATGCACTTCTCATAGGCCTCTATATAGTATATTGCACTCCCCATAGATCTCCATATAGTATAATGCACTTCCCATCGGCTTTCATATAGTATAATGCACTCCCCATAGGCCTTCATGTAGTATAATTCACTCCCCATAGGCCTATACATAGTATAATGCACTCTCCATAGACCTCCATATAGTATAATGCACTCTCCATATGCCTCTATATTGTATAATGCACTTCTCATAGGCCTCTATATAGTATAATGCACTCCGCATAGATCTCTATATAGTATAATGCACTACCCATAGGCCTATATATAGTATAATGCACTCCTCATAGGCCTCGATATAGTAAAATGCACTACTCATAATTCACTTTATAGTATAATGCACTCCCCATAGGCCGCTATATAGTATAATGCACTCCCCATAGCCCTCTATATAGTATAATGCTGTCCCCATAGGCCTTCATATATTATAATTAACTCCCCAAAGGCCTCTATATAGTATAATGCACTCCCTTTAGGCCTCTATATAGTATAATGAATGCCCCATAGGCCTCTATATAGTATAATGCACTCCCTATAGGCCTCTATATAGTATAATGCACTCCCCATAGCCCTCTATATAGTATAATGCACTCCCCATAGGCCTTCATATAGTATAATTCACTCCCCCATAGGCCTCTATATAGTATAATGCACTCCCTTTAGGCCTCTATATAGTATAATGAATGCCCCATAGGCCTCAATATAGTATAATGCACTCTCCATAGACCTCCATATAGTATAATGCACTCTCCATAGGCCTCTATATTGTATAATGCACTTCTCATAGGCCTCTATATAGTATAATGCACTCCACATAGATCTCTGTATAGTATAATGCACTATCCATAGGCCTATATATAGTATAATGCACTCATAGGCCTCTATATAGTAAAATGCACTACTCATAGGTCACTTTATAGTATAATGCACTCCCCATAGGCCTCTATATAGTATAATGCACTCCCCATAGCCCTCTATATAGTATAATGCAGTCCCCATAGGCCTTCATATATTATAATTAACTCCCCATAGGCCTCTATATTGTATAATGCACTTCTCATAGGCCTCTATATAGTATAATGCACTCCGCATAGATCTCTATATAGTATAATGCACTACCCATAGGCCTATATATAGTATAATGCACTCCTCATAGGCCTCGATATAGTAAAATGCACTACTCATAGGTCACTTTATAGTATAATGCACTCCCCATAGGCCGCTATATAGTATAATGCACTCCCCATAGCCCTCTATATAGTATAATGCTGTCCCCATAGGCCTTCATATATTATAATTAACTCCCCATAGGCCTCTATATAGTATAATGCACTCCCTTTAGGCCTCTATATAGTATAATGAATGCCCCATAGGCCTCTATATAGTATAATGCACTCCCTATAGGCCTCTATATAGTATAATGCACTCCCCATAGCCCTCTATATAGTATAATGCACTCCCCATAGGCCTTCATGTAGTATAAGTCACTTCCCATAGGCCTCTATATAGTATAATGCACTCCCTTTAGGCCTCTATATAGTATAATGAATGCCCCATAGGCCTCAATATAGTATAATGCACTCTCCATAGACCTCCATATAGTATAATGCAATAATGCACTCTCCATAGGCCTCTATATTGTATAATGCACTTCTCATAGGCCTCTATGTAGTATAATGCACTCCACATAGATCTCTGTATAGTATAATGCACTACCCATAGGCCTATATATAGTATAATGCACTCCTCATAGGCCTCTATATAGTAAAATGCACTACTCATAGGTCACTTTATAGTATAATGCACTACCCATAGGCCTCTATATAGTATAATGCACGACCCATAGCCCTCTATATAGTATAATGCAGTCCCCATAGGCCTCTTTATAGTATAATGCACTCCCCATAGGCCTCCATACAGTATATTGCACTCCCCTTAAAAAAAGATACAGTACCTCTCCTCCTCGTTCCCCCGCTGCTCCGAGCACCCACACATCTCAGAAGAGCGGGCGCCATGTAGTGATGTCATTGCGCCTGCTGTGAGTGTCTGAGTTGGAGCCTGCATCAAAGGGGGGGAACGACACAACATAAATATACGTCATATGTCGTGAAGGGGTTAAAAGAAGCTGCTCGCATAGATCAAGTACTACAAGCTGTCACTGAAACTATTGTTCACTCTTACAATACTTTTATGGCTAAAGTCACCAGAACTGAACTCCCTTGCCTCATTGATGTCTATATGTTTATATAGGGCAGTGTTTCCCAAATTACAGTCCCCACGGCCACCAACCATTCATATTTTTGGGATTTCCCTAGTATTGCACAGGTGAGAGAACCTGTGGCCAATTCTGGTGCCTTATTAATAATTTAATCACCTGGCAATACTAAGGAAATCCTGAGAACATGACGTGTTAAGGGACAGTGAGGCCTGGGGTTTGGGATACGCTGGCATATGTTATAAGTAGAGGGGTTTTGATGATGAGAAAAGAAAAAAATAGAACTATATAGAAGAATTCAGATTTTTTTTCACTGTACTGAATAATTTATTTAAACCCTAGCATCAATCCCTGCTTCTAAAACATATGTCTCATTCCAAAGTGTATTATCCCTATGATGTCATTACCAATGATTTTATGCTTCGTGTTACTCTTGGATTAGCTATTGCATTCGCTTTCACTGGCACAGGTGAGAATCCATCTACAATATGCATGATTTGTCCTGATCATCCTAATGAAGCTTTGCATATTTTACTTGCATATTTCAGTACAAGCAATAATGGCAAGCTTAAGTTACTGAATTATCCCCATGTGATTGCACAAGCTACAATGAAATGTGACCTTCAGCTACAAGTAGGAATTGTGTCCACAGAAATCTGGAGACTGTTGACACCGGACCGGATCTTATGTTTGCTTATTGAGTTAGTAATAACATGAGAAGACAACATGTACAGGTGTCTTTATTTTCATTGATGCAATTAAATATTACAGTTTGTTAACTTCTTACCCAATACCGAGGCATCTATAGAGAACCTCACACATAGAGAGGTTACATGGAGAGGTTAGTTAAGAAGCACTCTAAATGTTTATGGTTTAACGCTATGTAAATATTTACCTAGTGTAGGTGCATAAATATAGTCACTGATCAACATCTTTCACAGTTTTCAACCTCTCCAGTCCAGTTGGAAGAATGTCTCAAGTGGGGTACCACAGGGCTCTGTCCTGGGCCCTGTATTGTTCAACATCTTTATCAACGATTTAGATGAAGGAATTGAGGGTAAACTGATAAAATTTGCTGATGATACAAAGCTAGGAGGGTTAGCTAATACTAGAGAAGAGAGAGAGAGGATTCAAAAAGATATAAATAAACTGGAGAAGTGGGCAGCAACTAACAGAATGGTTTTTAACAGGGAAAAATGCAAAGTACTACATCTGGGCAATAAAAATGAAAAAAGCATATATAGAATGGGAGGAATAGGGCTAAGCAACAGCACATGTGAAAAAAACTTGGGTATACTAATAGATCACAGACTGAATATGAGTCAACAGTGTGATGCAGCAGGAAAAAAGGCAAATGCAATTCTAGGATGTATTAACAGAAGCATACAGTCTAGATCACGTGAAGTCATTATTTCCCTCTATTCCTCTTTGGTCAGACCTCATCTGGAATATTGTGTCCAGTTTTGGGCACCACATTTTAAAAAAGACATCAACAAACTGGAGCAAGTTCAGAAAATAGCAACCAGAATGGTGACCGGTCTGCAAACCCTGTCTTATGAGGAAAGGTTGCAGGATTTGGGATTGTTTAGTTTGCAAAAGAGAAGACTGAGAGGAGACTTAATAGCTGTCTACAAATATCTAAAGGGCTGTCACATTGTAGAAGGATCAACTTTATTCTCATTTGCACAAGGAAAGACTAGAAGCAATGGGATGAAACTGAATGGGAGGAGACAAAGATTAGATATTAGAAAAAACTTTTTGACAGTTAGAATGATCAATGAGTGGAACAAGCTGCCACGAGAAGTGGTGAGTTCTCCTTCAATGGAAGTCTTCAAACAGGCTGGACAGACATCTGACTGGGATGATTTAGCGAATCCTGCTTTGAGCAGGGGGTTGGACCAGATGGCCCAGGAGGTCCCTTCTAATTCTACGATTCTATGATTCTATGATTCTTCTTTGTCACGTGATGACTATTCTGATTTTCCAGCTCACGGTGAAATTTATGTATGAGTCAGAAGTCGCTTTTATGATGAAAAGCCTAGGGACCTGAATCTCATGCTCCATAGGATCACATTCTAATAGCGACTTCTGGCTCATTCATAGAGGCCAGTGTGATCAGGAAAGTTGTAATTTTAGTCACGTGACTCAGAAAAGGACCAGGGAGGTGCTCGAAACTGGGGAAGACTGCGATCGGTTAATATGTTAGTACACCCTTTCTATGCTACATATACAGCTCTGGTAAAAATTAAGAGACCGCTGCACAGTTTTTTAAAAATCAGCTTCTCTACATGTCTGACAGCCATTCCATTCCAGTGTTAGCTGAATTCCAACCAGAGTACACCTCATTCTACTTAATGTGCTTCTGATTAGGTGATCACTTGAACCAAACCTTATTTAACCAAGGAAAGTATAAAAACCCTGCTGTGGTGTTCACAATCATCTTGCAATAGGACAAGCTGGATGACAAAACAAGTGCTAGTAATATCCCAAAAGTAATAGGAATGAAAAATAACTTTTATCCATGCCAAAGAAGTTGAAAAGAAAAGTCTTGAGTGAGGAAAAGTAGGGCTCAATTTTGGTTTTACTAGCAAAGGGATACAGTGAGCGTCATGTAGCTTCCATCTTTAAAATTTCTAAGATGACGGTCCATTACAACAAGGTCAAGCAGCAGTCAAGCAGGGCAAAAACGACTCTCCACTGACCGGGATGACCGTCAAATTATTCAAATCTCACTCAGCAACCGCAGGATGACATCAAGTGACCTACAAAAGGAATTGCAAATGGAAGCTGGGGTAAAGTGTGCGGCAAGAACAGTTCATAGCAGGCTCCTAGAGGCAGGGCTCAAGCCATGTAAAGGTAGAAAAACACCTTTCATCAATGAGAATCAAAGGAGAGCCAGGCTGAAGTTTGCCAAAGACCATAAGGATTGGACCATAGAAGACTGGAGTAAGGTAATCTTCTCTGATGAGTCTAATTTTCAGCTTTTCCCAACACCTGGTTGTCTAATGGTTAGACAGAGACCTGAAGAGGCATACAAGCCAAAGTGTCTTGCACCCACTGTGAAATTTGGTGGAGGATTGGTGATGATCTGGGGATGCTTCAGCAAGGCTGGAATTGGGCAGGTTAATCTTTGCGAAGGACATATGAATCAAGCTGCATACAAGGTTATCCTGGAAAAACAGTTGATTCCTTCTGCTCAGAAGGACTGTTTTTTCCAGCAGGACAATGAGCCATGCCACACAGCTAGGTCAATCAATTTGTGGATGAAGGACCACCACATCAAATCCCTGTCATGGCCAGCCCAATCTCCAGACCTGAACCCTATTGAAAACCTTTGGAATGTAATCAAGAGGAAGATGGATAGTCACAACCCATCAAACAAAGAAGAACTGCTTAAATTTTTGTACCAGGAGTGACATAAGGTCACCCAAAAGCAGTGTGAAACACTGGTAGAAAGCATGCCAAGATGCATGACAACTGTGATTAAAAATCATGGTTATTCCACAAAATATTGATTTCTGAACTCATCCTGAGTTAAACCATTAGTTAAAACATTAGAATTGTTGTTTCTGAATGATTATGAACTTGTTTTCTTAGCATTATTTGAGGTCTGCAAGCACTGCATATTTTTGTTGTTTTGACCATTTCTCATAGACTGAAAATAAATACAAAATTTAGTGCTTGAAAATTCGAAGACATGTTGTCAGTAGTTTATAGAATAAAAGAGCAATTTACATTTTACTCAAAAATATACCTATAAAGAGAAAAATCAGACAAACTGAAAATTTTGCAGTGGTCTCTTAATTTTTGGCAGAGCTGTATATTCAAGCAGGGTTAGCCCATACAAATGTTAATGGGAGTAATTCTTTAATGTGTCAAGTCATTTAGGTCAATAGAGGGACCCCACTGGGCTCATTTAAGCTAGGTACACACTGAGTCTGTGCTCACTGTCAGATACATATACTTAGGAGATATGAACTCGACAATGGTCTCGGTCAGAATGGACATACATACACCATAGGGAACCATTTACAAAAACGTATACTGCATGGCATACTTTTTTTTGCAGTGTCCCTCTATGTAGGAAAGTAAAAATAAAACTATGCATGTGGAAACCTGCCAGATGGAAGCCAAAAAAAATCCACACATTTGGCATCTGGCTGGTAAATGGGGGACTACGAGGACATTACAATATGTGTTGGAAAAAGCTCTCATCCTCTACTGTAGGCTGGGTAACAGACGCAATGTGCACTTGTTGTTTCCAGTTGTTTAGACATGACTTCTATTTTTAAGACATATGTTGGGCAATTCTGATTTATGCTCCCAGTGTCACTAACATTATAATACCTAGAGAAATATTTTTTCATGTATATACCGGCAGGATGACTCATTTGTTTCATTGATAGTGGTGCATACCACTTTTTTTTCTGGAATAGTTGCCAACTATCAGTCTCACAAAATGTCCCTGCAGGCCCATTCTTGTATACAGCCTTATAGCAAGAGTGTTTGCAGAGGCTGTTAATGAAATTAGATCCCTGTCCATTGCCTCATAAGAGAACCGTCACACTGTGATTGGACTTTTCAGGGCATTGTATGTGCTTAGATAATGATATCACCGTTGTGCACTGACTTATTCTAATCTACATTTTTAAACTAAATATAAATCCTAAAACAACATCAGAACAGCGGCTATTGACACCGTCATTGGCTAGGTGGTAAATTATTCATTAGCTACTAGTATACTAAAAGGGTTTTGTTCATTAAGGTTAAGTGTCACGAGGATACCTGCGACAGAGAGGGGCCAGAAGATCATGGCGTCCAGTTTCCCAAACTCCTGCACTGGCACTGATTAGAAGTACTTCACCATCTTATTAAACAGTGCAGTTTTTTCCTTGCTGGCAGTGCAAGGGTTAATCTACTCAGTTGAAGCTCTTGGAGCTTTCCTATCTGGATTGCCTCAACTGTTCAGTGTTGGCCACTCCCCCTGCTATATTTATGCTCGCCTTTGGCACTTACGTCAGTGTTAGTTCTTACTGTCTGATTTGTAGGTGGAGGTGTAGTTTGCGGTGGGAGCTGGAACTTGGAAATTTGTTCAGCAGATTGTTGCTTGGAGTTTGTTTCTGTGCACATCTTCATGCTCTCCTGTTTGGTTTCTCCCTTAACTCCTCTGTGTTCCACTCTTTTGTTCGGTGAGTGTATTTTGTATGATTGTTATTTTCATTTATCCCTGTCCGTCTTCCCTTGTTTGTCTGGTTAGTGGTTTCCTATGCACTTCAGCTTCCCACTACCCTGGGTGGGGGAGGGGACAAATTAAGGTTGATATAGGATCATAGCAAGATACATGAACCCGGTGACTCCACCTTCAGGAATTATCCGGGGGCAGGGACCTAGTTCTAGAGACCTGGTAAGCATCCACAGTCCCAAGGAATTGCATGACATTAAGTTTCCACAATGAGTTTTTTATGTGATTTTGACGCCTCATATTTTCAAACAGCAAAAAAGTGCAGCATGTTACAGTTCCAGTAAAATTAATGGTATTTCTAGAAATCTCATGCATACTGTGTTTTTTTATGCTGCGTAAACAGATACAGACCTACGGTTTGAAATCCATTACATGTCAATTTCTATTGTGGGTACACTGAGTTTTTCCCCATAGACTTGCATTAGATTCGGAAAATCCACAGGTAAAATACGCATATGAAACACTGATTTGTTTCTGGTTCTGGTTTGTAAAGTACCTTTAATCATACACCATCACAGACCATGATTAAAGGTACTTTACACACCAGAAATGGGTCAGTATTTCATACTTGAGGCATGCTGTGGATATTATCACAATTTTAACCCCTTAAGCCCCATGGGTGGTCTGCACGTGACCGGGCCATTTTTTACAATTCTGACCACTGTCCCTTTTTGAGGTAACAACTCTGAAACGCTTCCATGGATCCCTGTGATTCTGAAATTGTTTTCTCGTGACATATTGTACTTCATGTTAGTGGTAAAATTTCATTCAAATAACTTGCGTTTATTTGTGAAAAAAACGGAAATTTGGCGAAAATTTTAAAAATTTTGCAATTTTCCAACCTTGAATTTTTATGCCCTTAAATTACAGAGATACGGCACACAAAAAACTTGATAAGTAACATTTCCCACATGTTTACTTTACATCAGCACAATTTTGGAACCAAAATTTTTTTTTGTTAGGAAGTTATAAGGGTTAAAAATTTACCAGCGATTTCTCATTTTTGCAACACCATTTTATTTTTACGGACCACATCACATTTGAAGCCACTTTGAGGGGTCTATATGATAGAAAATACCCAAATGTGACACCATTCTAAAAACTGCACCCATTAAGGTGCTCAAAACCACATTCAAAAAGTTTATTAACCCTTTAGGTGCGTCACAGGAATTTTTTGAATATTTTAAAAAAAATGAACATTTAACTTTTTTTCACAAAAAAAATACTTCAGGTTCAATTTTTTTTATTTTACGAAGGGTATCAGGAGAAATTAGACTGCAAAATGTATTGTGCAATTTGTCCTGAGTACGTTGATGCCTGATATGTGGGGGGGAACCACTGTTTCGGCGCATGGCTGAGCTCAAGGGAAGGAGCGCCGTTTGACTTTTCAATGCAAAATTGGCTGGAATTCTGATCGGATGCCATGTCACGTTTGGAGAGCCCCTGATGTACCTAAACAGTGGAAACCCCCCACAAGTGACCCCATTTCGGAAACTAGACCCCCCAAGGAACTTATCTAGATATGTGGCGAGAACTTTGAACCCACAAGGGCTTCACAGAAGTTTATAACGTACAGCGGTACAATTAAAAACTCATATTTTTTCCACAAAAATGATCTTTTCACCCCCAATTTTTATTTTCCCAAGGGTAACAGGACCATAAAAGTTATTGTGCAATTTGTCCTGAGTACGCTGATACCCCACATGTGGGGGTAAACCACTATTTGGGTGTATAGCAGAGCTCGGAAGGGAAGCAGCGCCATTTGACGTTTTTGGCTGGAATTGAGATCGGACACCATGTCGCGTTTGTAGAGCCCCTGATGTACCAAAACAGTGTAAACCCCCCACAAATGACACCATTTTGGAAACTAGACCCCCCAAGGAACTTATCTAGATGTGTGGTGAGCACTTTGACCCCTCCAGTGCTTCACAGAAGTTTATAACGCCCGGGCGTGAAAATAAAAAAATCATTTTTTCCACAAACATGATCTTTTAGTCACCAATTTTTTTTATGTTCCCAAGGGTAACAGGAGGAATTGGACCCCAAAAGTTGTTGTCCAATTTGTCCTGAGTACGCTGACACCCCATATGTGGGAGAAAACTACTGTATGGGCAAACGTCGGGGCTCGAAAGGGAAGTAGTGACGTCTTGGAATGCAGACTTTGATGGAATGGTCTGCGGGTGTCATGTTGTTTTTGGAGAGCCCCTGATGTACCTAAACAGTGGAAACCCCCCACAAGTGACCCAATTTTGGAAACTAGACGCCCTAAGGAACTTATCTAGTTGTGTGGTGAGCACTTTGAACCCCCTCAGTGCTTCACAGAAGTTTATAACGACCGGGCGTGAAAATAAAAAAATCGTATTTTTTCCACCAACATGATCTTTTAGTCCCCATTTTTTTTATTTTCCCAAGGGTAACAGGGGAAATTGGACCCCAAAAGTTGTTGTCCAATTTGTCCTGAGTACGCTGACACCCCATATGTGGGAGAAAACTACTGTATGGGCACACGTCGGGGCTCGAAAGGGAAGTAGTGACGTCTTGGAATGCAGACTTGGAATGGTCTGCGGGTGTCATGTGCGTTTGGAGAGCCCCTGATGTACCTAAACTATTGAAACTCCCCACAAGTGACCCCATTTTGGAAACTAGACCCCCCACAGAACTTTTCTAGATGTGTGGTGAGCACTTTGAACTCCCAAGTGCTTCACAGAAGTTTATAACGCCCGGGCGTGAAAATAAAGAGATCATTTTTTTCCACAAAAATGATATTTTTGCCCCAAAATTTTTATTTTCCTAAGGGTAACAGGAGAAATTAGACGCCAAAAGTTGTTTTGCAATTTGTCCCGAGTAGGCTGATACCCCATATGTGGGGGTAAAACACTGTTTGGGCGCATGGCAGAGCTTGGAAGGGAAGGAGCACCATTTGACTTTTTCAACTCAGAATTGGCTGGAATTGAGATCAGACGCCATGTTGCATTTGGAGAGCACCTGATGTGCCCAAACAGTGGAAACCCCCCAATTATAACTCCAACCCTAACCCCAACACACCCCTAACCCTAATCTCAGCCCTAACCCTAGCCCTAACCCTAATGGGAAAATGGAAATAAATACATTTTCTTTTAAGCTTATTATTTTTCCCTAACTAAGGGGGTGATAACGGGGGGTTTGATTTACTATTTATGGCGGTTTTTATGTTTGGCAGCTGTCGCACGCTAAAAGATGCTTTTTATTGTAAAAATAGTTTTTGCATCACCACATATTGAGAGCTATAATTTTTCCGTATTTTGACCCATCGAGTCATGTGAGGTCTTATTTTTTGCGGGACGAGTTGACGTTTTTATTGGTACCATTTTCGGGCACATGACATTTTTTGATCGCTTTTTATTCAGATTTTTGGGACGCAGAATGAACAAAAACCAGCATTTCATAAATTTCTTTTGGGGGGGGCGTTTACCCGTTCCGCGTGCGATAAAATTGATAAAGCGACTTTATTTTTCGGGTCAGTACGGTTACAGCGATACCTCATTTAGGTCGTTTTTTTATGTTTTGTCGGTTTTATGCAATGAAAATTATTTTATATAAAAAATAATTATTTTTGCATCGCTTTATTCTGCGAGCTATAATTTTTTATTTTTTTGCTGATGATGCTGTATGGCGGCTCGTTTTTTGCGGGACAAGATGACGTTTTCAGCGGTACCATGGATATTTATATGCGTCTTTTTGATCGCGCGTTATTGCACTTTTTGTTCGGCGGTATGATAATAAATCATTATTTTTTGCTTCGTTTTTTATTTTTATTTTTTAAGGGGTTCGCTAAAGGGGTTAACTAATGGGACAGTTTTATAGGGCAGGTCGTTACGGACGTGACAATACCAAATATGTGTACTTTTATTGTTTTTTTTATTTCCAAAAAATGAATTTATTGGGGGAATTTTTATTTTTCTAATTTATTTGGCGATTTTTAAAAAAATTATTTTAACACTTTTTTTTAACTTTATTACATTGTCCCGGGGGGACATCACTGTCCTGTGACAGATCAACGATCTGTCACAGGCAGTGCAGAAGGCTTCCTCGTGCCTGTGCTTTGCAGGCACTGACGAAGCCGGCTCCCTGCAGGCCCCCCGAAGGCCCCTGTCGCCATCTTGGATTCGGGGGCCTGCAGGGAAGGAGCTGCCGTGGGGGGCTCAGGGAAGCACAGAGGGAGCCCCCTCCCTGCCGATGCTTCCCTTTAACCCCCGGTACACCGCGATCGTGTTTGATTGCGGTGTACAAGGGGTTAACGTGTCGGGGCGGTCAGTGACCGCCCCTGACACATTGTGCCGGGTGTCAGCTGTGATTATCACAGCTGACACCCGGCCGCGATCAGCGGCGCTCACCACATGGGCGCCGCTGATCGCTATGACGTACTATCCCGTCCCTGGGAATTAAGTCCCAGGGCACATGGACGGGATAGTACGTCTCATGGCAGAAAGGGGTTAATTATGCATCTATAAAATTAGATTTTACATCCTTGGGTTGGATTCCTTCCTTTCACTTCTATTTCAATGGTGTCTTTGGCAGAGGCACGTTCCGTGCTCCGGACCAGATCACGGCAATGTATGCTGAGCTGGACTTTTTGTCTTATTATTTAAAACTTGACATACGGAAAAGTCAGAATCTCCAGCATCGAAAATGTGATTAAAATGCAATGCAAAAGAAAAGGCAAGTATCCGAACTTACCTAATAAGATGCTGTAGAAAATCTGCAACGTCAAAAACTCACCAAATACTCATTGTAGGAACAGCCTACTGCTGAATATGCAGTATCAAACTTTCATTATTTTTACTTTTGTGGGTCATTTTTTTCCTTCTGTGTGCCATTCATTTTTTGGGATGCAAATGAAAAAACGGATGGAGGTTTCCAAAGTGTCTCTTGACAAGCAGTCTTTCATAACGGGCAGCAGCTGAATGAATCTTAGATTACGTCCGTGTGCTATCCGTTTTTTTATTGGGGAATTTGATCAGCAAATTTGACTGAAGTAGGTCATGTATCCATTTTTTTTTAATGCGGATCATCATGTGTCGAAAAATGACATCCAGAAAAATGTAATAGCCTAAGGGTATGTTCACACTGGGCGTTTTTGCTGCGTTTTTTATGCTAATTTTCAGCTGTTTTTTACAGTACCAGCAAAGCCTATGAGATTTCAGAAATCTCATGCACACACAATGGTTTTTGTGTCATCAGGATTTGTGCTTTGCTGCTTTCTTTGGACATAGAGCATGTCACTTCTTTCAGCATTTTTGCAGCGTTTTTCACCCATTGGCTTGAATGGGTGTTGAAAAAAGCAGCAAAATCTCAGGTATCATTAGTTGCAGCGTTTTTTTCTGCAGAAAAGTCATGGATGTTAGCATGGACAAAGATACACAAAAAAACGTACCAAAAACGCACCAAAAATGCACCTAAACCTGCGTTTTTGCCGCAGCTTCTTTCCTGCCAAGAAATCAGGTTTTGCTACAGAGAAAAAAAGCTACAAAATCGTATAGTGTGAACTTACCCTTACAGAATATGTCAGCTTTCCATGAAGAAAAAACTGATGCGTGATTAAAGCTTAGGCCGGGGTCACACTGGCGAGGAATTCGGGAGAGTGAGAGGCGCAAAAAGCACGCATTAGACACGGACCAATGATTCTCTATGGCGTCACTCGCACCAGGCGTATATTTCTCCTCAGTATCCTACGCTCCGTGCCACTCGCAGCATGCTGCGATTGTCAGCATACTACGGCCGTAGTACGCCAATGCAAGTCTATGGGTGCGCAAAAAATACGGATTACACACGGAGCACACATGTGACTTGCGAGAAATACGCACCAGGTGTCTTTTAGCAAAGCCGGCAATTCAGTGCGCTATACAGTAAACTCACACTGACTGTTTTAATAAAGAAATGAAAGAATAGATATAGACACATAGAATACATATATATATATATATATATATATATATGCATTCTATGTGTCTATATCTATTCTTTCATTTCTTTATTAAAACTGTCATAGGGCTCCATTATATGTCCATTTTGCAAGCCTGCGAGAAAATCTCACCATACGGATGCCATACGGATTACATACGGATGCTTACATACGCAAAATACGCGACCACACCTTGATTACGGATGACATACGGAGCATTGTTTAGGGGTCTGTCATCCGTATTACGCATGTAAAATACTGACCGTATTTTACGCAGGTTAGTGTGACTCCAGCCTTACGTGAAATAGTGCAAAAGTGACACAGAATTAAAAAAAAAACAAGTAGACACATTTATCAAGCTGAATGCTCCAGAATTATGGCGTAATTTGCACCAAAAACCTTGCATGATATGGTGTGTTTTAGATTCTTTTTGTGAGTTGTCCATCTAGGTGTTGTAGCATTGCTGAAAAGGGGTTGGTTTATCATAAAAGGGGTATGGCTTATTTTGAGACACAATGTGCCAAATTAGTGCCAAATTTCTGGAACATATTTCATGGCACAAGGTAGGTTACCAGACAGGTGGCGTAAGCTTAGATTAGACAGTCTATAAATTAGACAGATTTATTAAATATTAAGATCTGTTCTGATCATTTTGGAACATGTTAACACTGTCTAGTTTAAGTCTGCGCTATCTAAGAATTAGACAGTTTTGATAAATCTGCCCCAATATATCTACTTATAATGGAGGATATAAAATAAGCAAGAAGTTTACAATATTAAGAAATATGTCATTGGGAATCTTTTCAGTACAGTATTACAGTATATGGCGGAATCACTTTGTACTAATTGTCTTCTATGATCAGTATCGGTGGTGGTCAGATGTATATAGTGTATACTGATGACCATTCCCGAGAATAGGAGGTTTACTGTTCTGCTCACTGCTGTTTTTACACCTGGCTACCGCCAGAACTGGTAAATGGTGATTAGCGGGAGTACTGGGTGTGCCCCCCCCCACACCACCACCGATCTGTAAATGATGGGAATAAAACATCATTACAAGTTAAGGATGTCATCAATACAAAGGCAAAATCTCTATAAAACTCTATCTGTGATTCTATATGCACTATACAGCATGGGTAAAGTGAGATGCACAAGGCCCTTACCAATCATGATGCTCTGGAGTTGGCTCATTGGGCAGCAATGCATCAATTACCAGGCTGCATGTTGTAGTTTTGATAAAATCGCCGACTTATCAGTACATTATTATCACTAGAGGACAAGTAATCCTGCTGCCATGCACTTTTCCATATTCATGAGCTCTATATAATGCGCACCATCACCGATTGGCAGTTTTCTGCCTATGCACATTGTGTTCATAAAGCGGCCAATCGGAGGTGAGGGTGAAGTTATACAGAGCTCAGCATTCAGGCAACTGGTAGATCTTCAGCAGAGAAAACAGTGATTTTACCAAAACTGGAACAAGTAGCCCAGTAAGTGCTACATCGCTAGAATCAAGGTCTTTGCCTCTACTCATAAAGTGACAAGTTCCCTTTAAGCAGAGCATTTTTTACCTTTTAGAGGCCTTGCACCTAAACCGTAATGTTTTCTGCATTTCATTAGGGTTGGTAGCACCCTTAGGGTCCCGTTACACTTAGCTACGCACCAGTGATCCCGACAACGATACGACCTGGTAGGGATCGCTGGTGCGTCGCTAAATGAACGCTAGTAAGCTGCCGAACAGGCAGATACCTTCAGCGAGGCAGCAACCGTCCAGAGATCCTCGGCGGTCGTTGGTACCTTGTCACACAGGAGCGATTCTGAACGATTCCAGCCTGTGTCCTGAGTTCTGCGTCGCTAAAGAGGTCGCTCGTCGGCCTCAAACACAGAGATGCGCGCTGGCCAGCGGGACGCCGATAATGAAAAAATGGCCCAGGACATTCAAGCACGATCAGCGATATCCAGCGGGGGGGCGGTCGCCGCTGTGTGTCACACAAAGCGAGATCGCTGGCGAGATCGCTGTTGTGTCACAAAATCGGTGACGTTTCAGCGATCTCGCTATGTGAGAAAGGAGCTTTAGCTATGAGCCCTTTCGCAAAACTTGTAGATGTATTCACCTTTGTATATAGTTGCAATGCAACTAAAGCCACGCTAAGGTACTGAAGTCATATTCTAGATCAACATTAAAATAATGATCTGGTAACTTCCACTGTAATGTTTGCAGCTTTAACCGTCTGCTAGCACTATTAATATGTGCATTAAAAAGCTGTGCCCATTAAATCTTTGCAGAATGTTCCGAGCTCCTAGCTGCTGTAGACATGTTTTATCATCTCCTGGGTTTTATAATCCAGAAAGGCTTGCAGGCAGGGCAAGGACGAAACCCTCTTGCTGTTGGTTTATTTTCATATCTGAAATGTGTTGTAACATCCGTTTGTTGCAATACCTCCTGGTGGTATACTTTCAACTGAAAAATAGGTGGGGACATCGCTTTCTGCCGTAGATCATTGCTGAGGCTTCACATTGCCTAGTCAGTTCAGTTCAGATCATGTCTCCTAAAGGGCATTAATAAATTAAAGGCAATGCAGGGGAGGGTTTCATAAATGGTACATCATGTTCTGCACTGTAAAATTGGAAAGACACAGAATCTATAGTGGAAAGTTGGAGGTTGATCCAGGTATTTACAAAACTGGTTTAAATTTAAATATTGTAAGAAATGAATCTCCGAAGCAATCCTGTATAATACTATATGTGTAAATCTGTCATATAAGATCAGTAAGAAGTATATGAAATGTACTATTTAGTCTAAATAAACACTATTTCTTGTTTATGTTTTAAATCCAGGATAAAATGCTGAAAAAGTAATACCAAAAGTGATACCAATACAGTTTTAGAGCTAATGGGGTTGTCCCGCAATTCTCAGTAAGCAATGCTGCTCGCCATGTCATCATAGTGCGTAATATAACCAATGTCAAGATTCGGGTATGTTTGCTGGTTCGAGCAGCCGTGATATGACCACATGGATGCTCTTTCCATACATCCATTTCTCTCAATAGAACAAATGAAACAAGGTGATGAGCAGCTAGTTGGCACGTGACCTCAGGAATGCAGGTTGTAGTCACGTGAAGACCATTGGAGCTATTAAGAGAGCAGAATCCTAATTAGTGGAAAATTTGTGCTAGGTTGGACAATCACTTTAGATGATAAAATTCTGTCAGCCTGCAGTCACCACTAGAGGGAGCTGTCCAAAGATGGATCTGTACTGCTTCCATCAAACACTATAATATAGTGAAGAGAAAAAAGGTGGCATTTGAAATTGAGAACGGGTTATGAAGTCTTTCTGGGAAGTTCAGTAATAGTCATTAAAGAAAGCCTGAGTCCAGAGATGTATCACTTACTAGGCTGCTTGGTGTAGTTTTCATGGAATACGTGTTTTGTCTGGTGTTGATGTCGCAGCTAAGTGTTCTGCTCTGTGTATAACCTGCCCACATCCCTGACTGGCAGATGCTTGTGTACACTGTACATTGTGAGCAAGCTGCCAAACAGTTGTGGGGTTACACCGATTAACTGCTGGTCACGTGACAGTATTAATCTCCGGCTAAAAAACACTGTTTGTATTCAAACTACAACACACAGCCTAATAAGTGACACATCCCTGGAGTCAGAATCTCTTAACCTATAATATGCTACTCTCAGATTAAATAGCAAAAACCTGCTGACAGATTTCCTTTAAAGAGTTGTTCTAAAATTGTATCTTCAGGAGCACACCACATCCCATGTCTCCCGGCTCATGAAGATAGGTAGTTCAGACCAGCAGCATGGTTACCCCACTGTTCTGAACTGTAAATGCTACGTGGCTGCAGGGTGGACCCTAAAGCTTGCCATATCATGAACTCAAGCTATCTGGTCTTCTTTATACCACTGCACTTGCTAGGCCGCACTGCAAGACTGGTGGCTGGTGACCTAGATAATGAGCATTAAAACAACAAAATAAAAAATGCCTCCAATCTTGAGAATGAGCTAATTTTTATAAGTACTTTGCAATTTTAACCATTATTGAAACAACCCCTTTTATAGAATAGGAATTTGAATGCGTGATGTTTTGGCCATCCCATTCATACAAATCTGGCTGCAGGAATATTCCTCAGAAATCATAAGTCACCTTTGTGCCATTATTCTAGATCAGGGACGGGCAATTAATTTTCTCGATGGGCCACATGAAAGACAGTGACTGTTGTAGAGGGCCGAACCAATATGCCAAAATTAATTCTGGTCAATATTAATATTGATATATTACAATAATTATATTACTGATAATTTTATTAATATTAATTGTATCACTTAATATTGAGTAGAATTAAGTATGCTGACATCCCCCTATATATCGTTTGAACCCAAGCACAGCCCCTTCTGTATATTGTATGAGACCCCCAACAGCCCCTTATATGCAGCATGAGCCTCACACAGCATCCTCCATATACGGCATGAGCCCCACACAGCCTCCCTATATACACTACATGAGTCCAACACAGCCTCCCCATATACACTGCATGAGCCCCACACAGCCTCCCCATATACAGCATGAGCCCCACACAGCCTCCCCAAATATGGCATGAGCCCCACATAGCCTCCCCATATACTGCATGATACCCCACACAGCCTCCCCCATATACACTGCATGAGCCCCATATAGCCTCCCACATACACACTGCATGAGCCCCACACAGCCTCCCCCATATACACAACATGAGCCCCACACAGCCTCCCCCATATTTACTGCATGAGCCCCACACAGCCTCCCCATATACACTGCATGAGCCCCACACAGCCTCCCTATGTACACTGCATGAGTCCCACACAGCTTCCCTATATACTGCATGAGTCCCACACAGCTTCCCTATATACACTGCATGAGTCCCACACTGCCTCCCTATATACACTGCATGAGTCCCACACAGCCTCCCTATATATACTGCATGAATCCCACACAGCCTCCCCATATACTACATGAGCCCCACACAGCCTCCCTTTATACACTGCATGAGTCACACACAGCCTCCCTATATATAATGCATGAGTCCCAGTCAGCCTCCCTATATACTGCATGAGTCCCACACTGCCTCCCTATATACACTGCATGAGCCCCACACAGCCTCCCTATATATACTGCATGAGTCCCACACAGCCTCCCTATATACACTGCATGAGCCCCACACAGCCTCCCTATATACACTGCGTGAGCCCCACACAGCCTCCCTATATACACTGCATGAGCCCCACACAGCCTCCCTATATACACTGCATGAGTCCCACAAAACCTCCCTATGTACACTGCATGAGCCCCACACAGCCTCCCTATATACACTGCATGAGCCCCACACAGCCTCCCTATATACACTGCATGAGTCCCACATAGCCTCCCTATATATACTGCATGAGTCCCACACAGCCTCCCTATATACACTGCATGAGTCCCACACAGCTTCCCTATATATTCTGCATGAGCCCCACGCAGCCTCCCTATATACACTGCATGAGCCCCACACAGCCTCCCTATATACACTGCATGAGCCCCATATAGCCTCCCACATATACACTGCATGAGCCCCACACAGCCTCCCCCATATACACAACATGAGCCCCACACAGCCTCCCCCATATTTACTGCATGAGCCCCATATAGCCTCCCACATATACACTGCATGAGCCCCACACAGCCTCCCCCATATACACAACATGAGCCCCACACAGCCTCCCCCATATTTACTGCATGAGCCCCACACAGCCTCCCCATATACACTGCATGAGCCCCACACAGCCTCCCTATGTACACTGCATGAGTCCCACACAGCTTCCCTATATACTGCATGAGTCCCACACAGCTTCCCTATATACACTGCATGAGTCCCACACTGCCTCCCTATATACACTGCATGAGTCCCACACAGCCTCCCTATATATACTGCATGAATCCCACACAGCCTCCCCATATACTACATGAGCCCCACACAGCCTCCCTATATACACTGCATGAGTCACACACAGCCTCCCTATATATAATGCATGAGTCCCAGTCAGCCTCCCTATATACTGCATGAGTCCCACACTGCCTCCCTATATACACTGCATGAGCCCCACACAGCCTCCCTATATATACTGCATGAGTCCCACACAGCCTCCCTATATACACTGCATGAGCCCCACACAGCCTCCCTATATACACTGCGTGAGCCCCACACAGCCTCCCTATATACACTGCATGAGCCCCACACAGCCTCCCTATATACACTGCATGAGTCCCACAAAACCTCCCTATGTACACTGCATGAGCCCCACACAGCCTCCCTATATACACTGCATGAGCCCCACACAGCCTCCCTATATACACTGCATGAGTCCCACACAGCCTCCCTATATATACTGCATGAGTCCCACACAGCCTCCCTATATACACTGCATGAGTCCCACACAGCTTCCCTATATATTCTGCATGAGCCCCACGCAGCCTCCCTATATACACTGCATGAGCCCCACACAGCCTCCCTATATACACTGCATGAGCCCCATATAGCCTCCCACATATACACTGCATGAGCCCCACACAGCCTCCCCCATATACACAACATGAGCCCCACACAGCCTCCCCCATATTTACTGCATGAGCCCCATATAGCCTCCCACATATACACTGCATGAGCCCCACACAGCCTCCCCCATATACACAACATGAGCCCCACACAGCCTCCCCCATATTTACTGCATGAGCCCCACACAGCCTCCCCATATACACTGCATGAGCCCCACACACCCTCCCTATGTACACTGCATGAGTCCCACACAGCTTCCCTATATACTGCATGAGTCCCACACAGCTTCCCTATATACACTGCATGAGTCCCACACTGCCTCCCTATATACACTGCATGAGTCCCACACAGCCTCCCTATATATACTGCATGAATCCCACACAGCCTCCCCATATACTACATGAGCCCCACACAGCCTCCCTATATACACTGCATGAGTCACACACAGCCTCCCTATATATAATGCATGAGTCCCAGTCAGCCTCCCTATATACTGCATGAGTCCCACACTGCCTCCCTATATACACTGCATGAGCCCCACACAGCCTCCCTATATATACTGCATGAGTCCCACACAGCCTCCCTATATACACTGCATGAGCCCCACACAGCCTCCCTATATACACTGCGTGAGCCCCACACAGCCTCCCTATATACACTGCATGAGCCCCACACAGCCTCCCTATATACACTGCATGAGTCCCACAAAACCTCCCTATGTACACTGCATGAGCCCCACACAGCCTCCCTATATACACTGCATGAGCCCCACACAGCCTCCCTATATACACTGCATGAGTCCCACACAGCCTCCCTATATATACTGCATGAGTCCCACACAGCCTCCCTATATACACTGCATGAGTCCCACACAGCTTCCCTATATATTCTGCATGAGCCCCACGCAGCCTCCCTATATACACTGCATGAGCCCCACACAGCCTCCCTATATACACTGCATGAGCCCCACACAGCCTCCCTATATACACTGCATGAGCCCCACACAGCCTCCTTATATACATTGCATGAGTCCCACACAGTCTCCCTATATACACTGCATGAGTCCCACACAGCCTCCCATATACACTACATGAGCCCCACACAGCCTCCCTATATATACTGCATGAGTCCCACACAGCCTCCCTATATATACTGCATGAGTCCCACACAGCCTCCCCATATACTGCATGAGCCCCACAAACCCTCCCTATACACTGCATGAGTCCCACTCAGCCTCCCTATATACACTGCATGAGTCCCACACAGCCTCCCTATATATACTGCATGAGTCCCACACAGCCTCCCTATATATACTGCATGAGTCCCACACTGCCTCCCTATATACTGCATGAGTCCCACACAGCTTCCCTGTATACACTGCATGAGTCCCACACACCCTCCCTATATACACTGCATGAGTCCCACACAACCTCCCTATATATACTGCATGAGTCCCAGTGAGCCTCCCTATATACTGCATGAGTCCCACACAGCCTCCCCATGTACACTGCATGAGCCTCACACAGCCTCCCCATATATGACATGAGCCCCACATAGCCTCCCCATATACTGCATGATACCCCACACAGCCTCCCCCATATACACTGCATGAGCCCCATACAGCCTCCCACATATACACTGCATGAGCCCCACACAGCCTCCCCCATATACACAACATGAGCCCCACACAGCCTCCCCCATATTTACTGCATGAGCCCCACACAGCCTCCCTATGTACACTGCATGAGTCCCACACAGCTTCCCTATATACTGCATGAGCCCCACACAGCTTCCCTATATACACTGCATGAGTCCCACACTGCCTCCCTATATACAATGCATGAGTCCCACACAGCCTCCCTATATATACTGCATGAGCCCCACACAGCCTCCCTATATACTGCATGAGCCCCACACAGCCTCCCTATATACACTGCATGAGTCACACACAGCCTCCCTATGTATACTTCATGAGTCCCAGTCAGCCTCCCTATATACTGCATGAGTCCCACACTGCCTCCCTATATACACTGCATGAGTCCCACACTGCCTCCCTATATATACTGCATGAGCCCCACACAGCCTCCCTATTTACACTGCATGAGCCCCACACAGCCTCCCTATATACACTGCATGAGTCCCACACAGCCTCCCTATATACACTGCATGAGCCCCACACAGCCTCCCTATATACACTGCATGAGCCCCACACAGCCTGCCTATATACACTGCATGAGCCCCACACAGCCTCCCTATATACACTGCATGAGTCACACACAGCCTCCCTATATATACTTCATGAGTCCCAGTCAGCCTCCCTGTATACTGCATGAGTCCCACACTGCCTCCTTATATACACTGCATGAGTCCCACACTGCCTCCCTATATATACTGCATGAGCCCCACACAGCCTCCCTATTTACACTGCATGAGCCCCACACAGCCTCCCTATATACACTGCATGAGTCCCACACAGCCTCCCTATATACACTGCATGAGCCCCACACAGCCTCCCTATATACACTGCATGAGCCCCACACAGCCTCCCTATATACACTGCATGAGTCCCACACAGCCTCCCTATATATACTGCATGAGTCCCACACAGCCTCCCTATATACACTGCATGAGCCCCACACAGCCTCCCTATATACACTGCATGAGCCCCACACAGCCTCCCTATATACACTGCATGAGTCCCACACAGCCTCCCTATATATACTGCATGAGTTCCAGTCAGCTTCCCTAAATACTACATGAGTCCCACACAGCCTCCCTATATATACTGCATGAGCCCCACACTGCCTCCCTATATATACTGCATGAGTCCCACACAACCTCCCTATGTACACTGCATGAGCCCCACACAGCCTCCCTATATACACTGCATGAGCCCCACACAGCCTCCCTATATACACTACATGAATCCCACACAGCCTCCCTATATATACTGCATGAGTCCCACACAGCCTCCCCATATACTGCATGAATCCCACACTGCCTCTCTATATACACTGCATGAGTCCCACACTGCCTCCCTATATGCACTGCATGAGCCCCACACAGCCAACCTATATATACTGCATGAGTCCCACACAGCCTCCCTATATACTGCATGAGTCCCACACAGCTTCCCTATATACACTACATGAGTCCCACACAGCCTCCCTATATACACTGCATGAGCCCCACACAGCCTCCCTATATACACTGCATGAGTCACACACAGCCTCCCTATATATACTTCATGAGTCCCAGTCAGCCTCCCTGTATACTGCATGAGTCCCACACTGCCTCCCTATATACACTGCATGAGTCCCACACTGCCTCCCTATATACACTGCATGAGCCCCACACAGCCAACCTATATATACTGCATGAGTCCCACACAGCCTCCCTATATACTGCATGAGTCCCACACTGCCTCCCTATATACACTGCATGAGTCCGACACTGCCTCCCTATATATACTGCATGAGTCCCACACAGCCTCCCCATATACTGCATGAGTCTGACACAGCCTCCCTATATATACTGCATGAACCCCACACAGCCTCCCTATATACACTGCATGAGCCCCACACAGCCTCCCTATATACACTGCATGAGCCCTACACAGCCTCCCTATATATTCTGCATTAGCCCCACACAGCCTCCCTATATACTGCATGAGTCCGACACTGCCTCCCTATATACACTGCATGAGCCCCACACAGCCTCCCTATATACACTGCATGAGCCCCACACAGCCTCCCTATATATTCTGCATGAGCCCCACACAGCCTCCCTATATATACTGCATGAGTCCCACGCAGCCTCCCTATTTATACTGCATGAGCCCCACACAGCCTCCCTATATACACTGCATGAGCCCCACACAGCCTCCCTATATACACTGCATGAGCCCCACACAGCCTCCCTATATACACTGCATGAGCCCCACACAGCCTCCCTATTTACACTGCATGAGTCTCACACAGCCTCCCTATATACTGCATGAGTCCCACAGAGCCAACCTATATATACTGCATGAGTCCCACACAACCTCCCTATATACACTGCATGAGTCTCACACAGCCTCCCTATATACTGCATGAGTCCCACACTGCCTCCCTATATACACTGCATGAGCCCCACACAGCCTCCCTATATACACTGCATGAGCCCCACACAGTCTCCCTATATACACTGCATGTCGCCCCCATAGCCTCCCGATGTGCAGCGTGTTGCCCCCATAGCCTCACCATGTGCCACATGTTGCCCTCGTATGCAGCATGTCACTCCCCCTATGTGCAGCAACATGTCACTCCCCCTAGGTGCAACACCATGTCACTCCCCCTATGTGCAGCACCATGTCACTCCCCCTCTGTGCAGCACCATGTCACTCCCCCTCTGTGCAGCACCATGTCACTCCCCCTCTGTGCAGCACCATGTCGCCCCCCCTATGTGCAGCACCATGTCACTCCCCCTCTGTGCAGCACCATGTCACTCCCCCTCTGTGCAGCACCATGTCGCCCCCCCTATGTGCAGCACCATGTCACTCCCCCTATGTGCAGCACCATGTCACTCCTCCCTGTGTGCAGCACCATGTCACCCCCCATAGCTTCCCCATACACACCCAAACAGCCCATACACAAGAAGAAAAAAAAACACCACATACTCACCTTGGTCCTGTTCCCCGGTGCTCTGCTTCTCTCCCTGCTCTCTGGTGTACCCAGCTGGCGCGATGATATGACATTATCGCGTCAGCTGTTTCACCCACTGATTGGTGGAGGAAGTGGCCGAAGGCTCCTCCTTCCCCAATGCAGTCAGCGGTGCAGCGCAGAGCCGAGGCACACATGAAAACAGCAAGTGGGCGGGCATGGTGCAGCCAGCGGACCTCTGATTCAATGCCCCAGGGCTGTATCGGTCCGCGGGCCAGACTGAGACAGCCAGAGGGCCGGATGTGGCCCATGGGCCCCACTTTGCCCAGGTCTGTTCTAGATGCTTGTGTAGATACAAATAGCATTTTATGGATGGATTGGCCAAGAAACGTTGCTTTACACATTATCCCTTAGATAACAACAAGTATCCTCGCACCTCACTGGCATTTTCTCTGTGAACAGAATAAATATTTAAATTCTAAATCCACTTTATTGACAACGTTCACTGAGCAATAACCTTTAATTTTTAGCAAATAAATGCATTTGATTGCTTTGGAGCATCAATTTCTCTTGCAAACTTATAGGTGACCTTCACTTCATCCAAAATGAATGACAAAAATGAAAGAAAAGGAATGGTGCAGTCTGGAGAGCCACTCAGGCATAATGTGATAGCAGAACTTGTCCTCTGACTTAATTTAATTTCAGATTTAAAGAGCAGATTAGTTAATGAAGCACCTATTCTGCAAGACCGTTCAGTATCTACCATAAGGTTAAGTAAAATTAGTTTTCTTCATCTGGACAGATATTCCAGAATATAATATTATAGGTGAATATTATCAGACATAAATCTGAGCAACTTTAAGACCTAAATAAGAATCATATTATGGGAATGAAAGAAGTAATGTGGATTTGGGCAGCAGGGTGATCCATAACTCAGCGTAGATACCACCAGCAAAGAAGTAATCCTATAACATTGAGTGGCCGCTAACTATTGCACTATTATACCATATGAGTAAATAAGCTGTCTACCAAGGTTATGTACAAGGGCGATGGATGGAGTACATTGGGGGCAACCATTCAGCTACTTTAGGGCATACTGTATATACAGTATGTTTTTGCGATTTACCATAACTTCGGTAATTTTAGGGCTCCTTCTTAATGGTTGGTTGATAGGATTAGCGTGCACACAGTCTGCAAGTCGAGGTGCTGGTAGACGGGATGTGGAATCCCGAGAATCAATGTAGAGAAATATCACTGCACACTCTAATTTCAAAATGAAGTAGAAGTTTTATTCATAGATGTGAAGTAGACACACTTAAGGTCAAGGAGAAATGCAACAGGATATATAAAGCGTTTCGACCCTACCTGGGTCTTGTTCACAATGTCGTTTAGAACAGGATAGTTTGGAGGTACTCCCGCGCGTAGGTCTGGTATGTCTGACCTAGACATGGGAGCGCCCCTACCCCTACGCCTGCCCCAGTCTGTGAATGACCTGCCCCCTTTGAAATCTCAGCAGTGGCCTGTTATTCACAGATTGGAGGCAGGTGTAGAGGCCGGACTGTACACTGGGTCATCCCCACACTGTCTGTGATTCTCCCGCCCCTCCACCTGCCTCAAGTCTGTGAATGACCTGCTTCCTTTGTTTGAAATGTCAGCCATGTACTGTCATTCACAGACTGGAGACAGGCGGAGAAGACAAGGAATCACAGGCAGGAGAAGACCCCCTGTACAGTCCGGCCCATGTGCACCGAAATCTATTCAGCAAAAAACTTCAAAGGGTGATTAAAGAGGAGCAAAACGGCAGATTTCTTCACCAAAGTATCAATGTCATCTGCCAATCTTCATCTTTTCCCGATAATTTGATTTAGAACATCTAGTGATATTTTATCTCAATCTCAGCTTTTCTTGTAATTTTGCACAGCTTTTTCTCTGACTTGTCATTCTGGGGTCTGGTCTGAGGTCAGCATCAGTTTAGGGAGTTTGGCCTGGGGTCTTTGGTTACAGTACTCTGGGGTTTAAGTTTACTCCGATGTCTGGTCTGGAGTCTGTATTTAGTATGGGGTCTCAAATAGAGTCTGTGTTCTCTGGTTTTACTTAGGCTATGTATTCATTTTGGTATCTGTATTCTGCATTTTTTCTGAAGTGTCGTCCCAGGTCTGAATCTATTTGGGGCAGGTGGTCTGTATTTTGGTGCCTCTTCGTAGCTAGTTACATAGTTACCTAGGTCCATCAAGATCAACCTTCCCCCACCAATTGTACATTTCGTCACTAATTTAACCATAACCCACAAAAATCGTCCAGCCCTTTTTTAAAAGCTGTTTTAAAAGCTGTTATAGTGTCTGCCATCATTTGCCGGATCCGTTTTTTTCTAAAACTGCCGGATTGTGACTGATGGCAAAAAACTAATGTGTGAAAGAGGCCTAACACACATCAACTACAGCAGACACAGGTCATAGCAGAGAAAGGGTTGGTATCATTGTATCCATGAAGGTCCTCCAGCAATGAAACAGATCTGGCAGCCTGGTACTTGTAGTACAATGAGAGGCTGCCCGACCTATTCTCACTCCTGGATGAAGACAAGGATGTGGATCAAGTTTCCTAAGGGGAATAAAAAAAAGTAAGAAAAAATAAAGGAAAAAACGAATCACTCTCCCATTCTTACACATAAAAAATAAAGAAATTAAAAAATATACTGTATATAGATTGCGCCACCGCATCTGTAATAGTCTGGTGTATGCAAATTTAAAATTACCGTAATTAACCACTATGGTAAATGTCAGACTCATAAACAGAAAAATAGAAATGCCAGAATTTTGTTTTGTTTTGTTACCTCACCTCCCCAATAAAATAAAATAAAAATCTTTCAAAATATCATATATTTATAAAGTCTACAAATGGTATCAATAGTCAGCACACCACACACAAAACAGGCCCTAAAACATCACTAAAGTGTCCCAGGTCTCATGAAAAGATGCTACAAACCACATTTTTTAACCCCTTAATGTAGAGCTCCATACTGGAAAGGAACCTGTGGGAAGAGGGTGTATGGGGTGGGCTCTGCAGGTGAGCCCACAACATTCTCAGCAGATGATGGCTGTATCATTCAACCATCTTGTGCCTCTAACAGCAGTGCGATCACCCAATTTACGCCTATTGCTGTCAATCAAAGGTAGCAGTATTTACAGCATTGGGGTGTGCTATTCTTAGTGCCTACGCAGTAATATAACGTGCCAATGAGTGCCAATGGCGTGCCAATGGGTTGTGACTGAATTGACAGTACTCATGTGATACCCAGCCTGTGACTGACATTCATAGGAAACTGTGATTTTTGGTATATACAGTACCTAAGGTTACTAAAAAATCATAAAAACATGTTTACAAAGTTAAAAAAACACAAATTGTAATCATTCCCCACTTAAAAGTAATATAAAATAAATTTAAAAAATGAAACAATAAGCATATGTGGTATTTTCACATCTGTAAATGTCAAAATATATAATCAATTAACGATAGGTAAAAACTACAAAGAGAAAAAAAATCAAAACTGCAGGATTGCAGCCCATCCAACGCCACAAAAAATGTAATAAGAAATTAGAAATGTATCTACCCCAAAATGGGATAAATAAAAATGTCAGCTCGCCACTCAATAAACAAGACCCCACACAGCTCGATCAATGGAAAAAAGTTACAGGTCTTGGAAAATGTCAACACAAGCAAATATTTTTCTATTAATTTGACTATTTGAATAAAATAAATTTAATTTTTGTATCATTGTATTGACCTGTAGAATCATGTAGCTGGGTCATTTTTTACCACACAACAAATGCCATAAAAGCAAAACTCCAAAAACTGTTGCGGAATGGCATTTGTTTTTTTGTTATTTTGCCACTTTTGGAATTTTTTTTTGCTATTTTATAGTATATTGCATGGTATAATAGTTGGTGTCATTCAAAAGTACAATTCATCTTGCAAAAAAAACAAGACAATTCAGCTATGTAGTTGGAAAAATAAAAAAGTCATGGCTCTTGAAAGGTGAGGAAAAATGCAAGTGCAAAATGAAAAATCGTCCTGTCTTTTCAATTTTTTTCTGAACATTAAAAAAAAACCTATACAAGTCTGGTATCTCTGTAATCATACTGACCCAGGCAATCATGACTACCGGTTATTTTTAACATAGTATTATTTATTTAATATGCTTACTTATATATTGCCATCATATTCCACTGGGGCACACAATCTAAATACCCTATCAGTATGGTTTTGGAATGTAGGAGGAGAACAGAAAACCTGCAGGAAACCCACGCAAATACAGGGAGAGCATACAAGCTCCTTGCAGATGTTGTTCTTTATGGGATTCGGACCCAAAGATCCTAGCGCTGCAAAGCCACAGTGCTAGCCACTCAGCCATGAATTTGAATGAACACCTTAAAGGGGTTGTCCACTACTAGGACAACCCCTTCTTAAACTGAATGTTTGGCCCTGATAAAATAATAAAGCCTGTACTCACCTCCCGTGCCGGCGCTGTTCCCGCAGTGTCGGCACTCACATCACAGCTCCGGGACCTTGAATGCTGACACCGGTGAAATGGCACCAGCACTGGAGGTCAGAATAGGCTATATTATTTTATCGGGGCCAAACTTTTACGGTAGTTTAAGAAGGGGTTTTCCTAGTAGTGGGCAACCCTTTTAATTAAACAAAACGAAAAAAGAAAAAAACAATGGAGGAATTGTTCTTTTTCACTGCATGTTATTATTGAATGGTAGTGAGGGGCGTCATTTTAATTTCACGCGGTTGGGAAGAGTGACATCAGACACTTGCGAGCAGATCCTGCCCACAATTACAGCAATCACAATGCATGCTAGCATTACAATTGGTTATCATGACACATATACCATTAAAAATAGATACATAGATAAATTATATATCTCTCCCTCTCTCTCTCTATATATATATATATGTGCATACACATTATTATTTTAAATTGTTTACATTGTTTCACTTTTTCTTGATGATCCATTCTTCTTAATACAATTTTGAGCTAGACATAGTGATCTCTTATCAGATGTGATGAAGTAGTGACTACTTGTGAATGCATTAGAATAGCAGGGCCTTGATAAAAGAGTGCATGGACTGTCGAAATATGGTAAATGATGTATTTCCCATGAAAAAATAAGCTGTCATTTTTATTTTGAGAAATCAACAGGACAAGTGAAGAATAAGTAAGTTTGTAATTTATCTTATTAGAGCAGCTGCCTATAAAAGTTTATGGAGGAAGAAGCTGGTGAGGAACAGGAATAGATAAAGGGAAGCTGCTATAGCTACTAAAGCTTGGGAAAAAACACTAAAAATAAGCAGGATGCAAGTCATAAAATGTCCAAAGACATTTATGTACCCACACGACAAGTTATTCTGAAGTCAACCGAAATGACAGGTATACTTTACACCAGTGTTTCCTAAATCCCAGTACTCAAGGGCCCCCAACATATCATGTTTTTCATGATTTTCTTAGGCCTATTTCACACATCCGTCTTTCAGATCAGTTGTTAACAACCAAAATGGCGGAAAACGGATCCGTTGGCGGACTGACAGGAACGTGTGGCACCGGACCGTTGTTTAGACGGATTCGGCGAAGGCTGAATTTTAAAGGAACCCGTGCCCGGAAAAAAGGAGAGAGAGAGAGAGGGAGAGGGAGGGAGAGAGAGAGAGGAATTTTTTTTTCAGCTGCCAGAACTGGATTTAGGGTTAAACTTCCGCTAATGGCAATTCTTCCGGGCATGCGCAGTGTACAAATGCGGATCTGGCCACCAAAAAAACGTTTCATTGTCCGTCCTGTCCTGTCAGCGGACGCCAAAATTTTGGCGGATCTGTAAAAAAACGGATCCAATGGATGACCATCTGTCAAGATCCGCCGATAATGCAATGGGAAAAAAAACAGATCCGCCAAGAAAAGTGGTGGATCCGTTTTTTTTTGCAAAACGGCGTTTTTTGACTGATGGAGACAAACGGATGTGTGAAAGAGGCCTTAGTATTACACAAGTGGTGGAATTATTATCAAGGCTTCAGAAAATTGCGACAGGTGCTGTCACTTGTGCAATACTATGGGGTCATAGTATTGGACTTTGGGACTGGACTTTGGAAAACACTAAGTGATAGGTAGACCATTCATCCATGTCATCCATCACAGTATACATTTTTTTTCCTGATGGTTGTTAAGCGTCTTGTACCATACAGTTTACCAAATGTTCAGTTTAGAGATATGGTATATTAAGAAAGTATGGATCTGTAAGCTGCATATCACAAATACGTTTCCCCCGATCCTTCCTATAAATGTATACCTCACAAGTTCTGTACAGTATTGGTATGATTCCAATGCAAAGCAGTCCACAGGTATGAGACATCACAATGTAGAGATTTTGTGGTCTGCATGACCCAAGTCTCAAAGATTGTATCAGTGGAAGCACGAATCAGAATGGTTAGATTTTTCCTGTCCAATTCTATTATTCCCCCCAAGACAAACAATTCCACCAAGAGATATGAGTGTTCATTCAAAACATTCATAACTCAATAAGGCCCAATGGCATATAACCGTGTTTTGAATGAACACTCATATGTACAATATGTAGGAAAATGGAGGCAAACTTAGACAGGTCCACGAGGGTTTTCTCTACCGTTATCTTATTTGTATCAAGCCATCATGTTGGTGGTCTTCCTCTTCGCCTTGTTCCTCTCTTCGTGTCCAAAGTAGGCAAGTCATGGCTTGGTGATCCTTGCTTGAAGTGACATGTCTGGCTTGATTTGCTCTAAAACTGATTGATAATTCATATTGATAAATGGTATACTGGAATAAGTATAGGTAACTGGAGCGAAAGGCGTTGTACGGTTATTGCAAAACTGTGCTATGTAATAAACATGAGACATAATAGAGCAGATATGACACACGATTAATGACACTTCATTCAAATTCAAATTCATATCAAAATCCAATGTGTCAGACGCTAATATCCAACAATGAACACCAATTGCCCGTCTCATAAATATTATTTTGCAAAGTAGAGTTCTATTGTTCTACAAGCATATGCTATTTATGCTCATCATTATAAGTAATTACCGAGGACGATAACAAAATACAATACATCTTTTTTTATGAAATATTAATGACAAATTTAATTGTGGTTGTAGTCCAAAGCAATACATTAGATTGTATGCAATTGGGTGAATTGTAGCTGCCAGGTAAAATCAATCAGTAGCACGACGAAAAGTCCGAGTAGCCAAAACCTAAAACTTTAGAGAAGCCCAGGTCTAATTCTATATACAGGAATTTATTAGCCTGTTTAAACACGCCAACACTGCTTACGATGTGTACAGAAAAACCATTGTGTACACACCGGACACCATTGTTCTCTGTAGCACATTGTTCTGTCTACGAAGTGCTTCCAAGGGGAGGACCACTGGCGGACACAGACAGAAAAGGGCCCTTGTGCAAGAACAATACAGCCCAAGATCTCCCAAAAATGTAAAATTGCACCTGCTTTGGAGGTATAAGTGAGCCCCCTCACCTCTTGGGCCCCTGTGCAGCTGCACAGGTTGCACCAATGATATGTCTGCCCCTGGGGAGGACGATGTGCTGCCGAGGGGAAGACGACGTGCTGCTGAGAACACTGATATTTGAGCAAGCTTAAAGATTATTTAAAAAAGGAAGCAAGCGTTTTGCTCTGATTGTTGGGCATTCAATAGCCTCTTAAAATAGCACGAATCCTAGAAATGCTTGTTTCTCAATAATCATGTAGTGTAAATGCACCTTTGAGTGCCTAGGGACAGCTCACATTGACCCTAGTCACAGGGTTTATTTCAGATTGACACCTTTCTGACATTTACCCTCCGTACCCAATGTATAATAATCATATGCCAGACCTCTGTCGATACATGGTCTACTGAAAGACATAATAATAGAGTGGAAATATTGTACGTTTTCAAAGAATGGATGGATTTAGCACATCTGGGTGTCATTAAGTAAAATCCCTGGCTTTAGCATACAGCGTGTCAGATGTGACTGCCACAGCTTAGTGAATAGCTAATTGCATGGTATCAATGGTGCTACACAGTTGTGGTCCTGAACGCTGCAGAGGCCCCTTTTTTTGACTGACCGGTGTTATGCGTTCTTTCAGAACAGTGAGATATTGCACAAACAGCGCTTAGAAAGGTAATGACACATCGGTTTTCAGGACACCCATTACAACCCTAGTTGTGTGCATCAGGGTAAATCTTATAGAAGGCGTTTGCATTATTTTTCCAGCATGCACTTATGGGGCGCTTAGCTGATCTCTGATACCACAGAAAAGATGGCGGGGTAATTGAATCATTTCATAAGCTTACAGTGTGCGCAATAATACAGTGTAGAGTAAAATCTAGGATTAGTAGTGCCCTATGCAATGGCAACACAAAGTGTCATTGATGAAAGGTTTGCTATTTCCTTACCTGCTAATTAATACATTATTTTAAACACAGTTACAGTCATTTTCCAGTTGTGAATATGGAGTAGAGGATGGAAACCTTTCCAAAGATGATAGTAGAGTTGTCCTATAATCGAATTAATAGAGTATTTAGGACCTTTATGAGACAGAGGCTGCTTAGAGGGTCTTTAACTGTGGAGGACCTGTCATAACTGTGAAGTATATAGACTGCCCATTGATTTCAGTGATCACATGTAACGCTTATTTTTTTCCTGTGGTGGCGCTGTGATGTCCAAGAAGTGTTCTGTATGCAGTCATTAGGCTGATGCTGACAGATAAGTGATATAGAGCAGCAGTGTGTTTTCTAATTGTGATGTGGATTATTTGTATTTTTTATCTGATATCTTGCAATTCAGGCACATTTGTCTATTAATATTTGCATTGATATTTGCTGTGAATACTTTCATTGTGATACAGGAAAAATGTATATCTTTGTACCGTGTTAGCAAGTGGATAGAAAAATATTTAGAATTGACAGTCCTCAGTGGTTGATACCTTTTAATGGTTAATTGAAAAGATGGTAACACATTGCAAGCTTTCCAGACTACTCAGGTCTCTTCATCAGGCTAGACTAATACATGCCGAGTAGTCTGGAAAGCTTGCAATTTGTTACCATCTTTTCAATTAACCATTAGTAGGTATCAAACACTGAGGACTCTCAATTTGCAAATATTTTATTTCATTGTTATATTTTATATGCCTCTCATGGGCTCCACACACAATAGATAGCTGTCGGTTGATCGATGGTTTGTTGGGTTGGCAGCCATCTCTCCCAACACCTCCTTACATAGAAGTGCTTCCTTTGCCGAGCGCTCCTGTGTTCTCCAATTTACAACTGCGGCCGGAGTTCTCTGGAGGAGGCTTATCTCGACAAGAACAAAAGGATCGGCTGTCCGAAATCAGACCTACTGAGTCCTTATTTTCGCTGACATCACTTGTTGGAGGCCCCATACAGGCCAAACCTGGTGATATCGGTGGGTTCGGCCGACATTAATCTACTGTGTATGGGGCCTTACTGTCACGTAATAGAGTGTGCCAGAAGTTGTACATATGTGGAAATACTACAGCTCTTAAAGCGTTACTGTCATTTTAATTTTTATTTCATAAATCAATAGTACACTTGAAAATGAACGACTTTATATGTATTATCAGAGAAATCTGCTTCCTTCTCTGCCAGAATTGACCCATCATTATGAAGATTCTCAATTCTGAGGTAAAATCTGTATTCAGTGAGGCCAGACTGTCCATTACTTAGCAGCAAAGTCTTACTTCCTCTTCTCCTCGGTTGTCTAGTCTGTCTCATCGAAGTGAAACAAAAGAAAAGTGTGTTGAAATCAGGGCGGATGCCACCACGCGGTCGTACAGTACTTCTGGCAAGATATCACCATTTTGTCATGAAGAGTTAGAAAATGCTAAAAGTAAGATGCCATTTTACAGCCAGAAGCCCAGGGGTGTTCTGATAATGGGTTGCATATGAAGGGGCCAGCATCGGCATGTCGGAGGCTTTACCCAGCTACTTTTTGGCAGGGGACCAGCATGCTACAGTTTATTGTATTTCTGGAATCAAGTAAACGATTTACAATTTAGCAGCGGCGATCCCCGGAGGAGAAGAGGGGCTCTCACAGATAGCTGTCTTTCTACTTCTCATGGTATGAAGGTTTTTTTTTTCTTTTTAATGTGACGGTATAGAGAGCTTTTGTTTGTATCCTTGCCAGTTTGTGGTATAGTAAGACAGTGTGTGCTTGGTGAACAGCATAGCTCCAGTCCAGACTAATGCACGGCTGTGAACACAGGCAGGAGTGCGGGTAGTGGAGAAGGAAGTGAATGTGATAGGTCGGAAGACTGTACCATTTCTCAGCCCCCCTCTTTTCCTTCTCTACTCGTGTGGAGATGTAGCAGCAGAGTGAGTGCAGGCAGCACACAAGGCAGAGGAGGCTGCACAGCAGAGAGGACTCAGCCCTCAGCCTGGAAGTCATCTGCAGCTCTTTGCTTTTCCATCTAGTGATTTTCCAAGCGCTTCAGCTTCTCTTTTCGTCCCCCCTCCTTTTCTTTTTTTGTAAAAAGAGGGAATTGTTTTATTCCAAAATAACCCATTTCTGCGCATTAACTGCATGCTGCACGTCGGTCGGGCAGGTCCGACCACTCCGTGGAAACGCGTTCTTTACATACGAGGGATATTTTCTCTGCTTATTGCATAGTAATGAGCTTCTGACAGGCGCGACCTTTCATAAGACAGCCCACATTATTGGCTTTCTGCCCGGAATATTGCTGCAACATTATCTGTGATTGGTTATCTTCCTATCATGCATTGCTTCACAAGGGAAACTGCCCCTTTTTTTAATAAATCTACGATGGCTGGCTGCAATATGCTACTCTGTAAGTATTCTGCATGGGGAGGAACAGGCGAGCTTAGATTCCACGCTGCAGCCACATGGGATAGGGGGTGAAAGAGTGCAGGAGAAAGTAAAGTGCTGCTGGTTTAAAATGCTAACATGTTTGTTTTTTCTACAGGTTGGTACTAAGAAGTGCCTTTCCTGACGTCTCTGCTGCTTGGACCCGCTTGTAGAGCAGTTTCTGCTTTTTTGCCTTGCTTGCTGCCAGCTACACTGCAACGAGAGCCCAGCCACCCTTCTCATCTAGACAGCCCCTTATTTCTGTCCTTTAGCCATCGAAATCCTTAGTCTTATACATTGGTCTATAGTAACAAATACAAGGTATCTGCTTCTGTAAGACGAAATCGAGGACAGACAGACACAGGGGATAGAGAGAGACAGGAAACCTCTATTATTATCCTACAGTGCTGCGTCTATATATGCCAAGCTAATCAATACCAATCACACCACCGCAGAACCCAACGCAATTGCCAGTTCAGCTGTGCGGAGAGAAAACTTTACCGAGAGCAGTTTGGAAAATTTGTGCCAGTGCAGGGGCTGCCACGTTTTTACGCTTGCATTTTGGGCTGAATATCGGAGCTCCAAATGGGTAACTGAGAGCACAGAGAAGTCCCAGGCCTCCGCACTCATACTCGGCACCGAATGATTTTCACCTTACAGATAAGATCCTTTCTATTATTTATAAGTTGTCGGTGAAGAGCTAGAGCGGGACAGCTGTATGCAGACACAGACAGCACAGATTTACCATTTAAAAGCCACGCGGAAAAAAAGGAGGACGACTGGAGTTTGGCTTTATTTCTTTACATCTGAGAAGTCTTTTTTATTTTTTTTTTCAAGTTTTTATTTTTAACTACCTGTAAGTTTTAAGTATGGCTGTTAGCGTGGCACCGATACGGGACACAAAGTGGCTAACATTGGAAGTGTGTCGGGAGTTCCAGAGAGGGACTTGCTCACGACCAGACACAGAATGTAAATTTGCACACCCATCAAAAAGCTGCCAAGTTGAAAATGGACGAGTAATCGCCTGCTTTGATTCATTGAAAGTGAGTAAACATTACATTCTATCTTCAGGGTAAATTTATACTCATTATATTGCCGCTTGTATAATCTGACAAAAAATAATAATGCAATGATATCTCAATACATAAAAAAGTAAATATATCTATATATCTATATGTGTATATATATATGTATATATATACACATATGTATTTATTGATATATACAGCTCTGGCAAAAATTAAGAGACCATCACATCTAAACCCTGTCATGGCCAGCCCATTCTCCAGACCTGAACCCCATTGAAAACCTCTGGAATGTAATCAAGAGGATGATGGATAGTCACAAGCCATCAAACAAAGAAGAACTGCTTACATTTTTGCCCCAGAAGCAGTGTGAAAGACTGGTGGAAAGCATACCAAGACGCATGAAAGCTGTGATTAAAAATCATGGTTCCACAAAATATTGATTTCTGAACTCTTCCTGAGTTAAAACATTAGTATTGATGTTTCTAAATGATTATGAACTTGTGTTCTTTGCACTATTTGAGGTCTGAAAGCACTGGGTTTTTTTTTTAGTTTTGACCATTTTTCTTTGTCAGAAAAAAAATACAAAATGTATTGCTTGGAAATTCGGAGACATTTTATCAGAAGTTTGTAGACTAAAAGAACAATTTACATTTTACTCAAAAATATACCTATAAAGAGAAAAATCAGACAAACTGAACATTTGGAAGTGGTCGCTTAATTTTTGCCAGAGCTATGTATATACACATACATAGATGTGCAGAAGATTGTGACTGTTAACTAATTTAATCATTAGGACATAATGGCAAATGACATAATCCATTATCTTACACCCGATTAAGTTAACTGTGCTACGCCTATGTACTGTCTTAATCAGACTATAATGGTCTGTTTACACGGACGGATCAGCGGCACTAGAAAATAGTCACTGATCAGTCGGTGGTGATTTAACAGCCTGTCTTCAAAGGCCAACTATGGTAAACGATGCGTACTGAGCGATCTGCAATACATCGCTCTACGTGCATAGGCTGCCATAGTTCTCGGCAGCACGAATCCTGTTTATACAGGACAATATGCTGCCGAGAACTATAATTTTTTGTGGTGCACGGAAGAACAATTCACCTGACGAATGAACTCATTTGTGATAAGCTTTACGTGTAAATGTACTGTAGGTCTTAATTTTCATCCCGTAAGCAAACTTGGAGATGAAAGTGGATGTAAAACTGTGCTGCCGAGAATCCAATATACAATGGGAGACCAGATGCGTTTCGAAGTGATCATACCTATTCATCAGGACAAGCCACAATGATTCATTTTCATCTAAACATTGTTATAATGTGCTGGTGTAATCAATGGTAGAGTCAGGTCATCTGATTTTTGCTGAAGATTTTCAGCGCTGGGGGTTGGATAACAGATTAGCTCCATTCGATGGGAGCGACTGGCGACCCGCTATAGATTTACTGCACAAACTGCACAAAAGTTGTTTTGAATCTGTAGCTGAAAAATCAGAATATCAAAGTGAATTTTCTAATGAAAACAATTGGAGGTTGTGTGCCTTTTGTTTAAACAGATTTATACGCAAAATATATACCAAAAAGTGTCTGTATCCAATGCAAGATAAGAGCCTTTCTAGCTGGTAATGTATATGATAGTTTTTCTTGTGTGCAGATCTTGTCCATCTCTCTTAAACTATCACCATTGCATTTTGTCATATGGTTGGAGGTCAGCGTTTAATACTTGCAATGTGATCTGTTGCCTATGTGTGATTTATTGATTTGATTTCAGAAATGGAAAAGTATCTGCATCTGAAGGAATTATGCTGAATAAAAACTGGTATATTTGTGGTTTATTACTCATGGTTTATATGAGCGGTGTGCAAAATGACATGACCAGAAAAAATCTGCAGCGAGTGCGTTGTAAAATTAAGGCCATGTCCCTGCTGCATTTAATAGATTTTATAGAACCTTGCTGTATGCGCTATCTGGCTCAATTATCAGCCATTAAACCTCACGATCATCCGATAGGATTATGGCCTTGGTCTATGTTGTTCATTTTTAAAATGTATTAAATCAAGTTTGTTTTCGGTGCTGCAAAACTTATTCTATCACAATGTAACATTGTAGCGTCATGCAGATATGTGTTAATAAGAGAAATAATGAATGCATTACTGTATCAGAAATGAGTCCCCTTGGCTAACCATAATATTATATTTAAGTATACCGATTCTGCACCCAAGTTTGTGGAGTTTCAAAGGCAGTGCTATATGTGAGAGCTCAAAGTTTCTGGTTGACATCTTGGAAGGAGATTAATAGCAACATGACACAGAAGGTAGCAGAATGAGTAGGGGCATGTCTGCAGCTATAAATCACTGACGTAGGTATTATTATATGGCTCCTTATGTCAGTAATTTACTGGATGATCTGGTAATTACTCAAGTCAAGTCTGGCAAGTTAGAAAAATGATAGATGTGAGATAGAATAGAGAGATTAGATACATGTACATAGATATTGAGATAGCTACATATTTAGATACAAACAGATAACTACTGCACTCACTCATGCACATACATATACACACGCGCATGCGCACACAAATACACACATATAAACACATGCACATATACACACATACACACACGCTTGTACACAAATATACTCGCGCACACATACTTACACACGCACATGCGTTCACACATATTCGCATGCACACATACATACATACACACACGCACACACAAGGGTCACAAAAGTTTGGGTCGCAAATTAGAAGATGGTATTGTATCTTTAAGTTGTGACCAAGGCTTAGGGAAACCACAGAGCTAGTCAGACTCAGAAACTGACCTTAATAGATTTGCTTTGCTTAAAATATATGCTGCTCTCATTACTAGTCTACTATCTTGATTTTCCACACATTTTCAAATATTTACTAACCCCACACTGGGGTTTATTCTAACAAGTTGTTATATTACATATTGATAAGGATCTACAGTGCTTTGCAAATTAATTGGGACACAGCATTTTTTTAAGTAAAATCGTAAGTTGGTTACCAGTCAGTGATTCAAACCAGTTTTAACTGCTTTGAACAGGTGTGAGTGCTTGTTCAAAGCAGTAAAAACTGGTTTGAATCACTGACTGGTAACCAACTTACGATTTTACTTAAAAAAATGCTGTGTCCCAATTAATTTACACAGCACTGTATAATAAATGTGGATGTACTCTTACCTTTTTACTAAGATTTATGCAGTTTTGTTTGGGGTAACTAACACCTCAGAAGCGCTAATGGATGAAAAAAGACCCATGTCCATCACAGTGAACAGAGGGAGGCTTTGTGGTTTGTAGTCATCTGTGCTCTTTTCACCTTTCAATAACATTTACACTTAGTGTTACGTTGGCTTTCTCCAAGCACAACTTCAATGGCCTTTATGGCCTATCTACGACCAGTCAGAGATATATAGATGACTTCTTCCTCAGACATCAGAACTTTTGGCCTTTTTAAACATGAAAGGAGATAAGCTAAGAAATTATCTATTTGTATGTTCTATGCTTTTATTAATAAGATTCAGTTCTGATGAATGGACGTATAGCAATGGAAGTATAGCATTGGGTTTATCATGGGCTCAAATGTAGTGATAATCCAGTATTGGCCTAAACTCACATCCGAAGGATTTTCTACTGTCATAAAATAAGCTGCAAAATATTTTGGCTAGCGCTTTGTTAATAATGACTGTCCACATGTTTTAATTTTCCTTTATTTGTTTCAGACCGTTTTAATTTTCGTGCCTAAATATAGAAAATGAACAGCATTGCTTTTTTTACTTTGTCCTTTTCTGCATTCACTTCCAAAGCTGCATTCAGAATTCTGCCAGTAGCTGCTTGAAATTCATCTACACTGACACATCTGCTTGGGTATCTTGAGACATCAGCTTTCTGTTGCCTTACATTAGGGTAAATGTACGATGACGTATAGTTTAGACTGTGCTGTGTTAGATTAATGACTGGTGTTTGGCTGTTTGTTACGGGGCATCCCTGCAGGTTCTCTATGGACTGTATGTGCACAGTGATGTAAGCCAATATTACGGCATGGATGGCTAAATCAGCAATTGTATTACTACTGATGAGAACTGATCTTTCATAAATGGAGGAGCTCAAACTGCCATACAGTGGTTGATTTTTGGCTCCTTATGGCATGGTTTGGATCCCACTATTTTTTTTACTTGTGAACTGTTTATAAATGTTTGTTATTGTCTTGTATTCACCAGAAATGTTATGTACTACAGAGATGGCCAACACTCATATGCCACATTGCCATATGCAGTGGCAAAGCTCAAAGTACATGTCCATATGCCCTTATTTTGGTCTCATCTATATGTCCATTTGTCTCATTTGAGTTGTGACCATCTTTCCCAGATAGAAAATGTACCATTTTATATTCTATGTGCGTTTTCATATGTCTGTTTTTAATCCTGATCACAGATCGAATGCACTCATTCAAGTCTGTGGGTCTTGAAATACTCGGACAGCACTTGAACATCATTCTTGGGTCATCCGTGTGCGGTCCGTTCTTCACTGCTTATTAAGAGAAGCTTGAGTATTTTCCATTATTTTGTTTTTTTTTATTGTTAAAAACTGATGAAATTCTGATGGTACAAACCTACACATGGATCAAAAACTGGTGGAAATCTGATGAAAACTGTTTTGTTTTTGTATCCAAGAAAAGTCATTGATATCTGAACGTGGCCTTACATGATGGAGGATAAGAGTGTCCTTTTGGCAGTCACTGGTCTGTTATTCTTTTCAACCTTTTTCTTCTGTACGGAATGGCAGACAGTAGAAAAAAAGTTTATTGGCATCATGTATTTTGATGTAACATGAGATCCTATAGGTATTATTATTATTATAGCGCCATTTATTCCATGGCGCTTTACATGTGAGGAGGGGTATACATAATACATACAAGTGCAGTAATCTTAAACAATACAAGTCACGACTGGTACAGGTTGAGAGAGGATCCTGCCCGCGAGGGCTCACAATCTAAAAGGGATGGGTGAGGATACAATAGGCGAGGGTAGAGCTGGTCGTGCAGCGGTTTAGTGGATCGGTGGTTACTGCAGGTTGTAGGCTTGTCGGAAGAGGTTGGTCTTAAGGTTCTTTTTGAAGGTTTCCATGGTAGGCGAGAGTCTGATATATTGTGGTAGAGAGTTCCAGAGTAGGGGGGGTACGCGAGAGAGTCTTGTATGCGATTGTGGGAAGAGGAGATAAGAGGGGGGTATACAACAACTTCATAGGATGGAGGCACTCACCAGTGGTATATGTCAGGAGGTTCTCCGGATACATGCCTACAGGAAACACTATGCACCTCTGAATTGACTCGTAAACCGAAAAGAATAGTATGTTAGATTGAACTTTGTAAAAATATGAGTTATTCTGCAGTTTACATAAGATTGATGATATTGTTCTTCCACCTATTTCATTCTACCTTTGCTTCAGTGTGTCTTTACAAGCTTCACAATAGGCCTTTTGCATGGTCAGTGATTGTAACATAATTTCTAGGCTTGAAAAACAAAATCCATCCATCCATTTCAACCTGTTCTCCTGCAGAGTTGATAAGTTGGAATGATAAGATTTATAATTAAAAAGTATGTAAACAGAAAATATATGCAAAAATATAGAATAGATATATACATTTCTTCTATCGGAAATACAGCGGACTAGAGAAATACAATCAACTGGGCAGTGTACACGGGCAGCCAAGAGCGCCACAAAACTCACAGTAAAATGCTGTACGGCCAAGTAGACATTTCCTTTAATGATAAAAGCAGATGTCTACACTTTTGACATAATGGCTCATTATGATTGTTTTTATGTCTTGTCCATAAGAGTATGAGGAGTTTCAGTTTCATCGTGCTCTAAATTCTTTCCTCAGACACTTACTTGTAGAACTATCTGTTCCAATGCGCACTAAAGGCCTGAGATCATCTGAGATACTGATTTAGCCGTGTTAGTCACTGACCCTATATGTATATACCCTATATATGATGACTATACGGGTTCAGGAAAGGATAATACATGAGATGTCATGTCTCAATTCTCAGGGGAATAGGGTGGTTCCAATCTATATTTAGAAGAAAAGATTGGCGACTGCATAATATTCAAAGGAGACCCCATGGAATGGCGTTACCCTTCAGCTGTGCTTTTCTGTTTTTGGCTAAAGTCCCAGGAGCCTTAGACTAAGTAGTGCAGAATTTCTACTGCTGGAAGACGGTAAAGGGCAACCATTCAGAATAGTCAGTACAGTATTTATGAGAACAATCTATGAACATCTATCAAATCACAGGGCTTTTTTCTCATAAACTTTAGACAAGTTTTGCCTGGAGAGAAGATGGATAGTGTACTTTACTACTGCTGTAATGTCATTCCTGAAAGTCTAGCCATATATATATGTATATACACACACTGTGTATATATATATATATATATATATATATATATATATATATACACACTTTATATTTAGACTTTATATGAACTCCTCAGCTATAAAATTGCAACACCAAAAAAGAAAGGTTGTGGCATAATAGAAATTACAGGATCAATAGACACAATAGTTATGTGCAGTAAATGAAAAACTGGAAAAAAAAATTCAAAGGATCTTAATTTATTTAGTATCAAGTATGAAATTCATACACTTAGGTGCCTTGGCATTATACCACTGAGGTTACTAATGGTTGTCTGAGGAATGCTCTGCCATGCTGAATGCACTTGGGCACACAAACCTCATAGACAATGCCATAAAGAAGCCTTTACGAGAGAACATCATACCAGTCCTACTTCTGAGATTATGTTGTGGGGCGGCATAATAGATAGTAGCAAGATCCCTCTAGTTTTCATTACAGGCACACAAACAGCTCTGTGTTACATTGATTAGGTTGTAGAATCAGTAGTATGGTTTAGGAGCCATTTTTGAACACCACAATGCGAGGCCGAATGTTGCTTGTGCCACGGTGGGCAGCCTTTGTGGACTAAACTTGCTACCATGCAGAGTCTCCAGACTTGCCTTCCATTTGGGACGTCATTGGTGGTCAATTGAAAAGAGAGCTGCAACCAGCGGATTTGGATAATTTGTGCGACCTGCAATAAGCGCAGTAGACAACCAATATTAATCTCAATGATAGCAGCAAATGTGTGTAAGTGTGTGTGCTACTGCATGTAGTGCTCATACTTGATACTGAATAAATGAAGAGGATTTGAAAGTGTTGTTTCAATCTTTCAACTGTTTGCATATCATTAACATGTCCATTGATCCTGTGATTTCCATAACTCCCTGACTTTTCCTTCTTACTGTTGCAATTTGAATGTTGTACAGTATATACAGTAACATGCAAAAGTGTTTGACAGGTGTGGAACACATGATGCAAAGTAAGAATGGTTTCAAGACTAGAAGCATTTTTTATCAAGTCACAACATGCAAAGTGAATGAACAAAAGAAAATCTAAATAAAATCAATATTTGGCGTGACCACCCTTTGCCTTCAAAGCAGCATCAAAACCTCATTTCTTTTAGGTACACGTGCACACAGTTTTTGAAGGAACTAAGCAGGGAAGTTGTTGCAAATTGGAAAACTAAGCACAGATGTTCACTGGGTGTAGTCTTGTGCCAACCCTTCTGTCTCTTCATGCCTCTTAGTCCCAGACAGACTCGGTGATGTTGAGATCAGGTCTCTGTCAGGACCATATAATAACTTCCAGGACTTCTTATTCTTCTTTACACTGAAGATAGTTCTTAAATTACATTACCTGTATGGCTGTGGATGTTCTGCTGCAGAATAAATTTGGAGTCAATCAGATGCCTCCCTGATGGTACTGCATGATGGATAAGTATCTGCCAATCTTTCTTAGCATTGAAGAAACCATTAATCTTGAGCAAATTCCCAACTCCATTTGCTGAATTGCAGCTCCAAACTTGCAAGGAACCTCCACCATGACTCACAATTAATGCAGACACTCGTTATTGTACCGCTCTCCAGCCCTTTGGGAAACAAACGTGTTTCAGCCAGATATTTCACATTTTAACTTATCAGTCAGGACCACTTCAGTTCCTATGTTTTTGTCCACAGCTGGGTCACTTGTCCTTGTTTCCATGTCAGGTAGGGTTTTTGGCCACAATTCTTCCACAGACAATTTTTGGCCAAACTTCTCCAGTAGATCGTTGTACTTTTGGCCCCACTATTTGCTGCCAGTTCTGAGCTGACAGCATTGCTGGACATCTTACAGTTTCAAAGGGAAATTAGCATGATGTGTCTTTCATTTGTCGCACTAAGTTTCCTTGCCAGACCACTGCATCTGCAGTTCTCGAACTTGTCCTTTTCTTGGTGTCCTAAAGGCAAATATTTGTCCATCATGCAATACCAAAAGGAAGTCATCTATTTGGCTGCAAATTTATTCTGCACAACCTTTCTGAATTGATGCTTTGATTCTGTTTTGATTGCAAAATGTGGTTACACCAAATATTGACTTGATTTAGATGTCTCATTTTATTTCTTCACTTTGTTTGTTACTTGATACAAATAATCTATTAACGTTTTTCCTCTTTTAAAGTATTGACTTTTCTGCTTTTTTTTCCAAATTTGCCTTAAACCTTTGCACGGTATTGTATATATATTGTGGGAGGAAATTTACTGATACATGAAAACATGGCGACTCCAAGAGGATATTACTAATTCACACTTTTGTGTGATTAAAAATTAGCTAGTATTAATGAAGAAAAGATTAAAAATTAAAGAAAAAAGTAAAACATAATTATCAGCATCATGGTGGGTGCTTGTAGGGAGTGACATTTACATTTACAGTAGGCATTGCTGTGCAGTGCTTTCATCTTGCAAGGACCTTCAAAGATGATTCTCATTCTTCAAGATTATATTGATCATCCTGTCCTTCTTCTGTCAGTTTTTAAACCATGGATCGCTCTTCAGCGTTTCACAAACTTGTTCCCCATATATGAAACGTTTATATAATCGACTTTGTAGTAAGTGACACAAGCGACCTTTCATAGCCTCTTGAAACATTTTGCATTCAAAGAGGATATGAAGTGTCGATTTTGGAGCAAAATCTGTTCCAAAATTCATGTAAAAACCCCTGTGTGAGCCCATATTGAAGAGTTTCTTTACTAGTATTTTGTCGGCCAGTAACCTGGAGGATGAAATGTGACCACTACTAATTTTCTATCAAAATAATGTAGCTGCAGGGTCAAAGAAACCAAATGCAAATTATTAACCAGAACCAGCCTTTGCTGTGTTTGAACGGAATAGAAATTCAGGTTTGTCTACCCTTTTTCCCACATTTGTACAGAATCAGAGTTTCTAGGGCTCCCGTAGATTATAATGTAAGCTAATTTTAAATTATCAATATAGGAAACAATCTAAAATCCTCCCTAATAAAGGTCAAACTTCTAAAATCAAGTAATAGATAAAAATAAAAACAGCAAACAAACATGCACAAAAAAATAAGCACTGTTACACTTTTTTCCCCCTTAATAGACTAAGTTATGTTGTGTACAAGTGGCTAGGATGTGACCAAGCAGTTGGATAACCCCTTTAAAAGTGTATTCCAGTGATAAGAAGTTAGTACCAATCCAAAGGCTAAATCCCCCGTCACACATAGCGATCTCACTAGCGAGATCGCTGCTGAGTCACAAGTTTTGTGACGCAACAGCGATCTCACCAGCGAGATCGCTGTGTGTGACAGCTATCAGCAACCGGCCCCCCTGCCGGGTATCGCTGATCGCTGGTGAAACCTCTGGACATTTTTGGGGTCGCTGGTCTCCCGCTGGCCAGCACGCATCGCTGCATGTGACAGGCGGGAGACCAGTGACCAGGAGATGGTAACTAGGGTAAACGCAGGGCTTCTAAGATAAGATACCAATCTAATGTCTTTGGCTAATTAGAAACATTCAACATACATGTTAACTCATTGCGATGTCCTTCCGTATTTATCAAAAAGAAACAAATGTTTCTCACTTACAATTTTGCGAAAGGTCAAGCACTGTGGCATGTTGTGCATCGTTTTTCCCCAAATTTGCCTTCACAATCTAAAGTAATAATAATAATAAGAAGAATTTTATTTCTGTAGCGCCGACATATTCCGCAGCACTTTACACAGATTTTTTTCTTACCTTTATCAATTTATTTAAAAGTGCATTTTTTTTTTATTAGAGGCCTTTCCTTATTTATGTTATGCCATTCCTTTTTTGAGCATATTTATCCCCTTAATGTTTTATTTTGGATTGGCTGAACATATGTGGTTTTAATGTCAATGGTCCAATCTATTTTATGAGATAAATCTCAAATTACCACAAAAGAAATGAGCTGGCCCACGTGTTAATATAAGTGTCATGCCTAAAAACAAAATAAATAAATACCCTGCAGTAAATAAAGAAGTAAATAGTAGTAGTAGATGTAAATAACATAGGGTACTTAGTTGACACTGTTTTGATAAAAAAAAAGTGTAAAAGCCATCCCACCACGACAATGTGTACCCAGTTCTACCACTAAAGTAAAACCTCATTAGAGAAGGACCGGGCCTGACTGTTTAAACACCTGCCTGTACCTGAAATTATTCTGATTGATTTTTCTCTTTATAGGTATATTTTAGAGTAAAATGTAAATTGTTCTTTTAGTCTATAAACTTCTGACAACATGTCTCCGAATTTCCAAGCAATACATTTTGTTTTTTTTTCTGAAAAGGAGAAATGGTCAAAATTAAAAAAAAAACCCCAGTACTTGCAGACCTCAAATAATTCAAAGAAAACAAGTTCATAATCATTTAGAGACAACAATACTGTTTTAACTCATGAAGAGTTCAGAAATCAATGTTTTGTGGAATAACCATGATTTTTAAAAACAGCGTTCATGTGTCTTGGCATGCTTGCCACCAGTCTTTCACACTGCTTCTGGTGCAAAAATTTAAGCAGCTTTTCATTGTTTGATGGCTTGTGACTATCCGTCATCTTGATTGATAAGGTTCAGGTCTGGAGAATGGGCTGCCCATGACAGGGTTTGGATGTGGTGGTCTCTTATTTTTTGCCAGAGCTAAATATGTGATATATAGCTAGACCGATAGATAGTAGATGTATGTAATGCATAGATATAGATAGATAGCTATATATGTGATACATAGATATATAGATATATAATATGTAGATAGATAGATAGTTACAAGTATTCTTTTTTATGACCTCTTAGACTCATCGGTTTCCTTGTCACGAGTGTTTACTTCTGTATTCGGCATTCTCTAATGCTGTTTTTAATCTGTTCCAACTTGGCCTGGAAATGAATCGCTTGTGAATCATCAACAGACACTTGTTTCTCCCTTTAAGGCTTTTTTCAGGGTACTGAAGCTCGATTCATAGCTTTGGACTGTAACGCTGGAGTCAGGTTGCAAACCGAGTCCTGTAAATGTACCATGGAAAAAAAGTGAAGTAGCTCCAGAAAACCTAGCAGAATAAGGACCACATTCACATGTGATTTTCAGATTTATGAAGAGGAGTCAGCTGTTCTAGCAAGAGGCATAACAGTGTGCATTATAGGTTAAAATATTTGGTGGCCCACTTGTCGAAACTAAATGGAATATATGCAAAACAGACACAAACATAGGACTTTTACTGCTTGGATATAGAATTAGACTTTCTTCATTGAGTTTTAGCTTAAAGAGGTTTTTGACGACAGCTTCAGTCACATGGGGCTGTTTGGAGGCACAGTACTCAAGCCCCATGTGGTCCCAGTGGTCGGACCTCCATTGATTGGGAACTTATCCCCTATATAATGGATAGGGAATAACTTCCAAACCTGAGAATACCCCTTTAGCGTTACTATTTACAACCATTATGTACATTACAGCTGTTCTCATGAAGCTTACAATGCCTGCTTATACAGTTTCATCTTCCTGAACAAACTACACCGACCTGACAACCTTCTACATACTTGTCTCTATTATCCTTACTGGGTGTCAGAGCTTGTTAAGGCTCTTAAGTGTGATCGCTGTACTGGTAATTTTTCTGTAATCTACCATACAGTATTGTTCTTTCTGTATAGATTTGATTTCACGAGAAGCATTTAATATTCCCAATATTGTCTAAAAATTCCCAAAGGGAGCCCATCAGCCTTTTCATACTGCCTGTACCATGGGCTGGATTAACCATCGAAAGGCTCCCTTATAACAGCAAGCCATGATTTACTTTGAAACTGGTGTTTTAGAGAAAAGGTACTGTAGATGGAAAAATGAGGTTGGCAAAGAGAAGAGGCAAGGTAATGGTAGGGTCCATTTGTTGCCTCCTTCTGGCTTCTCTTAGATCAGCTTGATCCCTTGACCTTTGTCAATCAAGCTGAGCTGGGCAGGGAGAAGGGAGCCACCCCTCTGACTACTCTACCGCCCCTCTGACTACTCTACCGTGCTGGCTCATTTTTCAAGTTACCATATGTTTTTTTTCTGTAACGCTGCAGAAATTCAGAAAAAATGTAGCCTTTAAAGGCAGTCAGTCTCTGTTTTGGGCCTGCTTGTACAATGAATCTACTTACAGGTTCCCCTTAAACGATGCTCTGGAATATTAACTAATGTCTGCATGCATATTTGTGATGAGGTGTGCACTGTAGGCCGATAAAATTGGAAACTTAAAATTACCATTTACCTTGTGGGTATGCTGAAAAAGCCTTATAAAATTGTATTATAGGCGCATAGCTAGAATGGATAAAATAAAAAAAATTAACAGCCCATATAATTAAGGTGTACTTACACCTATTCTGGTATATAACTATAGATAAATGCTGAGCCGTAAATGTAAAAAGACCGTGACATAGCACTGAAAAGGTGCAGTAATCACACCATCCTTTGAATCAGTTATGCAGAAGTGACTTTTGTAACATCAATTCCTCAATCCATTTGGGAAATTATAATAGAAGTGGGCACAGAACGCCGTATTCTTGATAAATCAGGTCACGGTTATATTCATTCCAAATTCTGCATTACACCTAGATTATATAAATGTTAAGCCACAGTCGCTGTACTGCGCAGTGTAAGTAACGACAGTAAGCTATACCTTTTACTGCTGCAAATTGTAACTAAATCCAGATCTCTGAAGCTTTGGCTTTAATGGTGACATTGGGAGTTTTACCGTAGTCATGATTCTGTCAATTTGCAGCTCTTAGAACTCCCATTTCTTTTGGCTGATAGTCACTGGATACGTCTCTTTGTTCTTTGCTGACTAGATAGAAGGCACAAAATATAGGTCATAAATAAATCAATACAATCCACTATATTTAGCTTATCTGTTGTCACCGCAGTGGGCAGATACTCTGAATACTGGACGAGATTTACCGTACTTTCCGTGGATATAGTTTGGTGCAGTGAGATCCACTTTTATGAACAGAAGTGAGCCAGGTAGAGAAATGACACCACAAGGAGTATATAACCGGGAAATATGAAATTCATCACAAAGTAAACACTCCCAATACATACCTTACTCACTATGGGAGCTTGCAGTTATTCCATAACAGAAGGTATAATTTATTTAGAAACCCAACTGCATATGTTCTTATGTTATGCCGACTCCTTAAAATTTGAAGAAAGCAGAATGTTACCAAAGCATAAACATTAGATTAAAGTCAATCGAATCCTTCATTATCAGATGTCAGGCAAAGAAGGACCCGACTTGTGGGACTTCAATGCCAGATCCTTTAGTTATCTGCTGAGATAAGTTGCTGCTTAGTAGATATCTAATGTGTATGCGGTCCTTATCAGAAAAAATCCATGTCAGTTGTAAAAATTGGTCACTTTTTTAAAATTGGTCACTTTTTTTTAAAATTATTATCATAATTTTTAAGTTTATGGTAAATGCAGCTTATGTGCTCAGATCAGAATTATGGGCTGTTGACATGTATCTCTGATAATCATAATTATTTGGTATGGTTTTCCAATGTTTCTGTAAAAAATATTATCTGTCCATTATTCTTTGATAAGCTGTCCAAAATGAAATAATAACGCAAGACCATTTGGAATATTACAGCTCAGTGTGTTAACTTTTGAAATCATTTTAAGGGCGGTTTCACACGTCCAGATAATTCCGGTACCGGAAAAACCAGTACCAGAGCTATCCGTGTCTTTGTGGATACGTAGGCCATCCGTGTGTGATCCGTGTGCTATCCGTATGTCCGTGTGTACCATCCGTGTGTGATCCGTATGCTGTCCGTGTATTGAAAAAATTGGTTTCACTGTTACTCCTAAAAATGCACACGGACGGCACACGGATGGCACACGGATGCCATCCGTGTGCGGTACGTGTTTACACGGACCCATGGACTTGTATGGGTCCGTGTGATCCGTGCTGTGACACTAAAACGGACATGTCAGCGTATTTTGCACATGGACACACGGTCCGTGAAAACACGCTGACATCTGTCTGCATAAACACATTCATTAGAATGTGTCTATGTGTGTCAGTGTCTCCGGTATGTGAGAAAACTGTCACTACACGTACCGGAGCCACTGACGTGTGAAACTGGCCTAAGGGAGATTTTGTACTTCAGTGTGTGACGCTCATTGTCATTTTTTAAAACATAAGCCTCACTCTTCTCACAGAGCACGCCCTGCTCACAGAGCGCACCCTTCTCACAGAGCACACCCTCCTCACAAAGCGCACCCTCCTCACAGAGCGCACCCTCCTCACAGAACGCACCCTCCTCACAGAGCGCACCCTCCTCACAGAGCGCACCCTCCTCACAGAGCGCACCCTTCTCACAGAGCGCACCCTTCTCACAGAGCGCACCCTTCTCACAGAGCGCACCTTCTCACAGAGCGCACCCTTCTCACAGAGCGCACCCTCCTCACAACGTACACCTTCTCAAAGAACACACCCTTCTCACAGATCTCACCCTCCTCACAGAGCGCACCCACCTCACAGAGCGCACCCTCCTCACAGAGCGCACCCTCCTCACAGAGCGCACCCTCCTCACAGAGCGCACCCTCCTCACAGAGCACACCCTCCTCACAGAGCACACCCTTCTCACAGAGCACACCCTCCAGTCCTCACAGCACACCCTCCTCACAGAGCACACCCTTCTCACAGAGCACACCCTTCTCACAGAGCACACCCTTCTCACAGAGCACACCCTTCTCACAGAGCACACCCTCCTCACAGAGCGCACCGTTCTCACAGAGCACATTCACCTCAAAGGGCACACCTCACAGAGCACACCCTCCTCACGGAGCACACCTTCTCACAGAGCACACCCTACTCAAAGAGCACACCCTTCTCAGAGAACACACCCTTCTCACAGAGCGCACCCTTCTCACAGAGCGCACCCTTCTCACAGAGCGCACCCTTCTCACAGAGCGCACCCTTCTCACAGAGCGCACCCTTCTCACAGATTACACCCTTCTCAGAGAACACACCCTTCTCACAGAGCACACCCTCCTCGGAGAGCACACCTTCTTACAGAGCACACCCTCCTCACAGAGCACACCTTCTTACAGAGCACACCCTTCTCACAGAGCACACCTTCTCAGAGCACACCCTTCTCACAGATTACACCCTTCTCAGAGAACACACCCTTCTCACAGAGCACACCCTCCTCACAGAGCACACCCTCCTCACAGAGCACACCCTCCTCACAGAGCACACCCTCCTCACAGAGCACACCCTTCTCACAGAGCACACCTTCTTACAGAGCACACCCTCCTCACAGAGCACACCTTCTTACAGAGCACACCCTTCTCACAGAGCACACCTTCTCAGAGCACACCCTACTCAAAGAGCACACCCTTCTCACAGATTACACCCTTCTCAGAGAACACACCCTTCTCACAGAGCACACCCTCCTCACAGAGCACACCCTCCTCACAGAGCACACCCTTCTCACAGAGCACACCCTCCTCACAGAGCACACCCTCCTCACAGAGCTCACCCTTCTCACAGAGAGCACCTTTCTCACGGAGCGCACACCCTTCTCAGAGAGCGCACCCTTCTCACAGAGCACACCCTTCTCAGAGAGCACACCCTTCTCAGAGAGCACACCCTCCTCACAGAGCACACCCTCCTCACAGAGCACACCCTTATGCTCTCCCCTTGTTTGCATGAGTTTCCACCAGATAACTCCGGGTTCCTCCTCCCACACTCCTATGACATATTGGTAGGGAATTTAAATTGTGAGCCACAATGGGGACAACGATGACAATATCTGTAAGGGTTCTTTTACACTTACCGGGTTTTTTGCGGCCCGTTATTGCGGGTCTTTTTTGTGGGCCATACCGCCAAAATTTTCACGGTCTGCTGCAATAACGGACCTAAAAAAACTTGCAGATCAAAGTTTTTCAGGTTTCCAATACTATGGAAAAAGTATTGAAAAAAAAAATGACGGTCCGCAAAATCGGAAGTGGCAGTGCACCGCAAAAACAAACTTTCGTTGTTTTTACAGCCCCATTGATTTTCAATGGGGCCCGTGTCTGTAAGGCCTGTTTCAGATTTCCGTCTGTTTATGTCAGTCAAAATCCGCCAGAGCAGTTAAAAACTGATCTGTTTCCGTTGAGGGCCAAACGGATGCCACAGGATTCGTTGTTTGTGCGGATCCGTTGCAGCCGGCAAGTGGCTGGAATTTAAAGGAGCCGCGGCCCGGAATGGAGAGAGGGAGATATTGAGAGAGATTTTTTGCACCTTCCAGAACTTTCAGGGTTAAAATGTTTCCGGAGCAAATCTTCCGGGCATGCGCACTTAAAAATAGCCGACCGTCAATCCAAAAAAACGTTTCAGAGTCCGTCTGTTCCGCCCAGGAACCGCTAAAATTCTCACGGAATCGTCAAAAAACGGATGCAACGGACGACCGTCAGTCAACATCCGCCACTAATGCAAGTCTATGGGGGAAAAAAGCGGATCTGCCAAAAAAGGGGCGTTTTTTTCTAAAACTGGCGTATTTTCACTGACGTCAAAGAACGGAAATGTGAAACAGGCCTAAGGCGTGAAAAAGATTGAGCAGACTCGATCTTTTTTCACAGCCGCAAATATGGCCCTCACGGCCATACGGCACACCATGGAATTTTTGAGGGCCAATTTTGTGGCCCCATAGAAATCTATTGGGGCCACAAAAACAGCCAGCAACACGGTAAATATAAAAGAAGCCTAAAGCGCTGTGGATGGTGCTGTGTAATTAATAAATATCTAAATAGTGTAATCCAGGACTTCTCAATCTGTTTCTTCTTAGGCCCCATCAGCCAAACCATGGAAACCATGTAGGGTCCTGATGAAGGCTTATATAGCTGAAACGATTTGTTTTTTAATTGTTTTATTCTTTTTGCATGTGAATATGATATTTGCACCTTAGTGCTCAATTATGATCACAGCAAAAAATTTAAATATTTTCTTTCAAAATGTCTACTTGATTCCCTAAGTCCTTGGCTTTTTAGCCCTCTGACTACCACATCGGGATCCGAACCTCCAAACTCAAGCACCTTCTGGGTCTTCATCCAAAGCCATTTCCACATGGAGGATTTTACCAGGTAAATTTTGTTGATAAAATGTAAATGTGCAAAGCAGAAATCCTTATGCACACAGCGTATAAATATATCCACCGTATATGCACACACAATTTAAGTTCTTGTGATTGACAGACATGTGACAGTACTGGTGGAATGAGGATGATCATGCTACTCTGATTTTGGAAGATGATGAATATTCTCGTGAATGTCACATGGGGTGACGAACAGTCGTTAGATATCATTTTCATCAGCCGAGACTTAGAGATTACAAGATTTAATTGCAGTTTGGGCATCGGCGCTCTTAGAGGGCTGTGCCTGAGACATTTCTTACGGGCATGTTACTTTCGGAATAGCAGGTTGGTGTAAATCTGAACTCAGGATTTTTTCTTTCATGGAATTTAGGATATCTGCACTATGTAATATTACACTACAATTATAATTTATTGTTCAGATGTTAGCTAAGGCGTATAAGAAGCTGTATATGAAGACATTGTCCCTGCCCTTGCTATGATGGCTCAGCGAGCTTACTGCATACTATATACATTCGAAAACTTGACAGACTCTAACTTTGACTGCAACTCCCTTATGCAAAATAGTTTCTGCTCTGTTTAGTATAAAGTCCCTGGTGGCCCATTGGCATCTACTTAGCACAGTCCTTGATGTTCTCTTGAATAAACTGTCCCTGATAACTCAACTATACAATGACAATATAGGTAAATAAACATTGTTGCCTTTGAACATAACTTTGTTTCCTATTGTAAACTTTCCTGGTACTTTTGGACACTTTTTGAGCACCTAGTTGTCTGAATGCATTTATAACGGAGATCCTGTTAATTCTCCATAGTGTGCCCATTTCCTAATGATGAAGTGGCACCCGCTGTGCCAAGTGAAACGTTCAGTTTGCTTTGACCAGCTTTTAATGATCCATTGATAAGAATTATTTCTTATGCCTGGGATCTTTTCTGTTTTTCATAAGCAGGTTGAAGCCTATTGGGACCTACTGATACAAAGTTTTATGTCTAACTTTATAGAGCCTCGTACTTTGTGACTAACGGAGTAGTCCCTGGTGATCTAGAGCTCACTTTCCACTGATCTAACAATTACTATTTTCTAAAGGGAATCTGTCATGAGTTTTTTTGCCATACAGTTTGAGAGCAGCTGATATAGGGGCTGAGACCCTGATTCCAGTGATGTGTCACTTACTGGGCTGTGTTGCTGTTTCAATAAAATCAGTGTATAATCAGAGGGCGATATCACTACGGGACTCAATGTAGTCCTCCTGCTCTGTGTAACCCCGCACCCTCCAATAATTAGCAGCTTTCTGGCAAGACACATTGTACACAGAAAGCTGCCAATCAGTGGTGTGGTTGGGGTAATACAGGGCTTAGCATTCTGAACACTGCTAGATCTGCAGTGCAAAAGAGAAAACTGTGATTTTATCACAACTGCTATACCCATTAAACTAAGTGACACATTGCTGGAATCAGGGTCTCTCTCCCTAAAAACCTGGTGACAGATTCCTTATAGTCAATCTACTTCATATAACTCCAAGGTCTCAGAATATCTGTCCTTCCTTGAGACAGTCAGCACTTAAAACTAGAGTTGAGCGACTTTGGTCGGATCGGGTTTCGTGAAACCCGAATGAAACAAAATAAGTTTCAGATGAAACTCGTCCGACTAGAGAAAAAAAAGTCGGAGTTTCGTCCGACTTTTATTTCCCATTGACTTGCATTGGGGTCGGGTTTCGGACAAAACTCCAACTTTGTTTTGCTCTAGTCGGACGAGTTTCATCTGAAACTTATTTTGTTTCATTCGGGTTTCACGAAACCCGATCCGACCAAAGTCGCTCAACTCTACTTAAAACAATTCATCTTTTATAGCATACCCTTCGCTGTACCTGCCCTAAACTCACCTCTTAAGGTGGGCATAAAAATGTGTTTAACGTTGATCGAATCCATTCATTTCGGCAGGATTAAGTGACCATCTAATGTGTACAGAGATTGGATGGATGGATCAGGCTGTTGGATTTCAACATGCCCGCACACTTTGTTCTCAAGGGAAAATAAACCAAGTGCACGTTTGTATGTAGGACTACCAAGAAGGGTTGTGAGAAGTAACTATTATCTATCTAAAGTGTATGGTCAGCTGTAGACTTATTATGATATACGGACGCATTGTAGGGCTCAATAGGGGTCTATGATGGCTCTGTCTCCATGCAATAGGTTTATGAATGAGGCGCTATACAAGTAATGCTGCCCTCAATATTCTCATACTGTAGTATTGTGTTATCTGAGTGGCTACTAGTGTATTTTTTTAAGGCCACCATTATAACCGATTATCAGACAATAGGACAAGTCCTTTGTAATTCCCCTATCCCTTTCTCTTCCCTTTTGTGCAACAGAACAGGTTTCTCTGCCCTGACCTATACAATGAAGGATGTACTGTATATTGAACGAAAAAATGAGAATCTCAGATCTTATGTTTGTAATATGAAATAGATGATATGCAGTTACGTTGTAGATTCCCGTCCATTGCTTGCTTTCTGCCCTATTTTGTAAAATAAAGAAGTCGTGTTCAATGAGAGTCAATGATTTGAGCTAGATATAAAGCTTATGTCTCTGGATCTTCGTGTTGTAGTGTGTTCTTGGGCTCTTATTGAAGAAGGTTAGAACCCTATTGCTTACTAGGATCACCCCCACATGTTGGCAGCTGGTTTCTGTAGTATTTTTTGCAGAATTGTGAAAATGTGTCATATCACTAGTCACCTCTAATTCACGTAGTAGGGGATTTATTTCTGTTAGGCTTCCGTAGTTATTAATCTTACACATATTCAGCTATATTCAGGCTCTGGTACAATTTTCTGTATTTCATCTGCATCTTCATGGAAGATATTGCTATTTGCATCTCCAGAAGGTGCATATAGCGATCAACGGTATGTATCTGAATATTATTAGACTGACTGTACTATATGAAATAAGCTCTGATTTTCTTCATGATTCCAAGCAGCACAGAAGGCCACGCGACTTTTGCTTCTGAAACGTTGCGTTGCGCTTTTCATTCCATCTCATTCGGCTATTGACAGGGTTAGAGGGATCATATAATGTACAGTGTGACTTCACATAGCTAGGCGTTGCTTTTTTAGCCCGTTTTTGGGGGATTCTTAAAAGGGTTGTCCAGTCCAAATCAATAACAGACTTATGAATCCCCCCAGCGCACACATTGTGCTCTGCGAGGATTCACCAGTTTCCAACCTGGGACCAAAGAGTATGTATGAGTTATATATGCTGCCAGCCAGTGGGTGCGCCCTCGATCTCCATACAATGCTTCGCCCACTGGCCGGCCACGTCATTAGACGGGGCGAAGCCTCCGCTCAATACAAGTTCATGGGGCAAGACTGCACCCACTGGCCGGAGGTATGTATAACTCATACATACCGTCCAGTTCCGGTTCAGAAATCGGGGAATTCCGCAGCACACACTGCATGTGCTGGGGGGATTCATAAGTCTGCAGACAGAGTGACTGCAGACTTATTGATTTGGACCGGACAACCCATTTAATTATACTCGTTAGGATATGCCTTCACATTATGATTGCAGATGTCCGACTTTTAATACCCTCAGCAATCCTAAGAATGAAGAGGCCATGTCATTGCTTTAGTGTTGCATCTTCTTCTAAGTTTACAGTACACAGCAGTGCACCTGGCCATGGGGTTGTTTAGGGCACCTCATCCGACACCCTATCATGGAACTGTGCCATCACTTGGAATGGATGTACCCTTTCAGCTACCTATTGTGACCGGCTTCCACAAACGATTTGCTATTCACACAGACGTATGTGTACACGTGAAAATGGGCCATTGTATTCCCTATGAACTTCAACTGTATATAGCGCAGGTCTACAAGTTTACCTGCACATGGAGGGCAGGCCAGGATTACTTACAAAGGGTGTGTAAGGGAATTAACTGTAAACTAAATGTATTAGAGCTTAAAGGCTTTATGTACCTTCAAACAGATGTTTCAAGTGTTTCTTAATCGCAAAGTTAAACAAGTTTCTAAATTGTCTTCATTAAAAAAATGTACCACTGTGTGTCTGTAAGTGATTTATCTAGCTTAGTGATCTGCAAAACCGACACACATCTGTCTGAGTTCTGCTTCTGGTTGTCACAGCCCTCTCTGCTCTCCCCCTCCACTCATTTGTTAGTGAGAACAGCAGGGAGCAGAAGGGTGTTGTACAAAGATCTCAACAGCTGAGAGAGGATAAAGTTTATAGAGTCTCAGGGAGGTCAGAGAAAATAGGCCATGGGAAAGAAGGAAGCACATCAATAAGAAAGAGTGCTGGATACAAGTTGTGCTTAATGAAGATATAGGCACCTTGGATACAAGCATACCTAATATCCAGCCTATATTACTGGGAAAGACATTTCCATAAAAAATAAATTATGCATTCTGGATCAGGTTGGAAAGGAATCAGATAGTCAATAAAGGGTTGAAGATTGTTTTCTGAAACTTAGTGCAATTTATTTACTAAACGTTACCAATATAATATAAACTTTACATATATAAAAATATATATTTTTTCTATTATGAATTTGTGCATAACCATTAATCTGTCAGAACGGTGATCCACCCCTCCCCAAACTGTTTATATGGTCATGTTGCTCTCTGAAAAATAAAATCATTCATAGTTTTACTGATGTAATATGTTTCTCCCTGATTGAAAAATCACAGTTTTGCATATGCACTTGAGGCTTAAGTGCTCTAGGCATGATCAGAGCACTTCCCAAGCCTTTGCCTCTCTGGCACTATTGCCAACCCATCCCCACCTTCCTATGTTGGACTGACGGCTCACTGGCTTGGAATACACAGGCAGTGAACTGTAAGCCAAACAGAGAAATGTGGGGTTGGGCAGGGATCAGAGTCAAAGCGGCAGCGGCTTGGGAAGTGCTCTGATCAAGACTGGGTGTCAGCAGAGCATAGAAGGACAACAGAGCTTGTCTAGCACTTTATTACAGTATTTCAGTCTGGTTTATTCCGGCTAGAGCATCATGCATTATCAACAATACAACAGTATATCATAGCTAAGCTGCTATCATAGGTCAGGTTTATTTTCTTAGGATCTCTTATACCCCTGTATAGATTACACTAGAATATTTGATAGCGAAGCTCAGCTTCATTGTTAGCATCTACAACCCTCCTGGCTTATGCTGAAATGTAAATCTTATCACACACCACCAACAGCTGTAGCCTTGCAAGTTGATAATCCCTTTTTTAAGTATTTGAGGTTCAAATTCCAGGAGAACCGATGACCTCAATATATTTAAACGGTCCGACATATATATGTACAAATATAATTGTACTGGGATTACAAGCTCCCGGTAAAGCTTGGACAAGGCTGCTGAATGGCTGGATGTCTCTCCAGTACCAGAATGGGTTTGTCTCCTGGGTAGACAAAGAACTCTCTGCTTAGCTGAAACAATTGAGGCAAAATAATCCCCATCAGAAATGTATTTCATGGATAGGAGTATGAAATGACATTTAGCAATTATAACTGTGCTGGTATAGCAACTGCTAATGATTATTATCTTGTGGTTTCCTGTCCTAAATGCCTGCTACTCTTTTAATGCTACTGAAGCACAGTATTTCAAGCTAAGATGCATTTGATAATTTTGTATGATATATTGTTATTGTTTCATGTTGTGATGTTCTAGAACGTCTTGTTACTTTTATCATATTTTTAGATTACACTCTGCCTTATATACATGAGAATTTCTAGTGCACAATAAGTGGAGGCCATCATGTTGCTGTACTGTATATAAAAATACATTTATCAAATTTACAAACCTTGTGATCCATATTTATCTATCAAGTATTGTCACTATAATTTCCAGCCATCTACTACAATGTGTCTTATGTACAGAAGCACAATAAGACATGATATTGCATCTGATCAAAGTGCAAGAATTATTAAATGGCTAAACAACCACCCAGTGCTTTGGCACTGGTATCTCAAATTGTTATCGTGATGTGGTAGTATCATTAAGTACAATTACAAACTGTAAATGGATATTTTTTATTGACCCAATACATCTAAAATTAAAAGGCTTAGCCAGGACTATGTAATTTTTTATTACTGGCCTAAGAATGAACAGGCACGTAGTTGCTAACTACCTACCTAATGTGCCCGGCACAGCACAGAGCAGCCACAGACGTCGTATCAGCAGAGTAGTCTCTTCTGCTTTGCCCTGTTGACAAGGCATGACTGCCAATGTCTAGCTCATTGACCACCGGCTCCCCACTACCTAACTGCGGGGAGTCAGCTGTCAATCAGCATGACATCAGATCGGCAGTTATGCCTCCTTGACAGAGCAGAAGAAGAAGAGGTGCTCTGTTGATGTGGAGCAGCAGAGTCGCTCTGATCCGGTGCCTGGTAAAATAGGCAGATCGTTGCCTCAGTTAGCAACTCCCACCTATTAGTTTTTAGGCCCATAGAAAAAAGTAAAATAGTCCTGAGTAACCCCTATAAAAGTGAAATAACTTTGCAAAAATATTATTAATTAAGGATTATTTCAACCTATTTCTGTCTACAGTTCTTATGCAAACAATTGGACATCTCAGTGCAACTATATACATCTGGATTCTGGCATAATTTGCCCCCCAAAAAACTGTCTTTCGTGTCTTGCACCATATTTAATATGGGTTGAAGACACCTTCTGAACTTTGTCTTTCAACGAGGTGTGGTTTCACTGAAAAAGGTGTAGTTTGGTGGAAAATAGGTACGACCTAAAGTGGAACAATGTGTGCAAAAATTGTGGTCCGAATATCCATCACTAAATAGCTAAAATGGTGTAAAATCAGGCTAAACAGTCTTAAAATATGACAGATGTATCAAGCTGCATGAACCACTGGCAAGAGACTGCAGATTCGTTTGATATTTAGGGATTCCTCACACTATCGTCGTGTACATCTGATTAGCGCTATCCAATGTTTTATCAGATAGCGTTCAGACCAATGTTATACAATGAGGCAGTGCTGATCAGGGTCTTTTTTTCTCATGCCAATTTGTCATGTGAAAAAATTGCAGCATGCTGCCCGTTGCTGCGCAAATTGGATTGCACTCACCCATTCAGGTCTAATGTATAGGTCCTTGGAAAACATCGGACTGCACTCAGATGTCATGGATGACTTGGATCAGAGTTTGATCCGAGTATCATTTACATATTCTGATTCTCTCCCATGAGGGAATCTACACTCATGGATTTAGGCCCCAGCCTCAGAGTTGAACACAAACAGTTGCAGGATCCTGGTCCAAAGGTAATGTCGGTTGTACCTGGCGACCAGACCAGAGCACTGTGCACCTTCTACTACCTGCAGAATACCTCGTGCCTCTTCTGATTAGAAGACCCTGCGTCATTGTTATGTCGTGGCATCAGGAGATGCACTAGGGAGGACACAGGTAGTCGGAGGTTTGTAGTGATCTTGTAAGGTGGCCATAGAACAGGGGCATGAAAATTCTTTTGATCAACTCTAAGGGTACCGTCACACTTAGCGATGTACCAGCGATCCCGACCAGCGATATGACGCGGTCAGGATCGCTGGTGCATGGCTAAGTGGTCGCTAGTGAGCTGCCACACAGGCAGATCTCACCAGCGACATCGCTGGGGACGGGGATCGCTACTTACCTGTCACACCAGGCGATCCTGCGTCCTCCCGCCCGCGACCACGCGTCGCTCGTCGTCACAGCAGGAATATATTCCTTTAAGAAAAATAAATAGCAGCTGTTTTTGTGGCAAACAGATTGTCACAGTGACCTCTGAAAGCGTTAGTTGTATCATCTGGGGAAGATACATGGTTTAGATGAACAAGCTGTGTTTAACAATAAATCTCCATACGATACAACTTTTATGTGGAAATCACAAGCAAATCCTAACAAGTAAATAATTTCCAGGATGATTGTATAATTGTCCCAATGATACGGGCATGCTATGAAATCAGGAGACCTCTTCCTCTCTCGTAGATGAGACTACTTTGTGAAATGAAGTGTTCAGTGCTCTCAGTGTGCTAAAAGCACGCTATGAGACGGCGCTTGTGAGTTTATGAAATCCTCCTTAACAAATGTAGTAATTTATGGGAATAGTGAGAAAGTCCCGGAAATGAGTACATGATTCATACTTTCAAAAATGATAGCTCCTCATTATTTACACTGCAGTGAAGTGCAAAACTGGGAATGGAATTTCATACATTTTAGCATAGACGGGTAAGTGTGAACCTACGTCCCGACATGACTGACTAGTAAAGTCAAAATAATGCAACGTTAGCAAACTCCCGAACCCTATAAGTAGAAAGGCCTCACATCACATACGACAATGTGACATCAAGAAATCAGATATTAATTATATTTTTATATTAAATATATTTTGTTAAAAAAGGGACATTTTACAGTTTTCATATTGACCACTGAGCAAGCTGACACTTCATGTTCTGTAGAGATCACTTCTCAGCAGTCATTTACAGTAATTATTATCATTACAACGCCTATATATAGATAACACCAATCCTACCAATATAGATAACACCAGTCGTCCTGCCTTTCACAATGGGTGATGGTCACAGCATACCTTCTCCCCCTCCCTGCAGTATAATTCTTGCAAAGGGAGCAGAGCATGCAAAGATAACTCTCCATATAGACATAAAACAACATTTCTAGTTCAGACAGGTGCTTATACGGCTGCTGTAAAACATATCACATAATTGCAGAGCAAAGCACAGGGGGCTGCCATCATAACTATGTCCAGAAAATAAAATAAAATCTACAACCGGTAAATAAAATTCTGCTCTTCAAGATTAATAGTAGAATAGAGCTGTCCCAGCATAGTAAGAAACTGTGATAGGAAGAAACCTGAGTAGCATAAAGGTTTTACAGTTTCTTTGTTCGGCCATTGAATAAAGGTCTTAGATGGTCAAACTGGCCTTTTTAATGCACATTATATGTAGACTCCTGGCTTTAGTTGCATAAGAAGAAAATAATAGAAAACGCAGTGTAGATTGTTATTGTTTTCCTGTAGGGAGAGCTAAAGCCAGCCATTTTGAACCATGTTGGGTGACATTTTTTCTCTATTGATTGTGTCTAGTTTTCTTCCAAACTGTACAACCAAAGCCCCACACCCCTGCCATTTGCACGATTCACACATCACAGTGCAATGGTTGTAAACTTTGATGCAAGCTACGTAATTCAGCAGTTTTACTAGTTTTTATAGCCTGTTAGGTTTTTTTTTTTCAGGAATAACTCCTACTTTGGTCATCTAAACATGTCAAGCTAAATATTGTATTAATTTAAAAATGTCAATATGAAGTATAAACTATATCAATATATGTCCGCCATCAGAAGAAATGCCTTATAGAAATGTGATTCTTCTAAAAACATGACTTGTGTACATATTTAGATGCCCAAGAATATTCTAAAAAGACGTCAAATATTTGAACAAAAAAGTTACCGCGAGGAAAACAGTTTGGTTAAGTAGAGACTTATAAATGGCTTACAATGGACATCATTCACAGAGGGGCAGCCGTTGTGCCGTGCACCATAAGCCTGCTGTCATGAATAGAGCCACTGTTCATTTAGCTTAGCAGTATAATGAAACAGATGTGTCCTATAGATTGACTTTCGCTAGATCACCATCTTTTCGTCAAAGCCCATCTTACTGCAGTCTGTCCTACGTCACGTCATCAAGAAAAATGTCGTCACGCTACCCAAGTATTTATATGCAGCACGTTGTTATTGTTGACGTGTTCAATGATTCTATTAAATTACACTTTTGCTATACTAACCTCTTGTTTAATAGCGAGATGTTTTGTACCGGTAATTTATCTGTGGTAATAAGATCCAAAAAGTATTAAATAGATAACAAGAATACCTTAACTCAAACAGTTTTATATTTATGTTAAATCATATTACATAAGTGTATCTTATATAATAAAAATTATTCCTATTATTAATATATTGATTTATGTTAATTTGTAATTCATATTCTAAATCAAAATTGATATCCTACATAATTCATTGCGAGGAGCATTTAAACATATTCCAACACTAATCTAAAAGACTAGAGGAAAGAAGACATTCCAAGGGAAAGGGAGACTTTTAGGCCAAGCTGGTAAAAAGGTGTGCATATCAGGTCTCCGCCAGAAGGAAGTAATCTAGCACTGATGAGGGAAAAGAACCCAGAAACAGGTGTCTGTTGATCGGTGTGTTTTCCTTATGGAGAAGACTAGTTATGTGGCAAGGCTCGGGTTATACATTGTGTGATACAGTGATCCCTGTGACAGCTAGGGGCGCTGTATGGGACATGCATGCAGGCGTTCCTTCATTGTAATAGGGAAAATGGTGAGATGGGTGGGACCAGTCACCTACAAACCCACCCAGGGGCCTGTGTCTAAACGCCCAGGATAAAGCCTGTGTGTGTGGCTGTGTGAAATAGGACCTTTAGTGAGGTCATAACCATGTGATCCACACCTCACCTGTGGGTGTGGTTATGGACCATATACAGTGCCTACAAGTAGTATTCAACCCCCTGCAGATTTAGCAGGTTTGATAAGATGCAAATAAGTTAGAGTCTGCAAACTTCAAACAAAAGCAGGATTTATTAACAGATGCATAAATCTTACAAACCAACAAGTTATGTTGCTCAGTTAAATTTTAATACATTTTCAACATAAAAGTGTGGGTCAATTATTATTCAACCCCTAGGTTTAATATTTTGTGGAATAACCCTTGTTTGCAATTACAGCTAATAATCGTCTTTTATAAGACCTGATCAGGCCGGCACAGGTCTCTGGAGTTATCTTGGCCCACTCCTCCATGCAGATCTTCTCCAAGTTATCTAGGTTCTTTGGGTGTCTCATGTGGACTTTAATCTTGAGCTCCTTCCACAAGTTTTCAATTGGGTTAAGATCAGGAGACTGACTAGGCCACTGCAACACCTTGATTTTTTCCCTCTGGAACCAGGCCTTGGTTTTCTTGGCTGTGTGCTTTGGGTCGTTGTCTTGTTGGAAGATGAAATGACGACCCATCTTAAGATCCATGATGGAGGTGCGAAGGTTCTTGACCAAAATCTCCAGGTAGGCCGTGCTATCCATCTTCCCATGGATGCGGACAAGATGGCCAGGCCCCTTGGCTGAGAAACAGCCCCACAGCATGATGCTGCCACCACCATGCTTGACTGTAGGGATGGTATTCTTGGGGTCGTATGCAGTGCCATCCAGTCTCCAAACGTCACGTGTGTGGTTGGCACCAAAGATCTCGATCTTGGTCTCATCAGACCAGAGAACCTTGAACCAGTCTGTCTCAGAGTCCTCCAAGTGATCATGAGCAAACTGTAGACGAGCCTTGACATGACGCTTTGAAAGTAAAGGTACCTTACGGGCTCGTCTGGAACGGAGACCATTGCGGTGGAGTACGTTACTTATGGTATTGACTGAAACCAATGTCCCCACTGCCATGAGATCTTCCCAGAGCTCCTTCCTTGTTGTCCTTGGGTTAGCCTTGACTCTTCGGACAAGCCTGGCCTCGGCACGGGTGGAAACTTTCAAAGGCTGTCCAGGCCGTGGAAGGCTAACAGTAGTTCCATAAGCCTTCCACTTCCGGATGATGCTCCCAACAGTGGAGACAGGTAGGCCCAACTCCTTGGAAAGGGTTTTGTACCCCTTGCCAGCCTTGTGACCCTCCACGATCTTGTCTCTGATGGCCTTGGAATGCTCCTTTGTCTTTCCCATGTTGACCAAGTATGAGTGCTGTTCACAAGTTTGGGGAGGGTCTTAGTCAGAAAAGGCTGGAAAAAGAGATAATTAATCCAAACATGTGAAGCTCATTGTTCTTTGTGCCTGAAATACTTCTTAATACTTTAGGGGAACCAAACAGAATTCTTGTGGTTTGAGGGGTTGAATAATAAATGACCCTCTGAATAAACTTTTCACAATTTAAAAAAAAAAAATAATAAAAGAAATAACATTCTTTTTTGCTGCAGTGCATTTCACACTTCCAGGCTGATCTACAGTCCCAATGTCACAATGCCAAGTTAATTCCGAATGTGTAAACCTGCTAAATCTGCAGGGGGTTGAATACTACTTGTAGGCACTGTAATGTGCCTGAGGTCTGGTCACATGGGGAGAGTGTATGGACCTGATTGGTTAATGTGAAAGGTCCTGGAAGGCCTATGTGTTGGAAGGTGTGCTACCTCCTTGAAGAGCACACGGAGGCTTTGGACCTGGTGGCCTGTGTGTTGGATGGTTTCAAGTGGGGACAGAAGTCCTGAGCAGCACCCAGAGAGGCCGTGTTTCCAGCCAGTGATGGCTCTGCATTGGGAAGCTGCCGCCCGGCTGAGGATCTGAAACTGTTAGGCGGCCTAGTGAGCAAGGCGTTGTCTGGGATGGTGATCACAGTTCAGCAGCTTCCCTGACAAACGTGAGTGATACTGACCGAGGTCAGAAAGAGACTGGGTTCAGACTATGGAGCCGGCATCTGGAGCAGGAGCTCCTAAGAGGTAACCCCGGACAGGGGGAACTGTGTTGAGGTTATATAGCCTGTTTACTGGACATGGCACAGCCTGTGTGGCCACAGGTCTGATAGAGCGGAGCCCTAATATGAACACTGACCTGTCTGATGTAAGACTGTTGCGTTTTATGGTTTATTATAATTCTTATATGTTGGTTATTATCCATGAGATATATTTTACCTCATATTCTACCAATGAATGCAGATTTTTAGGGTTGTTGCGTTTTATGATTTATTATAATTCTTATATGTTGGTTATTATTCATGAGATACATTTTACCTCATATTCTACCAATGAATGCAGATTTTTAGGGTTAGAGATGAGAAAACCTCAGCATCCAGACCATAGTTACTGTAACATGCGAATGTAAGTGTCACAGAAGGGTTTTACACAGAATTTGTAAATGTTATCTTACCTTACACAAAATTGTTGAAAATGTCTGGTGTCACTAGGAAAACACATTCTTCTGTCCCTCAGAATATGAGCTAGGAACTGAATTTCTTCTGTGAACTCTAAAGTCCTATTAGAGTTGATGTATCAATTCATTGTGCCGGTGGCCGCGGCGTAATTGGCGCAGTATTGGACAGTGTGCAGCATTCTAATGACTTTATTGATCTCAGATAAAACCTTATTAGTTGTGGAGTGACATCGTCATTGTGGACAGAAAATACAATGCAATATATATGAAGTCTCACTGCATTACTGCAAAATGTTTACTTGGCCTGTGAAGCAATTACTGGGAGTCATGAAGTGGAGGTAGCTGACTAAGAGAGATTTAAGATCTTTTTATAAATTAAGAAATGTTTTATTGCTTTAGTTTTTTGAACTTATTGGGGGGGGGGGTGAATGGCATCAATCTTTTTTGTTGAAGAATGTTTTTGTGGCATATACCCCAAATTTCATCTATGACATACAATATGCACAAGTCTATATACAGTACATGCTCCTCTTTTCTATTGAATGAATATGGTGAATATATCACATATAAATGCAAAAGTAAAGACACTTTGTGAGCTGTCAGTAATTGGCTGAAAATGTCACACTTACAAGACATAAATGTCCCATATTTTTTACTTGCACTCTAGTTACCTCAAGTAAAATATTGATAAAAATAACCTGATGAAAAAAAAAAAAAAAATCACAAAATTGAGATTATAATGTAGCTGCTATTTTCAGTCCATCCATGGACTCTTCCCATTAAGACCATATACAGATAGCCCCTTCAGAGACAGAGAAGACTGAACCTTTAGTGCCACTGGCCTCTATGAAGAGGCTATTTGCATATTTAAAAGGATTGTCCACTACTTGACAATCCATTCTGAATCCCTATGTTTCCCTCAAGTAAAATAGGGGGGAATGAAGCCAGCGCTGACTGGCTGCAGAGATCACATGACACAATAATGTCACACAAGTCCTGGGAGAGCCAATGCCGACACAGATAGAACAGCACCAGCACCACCACCACCGGTGGTGCTGGTGCTGTTCTATCTGTGTCGGCATTTGCTCTCCCAGGACTTGTGTGACATTATTGTGTCATGTGATCTCTGCAGCCAGTCAGCGCTGGCTTCATTCCCCCCTCCTTCAGACAAGTTAAGGAATTCAGAGGAAGTGAGAGCTGCTAATGGTCTCTTCATTTCCTCTGGATGTAAATTACATCAGTAGCACAGGAGCGTGAAGCCAGCTCTGATTGGCTGCAGAAATCACGTGACATAACAATGTCACATGATCCCTGGGAGAGCCAGTGCCGACACCGCTGGAATAGCTGGAATGGAGTGCAATTGTTATTTTATTGTGGGGAAACATAGGGATTGAGAAGGGGGATGTCCCAGTAGTGGATAACTTCTTCAAATTCCCAGAGGAGCATTGCCTGTCTTATAAGTCTCCTCACACTGACTTGGCACATTTTACATGAAAAAATTCCCCCTTAAGACCTTAGGGACTGTGGACATGCCATATTATTTGACGATGTATCTGTACACTGTCATTATATTGGGGACCTGTGTTTCTCAGTGTAGGTTGTCTTGTTGCAGACACTTTATGTGAACTCTATGGGCTGTAGGGAGTGGTAGCTGTCATGGGATGCAGAACTGAGCGTGTCACTAATATGTGTTTCTGTGAGTGTCAGACACCCATTATCCCCAACTAAAAAGTTGTGCATGACAACATTATACAACTGTCCCCAAAACTTCAGAAGAATGTTAGCCTGTGTAGGAAACCAATTGGATTCTTCTTAGGCACTGTTTATCTATGCAGTACTTACTGATAGATTTTTTTTCATCCATTTTGGGTTCACAAAAACAGGAATAAAATGTTTCGGGGCAGGAACCATTCATTTATTTTGGAATGGAATTGTCAGAGATAGAGTTGAGCGATACCGTCCGATACTTCAAAGTATCGGATCGGAATGGATCGGCCGATCTTAAAAAAAAGTATCGGTATCCCCGATTCCGATACCGGAAGTCCCATTCAAGTCTATGGGACTTCCGGTATCGGAATAAGAAAAACCCTGTTTTTGCCTTGTACAGCCTCTCTGGGGTCTGTACGGGCCTTTCGGGGGGCTGTGCCGGCCTGCCAGGGGGTCTGTGCAGGCTCCGGTGGTCTGTGCCGGCCTGCTGGGGGGCTGTGCCGGCCAACCGGTGGTCTGTGCAGGTTCCGGTGGGGTGTGCCGGCCTGCCGGGGGGCTGTGCCGGCCTGCCGGTGGTCTGTGCAGGCTTCGGGGGTCTGTGCAGGCATTGTCCGATGGGACTACAAGTCCCATCTGGCGATGCCTGCTACCATGACAGTGATTGACACATTAGCCAATGATGGGACAGTAGTAGTCCCATCATCCGGCTAATGTGTTGAATGTAAAAAAAAAAATAAAAAATAAAAAATTACATGCTACATACATACAACATGCATACTACATGTAACATACATACTACATATATACTACATGCATGCAACATGCATACTACATATATACTACATGCTACATACATACTACATATATACTACATGCATGCTACATACATACTACATGCTACATACATACCACATACATACTACATATATGCTACATGCAACATGCATACTACATACATGCTACATTCATACTACATATATACTACATGCAACATACATACTACATATATGCTACATGCAACATGCATACTACATACATGCTACATTCATACTACATACTACATACATGCTACATTCATACTACATATATACTACATGCAACATACATACTACATATATACTACATGCATGCAACATGCATACTACATGCTACATACATACTACATATATACTACATGCATGCAACATGCATACTCCATATATACTACATGCTACATACATACTACATATATACTACATGCATGCTACATACATACTACATACATACCACATACATACTACATGCATGCTACTTACATCCTACATACTACATACATACTACATGCATGCTACATACATACTACATGCCACATACATACCACATACATACCACATACAATACATACAACATAGAGTAACATACTTACCAATACTTGTCACATTGTTCCCCGAAGCCATTGTCTTTTACGGAATAAATATTAACATAACAAACCACAAAAATACTCACCCACGATCCGAAGCAGTCCACGAGTGTGTCCCACGACGATCTTGGGTAGAGAACTGCAGCATCAGCTGATGCTGCCGTTCTCTACGGGCTGCAGGAATCCAATGACGGAAGGTAGGTATCCTTCCGCACTGTATTCCTCCACCACTTAAAAAAAAAAAGAAGTCCCTAGTCTCACTTTATGGTAAAAGCTGTGTGGGAATTTCCCACGCAGCAATGGCATAAAGTGAGACTAGGGACTTTTTTTTTTTAAGTGGCGGAGGAATACAGTGCGGAAGGATACCTACCTTCCGTCATTGGATTCCTGCAGCCCGTAGAGAACGGCAGCATCAGCTGATGCTGCAGTTCTCTACCCAAGATCGTCGTGGGACACACTCGTGGACTGCTTCGGATCGTGGGTGAGTATTTTTGTGGTTTGTTATGTTAATATTTATTCCGTAAAAGACAATGGCTTTGGGGAACAATGTGACAAGTATTGGTAAGTATGTTACTCTATGTTATATGTACTGTATGTCTATGTATGTATTGTATGTAGCATGCATGTAGTATGTATGTAGTATATATGTGGTATGTATGTAGCATGTAGTATGTATGTAGTATGCATGTAGTATGTATGTAGCATGCATGTAGTATATATATGTAGTATGTATGTAGCATGTATGTAGCATGCATGTAGTATGTATGTAGTATGTATGTGGTATGTAGCATGCATGTAGTATGTATGTAGCATGCATGTAGTATATATGTAGTATGTAGCATGTATGTAGCATGCATGTAGTATGTATGTAGTATGTATGTAGCATGCATGTAGTATGTATGTAGCATGCATGTAGTATGTATGTAGTATGTATGTGGTATGTATGTGGCATGCATGTAGCATGCATGTAGTATGTATGTTGTATGTATGTAGTATGTATGTAGCATGCATGTAGTATGTATGTAGCATGCATGTAGTATGTATGTAGTATACATGTGGTATGTATGTAGCATGTAGTATGTATGTAGCATGCAGTATGTATGTAGCATGCATGTAGTATATATGTAGTATGTATGTAGCATGTAGTATGTATGTAGCATGCATGTATGTAGCATGCATGTAGTATATATGTGGTATGTATGTAGCATGTAGTATGTATGTAGCATGCATGTAGTATTTTTTTTTTTTTTTAACATTTAACACATTAGCCGGATGATGGGACTACTACTGTCCCATCATTGGCTAATGTGTCAATCACTGTCATGGTAGCAGGCATCGCCAGATGGGACTTGTAGTCCCATCGGACGATGCTTGCACAGACCCCCGGACATCAGCACAGCCCCCCGGCAGGCCGGTACAGCCCCTCGGCAGGCCGGTACAGACCCCCACAGGGTGCACAGACCACCGGCAGGCCGGTACAGACCCCGGGCAGTCCACACAGCCCCCCGGCAGGCCGGTACAGCCCCCCGGCAGGCCGGCAGAGACCCCCGGAAGGCCCGAAATGACGGCGCATCATGATGCGCACACACCGCGCATCATGATGACGTCATTTCGGCTGTCAATCAACTTTGAACTTCCGATTCCGATGCCGACTTCCGATATTGAAAAAATATCGGAAGTCGGTATCGGAATTCCGATACTTGCGGTATCGGAATGCTCAACACTAGTCAGAGAATATCTGACCTCCTTTTCAACCGCTGTTTTTTAGCTGGATCCAAAAATGTCTGCAGACTCTTCTTTTTATCTTTCTCAATAGGAAAACCGAATAGCAACTGGATCCATTTTTTTTTTTTTACCACTGAAGTCTATTGGAAAGCGATCATAATGGATGCTTTTCATTTTGCATCCGCTATTGCTTTTTTTGTAAATTCATTACAAAACGGAAGATGACTACTGGTCAGAGCCTTATAGTTTGTTTACTAATTGAGTAATAATAGTATCTCTATAAATAAGAGGTAACTGTAATAAATCAGTTTACTATTACTCCTCTTGTAATTAGATTTTCCTTCCTTCTGATTCTCTACAGAAATCCTCTACATCAGTCTTATCTTTTCTATTATCTATGTTGTTTCCTCATGTTGTAAATGGTCTTTTTCTTCATATATGTGTCACATCTATCGACTTTAATGACGCCTCGGCATGGCACTAGGATACACATATGTCTGAAAGATAACACCAGCTAAGAAGAAAATCCTATTTCTGTGCCTTAGAAATGTACAATAATGGAGATATACCAGTGATTAAGGTCAAGCAGTTACATGGCTTCAGCGTAATGGTATATAGTGCACAAGATTTTATTGCAGGGAATGGAGAGCTACATGGAAATTGTCTCCTGCGGGCAGCAGACTGCACACGGCTCAATTGACATGGAAATTGTATGAAGTAATGTTTACTGCGACTAGCAACACAAGCCAGGACCTTGTGAGGAGAGCACATTGTGCCAGGCTGGAACAAAAGGAATGATTATGTGGATATATTAAATCACCAGTCTTTCAAGCTTTCTCTATACGTACTGTATATCACTATACTGAACCGGTTATATTAAAACAAGAATGTCATAGGTAAGCCGGTGATTATTATACCATTATTTACTCATATCAGGAGAAACCTGTAGTTTTGGCCAAATACCTTGTCTTCCTAGAGTTCCTCTGCTCGCCCTTGTGATTGTAATCTCGACCAAGAATGCGTGTACTTCAATGGGGACAGGGAAATAAGGAACCCAACATACCAAATGTCCTTGCTCTGACAGCTCCACCCTACTCAAAATTAAATTGTCAACCGATACCTCTGAATTTGACTGGTTCAGTCAAGTTTTGAGTGATACAGGATGCCAGTTTAACAGGTTTAATTTATCACAGATTTGTACCTTATGTCTTTAAAAGGGGTTTTCCTTACAAATAAAGTACATTTTAATCAATAGATCTTGGAATAATACGTTTCACAATTGGATGTATTTAAAAAAAATCTTCCTGTGCTGAGATAATCTTATAAATGTTCTCCTGCTGTGTACTGTGTAATGGCTGTGTCTGACCGTACAGGGACATGGTCTGATCATACCACAGCTCCTGAGCAGGGGAGGAAGTAAAAGAGAGTACACAAACAGGAGAGCAGGGGATCACAGCTGATTCCTTCTTTGAGTAAATATTTCTTTGAGGTTAAATACTCTGCAGTGTCTGTCCTCCCTGTTTCTGATGAAATCTTACACTGCTCAGTACAAGCTGCAGCTGTCAGGCAGGCTGGGTGGGTAGAGACTAAACACACTTGGGCTCATGAGCTCTCTCATTGTTTAGTTGCACTTTATATGCTTAATTTAATATTAGGATATATACCGCCATTCTGACATGGCTTTTCAAAGTAAATACAGCATCTCCATCAGATCTAAGAGATCTAGGTATCAATGTATTTAGTTTATAGTCTGAAATATGTTGACAGGTCCGATTTATAAGCTCCAGTACTTTTCAGCAGTTCAGGTTCCTGTATAGCTACATCTCCGGCGTAATGCATTGTAAATATTATGTTCCTGGGCATATGCCTATATATTTCCAATGAAATTTGCAAAAGATCAAATCAACCTAAAAAAAAGTCTCTAGTGAGTAAGTTCTGGCTTCCTGAGTAAGTTATTGAGTACAATGAAAACTTATGGTGGAGCCAAAGCCAGATCATAAGACATCTGGATGCATTTGAGATTTTGGCAAATGATCACTCATATAGCAAATGCATGCGTAGTGACTTGTGTTGTTTTTACTAAATTAAATCTCCACATTTATCTGGTAAATGTTATTTGCCCTGTTCATGCAATTACACTTGATCAGTTGTGGCACGGATATGAATTTATCCATGTTACTGCCGTGTGGTCATTATTTGTCAATGATTCCGGTATAATGTTGACTCAGAAGAAGGCATTTGTATGAAGTGCAATACTTACCCAATGTTCTAGAATTCTCTTCTCAGAGCAGAATAGACATCATGTTCTACAAGATGTTTACTTTCTTTGGAGCACAGACTTCTATTGTAATTCCTAAGTAAAAAATAAAAAAAGCCAACAGCCTTTATTTTTTTAACTTACCGTAATTTGTAAATCAGTAAATTGTTTAGACCAAATAACTAGAAAGTTTAACAATTTAGAGGGATTTCATCTAAAGTAAATATATCATTAATCTATTAAATTGGTTACTTGGACAGCAAGTAAGGGTTGAGCAGGTTGTCTTATTTTGTATGAGCAAACTTGTTGAATGCTGTATTAAAGACATCCTTAAATTCTACCGGGGTACAACCTGCAACCAACTACTAGAGTAATCAATTATAAATGTGCCACTCAGTTACTTTAGCAAAAAGTCTTGATTGTACATAGAATACAAAGATGAAAAGGTAGTGTTATGCTTACCAGGTGAGGTGTATGCTCTAAGCCAGGGGTCCCCAACTTGTAGCTCTGGAGCCACATGTGGCTCGTGATCTCATGAATTGTGGCTCGCGGCTGTCTGCTAGCTTGGTGCATTAGCTCCAGGTCTAGCAAAGAGCTATGAAGAGCGCATCTCAAAATGGTGAATTTTGTGAGTAGTCCTGCACAGAAGAGCAGATCTGGATGCACATATACTGGTCTTAGGGGTTTAGAGATAATTTAAAGATGGTGTGCTTGAGACAGGATGATACTACATGTCAGAGGAGGTGCTTGAAGCTGGATACGACAGTGTTCTGGTAGTGCTTTATTGGAGAATACTGAAGGAGGTATTGTGGGAGCCCTTGGATCTTGGTATATTGCTTTTGTGGAAAAGCTTTGGCTGTCATTATACCCATAATAGGGGCTTTGGTTGCCACTAATGTGAGGGAGTGTGGGAGCCGGATGTGGCTCACGACCATCTGTCAAAGCTGAACATGGCTCACGACCCTCTCTCAGAGCTGGATGTGGCTCGTGACCCTCTCTCAGAGCTGGATGTGGCTCTCAAGGTCAGAAAGTTTGGGGACCACTGCTCTAAGCCATAGGACTTGGTGGGCACACAGACCCCAGGTGATGATGCAGCAAGCAGGAATGCACTGGGGCAGTGAGGACTTGGCACGCACAGGAATCTCAGGAGTAGCAGGACGGTTGAAGTAGTTCACAGCAAGGATGAATGCAAGCACAAACACAAAAAACACAGATGATGGAGCACACCAAACATAGGACCAAAGTCTCAGTCCCAAGATACAGGTCTTTCTAAATGGGCCTTAAGTAGGTTTGGGGAGATGATGTAATTGATCAACCCAACACGGAGCAAAACAGAGGGCAGCAAATCCAGAGGAACGGAAACGGCACCTGTGATACCCAGGGCAGGGGTGGAGCTGGTAGTTTGTCACTCCCAAAATACATATATAACCAGCTTCACTGTGATATAAGGGACTTAGACCCTATAAAAAAACATACTAGTACTATACAGTTTAGTGGTAGGGTGCCTGAGAAAATAACTTTTAAAACAACCACAAACGAGGTGGCTTTGATGCATCCTTAGAGTGACCAAGGGAACAGTGCAGGGTTGTACCACCTCAAGTTGCATTTTGGGGACTCCCACTTGTGATTGACAGTGCTCACTTTCCCAGAGTGAGCGCTGTCTGAACTCAGCCCACATATGTCTGCGTGTGCTCACTGACACTGCCTGAGCCTGGCCACCTGCTCTGCTGTGGTCAGGAGACTGACGGACTGGCTCTCATTACTGAAGGACTAGGATTGGCCACCGCAGTGGCAGCATTGGCAGTGTCAGGGGCTCAATGGAAAAGTTATTGTACCGGGTGAGTCATAAAGGACGGACGTTTTTAAACTAATCATAAAATCGTTAAATATTTATTAAATATAAATGTATTCACAGATTTGGTTACGTATACTAATAGCATTTGACAAATTCAAGTGTGGAAAACAACATCTGCCATGTGGTGGCCATTATCAGTGATGCATTTCCAAAGGCGTTCTTGGAAGTTGGCATCAACACGTTCCAACACAACTCTGTCGATTTGGGCAACTTCCACTCGAATAGCTTCCTTCAGTTCTTGTAATGTTCGAGGCTTAAGCTTGTATACACGTGATTTGAGGTGACCCCATAAGTAATAATCGCACATGGACAGGTCTGGGGACCTAGGAGGCCAATTAATATCGCCAAACCTGGAAATGATGCGACCAGGGAAGAGAGGGCGAAGAACGTTCATTGTTGCTCCGGCTGTGTGGGCCGTTGCCCCATCTTGTTGAAACCACACACTAGAGATGGGGATATGTTGCCGTCGTAACTCAGGAACAAAGAAGTTATTTATCATGGCGATATAACGTTGTGAGTTCACGGTAACAGTATTGCCATTATCGCCTTCGAAAAAGTACGGACCGATCACGCCATATTTGCCCATAGCGCACCACACCGTTACCTTAGGGCTATGCAGCGGTCGTTCATGTAATTCTTTCGGATTTTCATAGGCCCAATAACGGCAGTTCTGCTGATTAACCATGCCATTGACATGGAAATGAGCTTCATCACTCATGAATAAAATAAGGTTGTCGTTTTGCTCAATAATTGCTTCCATCTCATGTGCGAACTTCAGTCGCGCTGCGTAATCCCCGCGCTCCAACTGTTGCACAATGGCCAATTTATAGGGGTGGAAATGCAGGTCTAAATGCAAAATACGCCTTACTGTACGATTACTGAGGGCAAGTTCTAAAGAATGTTTCCGAGCAGATCGACTCAGACTACGCAGCATGGCTTGCCTGACGCGTTCCACATTTTCAGGGGTACGTGCCGTTCGTGGAGCCCCCGGTGGTCGTTTGTTCATTAGTGTACCTCGTGTACGGAGTGCTTCAACCCAACGTAGGATAGTGTTACGAGCGGGAACAGCTTGATTTCTGTGAATATTGAAATGACGCCGAAACTCACGCTGAACGGCTGTGATACACTCATTATTCTTGACAAAACTGTCGTACGCAAAAACGCGATGTTCTATCGTCCACGGCACCATAGCTTAAACTGAAACTAAAATAAAAACAATGCTTTCACCTCACAAACATAACCCCGCCTCCCGCACATCTCTACCTCCACCTGGTGGTGAGTTATAGCCACTTCAAATACATCCGTCCTTTATGACTCACCCGGTAGTAACAATTCCTACTACAGGGCAGATGTTGTAAAATCACAGAAAACCTCCTTTAAACTAGCAATTCATTAGGAGAATATTTGTATCAATTACATTTCCAATACTGTATAAGGAAGACAGGAAGAAAGCAAATTTGAGAACACCAATAAATGATGTATCTGCAAGTAACAATTGATAGTATTAATTAGAATTTTAATGTCATCAATCAATTTAGACGAGTGTCAACTGGTCGATTTCTGCTCATCACTGTGCAGTGTCATTAAACTTACATTTTCTCAATACCTTTTGAATTGCATTTAATTTAATGCATGGGAAACAGAAGAATCTGGAAAAGTAAATTACATGAGAGCGATGTTGTAGACATTTGCATCAACTTCAGAAAGTAGAAGCACTGGTGCACACAATTCACTATAACAATGAGCACATCCATACATGCCCTAATGTACTGTATACAGTATGTTAGAACTATACAAATTAATCTAAAATGATTTAGTCTGAGTTTCCCCACCTATAAACAGGCACTCTGCATAAATAACAGTTGTTTATGTAAGTCAGATGTATAGGTATCAATCCATGTTATATGTCACATCCTTGTCTCTATTGTTCTACTGCTTTGTATTCTAAGATTAGAACATCTGAATAAGACACATAAAACCCAGGAGGTAGCGTGGTGGGATAGGCAGAGCTAAGAATCTCTAGGCACTGAAGCAAGGCTTAATGGAATATTGATGTATGATAAAGTATGGCTCTGATACTGCTAAAGCAGGTTAACTCTCTTCTTACAAATAGCGATTCGAAAATACATCTAGAAAATGGAATCAGAGTTCTTATTGATTCCCATAGAAAACACTAACTTTCTGTTTAGTTTTCACATATTTACTTTGTTTAGTTAGTTTAACGCCACTTGGTGACCACTGTTTGTGTATTAAGACTAGTGATGAGCCCATTTGTTCAGAAAATGATCGCCAAACATAAATTCAACACGAATATGGCACATTTGGATTCGTGATAAGAAACGTGAGCAAAATTTAAAAAATCGGTTAAAATAGTAACATTTGGTAAAAGTGCAGGAAAATATTTGCGTTGCCACAAAAATATTTTCAGCACTTTAGCAACGATAATGGTGGTGCATCATGAGCGTTTGTCACGTGTTTGATGAGGGGAGGGGGTCTGCAGAGCTCAGAGGCGCAGCGTGCTTGTAAACAGTCATTTTTTTCCCTAACTTTATGTGTGCACATTGCGGTTAGCCAATCAGAGAGCAGGAAACATCCACAATGTCCTGACACAACGGCTAGTATCATTGGCTGATCAAATCACATGTCCCTCTTCATATAAATAGCGGACATCTTGTTTTTGTGCCATTTTGACACTGTAACAGTGCAGAGAGGCTGCTCCTGATGCTGGCACTGTTAGCAGCAAGAGTAAAGCCCCCGTTACACACTGCGATATCGCTGTAAAGTCACCGATTTTGTGACGTTGCAGCGATATTGCTAGCGATATCGCTGCATGTGATACTTACCTCCGACCGGCTCCCCCGTTGGTTATCGCTGATCGCGCGAGAAACTCCTGGACCATTCCTCGTCGGCCACTTCCTGCTGCGCTTCCATGTGGCGCCGACGAGCGACGCGTGGAGGCGGGAGGACGCAGGATCGCCGCGTCTGACAGGTAAGTAGCGATCCCCGTCCCCAGCGATGTGGCTAGTGAGATCTGCCTGTGTGGCAGCTCACTAGCTACCACCTAGTGATGCACCAGCGATCCTGACCGCGTCATATCGCTGGTCGGGATCGCTGGTGCATCGCTAGGTGTAACGGTACCCTTCGTTAGAAGGTTGTATATCAGTCAGATAGTGTAGCTAGTGTCCAGTGTGGCTGTAAAATTAACCATCCAGCATTTTTTTTTTTCTTTCTTGGACATTACTGAGGTCCACAAAGAAAGCCAGCAGGGAACGTGTTGTGCACTGCTTCTATTGTGCACGAGTATAGCATTCTAATTACTATTTTTTTCACTCGCTAAATGTGAAAAAGCCTGCTGTATCCAACATTTTAGCTAGTTAGCTAGGTGGTTGTATATCAGTCAGATTGTGTAGCTAGCTACTGCCCTGTGTGGCTGTTAAATTTACCATTCAGCATTTTTTTCTTTTTTGTCATTACTGAGGTCCACAGACAAAGCTGGCAGGGCACATGTCCTACAAGTGTGTTGTGCACTGCGTCTATTGTGCTCCATGCACGAGTATAGCATTTTAATTCAAATGTTGCTAGTGGAAAAAAGTTATAATTTTTTCTGTTGCAAAATGTGAAATAGCCTGCTGTATCCCACGTTGTCCTTTTGTGGCGGTGATATGAACCTGTCTGCAAACCTAAGGCACATTAAAAAAAAATTATAATTTTTCAGTTGCAAAAAGTTAGACAACCCTACGTATCACACTTTTTAATTTGGTTAGGTTGAAATAAAGCTTTAGAGGCCTGATCCATAGGCCACTAAAAATTCTTCTGTTATTAACGTCATACAGAAAGAGACCTGACTTTAATAGTTTGTAGCATCTAGTGTGTTATCGAGGCCTGATCCATAGGCCACAAAAAGTCTTCTGTTTGTAGCATCTAGTGTGTTAAACCTCTACATTTAACACTTCCTCCACTGCTTCTATGTCCTCTATCTCCTCCAGGGCCTCTATCTGCGCCCTCAACATCTGACTTAACGAGACACGCGTTCCAGCAGTGCAGAGAGAACCCCCACCACCTCGGTATTGCGCAGCCAGGGCTCACCGCAATCAGGCAGTCATAAAATTGATATGCCTTGGAGATCGCAGTCACACAGCTGAAGAGTTGTGGACAGCTCTCCAGGCTGAGTTTGATCAATGGCTGTCTCTGCTGAAACTGCATCCAGGGAAGGCCGTGTCCGATAATGGTGCAAACCTGGTGGCGGTCCTACAACGAGTCATGCTCATACATTTGCCTTGCATGGCTCATGTCCTCAACCTGATGGTACAGCGTTTTCTCAGCCACTATCCTGGCCTGGGCGAGCTGCTCCAAAAAGCACGTAAGCTTGTGTGCTCATTTCTGCCGTTCGCACCCCTCTGGTTATCGACTTACATCGATACAGAGGTCTTTGTCCATGCCAGTTAACAGATTGATATGCGATGTGTGACAGGCCCTCATTTTTTAAAAATGTGAACACTCCTGGTTGGGTGTCCATCTGCTGGATTTGGTTTAGTGGAAGACCTATTGGTCCCTATTATACTGCTTCTATTCTCATGAAATTGATGTCACTTCTGTGGTGTAAGGCCCTCATTTGTTTAAATGAGAACACTCCTGGTTGTTGTCCGTCTGTTGGATTGGGTGTAGTGGAAGAACTGTTGGTCCCGATTATACTATTTCTACTATGGTGAAATTGATGCCAGTTCTGTGGTATAAAGCCGTAAGGCCCTCATTTCTTTAAATGTGAACACTCCTAGTTGGGTGTCCATCTGCTGTATTGGGTGTAGTGGAAGAAGTGTCAGTCCCTATTATACTATTTCTACTGTGGTGAAATTGATGCCACTTTTGTGGTGTCTGCCAATAATTTTTGGAAATGTGAACACCTGGTTGGGTCTCCTTCAAGCGCTTTGCCTGTAGCAGTAGGCCTCCGAGACCGTTAGTCCTCCACTCTCTCGGACTCAACTACCCGTGTTACTATCGTTACATTTTTCTGACAATGGTAGTCTAGAAAACTGATATTTGTGCAACCTGAGTGTGGCTCAGCATGAAATCAGGTAGAGGTGTTGCATGTGGTATCAGGGCTCCCAGCCAAGGATGCCTACACCGATCCCTCATCCACCTCTTCTCACGGTGACGTTCATTGGAAAGCTGTAAATGCTGTCCCAAACACCGATACCTCATACCTGGCTGATTGCTTCAGTGCCATGCAAAAATCTGTATTGTAGGTGAATTGAGTCCACTTTTCTGGTGTCTGTCCCTCATTTGATGTGTTTTGGCAACATTTGGGGCCGTTATAAAGTGTTGTGCATGCGTTTGTTTTTGTTTCCCATTGATGTAAATGGCGTTCGGTAATGTTCGGCGAATATTCGACGAAATAATCAGCGACTATTACACATTCGGCGAATGTAATCCGTACCGAACATTGAAATATTCGCTCATCTCTAATTATGACCACTTATTACCACCACTATCATTTGACAAAGTTATATGCAATATATAGTAGCAATGGCAGGAACTATTTCCACAATATAAAGTAAGTTCTGGTGTTTAATCAAGTGGGAACACACTTCTTCCAGGCATTTCAATGAGCAAGTCCTTTTCAAATCTTTCTCTTAACCCCTTTCCGAGACGCTACGGGTATCGAAAAATGGCTCAATTTTTTTTTTAACAAAGTTTGGATTTTTTTTCCACCACTTAGATAAAAAAGAACCTAGATATGTTTGGTGTCTATGAACTCGTATTGACTTGGAGAATCATAATGGCAGGTCAGTTTTAGCATTTAGTGAACCTAGTAAAAAAAAAAGCCAATCAAAAAACAAGTGTGGGATTGCACTTTTTTTGCAATTTCATCACACTTGGAATTTTTTCCCATTTTCTAGTACACAACATGGTAAAATCAATGGTGTTTTTCAAAAGTACAACTCGTCCTGCAAAAAACAGGCCCTCACATGGCCATATTGACAGAAAAATAAAAAAGTTATGGCTCTGGGAAGAAGGGGAGCGAAAAATGAAAACGCAAAAACGAAAATACTTCTGGGGTTTAAGGGGTTAATCTATGCCCAAGATGTATGTGTGATTTTGAAAAAATACTGAAAATCATAGTTTTATGTATTCAGTACAGTTAAGGAAGAAGTAAACCGACTTACCAGAGCCAAATATATTAATAATATAATAATATTTTTTTTTTATTTCTATAGTTCCAATATATTCCACAGCACTTTACAATTCTGAGGTTTGAAGCATTACAGAGTAACACATAATTCAGCGCATTCTAAAATGATTGAGGGCCCTGCTTTCAAGTTTACAATCAAAAGGGGTATAGGGTGATTGAAAGTAATGAAGTGTTTGTCTTTAATGGTCCAATATACACGCACTGAATGCACTCTGGGCACATTAGAAATATTCATGCACTCAGAGGATGTCTTACAGTATGCAATAATCATAGAGAAAAAAATTGTGTGAACCTAGTTGAATAGTGCTCTGACTGGAATATAATCAGGACAAGTGTAAATAAATATTGATATTAGCCAATTAAGAAGAAAAAATTATTATTGAAATGACTTGAATCCTTAGTATATGTACAGTCTTGGCCAAAAGTTTTGAGAATGACACAAATATTATATTTTCACATGATCTGCTGGCCTCTGGTTTTTATGTGTGTTTGTCAGATGTTTTTATCACATACAGAAATATAATTGCAATCATATTATGAGTAGCAAAAGGTTATATTGACAGTTAGAATGAGTTAATGCAGCAAGTCAATATTTGCAGTGTTGACCCTTCTTCTTCAGGACCTCAGCAATTCTCCCTGGCATGCTCTCAATCAACTTCTGGATCAAATCCTGACTGATAGCAGTCCATTCTTGCAAAATAAATACTTTTATTTTGTCTGAATTTGAAGGTTTTTGTTTGTCCAACTGTCTCTTGATGATTAACCACAAGTTCTCAATGGGATTAAGATCTGGGGAGTTTCCAGGCCATGGTCCCAAAATCTCCTTATGTTTTGTTCCCTGAGCCATTTAGTTATCACCTTTGCTTTATGGCAAGGTGCTCCATCATGTTGAAAAAGGCATTGTTGATCGCCAAACTGCTCTTGGACGGTTCGGAGAAGTTGCTCTTGGAGGACATTCTGGTACCATTCTTTATTCATGGCTGTGTTTTTAGGCAAGACTGAGAGAGAGCCCATTCTCTTGGCTGAGAAGCAACCCCACACATGAATGGTTTCAGGATGCTTGACAGTTGGCATGAGACAAGACTGGTGGTAGCGCTCACCTGGTCTTCTCCGAATAAGCCGTTTTCCAGATGTCCCAAACAATCGAAAAGGGGATTCATCAGAGAAAATGACTTTACCCCAGTCCTCAGCAGTCCACTCCCTGTACCTCTTGCAGAATATCAGTCTGTCCATGATGTTTTTCCTGGAGAGAAGTGGCTTCTTTGCTGCCCTCCTTGAGACCAGGCCTTGCTCCAAGAGTCTCCGCCTCACAGTGCATGCAGATGAACTCACACCTGCCTGCTGCCATTCCTGAGCAAGCTCTGCACTGCTGGTAGCCCGATCCCGCAGCTGAAACACTTTTAAGAGACGGTCCTGGTGCTTGCTGGTCTTTCTTGGGTGCCCTGGAGCCTTTTTGGCAACAAGGGAACCTCTCTCCTTGAAGTTCTTGATGATGCGATAGATTGTTGACTGAGGTGCAATCTTTCTAGCTGCGATACTCTTCCCTGTTAGGCCATTTTTGTGCAGTGCAATGATGACTGCATGTGTTTCTTTAAAGATAACCATGGTTAACAGAAGAGAAACAATGATGCCAAGCACCAGCCTCCTTTTAAAGTGTCCAGTGGTGTCATTCTTACTTAATCATGACAGATTGATCTCCAGCCCTGTCCTCATCAACACCCACACCTGTGTTAATGGAGCAATCACTGAAACGATGTTAGCTGGTCCTTTTAAGGCAGGGCTGCAATGATGTTGAAATGTGTTTTGGGGGATAAAGTTAATTTTCTAGGCAAATATTGACTTTGCAAGTAATTGCTGTTAAGCTGATCACTCTTTATAACATTCTGGAGTATATGCAAATTGCCATTAGAAAAAATGAAGCAGTAGACTTTGTAAATATTAATATTTGTGTCATTCTCAAAACTTTTGGCCATGACTGTATAGAAACCTGATACAGTGGGTACGGAAAGTATTCAGACCCCTTTAAAATTTCACTCTTTGAGTAGAAGCACCTCAAAAGGTTGCTTCTATTCAATACTGAGCAAAGGGTCTGAATACTTATGACCATATGATATTTCAGTTTTTCTTTTTTAATAAATTTGCACAAATTTCTACATTTCTATTTTTTTCAGTATAGATGGTGTGCAGAGTGTACATAAATGAGAAAAAAATGAACTTTTCTGAATTTACCAAATGGCTGCAATGAAACAAAGAGTGAAAAATTTAAAGGGGTCTGAATACTTTCTGTACCCACTGTATACCGTAAATATTAGTTAATACCGTACTCATCTTTTTTGGTCTCCCTGATCTGATGTTACTGGGTACCCTCTAGACTTTCCTTACTGGCTGGAGGGATTACCAGTTACTTGTTGAGTGGCATTATATGCACGTTAACATTGACCAATAAGAGGCCATGGGGGGATCTGGGAAGGAGCAGCAGCGATAGATCGGGTATAGTATTCCTTATTTTAAGCCCTTTTAAAACAAGCATTGATAGACCAGACAAACCTTTAAAGCCCTAAATTTGGTCAAAGCCTAAAAAATCAATAACTACATATAGTTCTTAGTCAAAACAAGAAGTTTTCGGATCTATATCACAAGGAGGAACCGAAAAACAAGAAGAGATCCAGTACTTAAATAAAATATCAAATTTTTATTGAAATGTTATTAAAAGAATTTTAAAATAACAAAATGCCCAGTAAGAGGTGCTCAAAACACCAATTCATAATATAGTCACATAAGTAATGCAATAGCACATCTGTAAATAAATCCTGACTCTAACAGTTGGACAATTATAATATAAGGAGTATATCATCTCCATAAATTTACATAATATCTATAGCAGGATATAAAAAATTACAGGCAATCAAACCAATATTTACAATTCAACAAATCACCTAAGGTCTCAGAATAAATGTGATTGTCTGGACCTAGTCTCTTGTAATGCTGTTGCAAAAACCAGCCAGACTAAAAATTTAAGACAGACTGCACCTGTGAGGAAAAAACACTGCTGACTGTGCTGACTATGAATTATGCTGCCTCCTCCACCCCAACGCGCGCTTTGCTTTTGCTTCTTCCGGTTCCTCCTTGTGATGTTGATCCGAAAACTTCTTGTTTTGACATTGCTTGGAAGTGCCAGATAAAATTTTTTTGGACTAATTTTGGTATATATATAGTCCTTAGTGCCTCCTCAAGAATCACATCAACTTCACATGAGAGTAGACCTAGTTTAATTTATCCCAATCTATTCTGACAAAACAACAAGTTGGTTACCGATAATTACGGTACTTCACTTAGTAAAAAAAAACTAAAAATGTGGCTTTGCATCACTGATCAGTCAGACTTAGGTTCTCCGATATTACTACATTTTCCTGAGTTATAGTGACGTCCATAGTGTCCTAATGAAAGTCATCTAATCAAATTAAGTAAAACATAGAAAAAATGAAATTCTAAATCTTCTCACAAGCACTTTTCTATATTATCATTATTGCTAACCTGTATTTGTATTTTGTAAAATCGCGGTTATAAATAATTAATTAGCAATACTTGTTATGACAAATGACCACATTAGGGTGGCAATCTTTTCTCAATGGTTTTATTGGGTAAGTACATTTATTACAGGGAGATATTTTCTGTGTAAAAGGCAAAGAGAACTAACATAATTTAGTACAGAAACCTATTCTTGCCTGTATTCTCTTATATGAGAAGATACAGCTCCATTATAGGAAATTTACTAGTCAACAAACAGATGCCTGCAGAGTGAATTTTAACTACAGTGCTCATCTCTCCAATGATATATAAGTGTATTCAAACCAACACTGAACTGCATTCAAAAACATTTACCCCTTATACCAGTTTGAATATATACCTGTTTTTTAGAATCTATTTTGTCTGATAATACTATTTGATGTAGACGTCTTATTTTAATAGCATGGGACCTGCTGTTTTATGATATGATGCATGGAAGTATCAGCCTTTAAGCTATGCTGTTTGGAGGCCCTTTTTGGGGTAGAAACCTGGTGGACTTCACACTGGAGTGTAACACCATAGCTACATGGGGTGTGATTAGCTGTATATATTAAAGGGATGTTTTTGGCATGCTTTGGGCGAGAGTTGAACAAAAGTCTGCAGTGAAAATAGATTCCTTTTTAAGATTAAATTTTCTTAGGGATTCGGATACTAGAGATGCAGTGGAAAAAGGATGTAGTGGGACATGCAGTTTGGAGCACCACTTCCTCTATTGTTAGTCTAGTAGGTGGTGAGAGACTTCCCCTGTATTGCTGATGGATAGGCCCAAGAGGTTGTAGAGAGGAGTCTTGCTGCATTTTGGTATGTGAGGCTGGAGAGGGACATGTCTTTGAGACTGGATAACCAGATTGTAGTGTCCTGGAAACTGCAACCTTTTTTATAGGAAATCTCTACTGCATTGATCATGGTGCAGTGGAGCTTTCATATAAAAAGAGCTTGGATTAGTTTATACTGTTATGTCTATCTGAGGCCACAAGCGCAAAAAGGCTAACTCAGACAGACTTGGCAATAGCCACTCCATCTAGCAAATTCCAGGGGAACCCCAACCTTCACTATAATCCCCTCTACATGGATCTGTTCTTACAAAAGGGCCCACTGGATTGTTTCCACGGAAGGCCTGCTGACTGGAGGAGGGAAACCGCGGCAAGTGGGGTTGTCAACCGGGATCAAAACCAAGAAGTCACTTCAGGGGCAAAAGCAGAAGGCAAGCTGGTTGTCAAAAATACAAGGCAAGGTCAAACAGGATATACAAATTAGCACACAGGAGCAATGGATCAGAGAATCCAGATCTATGCGTACTAAATTACTGGCAGCTAGAGACTGTCTCCTGGGGTTTTTTGAAGAAGGGAGCCCTGACAATGGCTCCAAGTAGAGAAGTAATTACATACCAGCTCAATGCAAGAAAACACAGGTGGCCAGGACATGGACAACTAGTCACAGGAATCTAAAAGCTAACCTGCCACACACTGCCCACATCCAGCACTAAATGTGATATTAGTATGGTGCCGCCTAGCAACAAGAGCAAGGGTTGCCGCTGTATGTTCAGACACGGGTGTGACATATACTGTATTTTACCAATAAATCTCACTAACTGAAGTAAAGAGAGCTCAATTTATGAAAGTGATGTAGGTCTGATACCCCAGTCCAAAACTACCTGTACTCTGTGAGGGGTCTCTGCTTGTTCTTAGCCATCCAGTACACTGTAACTGCAAAGTGCAGTCCGGACTTCATGCCAAAGATCATCACTTCACATGTACATGCTCTTATATACTGTTCACACTTCCAATTCACAGCTAGATTACTGCATCTAACTTCTGCAGAGTCATCCCGCTTACATTACAAGATAGTTGTGTTTACAGCTCGGGAGTCAACGGTTTGTCAAGGATGTGGAATGGTGATAACTGGAGACCTGATGCCAAAACAGCTAATAATGCAGCTTGTTCTTTTATTACCCCCAGGATGAAGCACACAGTTATTTAAAGCAAGAGGAATTAGAAAGAAAATATATTCATGGAAATGTATGTTATTAGTATCAGGAATAGACGTAGATGTACTAAGTATTGTCATAAAGAAACCTTCATTTTATAGTACTATTGCTTCATTATGTGGAATAGTATTTTCTGGACCTCACAGCGCAGAAATCTTCAGCATGAATGGGGGGGGGGGGGGTTAAACTACTGTCATTTTTTACAGTTTTGATATATTTTAGACACTCTCCCTATGGAGAATGTGTGCTTTTTTAGCTCAAAATGCCTAAGAAGGTGATGACATAGTGACTACATTCATCTTCCTTAGAAACAGTCATGATGATAGTAAGGAAAAACAAACATGAGAGCAAATATGTGAAAAGGAAAGAAGTCATTAGACTCCCTACCATCTAAAAAAAAAATGATGTTGCTGTCCATAATTAGAACAAGGTTCTGTACATGGGCTGTGTCTGGTATTGCAGGTCATGCTCAATGATGTGATGGGGCAAAACTGCAATACCAGACACCGTCCATAGACAGACATCAGGCTATTTGTGGAATTTTGGCTAATGAGTTCTAAGTACAAAAACTCATAAGTAGCATGTATACAGATCTGTAAGAATTCATCTGAAGGATCATTTAAAGGCTTTTAGGTCAGAAACATATTTCCACACAGACGTTTAGAAACATCATTAAGTACATTGTTGTTCTGAACCTTGACATATTTTTACATAGGTTCACCATATAGTTGTCCCAAATCAGGTACCTCAAATAATAATCTAAAAGAGGGACGAAGGAGCTTACCATGCTGAGAATGTGTAGCTGGAAATTTGGCCCGGAGTTCCTCCTGGGGGTGCCGTTTCCACTGTGGATAACAGGAAGGTAAACATTCTGGCACAACCATCCATGGATTAAACGTTTTACCTCTAGATGGTTGTGCCAGAATCTTTCCCCATTTTTCATCAATAATCTAAGTACTTTAGATTGGCATTCATTTTAACACTTTATCTGCCCATAACTGAACCTGAGTTTCCTGTGTAGTGGTGTCCAGAAGTGTGTATATTATTCAATATGCAGTCCAAGTGATGATTATTACTTGTACATAAAGATAGAAAAATGCTCAAATCATTGCCAGACACTAGATAGATGTGTTACAAATTGCATCATTCATCTCTAGTCCTAATTATTCATACAAGTTATAATTACAGTAACATAAATTTAAAAATAAAAATTGCAATCAAACCTACATAAAAAAAAAGAGTTTTTAGAAGGCAACAGCCTTCTATACTGTTACTGTGCTTTTTATGTATCCAAGAACATACAGCAGCACAAGACATGTCTATAGATCAGTGGTCCCCAACCTTTTTTTTACTTTGAGATCCACAATCAGGTCTGGGAGGGCCACATGCAGAACCCTCCACTCCCCACAAATAGTGACATTCACTTCTGGCCTCCTGCAGGGTAGTGGCACCGAGAGCCCCATTATGGGTATAATGACAGCCAAAGCTTCTTCACAGAAATATCACCTTACCACCATAGGGTATTCCCTCATCAATCATTCCCAACACGCTATCGTATTGAGATTCAATCACCTCCTCTAGCCTCTATCTGGCAGTATCTCCAGTGTAGCACATAATGGATATCTCCAATCCCCAGGCCACTATATGCGCATCCAGATCTGCTCTTCCCTGAGTTCTGCTCCCTGCTCCCAACAGTCACCATCTGCAGACCCGCTCTTCATAGTTGATTTCTAAGCCTGGTGCTAACGCACCAAGCTTGCAGATGGCCGCAAGCCACACATCGCAGGACCGCGAGCCACATGTGGCTCCCAACGACAGATTGACGATCCCTGCTCTAGATTCTTAATATACTTACATAATAAGCGAAAACTATCAAAATAGTAAAATCATTGAATTTTGCCAAATCTTTACACAGTGTATGCTGACTATATCGCCAGTAACCGTATATCGTGAATATAGGTTTGTTCTGTGTCAGAGAAACCATTTTTAGTGATACTCTAATAAAATAATTGACGAGAGGGCTATTGCTGCCTATTCTTTGGCCGCATGTCACTAGATGCTGCTTATACAGCAATGTGTCAGGCGTAACTCTTTCCTTTCCAAATCTATATTTTCTAATAAAGAGCGACGTATGGAATGGGTCGACTGCTGTGAATGTCTCTTTCTGAGGTGGGTCCATGCATATTACCATATTACAGCTTTGCAGTGTTGTAGGTATCTGTCAAACATTTTGTTCCATTTCATTGTTGCCGCCTGCCTTCACACACTTCGCTCTTTGTTTCTTTTTCATAGAGAAATGACTAATCTTCCTGTTATTCTATGCTCTCAGTTTTTCCCTTAAGTTATTTTTTTCTTGTCAGGCTGCATCAATCTGCCAGCAACTTCCTGTGGAGTTTTCCTAAGTTTCCTTTTGTATTACTTATGATTGAGAATATCAATTTGCGCACAACCATTAGTAGAGCATTGCTCTGTAGTGTTCTGCACATGATAATTTAATGGCACCCGATGTTCGACATGAAGGCATTTTCTAGATTAACTGGCTTCCAGGGCGAGACCTAAAAATTCATCCCACCCCCCACCTCTAAGCATTTTCGGTATGGCTTTAACACACTTGAAAAAAAATGTCACCTGTGATAAGCGGAGGCTTCCATTTCCCATGTGCAGTAATTACTGCAGTAACGCCATTTCTTTCTCATTTTAAAATGGCACTTAATGCTAAAATATTTAAGAATGGGCTTTCTAGAATACTAAGCAGGTCACATCCACCTCAATTATCTGCGTACAATACTGCTGCAAAATTGCTCTGCAAATAAACCGCCACCTAAGAGCAAGCAAACAATGGAGGCCCGCTGGTTGTTCAGTTTATTAAATTCTTCCCTAACTGGCCAATACTCCTTGTGCTCTGGAACAAAATACAATGTTTGAGCAATATGCAAGAGGGTTTCACACCCTGTAAACTACTGCAAAATTCCTTAAATCTGGAATCAGATTCACTGGAAAATAACATTCTGGCCCTTTGCAGTATTGGACTGCAAGATAAAGTAAGGTCTCTCCATATCAGAACCGCAAGACTGCCAAAAATAAGAAATGCTAAACGTCAGTGGATTCAATTCCAAAGTAATATTAGCATATTTCTTCTGCAGTTTTAATATGTACACTTTTTCGGAAAATATTTAACCTAACATTTTTTCCTGAATATGTGCAACCCCAGTTCCAAAAAAGTTGGGACCCTGTGCAGAATGTAAAGAAAACAAGATTACAATGAGTTGGAAATCTGTTACAGATATATTTTATCTGCAACAAAACATAAAACACAGATCAGATGTGGAAAGTTAGGGTGTGTGCACACGTTGCGGATTCTGCTGCGTTTCCACAGCGTTTTTGGTCCTGCGGAAACGCAGCAGTTCCGCAGACATGGTACAGTACCATGTTAGCCTATGGCATTTCAAATCCGCTGTGCTCACGCTGCGTTTTCTTCCGCGCGGTTTTGCTGCGGTTTACAAACTGCAGCATGTCAATTCTTTGTGCGGATTCCGCAGCGGTTTCACACCTTTAACATAGTAGAGGTGTGAAACTGCAGGGCAAAACCGCAGGCTAATCCGCAGGAAAACCGCAGGTCACATTACCTGCGGTTTTACCTGCTGATCCGCGCGGAAAAACCCGCAGGTGAATCTGCAGCGTGTGCACATAGCCTTAGACATTTTTTCCATTTTATTTGAAAAAGGTAACTTATTTAGAAATTGATGGCGGAAACACATCTCAAAAAGGTTTGAAGAGGGTTAATGAAGGACAGAAAAAAGTAAGTGGTACTAAGGAAAAATAGATGGAAGGTCAATTTTCAACTAAATCACTTGACTGAGTATAAAAAGAGCAGGTTAGAGAGGCAGAGTCTCTCAGAAGCAAAGCTGGTCAGAGGTTCACCAGTCTGCATTTCAGAATTGTGGAACCATTTGAACAAAAAGGTTCCTCAATGTAAAATTGTTAAGACTTGTAATATCCCACCATCTACAGTGCATAATACCATCAAACAGCTTCTCCCTGCTCCATACCAGCTAACTGATTGCAGATTGTAATTTTGTGAACAAGGCTTTCATTCCTCTTTGTATGTGTGGAAATACAGTATGTGTTCCTCTGTAGTGTTTTATCTTGTTTGTACAAGTTCCCTCTGACATGTAAAGTGCTTCGGAATATGATGGAACTATAGAAATAACAATTATTATGATTATTATGATCATTATTATTAACTGAGTTGTCTTTTTCTGTATGTGTGTACATTAGGAGAGACGCGCCAGTCATAGGGATAGGAGCAGTAAGGAGCTGACCAGTGATCTGCCTTGGTTTAGTCAGCCCAGAAACACAGTACCTGACTGTTTTTTTATAGTATGTTTACTCTGAAACATAGAAGGGTGTCAGAGTGAAACGTTCATGGCTGCAATTACAATCAGTGTTAAGTCATACAGTCATTCTCTTATCAATATGTTTTTTGTCTTGTATAACTATGTATCCTGCTTTGGGTTGGTTGTGGGATTGTTTAGGGATTCTGGTATCAGGGTATTTGTGTATGTGCCTGGTATGGCCCTTTTACGTATGTGCCTATTATGACCCTTATATGTATGTATTTGTACTATTATACGTAATGTATTTTTTAATTTGATTTGTATGGGCATATAGACTTGTTGATTATGGGTTATTACAATTGCTCCCTATCACTTTCCCCCTCTTTTCCCACACATTTGCCCACTTCCAAGATGGCCGCGGTACTTGTTTTTCTCCTCTGCGCATGCGCGAACCAGCGCAACTTCCTGCTCTGCCTCCTCCTAATCACTGTCTGCCTTCTGACATCACGGGGTCCCGTGCAGTTGTCAGCTTCAGCGGTGATGACTGGTGGAATGGTGGGGGCCATCTGTGTTCTCCTGCGCTATTGGCCTTGCTTTTTTCAGCCCCCTATTTATAGCTTTCACACTAGTTCTATGACACGCCCCCCGAGGAAGGAACTATATCCGAAATGCGCGTTGGGTCTGGCAGCTTGTGGCAGCCCTGTGTTAACCCTTTCTGGTATGTGCTGGAGTTATTACTGTCTATGAGGCCTTAAGGATTTTTGGAGGTTTATTTATACATAGGATACCTTGGGTGGTAACCAGCTAGGACCTTTCCCTTACTTTTTTGCTGACCACCCATTTATTTAATATTTAACCCCTGTCTTCCTCGGCTCTTGTGATAATTCTCAATCTATTCTCCCCACATATCCTGACTGTTATATATACACCATCTGACATAGGTGCACCGTGCTCCTACACGCTGTCCCTTTCTTCTGGTGTCACTTTTGTATGCACTTATTGCCAATTTTGTCTGTGACTCTAATAAAGATTTATATTTTAATATATTTGGACTTGGACGTTTTTGCACTGGTCTTCCTCTGTTGTATATAACCGCGTGCACATAGCCTAACTCTTGCAGAGCAACAGCTAATATGATGGAGTGATTCAGTACACACCAACCTGTCATTCTGTGGATATGAACCTGCTTGGATCATTTTAGCTACTTTTTTTTTTAGGTTTATCATAATCCGCTTTTGAATGTCTGCAACAACAACCTGTGTCTGAAAACATATTTATCAATGTTTACTTTTTATAGACTACTGATCTTGTGTTACGCCACTTCGACGATACATCATGTACACTGTCTTTTGGTGAATGAGAAGAACAGTTGTATATTTCTGTGAATGAGCTTGTGTGTACACAGGACGGTTGGGTCACAATACTTTGTTGTGTTGAGTATGAAATGTTGGACACCACCACACAAAGCACCATTGTCGATCAACTGAGAGGTCTCTGATGGACCCCATTAATTTCTTACACTACTCTGGTAAAATGAAAATTGCGCTTTCATTGGTTGCAAGGGACAACAAAGACAATTTCATTGTAAGACAGTTCTGATGATTGTTGCCCAATAGGCATTATAATGTATGACCACACATGAAAAACAAGGATTTCCTTTAGGCCATGTTTACATTTTGAGTATTTGGTGAGTTTCTTTACCTCAGTATTTGTAAGTAGTGTTGAGCATTCCGATACTGCAAATATCGAGTATCGGCCGATATTCGCTGTATCGGAGTTCCGATACTGAGTTCCGATATTTTTACAATATCAAATACCGGAATCGGAAGTTCCCATAATGCAATGAGCCAGTTGTGTTAGCCATGTTAACTAATGGCATGGCTGTGATTGGATGCTGAAATGATGTCATCATGATGCGCGGTCTGTGCGGGCCTGCCGGGGGTCTGTGTGGCCCTGCCGGGGGTCTGTGTGGGCCTGCAGGGGGTCTGTGCGGGCCTGCAGGGGGTCTGTGCGGGCCTGCAGGGGGTCTGTGCGGGCCTGCAGGGGGTCTGTGCGGGCCTGCAGGGGGTTGTGTGTGTGTGTGCAGACTACAAGTCCCATCGGGCTATGCCTGCTACAATGACAGTGATTGACACATTAGCCAATGATGGGACAGTAGTAGTCCCATCATCCGGCTAATGTGTTGAATGTAAAAAAACCAAAAACATACTACATGCATACATACTACATACAGTGCCTACAAGTAGTATTCAACCCCCTGCAGATTTAGCAGGTTTACACATTCGGAATTAACTTGGCATTGTGACATTTGGACTGTAGATCAGCCTGGAAGTGTGAAATGCACTGCAGCAAAAAAGAATGTTATTTCTTTGTTTATTTTTTTTTTAAATTGTGAAAAGTTTATTCAGAGGGTCATTTATTATTCAACCCCTGAAACCACCAGAATTCTGTTTGGTTCCCCTAAAGTATTAAGAAGTATTTCAGGCACAAAGAACAATGAGCTTCACATGTTTGGATTAATTATCTCTTTTTCCAGCCTTTTCTGACTATTTAAGACCCTCCCCAAACTTGTGAACAGCACTCATACATGGTCAACATGGGAAAGACAAAGGAGCATTCCAAGGCCATCAGAGACAAGATCGTGGAGGGTCACAAGGCTGGCAAGGGGTACAAAACCCTTTCCAAGGAGTTGGGCCTACCTGTCTCCACAGTTGGGAGCATCATCCGGAAGTGGAAGGCTTACGGAACTACTGTTAGCCTTCCACGGCCTGGACAGCCTTTGAAAGTTTCCTCCCGTGCCGAGGCCAGGCTTGTCCGAAGAGTCAAGGCTAACCCAAGGACAACAAGGAAGGAGCTCCGGGAAGATCTCATGGCAGTGGGGACATTGGTTTCAGTCAATACCATAAGTAACGTACTCCACCGCAATGGTCTCCATTCCAGACGAGCCCGTAAGGTAACTTTACTTTCAAAGCGTCATGTCAAGGCTCGTCTACAGTTTGCTCATGATCACTTGGAGGACTCTGAGACAGACTGGTTCAAGGTTCTCTGGTCTGATGAGACCAAGATCGAGATCTTTGGTGCCAACCACACACGTGACGTTTGGAGACTGGATGGCACTGCATACGACCCCAAGAATACCATCCCTACAGTCAAGCATGGTGGTGGCAGCATCATGCTGTGGGGCTGTTTCTCAGCCAAGGGGCCTGGCCATCTGGTCCGCATCCATGGGAAGATGGATAGCACAGCCTACCTGGAGATTTTGGCCAAGAACCTCCGCTCCTCCATCAAGGATCTTAAGATGGGTCGTCATTTCATCTTCCAACAAGACAACGACCCAAAGCACACAGCCAACAAAACCAAGGCCTGGTTCAAGAGGCAAAAAATCAAGGTGTTGGAGTGGCCTAGTCAGTCTCCTGACCTTAACCCAATTGAAAACTTGTGGAAGGAGCTCAAGATTAAAGTCCACATGAGACACCCAAAGAACCTAGATAACTTGGAGAAGATCTGCATGGAGGAGTGGGCCAAGATAACTCCAGAGACCTGTGCCGGCCTGATCAGGTCTTATAAAAGACGATTATTAGCTGTAATTGCAAACAAGGGTTATTCCACAAAATATTAAACCTAGGGGTTGAATAATAATTGACCCACACTTTTATGTTTAACATTTATTAAAATTTAACTGAGCAACATAACTTTTTGGTTTGTAAGATTTATGCATCTGTTAATAAATCCTGTTCTTGTGTGAAGTTTGAAGGCTCTAACTTATTTGCATCTTATCAAACCTGCTAAATCAGCAGGGGGTTGAATATTACTTGTAGGCACTGTATATACAACATACATACATACTACATACATACTTCATATATACTGCATTCATACAACATACATACTACATACATACTGCATATATACTACATTCATACAACATACATACTACATACTACATACATACATTCAACATACATACTACATATATACTACATTCATACATCAACATACATACTACATATATACTACATACTACATACATTCATACATATAGACATACAGTACATATAACAGAGTACATACTCAGCATCACTTGATCCACTTTGATGTATGTGTTGTATGAATGTATGTTGTATGTATGTTGTATGTATGTAGCATGTAGTATGTATGTTGTATGAATGTAGTATGTATGTATTATGTAGTATGTATGTTGTATGAATGCAGTATGTATGTATTATGTAGTATGTATGTTGTATAAATGTAGTATATATGAAGTATGTATGTAGTATGTATGAATGTTATATATATATATATATATATATATATGTTTTGTTTTTTTTACATTCAACACATTAGCCGGATGATGGGACTACTACTGTCCCATCATTGGCTAACGTGTCAATCACTGTCATTGTAGCAGGCATAGCCCGATGGGACTTGTAGTCCCATCGGATGATGCCTGCACACACACAACCCCCGGCAGACCCGCACAGACCCCCGGCAGGCCCGCACAGACCCCACCTGCACACACACACGCACAGTCTCCGCCCACGCACCGCCCACACTCTTCCCCCCTCCCAAACTGGATGTGCAAGGAAAGAAAGGGTTTATTTTCATTCTGATATTTGTGTCCCATTGACTTGCATGGGTTTCTGGTATCCGAATCGGCGATACCCGATATTTTTGGGGTATCGGTCCGATCCCATGCGATCCAATATTTCCCGATATCGGAAGGTATCGCTCAACACTGTAAGACAAAACCAGGAGTGGAACAATCAGAGGAAAAGTATAATAGAAACACGTCACCACTTCTGTATTTTTCACCTACTCCTGGTTTCGGCTTACAAATACTGAGGTAAAGTACTGACCAGTATTTTACCTCAGTAAAACAAAAATAAGTAAAATACTCAACGTGTGAACGTGGCCTCACAGAGCAGTGGTCACCAACCTGTGGCACCATGACAGCCACTATGAGTTGCAGTTTTGCCACTGGTTCGGCCTCCTGAGATGCCACTACAGAGCTGCTTTCTTCTAATAAGATTATGGTTATCCGGGGATCGGTCTCCATTGACTTTGTCTACACTGTGTTTGCACAGCACTGGCATGGGTGACAGATCCCGGATATCCCATAAACACATATAATAGGATTATTGGAAGCATGTCAGCAGACTCATTGCTTGTTGAACCTTCCTACCTTGCAGAACATATGCCTGGGGATTGTTACAGCTGCCTGCCGTAACGGAGCTATGGGTAAACTGTAAATGTGTTCATTCTCCTGCTGAGCTATAGCAAAGCCTTCCTTATGTTTTAGATACAGTCATTTTATAAGCTCTGTGATTACGATGTTGCCATTCTCGGTGCACCTGCATCTTAAAGGAAAACTCAAGCTCTCTATTCTATTTGCAAACATGACATTATTATATGTGGGAATACACATCAGTGATGTTGGCTAATTACCAAGATCTTTAAGCACACTGCGAACCATCTGCTGCATTTGTGTCATTTCTAGAAGTAGCTGCGCGGCGGCTCTTCGTAAGCTCAGGTTATTTTTAAGTTTGGGTAAAGGGGTACCATAAGTATCATGTCACCAAATGGGGAAGCCTACTGTATCTATAATGCGTGCACAAGATAATGCTGCGTTCTGGTGAACTGTAAAGCTTGTAACAAGGACACTATGTGTGGGCGTCTAAAACAAAGCCGCCTGCTACACACTGCTTCTCCTTGTTCAGGAGGAAAAAGATGTAAAAGAGGGGGTGAAAAAAGACTCATCAGAGATTTGATCAGATACTTGTGAAATTAACTTCTTCAGTGACCATGCCGAGTGCGTAACATAACAGCGATGATCGCACAGAAGATATTATAATTCTAACTGGTGGTATAGTTACAGTGTGGGAGTGCAGTATATAAAGAAAATATTGGAAATGATGGGAGATACTTGGTGCGCTAGATGTATGTATAACATTATCTCTCACTTTAAACACCAGGTGTTGACAGCTGCAACACATGAGGGGATTGCCTGTTTGTTAGCCACGAGACATGCAGCCGCCGGCACTCGTGCATATTTTTCGAGCATGCTGAAGTCACTTGGTTAGCACCCAAGCATGCTCGGATAACACCTTATCCCAACACGTTTGCTCATCACTAGTCACTGCATAAATAAGTAAAGTCACTCGTGATATGCCTCAAAAATCTAATATATAAAGCTCAATGTGTGTGTGTGTGTGTGTGTGTGTGTGTGTATATGTATGTATGTATGTATGTATGTATGTATGTACAGTGGGGAAAAAAAGTATTTAGTCAGTCAGCAATAGTGCAAGTTCCACCACTTAAAAAGATGAGAGGCGTCTGTAATTTACATCATAGGTAGACCTCAACTATGGGAGACAAACTGAGAAAAAAAAATCCATAAAATCAGATTGTCTGTTTTTTTTTCATTTTATTTGCATATTATGGTGGACAAAATTTCATCCCAATACTTTGTGATATATCCTTTGTTGGCAATGACAGAGGTCAAACGTTTTCTGTAAGTCTTCACAAGGTTGCCACACACTGTTGTTGGTATGTTGGCCCATTCCTCCATGCAGATCTCCTCTAGAGCAGTGATGTTTTTGGCTTTTCGCTTGGCAACACGGACTTTCAACTCCCTCCAAAGGTTTTCTATAGGGTTGAGATCTGGAGACTGGCTAGGCCACTCCAGGACCTTGAAATGCTTCTTACGAAGCCACTCCTTCGTTGCCCTGGCGGTGTGCTTTGGATCATTGTCATGTTGAAAGATCCAGCAACGTTTCATCTTCAATGCCCTTGCTGATGGAAGGAGGTTTGCACTCAAAATCTCACGATACATGGCCCCATTCATTCTTTCATGTACCCGGATCAGTCGTCCTGGCCCCTTTGCAGATAAACAGCCCCAAAGCAAGATGTTTCCACCACCATGCTTTACAGTAGGTATGGTGTTTGATGGATGCAACTCAGTATTCTTTTTCCTCCAAACACGACAAGTTGTGTTTCTACCAAACAGTTCCAGTTTGGTTTCATCAGACCATAGGACATTCTCCCAAAACTCCTCTGGATCATCCAAATGCTCTCTAGCAAACTTCAGACGGGCCCGGACATGTACAGGCTTAAGCAGTGGGACACGTCTGGCACTGCAGGATCTGAGTCCATGGTGGCGTAGTGTGTTACTTATGGTAGGCCTTGTTACATTGGTCCCAGCTCTCTGCAGTTCATTCACTAGGTCCCCCCGCGTGGTTCTGGGATTTTTGCTCACCTTTCTTGTGATCAATCTGACCCCACGGGGTGGGATTTTGCGTGCAGCACCAGATCGAGGGAGATTATCAGTGGTCTTGTATGTCTTCCATTTTCTAATTATTGCTCCCACAGTTGATTTCTTCACTCCAAGCTGGTTGGCTATTGCAGATTCAGTCTTCCCAGCCTGGTGCAGGGCTACAATTTTGTTTCTGGTGTCCTTTGACAGCTCTTTGGTCTTCACCATAGTGGAGTTTGGAGTCAGACTGTTTGAGGGTGTGCACAGGTGTCTTTTTATACTGATAACAAGTTTAAACAGGTGCCATTACTACAGGTAATGAGTGGAGGAAAGAGGAGAATAAAGAATAAGAGCGATGGCGCCATAGAGTATATACCGTACAGTTGCTAAGGTGGGGCCCTGACATGGGATACTCACCACACACGGGGATATGAACACACACACAAAATGCGCCACACACTACCACGTGCTTCAACACATACACCACCCTCAGCACACATTTCACCACACATTCACCAACCTCGCCACGTAAGAGTCGAAACACAAAAGTCGCCACTCAAAACTCGCCACGCTGTCCCAGAGCTTTTTAAAAGATGAAAAATGAGCTGTGATTGGTTGCGATCAGCAACAGTTTTCTTTGTAGACAGTTGTGGTAACTGAGGCCTATTATTCTTATCATTCCTATGGTGTTATCGTCCTTCTGTAAAGCTGGAAATAACAAAATTTATTACCGTGCCAACACAGACCACCCTCTGACACAGACTGCAGGGGGAGCCCAGTATCACACAGGATAGGATTAGATACACGGCTCAGCAGTCAGTATCACACAGGATAGGAATAGATACATGGATCAGCAGACAGTATCACACAGGATAGGAATAGATACACGGCTCAGCAGTCAGTATCACACAGGAGAGGATTAGACACATGGCTCAGCAGGCAGTATCACACAGGATAGGATTAGATACACAGCTCAGCAGTCAGTATCACACAGGATAGGAATAGATACACGGCTCAGCAGGCAGTATCACACAGGATAGGATTAGATACACAGCTCAGCAGTCAGTATCAAACAGGATAGGATTAGATACACAGCTCAGCAGTCAGTATCACACAGGATAGGATTAGATACACAGCTCAGCAGTCAGTATCAAACAGGATAGGTTTAGATACACAGCTCAGCAGTCAGTATCACACAGGATAGGATTAGATACGCAGCTCAGCACACAGTATCACACAGAATTGTATTAGACACATGGCTCAGCAGTCAGCATCACACAGGATAGGATTAGATACACAACTCAGCAGTCAGTATCACACAGGATAGGAATAGATACACGGCTCAGCAGACAGTATCACACAGGAGAGGATTAGACTCATGGCTCTGCAGTCAGTATCACACAGGATAGGATTAGATACACAGCTCAGCAGTCAGTATCACACAGGATAGGAATAGATACACGGCTCAGCAGACAGTATCACACAGGATAGGATTAGATACGCAGCTCAGCACACAGTATCACACAGAATAGTATTAGATACACTGCTCAGCAGACAGTATCACAGAATAGGATTAGATACACAGCTCAGCAGTCAGTTTCACACAGGAGCGGAATATATACACGGCTCAGCAGACAGTATCACACAGGATAGGATTAGATACACTGCTCAGTAGTCAGTATCACACAGAATAGGATTAGATACACGGCTCAGCAGTCAGTATCACACAGGATAGGATTAGATACACGGCTCAGCAGACTATCACACAGGATAGGATTAGATACACGGCTCAGCAGACAGTATCACACAGGATAGGATTAGATACACGGCTCAGCAGTCAGTATCACACAGGATAGGATTAGATACACGGCTCAGCAGTCAGTATCACACAGAATAGTATTAGATACACGGCTCAGCAGTCAGTATCACACAGAATAGTATTAGATACACGGCTCAGCAGTCAGTATCACACAGAATAGGATTAGATACACGGCTCAGCAGTCAGTATCACACAGGATAGGATTAGATACACGGCTCAGCAGTCAGTATCACACAGAATAGTATTAGATACACTGCTCAGCAGACAGTATCACAGAATAGGATTAGATACACAGCTCAGCAGTCAGTTTCACACAGGAGCGGAATATATACACGGCTCAGCAGACAGTATCACACAGGATAGGATTAGATACACTTCTCAGTAGTCAGTATCACACAGAATAGGATTAGATACACGGCTCAGCAGTCAGTATCACACAGGATAGGATTAGATACATGGCTCAGCAGACTATCACACAGGATAGGATTAGATACACGGCTCAGCAGTCAGTATCACACAGGATAGGATTAGATACGCGGCTCAGCAGACAGTATCACACAGAATAGGATTAGATACACGGCTCAGCTTCAGTATCACACAGGATAAGATTAAATGCACGGTTTTTATGTGCAATATAATCATTATAATTTGTATAACTAACCACAGTTGGTTACTATGCCCAGGCAACGCCGGGCTCTTCAGCTAGTATCAAATATAAAACAAAGAAACAGGCAAAATCAGCTATGTAAAAAAATACATATTTTGTTACATTACATTGATACTGTAAATACCTGTTAAAATAGAATGAATATAAGACTAGATCTCTTAAAATTAAAAGGGGACTGGCAAACACCAAAATTAGGCTGTAATCTTGCTTGGAGGATTAGTTTTTGTAAGTATCCAAATTTTGGTGTTTGCCAGTCCCCTTTTTATTTTAATAGACCTGATGTTATATCCATTCTTTTCTATTTAAACATGTATTTAATGTAATAAAATATATATATTTTTAGGTAGTTGGTTTTGCCTCCTGTTTGGTTCATATCGTCCTAAATGTCTGAATGGTGGCATGAATTTCGTCAGGTTTCTGTATGACAAAGTAGCTTCGGCCTGCATGTGTTTGGAGCTGTGTGTAAAGAGGATTGTGGCGGACGAGGGGATGGCATAAGTGTTGAAATGAGCCAGCACCTTCACCTGCGGCTCCAGTCACATGCCGACATAGGAAATGATGTCCTGGTTGCCCACAATGAAGAAGTAAACCTGCCAGTATCTGGGAGAAGAGATTGTAGCTGAAGGTCAGGATGCCTTTTGGATGTAAAGTATATTAGTATAGTGGATAAGTTACTAATTTTGGCAAGATTTTGTTTTACTGGGATACCACTTAATTTTAGTGATATTTCACATAAAATCAGTATACAGTATAATAACATTAATAAGTCCTCATTTGGAGATGGCAATTTGCTATGTTCGTTCCAAGGTAAACTGAGTGCCAAATTCATGTGCAAAATGCACCTACTGAGCTTATCCTGTATAACGGGGCAAAAGCAGCTGCCGTTGTTGGAAGCATTGAATAAAACAGGTTACTCTCAAATTATATGTATAAGCCATTATCAATACTTTTATTTCAGTGGAACAAAAGCTCCGATAGGGAAAAGTACATCACACTGTAAAGTTGCCAGCCCCCCCACTAACAATGGCAGACTTCCTTCAGGGAAATATTTGGCATGGAGTTGCACAAGAACATCAATTGTATATAAATATTTTACACATTTGACATGTACAGCTGCAACTATACTGCCAGTATGGAGCATGATATAAGTGAACCATTTGTAGGACCGAGGAGCTTTAATAAAAAAAAAGCAACTACCGTATATTGTTTTGCATTGACAATGAGACTATTGATCTTCTGGATTAAATTTTGCTGTCTTCTGTGTTGCTGATCATATGACCTGCTCTTTACTAAAAGAAAGGCTGTAACCTCTTTCACACATCACTTTGGCATGTGTGCTATCCTTTATTTGAGAGAATAGATCACAGACCCGTTAGTGGGCTTTCACACTGCGTTTTGGTACCCATGGTCTCATCAGGGCTTATGTCCGAACCCCCCGGCAATATGGGATTTGAAGGTATGCGCAAATTGGGCCTTAGACTATAATGGTGCCAACAAAGTGAATGTGTGTGCTCTGGCATGCATCATTTTTAAGCTTGTACGCCTACTGGAGGCAGACACTCCACATAGTAGAGTGTCTTTATGGCCGGGGTCACACTAACCGACGCAAAATACGGTCCGTAGTTTACATGCGTAATACGGATGAATGGCCCCTAAACAGTGCTCCGTATGTCATCCGTAATCAAGGTGTGGTCGTGTATTTTGCGCATGTAAGCATCCGTATTGCAAGATTTTCTCGCAGGCTTGCAAAATGGACATATAATGGAGCCCTATGACAGGGTTTCTAACAGAAACCAAAGAATAGATATAGACACATAGAATGCATATATATATATGTATTCTATGTGTATATATCTATTCTTTCGTTTCTTTATTAAAACTGTCAGTGTGAGTTTACTGTATAGCGCACTGAATTGCCGGCTTTTCTAAAAGACACCTGGTGCGTATTTCTCGCAAGTCACATGTGTGGTCCGTGTGTAATCCGTATTTTTTGCGCACCCATAGACTTGCATTGGCGTAAAACGGTCGTAGTACGCTGACAATCGCAGCATGCTGCGATTGGCACAGACCGTAGAATACGGATGAGAAATATACGGCTGGTGCGAGGGACCCCACAGAGAATCATTTGTCCGTGTCTAATGCGTGCTTTTAGCGCCTCTCACTCGGCCATATTCCTCGCCAGTGTGACCCCGGCCTAAATGTCCGTCTCCAGTAGGCGTCTTTAAGTGTCCGTCTCCAGTAGGCGTATAAGCCCGAAAATTATGCACGACAGACCACACGTTCACTCTGTTGGCATCATTATAGTCTAAGGCCCTTTCGGCGCACTAGACGAAATCTCGTTTTGTGGGGGGGCTTTCGGACGTAAGCTACGACAGATCAATGAATGGATGTTGAAACACAGTGTGAAAGCACCCCTTTTCTCAGGCCGATTGTTCTGGAAGAAATAATGTCCTACATTTTTTCTTGTTGCCGATCACGTTAATGGCTCTGTGAAAAAAAAAAGGATAGCACATTGATTTCCATGTACTGTCCGTATTTTACTGTTTAGAAAATAAAGGTAGAAATAACCTTGGACATTTTTTCTTCAGAGGAGAATAATGGATGCCACAAGGATTGTAGAAACTAATATATAGATAAAAAATGGATCCAGCAAATGGATCCAGCTCTTCACATTAGTTAGGCTGGTTTCACATTTGCGTTAAAACAACGCTGCGCCCTGCGTCGTTAAGCCCCGCCCCGAGCCGGCTCCCTGCCCGCCCCATCCGGGATCACCGCCTACTTTCGCATTTGCACGCATGCGATCGGCGCACCCTATCTTTAGCATAGGGTGCGCAGATCATGCGCTTGCCAGTGTGAAAGTAGCATGCTGCGCACTTTTGACAGTGCGCCGTGCGCGCCGAAATGCAGCATGTTGCATTTCGGCGCGCACGGCGCACCGTCAAAAGTGCGCAGCACGCTACTTTCACACTGGCAGCGCATGATCTGCGCACCCTATGCTAAAGATAGGGTGCGCCGATCGCATGCGTGCAAATGCGAAAGTAGGCGGTGATCCCGGATGGGGCGGGCAGGGAGCCGGCTCGGGGCGGGGCTTAACGACGCAGGGCGCAGCGTTGTTTTAACGCAAATGTGAAACCAGCCTAAGAAGGTTTGATAATAGAAAATATGCAGATTGTTTAAAATTCTAATTCGCTGTCTTCAAAATTTTTTCCCTAGAATTTGAATCACAATGGTAAGTCTATAATTGTCTGGAAAATACATGTATAACACTCAGAGTTCTGCTAGTACTGTATTGAACCCATTTTAAAAGCTCTGTAAACTAAACACAGCTTTATTAATGTCCTAGCGAGTTCAAGCTATCTCTTTGGGGAAAGACAGATGGTATACTTACAATGTGCACACTTTGTGGGGTAGACAGCTGGGCTTACATTTCTGAATTACCGTATGCAGATATTACGTTAGGATATGAAAAAAAAAACAAAAAACATCTTGCCCGTCTTTCTTACAATGTAGGAATCACGCTTTCTGTAACCAAGCATTGGGTTCAGGATTTTGTTTTAGTTGCAAAAATAACACTGATGGGTTTAATATTGTCCTTCTTGGTTTCAGTGTGTGTGAAATAGAAAAAAAAAAGCTGTTATTAGATTGCTGTTACTCCAGTATATTTCAGATCAATCAATTCAGTCACACTATGAGCTGTGATGCCTTCTCACTATCTTGATTCATTGCAAAATATACTACATGATGTGACAACTGCAAGCCATTATGGAGAAGCCCCCTCAATATCAACAAATTCCTAAGAAACTTGACCCAAATTCAATGTTCAATTAATTGATTCACTCATCTCTAGTAATAACCATAGATAATCTGATAGGTGTTAGTTGTGATTGTCACCCAGCATTTATAAAGAGCAGTATATTAGGCAGTTGTCTTATGATTAGTTTGCCCAATGCTCCTGTAAATGTCACTCTGAGACTTTTACATTGTACTTGCAAGCAGGTCACTTAGATGCAACAACGCAGACAATGAGTATTCTATGATAGCCGACCAACACCCTTTATTTGTCTAACACGGAAACTAAATCTATTTATAGTTATATACACTGATGTTTCAAAACATTATTACCCTTTTCCTCATCAGTGTATGAATATGCACGTACAGAAGATATGGAGGGTAAATACAACAAGAATAATACAGTAGGTAATGATGCTAGGTACGGTACATTGAATGCAATATTTTATTCAATACCCTATTTAGGTACATTATCCTTAATATCTGGACGCCTAATCGGGCCTGTATATCTCAGCTTAACAGATGTCACTCCCGGTACTGGCCCTTCACCATTGTATGGTCTTGTGGGCACCTCTGTTTGTTACAGTGCCCTAATAGAGGTCACCGGTACTTACCATTAGGCCGCAAGTCCCCAACATATGAAACACATGGTATCCAGTGCGTTCTTCGCACTGATCGCCTTAGTACCCTGAAACATAGCCCCAGCCCACATCATACGTCTACACTGGAGGCAGCGTCGGACTGGCCCACCGGAGAACCGGTGGATTCTCCGGTGGGCCCTGGCATCTGGTGGGCCCTGGCACCTGCTGGCATACAGGGCCAGCAGTTGCCTAGGGCCCCCGCTGCTCCAGGGGCCCCCAGCCAATGGTGTGTCGCACACCATGCAGCTGCTATGGGGGCCCCTGCCAGCGGAGTAGCAGCGGGTGTCAGGAGGCAGGAGCCCCTGTCCCCGCTGCTAAAGAGAAATGAATATATCATTTCAGGTCTCCACACCCCCAGAGGCCCCGCCCCCAGCCCAGTAAGCCGCTCTGCATCAGGGCCAGCGCCGCCCTCAGTCCCCTCTGCTCCTGACTCACAGCCAGTGCGCGATGACGTCACTACATCGCGCACCCGCTGTGTGTCTGGCAGAGGGGGCAGCTCCTGACACTGAAGCCGGGATCAGCGTGGGAGCGAGGAGGAGAGGTGAGTATCGTGGTTTGTTTTGTTTTTTTTATATCTCTCTCGCTCTCTGTCTCTCTATCTATCTATCTCTATCTCTCTTATATCTACTGTATCTATCTTTCTATCTCTATCTATTATCTATATCTATCTATCTATCTCTATCTATTATCTATATCTATCCATTTCTATATTTATCTCTATCTATCGCTCTATCTTTATATCTATCTTTCTATCTCTACATCTATATATCTATCTATCATCTTTCTATATATATATCTCTATATCTTTCTATTATGTCTATCTATCTATCTCTATATCTATCTATCTTACTCTATCTCTATATTTATTATCTATCTAGCTACCATCTATATCTATCTATCTTTATCTATATATATATATATATATATATCTCTATCTAATATCTATATCTATCTATCTCTATACCTATCTATCTATTTATCTATCTCTATATCTTTTCTCTGTATCTATCTATATATCTATATCTCTCGCTATCTATCGCTCTATCTCTATATCTATCTTTATCTCTATATCTATCTCTATATCTATCTCTATATCTATCTCTCTGTATATCTATCTATCGCTCTATCTCTATATCTATCTTTCTATCTCTATATCTATATATCTATCTATCTTTATCTATTTATCTCTATATCTTTTCTCTGTATCTATCTCTCTATATCTATATCTATCTATCTCTATATATATCTATTATCTCTATATCTATTTCTCTCTATATGTCTCTCTATCTATTTATCTCTCTCTATATCTATCTATCTTTCTATCTCTATATCTATCTATCTTTCTCTATTTATCTCTATCTATTTATATCTATCTATCGCTCTATCTCTATATCTATCTTTCTATCTATCTCTATATCTATCTATATCTAGCTATCTCTATTATCTATATCTACCCATCTCTATATCTTTCTATCTTACTCTATCTCTATATCTATCTATTATCTCTATATTTATTATCTATCTTTATCTATCTCTATCTATTATCTATATCTATAACTATCTCTCTATCTATTTATCAATCTCTGTATCTATCTCTCTATATCTATCTCTCTATCTACCGCTCTCTCTATCTATATCTATCTAACTCTATATCTATATATCTATATAGCATTATTCCCTATGAGGGGGGCAGTATTATACCCTATGAGGGGGCAGCATTATACCCTATGAGGAGGCAGCATTATACCCTATGAGGGGGGCAGTATTATACCCTATGAGGGGGCAGCATTATACCCTATGAGGGGGCAGCATTATACCTTATGAGGAGGCAGCATTATACCCTATGAGGAGGCAGCATTATACCCTATGAGGGGGGCAGTATTATACCCTATGAGGGGGGCAGTATTATACCCTATGAGGAGGCAGCATTATACCCTATGAGGAGGGCAGCATTATTCCCTATGACGGGGTGCATTATTCCCTATGAGGGGGGCAGTATTATACCCTATGAGGGGGGCAGTATTATACCCTATGAGGGGGCAGCATTATACCCTATGAGAGGGTGCATTATACACTATGAGGAGACAGCATTATACCCTATGAGGGGGTGCATTATTCCCTATGAGGGGGGCAGTATTATACCCTATGAGGGGGGCAGTATTATACCCTATGAGGGGGTGCATTATTCCCTATGAGGGGGGCAGTATTATACCCTATGAGGGGGGCAGTATTATACCCTATGAGGGGGTGCATTATTCCCTATGAGGGGGTGCATTATTCCCTATGAGGGGGGCAGTATTATACCCTATGAGGGGGGCAGTATTATACCCTATGAGGGGGTGCATTATACCCTATGAGGGGGTGCATTATACCCTATGAGGGGGGCAGTATTATATTCTATGAGATGGATGCATTATATTCTATGAGGGGTCTACATTATATTCTATGAGGGGGCTGCTTTATATTCTATGAGGGGGCTACCCCAACTCCTGCTACATAATTAAGACATGTACAACCTTATACCCGGATATTAGCGTGTTTTACCGCACAATTGGTGGTCTGGTATTTAACTATGCAGCTACATAGTGGGCCCCAAGAATGATTTTCTCTGGTGGGCCCAAGGTGTTCCAGTCCGACGCTGACTGGAGGTAACAGTCTGATTCACCCTGGACTTCTCCTTCATCATGTCAAATATTCTGTCCAAGGATTAGCGTCCGACCTTCGATACTTGACTGACAGAGAACGGACATCAGGTCTTGACCAGCGAAGTCTAGACCAGCGACGTCTCACTTGCTCTGCTACCTAGTCACTCGCAGGTGACTCTACTCCAGGATTACCACAAGCTCTTAGCGTGGCTCATGTGTCCTCCCCGTCTCACGTCTTGGCACCAACTGAGTTCCCAGTTCGCCATCCCGGCTTTTTAAATTTAGCAACTGTGCCACAGTTTTCACCTGATCCAGCGTCCACTTCAAGCTCTTCCCTCAGGGAATATTCTCCCCATCTTTCAGTTTTTGTCTACTCAGCTTAAACAGTGGGTGGTGGTATTTGGTCACAAGTGCTGTGGAACGTTGGCTAATTTGACCTTCCTCTTTCCACCTCTTACATACTGTACAGTAGCATTTCTCCATGTAAATGATTCTTAAACTAAATATATGATTAAGAGAATTTAGAATTCGCAAAATGGACCTAACAGAAAAAAAGAGGAAAGCTCAAGGATTCCACTTTCAAATAATTTAAAAAATGCCATATTCTTCCATATAAATTTAAATATAAGTTCCTGGATAGCTTTATTTTCATAAATCTGGGTAAATATTACCTCATATTCTCTGCTGGAAAACTTTCAATGCCAGCTTGTGTTATAGATACCAAACAAAATGTGTTAAATAGATTTAAACAGTCACTGAGACTAATAAATATTCATAAATTTTACATAGCAAATATTGGTAATTTGTTCTTAAATTGCTCCTCTTATCTGCTGTAAACAGGAAAAATCCTGTAATATGGCAACAGTTTTTCACTGTTAGTTTTGGTGTCTTTTTCTTTAAAGATGCATGATTTAGCAGCAATGCTAAAATAAAAGCAAGGGGCCACAAAAGGTGTCCATAGGGTTAGTACGTCACAGAATAATAGGCAAATGCAGGTGCAGAGTATGGAGGCTCACCTTAGTGTGTTGTGCAGCGATAAGCAAAACGCTAGACAGGTAGTCGGCACATGCAGCCGATGGCCCAATCTTTTAGCGCACGAGTTGCGGAGGTTGGCAAAGGAACGTAGAACATATAAGGCTTAGGTCAACCCTGATGGCTGACCAGAGGTAGTGACATCAAATGAGGGCGCAGAAGACTGAAAAGGAACAATCGAATCAAACCAATTTATTGGAGAGCACAGCTTCAAGATCACAGCCTATTTTGAGGCACTAGGACATCAACCAAGACTAGATTTAAAAATTAAAAGGGCTTATAACTCTAGAACGGAGAGGGGCAGGAAATAAATCAAAACAATGACAGGTTTACAGAAGTAGCAGCAGTAACATAATTTATGCCAGGTAATAAATTACATATTTAGGACCTGTGACTGGTGCTTTTAATATGGATGAGCAGGGCTCATGCTTGGTTGCCTCATGCAAACTCCTTCTAGCTTTAATCTTGCGGCTGGAAGAAACCCAGGGATTGGGGAAACGGTAGACATATCGTTGGTGCAGCATGTGCAGCCGCACAAGTGCTCGAAAGGTCAGGGGGCCTAGTTCCACCTCCAAAGAGGGTGAAATTTTGCACTAAGTTTTTAGACTCCAAAGTGCGCCTGTATTGTTCTTGCACAGAGACCATCTTCTGTCTGTGTCCGCTCCTGGCATGAGGGTAAACAGTTCTGGTGATCTATGGAAGTCAAAATGGTCCATAACCACTAATCCAGTACTTATCACCTATCCAGTATATACACTTTACACTCTATGGCAGCATTAACTTCTGTAATCCTATATTTATTAAAATTACTTACACTAAGTATGCAACTTGAAGGAAATGTTTCTTTTGCTAGTGTGGGGATTTTGGTAGGCTAATGCGCTAAGCTGACAATTGGGAATAATGGAGTAAGGATTGTGGTAATGCAGTAATATCTTCCAGTAATTGATTTATATACGGACAAATGACACTTTCGTCTTTACAAGTTATTAAATATATTACCATTGAAATGTACAGCGTAGCTGTCAGGCGGTGATAAGGTTACAGGAATGAGTGTGGTGCAGACCTAGTCTTGCTGGGCTCTTTCAGTGTTACCATCAGCAGGTTTTGTGGCTGATTTCGCTACTACACTGACCTATGTTAATAGACCAACAGACTCCAGCACTTGTTGCAGAGATGAGCATTTCAAGCGGAAGCGTCATCATTACATTCCACATCCTTCTTTCAGTTGTTGGAGGAAGTGGGTAACTGTTTCACTGCAAGCTGCATCTTGTGAAAACTCCAGCTTCTATTCTTGTATGGTTTAACGCACAACACATGACTACAGACAGTTCCCCTTCCTTGCAGCATAAAGACACCCAGTTAGATGAAGCATGCTTGCCTCACATCCAAGCCATTGAATAATGGCGATGTTCAAAATCAAACAGTGTTACCTGTCTCCCTTCCTAACAATCGGTGATCTAGAATGTCAATGAAAGTATTAACAGTGATTGAATTTTAGATAAATTGCTGCAGTCACTCTTTGTGATTGCAGATTGCTGACAGTCTGCAGTTTGCACACTGTCAAGAGTCCCCTTTATAGTCCCCTTTATAGCCAGGTATGCAATTTCCATATTTGCGGGCACATGCTGATTAGTTTCTCATCGGCTTCTTTCAATAGAGTATTGAGAGAAGACGGAAAAGTTGCTATTCGGCAACATGACTGCATGTTTGACAGTGTGCATATTTAAAGGAGCTGCCTAGTGAAAACAAACTGCCGGATAGGCAATAACTTGCTGATCTGTAGGGGCATGGACCCACGCTGATCAGCAGATTGGTGAATTCTATCCTCCTTGACATGTTATCGTATGGTAAATTGGATGCCCAATCACCTCTCCATTATCTACCGGGCTGCTAGAAAGAGCCGTGCACAGCGCTCCACAACCCCATAGTAAATGTATGTAGCACAGGTCAAGCATGTGCACCAGCGCTCCATTCTAATGGGGATATAAGTTCCCCAGTCTGAAAATCGCTCGGTGTGGGATCATTCCACCGATCAACAAGTTATCACATAGCTTTCATACAAGTGATAACTTTTTTCTACCAAACAACCTCTATTTTCACCAATTATTGGCAATGGAATGATGGAGATTGCCGTCATTTGATGTTACAATGGAAACAATACGAAGCAAGAAGAAATAACAGTGTGCACAAAAGCTGAACAATGTGTTGTCTGATAATTTTAATTGGTAAAATTTTATTCTTTTTCTTCTGTAGCGGGCACAACAGAAAAAATGTGTAGTTGCCCCATCCCCCACAATTGTAGCCACCATTAGTTTAAGTTACACATAAAGAATAATGAATGGATCATAAATACCCTCGGTTGGGATGGATGATACCGACAGATGAGTTGACATTCAGTATTTGATATCAATCTGTGGTTCCAGGTGTGGTGAAAAATAGAGTAACATGCTGTATTGCGTTAACGGGTTATTTTCCGTCTTTGGAAGGATGAATCTTGTGTTAGATCTAAAAGTAAAACTCATGTGGTAAAACGATTTACATGAAATAATCGCAGTCATCTCAAAGGCCAGATCACAGGTTAAGTTACATGTATCTGATTTAAAGCAATGGAATACTGCTGGCATAGGGATAGGAATGACTACAACCAGATGGAATTTGATCGTGGCACGTTATTAATGGTGAAATATTGTGTTGTTACTCAAGACATATGAAATGGCAGCCAGAAAAAGAAAACATAATTCTGGGGTGGGATACATTTTTACTCAGCCTATTTGGAATAGTAAAGATTATTGACTTAAAAGGTTGTGAAGATTTTAAAGCCTTTAGGTGGTGGCTCTCTTTGAAGGGGTCAGGATATTGGGAACCACTCTTCTTAACCACAAGAGATCAGCAATGTGGCCAAAAGTTAGAGATGTGGAGGCTATGTGCGGGATTCTTCTCCTGTCTCATTATTGGGAAAGTCTGTCTTCACTGAATACAGCTTTTAACCTCTGAATTGAGAATTTTGATAATGACTGATCAGTTCTGGCTGAGAAAGAAGACAGTCTCTTTGATAAAGATGTATTGCAAAGTTGCTTTTTTTCATGTGTGCTATTGATTTATGAAATAAAAATTAAAACGACAGTTACTCTTTAAGTAGTTCACTTATGGAGAAACCACATTCTTCTGTTCTACATCTGTATGTCTCATAAACAGGCCCGGATTGGTAATATAACCAACCGGGCATTTTCCCGCTGGGCCACTGTCATAGCGCCCGATCATCTGGCCGCTTGCCAGCTGATGCGGCCACTGGCCTGGCTGTTGCTCCTGCCGCCGGCCCTCTGCGGGCACGGCGGTTATAGTTTCCAACCCTCCCGTACTGCAGGGAGATAAGCCGCCACGCCCCCCCCCCACGCACCCCATCCTCGCTGTAGCATGAGACCTCCCCCCGCAGCCACTCACGGCTTCACTTGCCTGCTCTCTTCTCTCTTGTTCACAGGACCTGTGATGAGGTCACAGGAGGGGAGGAGTCAGGAGTCACATGATCAGGAGCCTTTGTCCAGACCCCTGATCATGTGACCCCTGACTCCGCCCCTCCTGTGACCTCATCACAGGTCCTGTGTGCTCAGCCTTGCCTCTTGGTGTCTGTAAGACTCTGCTGTGCTGCTGTCATGGTGCTGGATGAGGTAAGTGTGTGTTTGGTCAGGAGGGGTTTACAGGGTAGATGTAGCAGAGCTGTGTGTGTATGAGGTGTACGGAGTGGAGCCGTGTGTGTACAAGGTGTACGGAGCGGAGCCGTGTGTGCACGAGGTGTACGGAGCGGAGCCGTGTGTGTACGAGGTGTACGGAGCGGAGCCGTGTGTGTACGAGGTGTACGGAGCGGAACCGTGTGTACGAGGTGTACGGAGCGGAGCCGTGTGTACGAGGTGTGCGGAGCCGCGTGTGTACGAGGTGTACGGAGCGGAGCCGTGTGTGTAAGAGGTGTACGGAGAGGAGGCGCGTACACGAGGTGTACGGAGCGGAGCCGTGTGTGTGCTTGGTGTACGGAGTGGAGCCGCGTGTGTATGGGGTGTACGGAGCGGAGCCGCGTGTGTACGGAGTGGAGCCATATGTGTACGGGATGTACGGAGCGGAGCCAAGTGTGTACGAAGCATACAAAGCGGGCTTTTCCCACGGACACAGGAGTACATGGCGGAGCCCTGAGGAGCATTTTAAAACACACACATGACTCATGTTCCACCTGAAGTGATGTGCTGGAAGCTGACCGGAAATTAGATAATTTCATGAGGAGATTGTGATGGAACCAGGAATGCTTCAGATCCATCATCGTGTCCTCCTCCGACAGCGCAGACAGCAGGATCGCCTTGGAATCGGGGATGCCGGCCATGTGAGCGGATGATGATATGACCTGCACTGGGAGGCTCAGGTGGGCACTACAATGGGAGCCGGGCTGCTATAGTATCTTTATAGAATCTTTCTATCTTTTTCTTTCTTTCTCTGTTCTGTCTTTCCCTCATTTTCTTTTTCTCTCTCTGTTCTTTCTCTCTGTAATCTTTCCCCTCTTTCTTTTTCTTTCCTCTCTTTCTCTCTGTTCTTTCTCTGTCTCTATGTTCTTTATTTCTTTCTCTCTCTGTTCTTTCTTTCTCTCTCGCTCTCCTTTCTTTCTCTCTCTGTTTTCTCTCTTCCTTAGTGCCAGTCAGCGTGCCCATAATGCCAGCCAGTGTGCCCTAAGTACCAGTCAGTGTGATCAGCAGTGCTAAATGGGTGCGATTAGGCGTGGACATGGGTGTGACTAGTTGTGAAATGGGCATGGCCAGGCGTGGCCTAAAATTTGCAGCGGCGCGCTGCGCGCGCGCCGCAGTCTTTGACCCTCTTTCCCTTCAAAAGTTGGGAGCTATGATAGGGGCAGCTATGACCAGGGGGTCTAGTTGCCCAATGGATAGCAGTTCTGCCAGGAATTCTGTCACTGTACGTACAAAAGGGAACAGAGCTTTGGGAGGAGTACTGTACCTAAAAGCAATAAATAGGACTGAGCTGAAATGCTGGGCACAGCTCTGACTACATGTTATATAGTCGTGTTAAATCTCCTCTCAATTCTTGTAACCTACAAGTGTACAAAGATATTATATAGTCACCATGTGACTAGTGGGCCTGTGTAACTTCAAATGCCAGGGCTGAATTTTAGTCCCAGTCCGCCCCTGCTCATAAAGGGCAATATGTCTCCAAAACTCGTGGAGTTGGAGGACAATTTGAGATATGTAAGATATAAGATATTCAGATACATCTGCTTGGATACAGGGGTAAGAGTCAATGGCTCTATGCCTGAGAGAGTAGGCTTTCCCGTTGTTTTACCCTATGCTATCATTTATACTATCACAGACAGAACGCTTGTGGTTTTGCTGAGCCTTGAGATACAAGGGTAATTGATATATTTGTCACAAAGGCCAAACCAGCCATTCAGCAGGCAGAATAAAAACTTGTATACGGGTGAGGTAAGAAGATATGTGGAGAAAAGCGTGCTGGATATTGGAAGAGTTTCGGCTGATGTGGCAAATAGTGCTTATCTTTTTCAGAAGGTTGTAATTCATTATTATACTTTTTCTCCTTCGCACATCTGTATGTCATCTGACATTGGAGTGGAACAAACGTGCTCATGTAAATAAACTTAACTTTTTCCAAGCTTAAAGAATAGGTCTTCATTTATGGAAACCTTATTACTCTCTCAGTAGTAGTGAATGAACATGTTGCCAACAGTTTGGAAGTGAGATTAATGTGTTCAGGGAGTGTCATATCCCCTGTTATAGCTAAACAGAAACAAGGCTATATGAGCTCTGATAGATGCAGAAACTATTCCATGGCGTTTCTGCAAGTCTCTGTACACGTCAAGTATATGACAGTACTGTACTGATGTGAAAAATGTATCAGAAAACATCAATCTTTCATATAACTGATTGCTAGACTTAGGCTGGAGTCACACACAACCATTAAAAAAAGGTCCCATTTTAACGGTCCGAAATCGCACAAAGGTATATTAACCAATGATCCGTTTTTTATGCGATTTTTCTTCATTGATGCGATTTTAATCGCATGTAAGGATCCGTTTGACATCCGTCTGGCGAGATTTTCTCGCAGGATAGCTAAATGGACATATAATGGAGCCCAATGACAGGTTTCCCCACACAAAGAATGAATAGATCTAGACATGATGTAGATAGATATATATATATATATATATATATAACACATGTCATAGAGACACATTAATATATATATTACAAATTCATACAGTTCATCATAGCAGAATAGCTGCAGAAACATTTGACGGCTTTTGTATAATTATGCTCCTGCCCGACATGAAATGACACATGGTTTACATATAGTTAACCATTTAATTTCATGGTTTTTTTGTTCGGTATATCACTATTAATTAGATGAGGGTTTGTGGATAAAATTTTGGACTTGTAGGGGTTAATTTAAGGGGTTAATTTGTTGTATGAAATTGCAGGGACTCCTGCTGACGTCACTGAGGCTGCAGGGAGTCCCCGTAATTTCACACAACGAATTAACCGCTTAAATTAACCCCTTCAAGTCCAAAATGTTATCCACAAACCCTCATCTGATTAATAGTGATATACCTAACAAAAAAAACATGAAATGAAATGGATAACTATATGTAAACCATGTGTCATTTCATGTCGGGCAGGAGCATAATTATACAAAATCCCAGTATGTAATAGGTGTAATAATAGTAATATTAGCAAATACCTCTAATTAGAAATGTAGTGTAGTTCTTCAGATTCGCTTTGTCGCTTACCCCATGTGCAGGGCATCGCAGTATCTTAGGTACCCATGGTTACGACAATTCATATAGTGACAGTTCTCTTAGTGGTCGTAACCATGGTTAGCTAAGCTACTGCAATGCCCTGCACAAGGGTAAGTGACATAGCGAATCTTAAAATGTACCGTATATTACAATTCTACTTGGAGGTATTTGCTAATATTATTACATCTACTACATATTGGGATAGGAGCTTTCAGATGGGAATACCCCTTTAAGCACTATAATCTGTCTGTTTCTACACTCAGAAATGACCACATGTCCTAAACAAAAAATAGGACAAAAGGGCAGTACTGCTTTTGATGGCTTTCAGCGGAGGTTAGACTAGTAACCAGGCTCTATTCAGTTTTCTTGAAAACCTCCCTAGCCAGTTCATTTAACAAGGGCGTATCTCCTTAAAGACATAATTTCACTCCTAAACACGAACAGGGCGTGAATATTCCTATGTAAAGGTATGTATGTCATCATTATCAGCGCATGGCATGTCAAGGCAGAAATGCCTGAAACAACCCACTCAAACACATCCATCTCACCATGTACAATATAATACATGGCTCATGCAAAGTGCTGTGCTGACTTTTTGCTTATAAGTAAAGAAAGCCATGGTGTGACACCTCTGCAATATGAGTCAGACTATTGGGTAGAGGATATCCTGCCTATCAACCCAGCTGAAAAGACTCTAGTAGTTAGGCCTAACTTAACATCTTTTTGCAGGGTCCTTGCTGGAAATGATGGTGTGCGGAGTGTTTCACATGCCCTAAATATGCATGTGGATGCCAGGTATCAGAGTAAAGATGAGGCATTCCCGCACAAGACATGTTTGAGTGCTACTTAGGAGACTATGCATCACTCTTAAAATCTGACAACTCTTCTTGAAGTCCAGGAGACCTTACCTTTATTGATATCCTCCTGGATGTTCCCGGAGAATTTGATAAGTTTTTAATGTATGGATTGTATTCTCCATTCACAATGACCTCTGCACGCGCTCATTAGATGACTAAGTACAAAATATAGGGTCAGAGTCTGTTCATTGCTACTAATGTACATGTTTTCTTTCCTGAAATAACAGGAAGTTAGAGTCTATAAAAGCCCAAGTGGCCAGTGTGAAAATGGAAACATGTCTCCTTTTTATTTATAGTACTAACTGTGATATGTTAAAAAAGTGGCAATAATTTGTAAAAAAAAAAAAAATTACATTCAGCCCATCCCTTGTAGATTGTGAGCCTCACGGGCAAGGTCCTCTATTCTCTTGTACCAGTCGGTGACTCGTTTTGTTCAATATTATTGTGCTTGTTTTTTTTGTTATGAATATCCCTTTTCACTTTTTAAAAGTGCCATGGAATAGATGGAGCTTTAATAATAAATAATAACAATAGTAAAAATAATTCAGCACAAAAATATGATTGAAACAAAAGGTCATTTTCTGATAACCTCACTTTAAACGGGTGATTTCTACCAATATTTCACTTTACATTGATACCATACAATGCATATTATGAGTTTATGCAATAACGTCGTTTCTGCTGACTAACAGCACAATGTAACCAACACTTTGCAATTGAAATAAGCAACTTAGCGTCATAAACTTAGTAAGGAATCTACTTTGAAATTTAATTTTGGAGACGAATAGAAATACTGAAGCAATACATCCATGATGTGTGAACAGAGCCTTAGACGCATTCAGACACGACGATCTTTTAGACTCATTCCTTTTAACTGAATGTTGCTAAACAATGGTACAAAGAATTGGTGCAACAGACGGATATGGACTGTATGCCCGCTAGAGGGGTTTCAATAACTAATATAGATGGCAGTACAAATTGTGACAGATACACAATGATTGCCAGAAAATGCAGGTTACAATATTGAATTAACATAAAAAAAATTCCTGCTATATTTCTGTTCATGGCTCATTAAAAACCAATCGGTCACCTGGACCAACAAGCACAAAACAAATGTAAAAAGTGATTCATGTTTCTAAACTCTACCGGTGAATCTTGTTCACAGGCTAAAAGTCAAGGTTTTAAATTAAGATAAGAAAATCAATCCACTATAAAGGGGGGTTGTATACTTTTGTTTCTGCTTGTTATAGGCGTCCCTCACATTAATAATCGTTAATAATGTCACGAGCTTGTAAATAATCTCTCTGACTCATCATTTATGTAACTCTCGCCAAGTTTAATGGCATCAGCAGAAAGTCGGACAGTGATGATTTATTTCGGGTAAAAATAGACTTGACCAGTGGACATTATGAAGGCATCTCGGGTTTCCCACTTGGAATTACACTGAGAGGTGAAAAAGGGAAACACTGGGGAGAACTTTTTTATTTATATTATTTACTAATCTAGAAACTAATGTGTTCTGGCCGCTGACTAATACCAGTAGGGGTGAATGGTGCGTCATTCCACCTGATCTTCACCGTCTAAGGAATCATTCAGACGTCCATGATTTTTATCATATGGAAAAATCACAGACTGTTTTTCATCAGTGTGTTGGATTAGATTTTCATCAGTGATTTTCAATGTTGATAAAAATGGAAAAATGTGCTATAAAGCTTCTCCTATACATTACAGTGGTAATCTAGGGCAGCACACGGGTTGCACACTCTTGCTATCCATGTGCTGTGATTTTCCTGGACCCATTGACATGTAAGGCTAAAAATGGACATATCGCCATGAGTTTTGCAGACTATTCAGTCCACAAAAATCATGGACAAATGAATAGTCCCATAATAGGTACATGTTTTTTTCCATAAAAATCAGAACTAGGACACGTTTGTGACTCGAAAATGTCTAAATGAGGCCATAGGGAGAGTAAGCGAACTTTGTGGCTACCTGTTGGAATTTTTTCTATATTATGTCTAATTTGCTAACCACAGTTATACTTTTTAAGTGATTTTCACATTTCACAACTTATACTCCTCTGTACACTGTATATATCCGATAGCGGCTTTACCAGTAAGCATATAAAAAAAAATGCAGATATTTTGCATTGTCAATAGAGTAGACCCTTATCTTGGTATGTACAAGATGAACACCAATTTGCCTTCCTTCCTAATAGCATTCTTCAAACCCCATTGTGTTTTTCTACCCACACCCAAAGCACGCTGATCTTTCAATTGTGAGAATCTGGATTATTTACTCAGCTTATAGCTGTTAGAACGTGGACATGATTGTGATATGCGGTACTTTTCTTTTTACAGATTTATGGTGAATGTGATTATACAGTACATATAGTGTGAGAATGATTCTTGTATCAAAGTGCCACTATACGAGTATCCCTAGTGTCAGTGTGTAACTGTCCTGTACTCCATAAATTTGTGTGTTTCAGTCTAGAAAAAAATAGAAATATTATATACAAGTATAGAAATATCTCTGTGCCTGGGTTCCAATATATTTCCTATTATTATTTTAATACCAGAAGTGATCATCACTGTGCCATAATTGACATAGAACAATTAGTTGATTTTATGAATATGCTGTGATAGGAGGGGGGCATTGTGTAGTTTTCATTACCACCTGCAGACAACTCTCCACTCCCCATAGTTACTAGCCATCATTTCCCCTGCTGGCAGAAAAGGGCTAAGCTTCATTAAACGGACAAGTTTAATTGACAATTGCAATCAGAGCAAAAATAAAATACGTTTCTGCTAGAGATGAACAGATTGATTTGTGGAGGATTGAGTTCAAGTTTAATTTTGTTTTATTTTTAGTTTCACATAAGTTCAAACATTTTAAGATTTAATTTGTGCTTTGCCAAAAAAACCCTAGCCCAGCACCATTTCCCACACCAGTGAAGCTTCAGAGAGTGGGTCATTTTGCGTTGCAACACGGGCTTCCCCATAATGACCTGCAACAATGACATACCTTGTGCAGTGGTGGACAATACCTGCGATGTCACAGATCAGCAGTTCCCAGCAGAGCTCAGTTTTTGTATTGCAGAAGAGTGGCGTCTCAATTCCAGCTAATTTTGCATTGAAAAGTCAAACGGCACTCCTTCCCTTCCGAGCTCTGCCATGCACCCAAATAGTGGTTTACCTGCATATTTGGGGTATCAGCGTATTTAGGACAAATTGTACAACAATTCTTGAGGTCCAATTTCTCCTTTTACCCTTTGTAAAATAAAACTAATTGGATCTGAAGTAAATATTTTGTGAATTCATTCCAAAAATTCCTGTGAAGCACCTGAAGGGTTAAGAAACTTCTTGAATGTGGTTTTGAGCACCTTGAGGGGTGCAATCTTTAGAATGGTGTCACTTTTGGGTATTTTCTATCATATAGACCCCTCAAAGTGGCTTCAAATGTGATGTGGTCGCTAAAAAAAATGGTGTTGTAAAAATGAGAAATCGCTGGTAAAACTTTAAACCCTTATAACTTCCTAACAAAAAAAAACTTTGGTTCCAGAGTTGTATTAATGTAAAGTAAACATGTGGGAAATGTTACTTATTTAGTATTTTGTGTGCCATATCTCTGTGATTTAAGGGCAAGAAAATTCAAAGTTGAAAAATTGCAAAATTTTCAAAATTTTCACCAAATTTCCGTTTTTTTCACAAATAAATGCAAGTCATATCAAAGAAATTTTACCACTATCATGAAGTACAATATTTCACGAGAAAACAATGTCAGAATCACCAGGATCCATGGAAGTGCTCCAGAGTTATTACCCTCATAAAGGGACAATGGTCAGAATTGTAAAAATTGGCCAGGTCATTAACATGCAACCACCCTTGGGAGTAAAGGGGTTAATATAACGCTCATCATTCTCTTCTGCTCGCGCCGATCGTCGGCAGAGCAGGAGAGAATGATGAGAGTCGTCTTCAGCACCCTCCGCCGGCTAACAGCGCTTACTGTAGCGCTTCTTCCCTGCCGACCGTCCGTTTGGTACTGATGCTGCACACGAGCGGCACACAGTTGCCACACATGTGCCGCAAGTATTACACACACGGACATCTCCGGTATCGGAAATAAATGGACATGTGAAATTGGCCTAAAGGGCGGTGAAATTAATGTTACTAGACAAGTTAGTAAAATCAATTGATAATACCCCAATAAAAGAGAGAGCTTTTTTCTGACAGTGCTGAATGTAAATATTGAGAAGCTAACAAGAGGAGGTTATCATGGCAGGTGGAGCTCATGTTTCTTTTTGTTACTGTTTTCTTAATGAGACAGCAAAATATTTCAAAACTATACATAGGACACCCATTAGAAAACAAATAAGGAACTGCAGTCCCATGACTTTCCCCTGAGCGTATTAACCCTGTGTTTGGTCTGACTTAATTTCGAGTGTAGATCTTGTAGGAGGCAATAACTTGATTGTGTGTTTATTAAGTGACTGGAAAGTACAAGGACTTTGGCAGAATGGGGAAAAGCCGTAAACCACAGACAGATACTGGAAAAAGCGGTTCATTCCAGCAGAGTACTGAAGTCTAGAGTTCTGTGCATGCAATCAATTTATACAGAACTACGGCACACAGAGATTCTCATAAAACGAAATCCATGCAATATCTTTATTTGCCTCCTTATTTTTCTCTTTATGGCAATACTTCCTTCATACCAGTGGCATTCCTGCAATGAAAGAGAAATGTGGACTTTGCCAGTTTCGAAAAGTAACAGGTATCTTAAAAGATGCCTCTCATTTAATTACTGAATAAGTGTATAAAGTTTTTATTTATTTTATAAAATATCTTTTCTTGTATGTCCGAATGCTTGTTCTGTTTCCATACTATCCTACATACTGTATATCCTGAGCGTACTTCAACATTAAACAGTATTTTTCACTAGCAGTCCTAAATTCAGAGACATTGGTAAAATGTTGGAGAATAAGACTCATGGATACGTCCATCATATGGTTCACATTAGGATCCACAATGTATAGATGTGTAATATGCCTCTAATGAGATCTATGCTACCCCAAATGCATCTGATATAGTGGTACATGGTGCTTGAATGTTATTCAACCATTCAGAACTTTGCATATTTCTGCTTAACCCCTTTCTGACCTTGGACGCAATACTACGTCCAAGGTCAGATCCCCCGCTTTGATGAGGGGTCCGGCGGTGAGCCCGTATCAAAGCCGGGACATGTCAGCTGTTTTGAGTCGCGATCCACCCGCACCTATTAACTAGTTAAATGCCACTGTCAAACTCTGACAGCGGCATTTAACAAGGCTTCCGGCCGCCGAACCAGAAATACGCGCATCGCCGACCCCCATCACCTATATGTAGCAGAGCCGATCAAGTTGTGGCAGCTTCTAGCCTCCCATGGAGACTATTGAAGCATGCCAAAATTAAAAAAAAAATGTTTTAAAAAAATATGAAAAAAATAAAAAAAATTAAAAAGTTTAAATCACCCCCCTTTCGCCCCATTCAAATTAAAACAATAAAACAAAAATCACACATACACATATTTGGTATAAGAAAGGATTAACCCAATCGCTAAACGGCGTAGCGGGAAAAAAAAAATCAAAACGCTACAATTACGTTTTTTTGGTCGCCGCGACATTGCATTAAGATGCAATAACGGGCGATCAAAAGATTGTATCTGCACATAAATAGTATTAAAAACGACAGCTCGGCACTCAAAAAATAAGGCCTCACCCAACCCAAGATGACGAAAAATGGAGACGCTGCGGGTATCAGAAAAGGCGCAATTTTTTTTTTTTAGCAAATTTTGGATTTTTTTTTCACCACTTAGATAAAAAAGAACCTAGACATGTTTGGTGTCTATGAACTCGTAATGACCTGGAGAATCATAATGGCAGGTCAGTTTTAGGATTTAGTGAACCGAGCAGAAATGCCAAACAAAAAATCATGTGAGATTGCACTTTTTTGCAATTTCACCGCACGTGGAATTTTTTTCCTGTTTTCGAGTACATGACATGCTAAAACCAATGATGTCTTTCAAAAGTACAACTTATCCTTCAGAAAATAAGCCCTGACGTGGCTGTGACGAACAGCCCACGGCCGTTCGTCCACTTACGGGCGACGACTAACGGGGGTCCCACTGCCACCAAAACGCGACGGACAGCGGACCCTGTGTCACCACTATGTCACGATCCCACCACTGACACCGGTGTATCAGCGGACGGAGGGACGTGACACAATGCCGGCACACGGCTATCACAGGCGCAGTGGGGCTTATCTTAGTTATCCCACCACTGGCACCATGTGACAAAAATATCCAGCAAGCTAATCTCGCTCTACAATTTGCCGCAGGGGGAGTTTAATTTGGATGCCCCACCACTGCTATCAATCTTCCAAGTTCTGCGGGGATTTGTGTATATCCCACTTTCTCAGTTCCACTTTGGAACTCGCAGCTCTCCGGCGCCCCCCTTACCCTCAGGTCAGTCAGGGAACTGCACCTAGGATAATTAGTCGCCGGACGGGCTGCCTGTTGTGAACCGGCAATTAGGCTTCTGCAGTAAGGGAATTATCAATGCTGTGGCTGAAGCCCCTTACTCAGCAATATAAGACCCTTCTAGACTGCCAGCCAGCCGTAATAGCCATACACAACGCGCTGCCACCAGTCACGGTTACTTAATTCACAGTGTTAAATTAAGAGGGTCCGTGGCAAACCCCTTGAATTAGTAGCGATTATCTATCAAAGGCGTATAGTTCGATTCTTAGAGCATGGAGACAGATCTAAATAATTTCATTTATTTTCCGAAAGAGGACAGTGATTACAGATAAAAGTTGCTATAAAATTGAGACATAAAATATGTACAGTACAGGTATAAAATAAAAGTGGAGAAAACAAAGAGATTACACTCACAGTTCCATATTGTTCCTTAGGCAGACCATGCGGCTTTAAGGGGGGAGGAGCCACACGTCTCCATTCATCTGGAGTTCTTGTCAGCACGGACTCTGCAGCTGTTCTCAGCTGGTTTGCCCAGGAAATGCCTTATAGACTTTCCTATGTGACATCACGGAGAGGTGCATTCTGGGTTGATCCCACCTCTCTTATCCAAGTTATGTTTTGGCTACAAAACTTAGATTAGCTATAACTTTATGGGAGAAGCTGGTATGGACTCATCAGTGGTATCATGTTTCCCAGCGTAATGAGCCCATCAAGAAAACATCAAACATCTATGCGATATGACCGTCCATTTGGGCGCAAATCATATCTCATGTTCTGGGCAGGGTGGAACTTCGAAAGAGACACGGTATCGAAGCTGGGACCGCTCAGGTTACAAAAATATGATTTTCATATCTCTACTGGGTATGGTTTTCGTAATATGACTTTTATGTTTCCCATATACCGGCATACAGCCTGTGTTTTTCCGAACAAAGGGATCCCTTCCCCCTGCTCTTCGAGAGGAAGTTGGTTTAAGGTTTCAGAGCTAGCCCAGGCAGGGGGGCACTGGTCAGTGTGTGAGTGAGCCATGGGCGAAAAGAGGAGGGGGGAAGGTGCTGCATGAGCTGACAGCCTGCATTGGCATAGAGGGCTGGATTTTTCTGGAAAGTTACAACAGAAAACATCATATTTTGTAGACAAAACCCCATACCTCACAGACATTGTACATCACACCTCCCCCCTTAAGAGGGCGCTAAGGAGGCATTACCTCTCGGTAATCGGCCATGCGCACCTCAGCGGGTTCGCCCCGGCGGGACAACCCATCGGCATTGCCGTTTTCGCTGCCCTTCCTGTGTTTTACAGTGAAGTCGTACTGTTGAAGGGCAAGGCTCCAGCGGAGCAACCTTCCATTGGTTCCGGACACTGTGTGCAACCAGCTCAGAGGGTTGTGGTCGGTTACCACCGTGAAGGCGCGCCCATACAGGTAGGGCTGCAAACGCTGCAGTGCCCACACCATGGCCAGACACTCCTTCTCGATGGTCGAGTATGCCACTTCCCTCGGCAAAAGTTTCCGGCTCAGGTACAACACGGGGTGCTCTTGGTCCCCCGAGTCGACCTGGCTAAGCACAGCACCGAGGCCAAACTCGCTGGCGTCGGTCTGTACCAGAAACGGGCGACTGCTGTCGACTGCTCTCAACACTGGAGAGTTGCACAGGGCTGCTTTCAAAGCTTGGAAAGCCGCCTCACAGTCATCTGTCCAGTTGACTGTTTGGGGTAGCCTCTGCTTGGTGAGGTCAGTCAAGGGTTTGGCAAGGGCGCTATAGTCCTGTACGAACCGCCTATAGTACCCTGCAGTGCCCAAGAAGGACTTCACCTGTTTCTTGGTCCTGGGGGTGGGCCAGGACACGATTGCGTCCACTTTTCTGGCTCCGGACTCATGGAACCCCCGCCTACCCGGTGCCCCAGGTAGTGGACCTTGTGCATGCCTATCTGGCACTTCCCCGGCTTGATGGTCAGGCCTGCCTGGTGAAGACGCTTGAGCACCTCCTGGAGGTGCTGAAGGTGTTCCTCCCAGGTGGAACTGAAGACGGCAATATCGTCTAAGTATGCCACGGCGTACTCCTCCAGTCCCCGAAGCAGGTGGTTGACCATCCGCTGGAAAGTGGCAGGGGCATTCTTCATGCCGAAGGGCATGACCGTGGACTCGTACAGTCCAAAGGGGGTGATAAAGGCGGATTTCTCCTGCGCCTCAGGGCTCAGGGGAATCTGCCAGTATCCCCGACTCAAATCCATGATGGATATGTAGTTGGCGTTTGTCAACCGCTCGAGCAGATCCTCGATGCGCGGCATCGGGTGGGCATCAGAGGTTGTGATGGCGTTGAGCCCCCTGTAGTCCACACAGAACCGCGTGGTTCGATCCTTTTTAGGCACGAGGACTACAGGTGAAGCCCACGCGCTTTTTGACCGTCGAATCACCCCCAGCCTTAACATCTCATCGATCTCTTGGCGCATGACTTGTTGCACCGTTTCAGAGATCCGATAAGGTGTTCGCCGTAATGGGGCATGATTCCCGGTGTCCACCTCATGAACCGCTAACTCCGTCCTCCCAGGACGGTTGGTGAACACGGGCCGGAAGAGTTCCAGGGTGGCCATCAACTGCAACCGCTGGGACACGGTGAGCGAACCACTTATCTCCATGTCCTCAATGGACCCATTGGCCTTGGCCTGGGCCAGCATGTCCAGGAGGGAATCTTCCTCCCCATCCTCTGGCAGATTGCAGACCGGTAGGACGCAAGCTTCACGTTCGTAGTGCGCCTTCAGCATGTTGACGTGAAAGGCCTTGCGCCTACCCCGAGCATGGTCAAGCGTGACCACGTAGGTGACCGGGTTGAGCTGTTGGTGGACGACGTATGGGCCTTCCCAGGCTGCCTGAAGCTTATCCGTTGGTACAGGGACCAGCGCCCACACCTTTTGACCCACCTGGTAGGTCCGCTCCCGGGCGTTCTGGTCGTACCAGTGCTTCTGGTCAGCCTGAGCCTGCGTCATGTTGTCATGCACCAACTGCGTCAAGGTCTGCATCTTGTCACGGAAGCGCATGACATAATCCACGATGGACACTTCTGTGGGGTTTGGCTCATCTTCCCAGGATTCTCTTATCAACCCAAGGGGTCCCCGGACTCGCCTGCCATACAGGAGCTCGAAGGGGGAGAACCCGGTCGAGGCCTGCGGAACTTCTCTGTAAGCGAACAGCAGGTGTGGGAGGTACCGCTCCCAGTCGCGCCCTTGGGTCTCAACCAGTATGCGGAGCATCTGTTTGAGGGTACCGTTGAAGCGTTCACACAAACCATTAGTCTGTGGGTGATACGGACTCGATACCAGGTGCGTCACCTGCATTTTCTCACAGAGAGCCTCCATTAGGCGAGACATGAATTGGGGCCCTTGATCGGTAAGCATCTCCCTGGGAAATCCTACCCTTGAAAAGATGGTCACCAGTGCGTCAGCCACCTTATCTGCCCTGGTTGAAGACAGAGCTACTGCCTCTGGGTACTGGGTAGCGTAGTCTACCACGGTGAGAATGTATCGCTTTCCGGAGCTGCTGGGGACGGACAGCGGTCCTACAAGGTCCACCGCGATTCTCTGGAAAGGCTCCTCTATCACCGGCAAAGGAATAAGGGGAGCCTTAAGAGCAGGCCCCGCCTTACCCACTTTTTGACAGGTGGCGCAGGAGCGGCAGTAGTGTGTTACATCTGTCCCCATCTTGGGCCAATAGAAGTGTTGAGACAGCCGTGCCTTTGTTTTGCTGATCCCCAAGTGTCCAGCGAGTGGAATCTCATGGGCAATCCGCAACAACTCGGTTCTGAACTGATAGGGGATGACCAGCTGTCTTTCCCTCAACCACTCCTTTTTAGGATCTCCGGGTACTGTCTCCCGGTACAACCTTCCTCGTTCCCAGAACACCCTCTCCTTATCAGACTTGGAGGTGGGCGTCTCGGCGAGACCTCTCAATTTCTCCAGGCTGGCATCTGAGTGCAGAGCAGCCTGGAACTCCATGCTGGAGGCTGCCAGAAGTGACGTCAGGGTACCTCCTTTACTGGGACCCTCTGGAACCGGCTCTGGGTTCACCTCTGGTTCAGTCTCTCCTGTAGCAGCAGAGGGTCCAGAAGACAGTGCGTTACCTGCGATCTGGGCACTCTGACTGCGTGTGACAGCTGCTATGTATGCTGTCTCCCTGGGGATTTCTTCAGACCCACCAGCTGGTGCTGCCCTGGGCTCTACCTCCCCATCCACCCCCAACACTTCAGGAGCAGTGCTACTTATGGGCCAGTTACCTTCCTCGGTGGCACTGGTCAGCTGCATGGCATTACCTTCCTCATGGTCCCCATGCACCTCCCCATTTCCTTGAGCACCGTTGCTTGCTCCTGCCAGGGGTTCCTCAGCCGTCTCACTCCGCAGAGTGACGGGGCTGAGCACCTCGGTACCTGTGGACACATCTACCGTTTCAAAGAAAGGGTTAACGGGTTCAGTCGGCACAGATACATCATCATTCCTAGGAAAAGAATGGTTATCAGTTTGCTTTGGTACATTCACATCAGCATCAGCATCGTACCTGGGGAAAGAATGGTTGTTAGTTGCATCATTACTCATCAAGGCATTAGCAGGTAACACATTCAGTTTCCCATCATCAACATCATCAGGGTTAACGTTACCCTTATTATCAGTTTGGGGAAGGGTGTCAGGGACATAGTATGCAACCATCCTCCCCAAGTCCGTCCCCAATAAAACATCAGTGGGCAAATTTTCAGACACTCCCACCTCCCTCAACCCGCTCCCGGCACCCCAATCAAGAAAAACTCGTGCCACTGGCAAGGGACAACGGGTGCCTCCAATCCCGGTGACAGTCAGGGTTTTCCCCTCAACAAACTCTTCAGGGGCCGCCAGTCCAGGACGGATGAGGGTTCGTTCAGCCCCGGTGTCCTTGAGGCCTGTAGCAAGACGGGCCCCCACCTGAACAGGTTGAACGTTGTCGTCAGCCCTCCCAACCACACCTCCCACCAAAAGAACAGAGGCATTGGGCCCGGGGGCCTTGGCTGGGGGGTTCTTCGGCCTATTCGGACAGGTGTAAGAGAAGTGACCAGGCCGCTTGCAGTGGTGACACAGGCGACTGTCAGTAGCCGGCCGGTTGTTGGCAACAGGGACAGGGCCTCCGGAGGGACGGCTAGCTGGGGCATTGGGGTTGGTTGCTGGCTTACCCCCTTTCCAGCTGGTGGCGACTGGCCTCCGCGTCTCGGGCTTCCGGTTGGCCTCGTGGTTGTCGGCGATCTGCGCCGCTTTGTCCGCGTTCGTTGGTTCGCGGTCCAGGATGAACTGTCGGACCTCAGCTGGGCAGAGATGCAGGAACTGGTCTTTGATCATCAGGTCCCGTAGCTGCTCAAAGGTTTCAACGGACAGTCCATGGATCCACTGGTCAAAGTGGGTCCTGAGTCCTTGCACCACATCACTGTAGCTATCGTGTGGGCCACGTTGGAGGTGTCGGAACTTCTTTCGGTATACCTCAGGTGTCAGCCGGTATTTGGCGATCAGCGCCTGCTTTATGGCGTCATAGTCGTCATCGGCTTCTGGCGGAAGAGAAGCAAATGCCTCCAGGGCTTTACCTTTTAGCCCTGGGGTCAAGTACCTTGCCCATTGGTCTCTAGGCAGCTGGTACTGTCTGCAGGCTTTCTCAAAGGCTCGCAGAAATGTGTCCAAGTCCCCATCCTTTTCCATCACGGGAAAATGCTCTGGCCGGGGTTTAGGAGTCTGGACGCTGCTGGGCTCACTGCTTCGGGCTGTGGGGGCATTCCCACCCCGCTGGAGTACCTCCAGTTCATGGGCCCTCTGCGCCTGGCGCTCGGCTCTCTCAGCCTCAGCTTGGCGCTCACGTTCGGCTTGGGCCTCCTGCCGATATTGCTGGATCAGCCTCACCCGCCCATCCCTGTCTTCGGCGGGGAGTTCGTCCAAGGCCATTTGCAGATAGGGGTCCACCCCGTTCTGGTTGAATGTGGGGCCAGCGCTCAGGAGTGGAGCCTCTGCTGCAGCCCCATGGCAACTTGGGCCAACTTCTGCGCTCGCTGGATTCTGGCCGTTGTCCAGCTGCACTAGAGCCGCGATCATTTGATCTTTGGTTCCTCCTGCGGCGTCTATGCCTCGGTACGTGCATAACCCAGCAAGGGTGTCCTTTTTCTGCTTCTGATACCACTCCACTGTCATCGCCGCCATGGTTGCCAAATAAAAGATAGAAAAAGAAAAACGAAGAAACGGGAGGGGGGTACTTGCAAGTACACACTAATGTCTCAGGACTAGTAACCACTGAGTCTGTTCTCCAAAACCTATGATGCAGGATTCCCGCAGGAACCGTGCAGGTCTTTAGTGAGAGGAATGATTGCTCAAACCAAATCACTAATGCTCTAGGATTATCCCACCGCTCTGCCACCAATATGTGACGAACAGCCCACGGCCGTTCGTCCACTTACGGGCGACGACTAACGGGGGTCCCACTGCCACCAAAACGCGACGGACAGCGGACCCTGTGTCACCACTATGTCACGATCCCACCACTGACACCGGTGTATCAGCGGACGGAGGGACGTGACACAATGCCGGCACACGGCTATCACAGGCGCAGTGGGGCTTATCTTAGTTATCCCACCACTGGCACCATGTGACAAAAATATCCAGCAAGCTAATCTCGCTCTACAATTTGCCGCAGGGGGAGTTTAATTTGGATGCCCCACCACTGCTATCAATCTTCCAAGTTCTGCGGGGATTTGTGTATATCCCACTTTCTCAGTTCCACTTTGGAACTCGCAGCTCTCCGGCGCCCCCCTTACCCTCAGGTCAGTCAGGGAACTGCACCTAGGATAATTAGTCGCCGGACGGGCTGCCTGTTGTGAACCGGCAATTAGGCTTCTGCAGTAAGGGAATTATCAATGCTGTGGCTGAAGCCCCTTACTCAGCAATATAAGACCCTTCTAGACTGCCAGCCAGCCGTAATAGCCATACACAACGCGCTGCCACCAGTCACGGTTACTTAATTCACAGTGTTAAATTAAGAGGGTCCGTGGCAAACCCCTTGAATTAGTAGCGATTATCTATCAAAGGCGTATAGTTCGATTCTTAGAGCATGGAGACAGATCTAAATAATTTCATTTATTTTCCGAAAGAGGACAGTGATTACAGATAAAAGTTGCTATAAAATTGAGACATAAAATATGTACAGTACAGGTATAAAATAAAAGTGGAGAAAACAAAGAGATTACACTCACAGTTCCATATTGTTCCTTAGGCAGACCATGCGGCTTTAAGGGGGGAGGAGCCACACGTCTCCATTCATCTGGAGTTCTTGTCAGCACGGACTCTGCAGCTGTTCTCAGCTGGTTTGCCCAGGAAATGCCTTATAGACTTTCCTATGTGACATCACGGAGAGGTGCATTCTGGGTTGATCCCACCTCTCTTATCCAAGTTATGTTTTGGCTACAAAACTTAGATTAGCTATAACTTTATGGGAGAAGCTGGTATGGACTCATCAGTGGTATCATGTTTCCCAGCGTAATGAGCCCATCAAGAAAACATCAAACATCTATGCGATATGACCGTCCATTTGGGCGCAAATCATATCTCATGTTCTGGGCAGGGTGGAACTTCGAAAGAGACACGGTATCGAAGCTGGGACCGCTCAGGTTACAAAAATATGATTTTCATATCTCTACTGGGTATGGTTTTCGTAATATGACTTTTATGTTTCCCATATACCGGCATACAGCCTGTGTTTTTCCGAACAAAGGGATCCCTTCCCCCTGCTCTTCGAGAGGAAGTTGGTTTAAGGTTTCAGAGCTAGCCCAGGCAGGGGGGCACTGGTCAGTGTGTGAGTGAGCCATGGGCGAAAAGAGGAGGGGGGAAGGTGCTGCATGAGCTGACAGCCTGCATTGGCATAGAGGGCTGGATTTTTCTGGAAAGTTACAACAGAAAACATCATATTTTGTAGACAAAACCCCATACCTCACAGACATTGTACATCACAGTGGCCATATTCACTGAAAAACTAAAAAAGTTATGGCTTTGGGAAGAAGGGGAGCGAAAAACGAAAACGCAAAACCGAAAAAAAGCTGTGGTCATTAAGGGGTTATATATGGCCTTAAACTACATCAATTTTTTCTCTCAAGTCCTAAAATTAGATAAATAGAAGCAATTTCAACAAACGATGACAAAATATTAGACGTTGAGACTTTGCCATTTTCTAAGTGAGGAAAATGATCCAATGTGAGATGTCTGTGAGTGGGAAAAGTATGTGAACCTTTGCTTCAGTATCTGATGTCAACCCCTTGTGCAGCAATAACTGCATGGAAGCTTTTCCAGTTTTGTTGAAAAGTCCTGCACATGGAGGAATTTTATCCCGTTCCTCCCTACAAAACAGTTTCAACTCTGTTATGTTGGTGGATTTTCTGCTATAATCTGTGCACTTCAAGTTCTTAGGCTATGTGCACACGCTGCGGTTTTTGCTGTGGATCCGCTGCGGTTTTGGCCTCTATGGATCTGCAGCAGTTCTGCAGACAGTGTACAGTAGCATGTAAATCTATGTGATTTACAATCTGCTGTGCACATGCTGCGGAATTTTAACTGTAGAAAAGCTGCGGTTTTGAATCCGCAGAAAGAAATGACATGTCACTTCTTTTCTGCGGATTCTGCTGCGGTTTACGATCTTCTCCATTGTAGAGGTGATAAACTGCAGGGGAAAAACGCAGGCCAATCCGCAGGTAAAACCGCAGGTCATTTTACCTGCGGTTCCGCAGATACAAATCCGCAGACCAATCCGCAGCGTGTGCACATAGAGTAAGGGTGAGTGTACACAGTGTGGATTGTGCTGCAGATTTTTCCGCGCGGATTTGCAGATAAATCCGCAGGTAAAGTGTCCTGCGATTTATCTGTGGATTTGCCTGCGGTTTTCCCCCTGCATTTTGACACCTGGACAATGGAACAGGTGTCAAACCGCTGCGGAAACCGCAGAAAGAATTGACATGCTGCGGATTTAAAACAAGCAGCAAATCCGTGCAGAAAAATCCACAGCATGTGCACTGCGGTTTTTAAATTCCATTCATTAACATTGTACTGTACATTTCTTGCGGATCCGCAGCAGAATCCGCAGCGTGTGCACATACCCTTAGGGCAGTTTCACACGTCAGTGGCTCCGGTACGTGTAAAGACAGTTTTCTCACGTACCGGAGACACTGACACACGTAGACACATTCGAATGAATGTGTCTATGCAGATGTCAGCGTGTTTTCATGGACCGTGTGTCCGTGTGCAAAACATGCTGACATGTCCGTTTTTGTGCAACAGCACGGATCACACAGACCCATACTGTCCGTGTGCGATCCGTGTGCATTTTTAAAAGTCAAAGGGTTAACATTGAAAATAATTTTTCAAAAACACGGACAGCACACGGATGGGACACACGGACATACGGATACCACACGGATGTCACACGGATGGCATACGTATGCACACGGATACACGGACACGGATAGCTCCGGTACCGGTTTTTCCGGTACCGGAATTATCTGGACATGTGAAACTGCCCTTACACAGCATTTCTATAGGATTAAGGGTTCACAAACTTTCAAGCATAAAGCTTTCTACAGAATGGAGGTTGTGTGCATAGTGTTCGCGTTGTACACGAGGCCTAACCTTACCGGTGTGCATATATTAGATCATAAATCCTGAAAAATATCAGCACTTTATATTATATATACCGTATATCTTCACTGAGTAAGGCCGGGGTCACACTGGCGAGGAATACGGACGAGTGAGAGGCGCTAAAAGCATGCATTAGACACGGACCAATGATTCTCTCTGGGGTCCCTCGCACCAGCCGTATATTTCTCATCCGTATTCTACGGTCCGTGCCAATCGCAGCATGCTGCGATTGTCAGCGTACTACGCCCGTAGTACGCCAATGCAAGTCTATGGGTGCGCAAAAAATACAGATTACACACGGACCACACGTGTGACTTGCAAGAAATACGCTCCAGATGTCTTTTAGCAAAGGCGGCAATTCAGTGCGCTATACAGTAAACTCACACTGACAGGTTTAATAAAGAAAGAATAGATATAGACACATAGACTACACATATATATATATATATATATACAGTCATGGCCAAAAGTTTTGAGAATGACACAAATATTAATTTTTACAAAGTCTACTGCTTCATTTTTTCTAATGGCAATTTGCATATACTCCAGAATGTTATAAAGAGTAATCAGCTTAACAGCAATTACTTGCAAAGTCAAAATTTGCCTAGAAAATGAACTTTATCCCCCAAAACACATTTCAACATCATTGCAGCCCTGCCTTAAAAGGACCAGCTAGCATCGTTTCAGTGATTGGTCCATTAACACAGGTGTGGGTGTTGATGAGGACAGGGCTGGAGATTAATCTGTCATGATTAAGTTAGAATGACACCACTGGACACTTTAAAAGGAGGCTGGTGCTTGGCATCATTGTTTCTCTTCTGTTAACCATGGTTATCTCTAAAGAAACACGTGCAGTCATCATTGCACTGCACAAAAATGGCCTAACAGGGAAGAGTAACGCAGCTAGAAAGATTGCACCTCAGTCAACAATCTATCACATCATCAAGAACTTTAAGGAGAGAGGTTCCCTTTTTGCCAAAAAGGCTCCAGGGCGCCCAAGAAAGACCAGCAAGCGCCAGGACCGTCTCTTAAAAGTGTTTCAGCTGCGGGATCGGGCTACCAGCAGTGCAGAGCTTGCTCAGGAATGGCAGCAGGCAGGTGTGAGTGCATCTGCATGCACTGTGAGGCGGAGACTCTTGGAGCAAGGCCTGGTCTCAAGGAGGGCAGCAAAGAAGCCACTTCTCTCCAGGAAAAACATCATGGACAGACTGACATTCTGCAAGAGGTACAGGGAGTGGACTGCTGAGGGCTGGGGTAAAGTCATTTTCTCTGATGAATCCCCTTTTCGATTGTTTGGGACATCTGGAAAACGGATTATTCGGAGAAGACCAGGTGAGCGCTACCACCAGTCTTGTCTCATGCCAACTGTCAAGCATCCTGAAACCATTCATGTGTGGGGTTGCTTCTCAGCCAAGGGAATGGGCTCTCTCTCAGTCTTGCCTAAAAACACAGCCATGAATAAAGAATGGTACCAGAATGTCCTCCAAGAGCAACTTCTCCCAACCGTCCAAGAGCAGTTTGGCGATCAACAATGCCTTTTTCAACATGATGGAACACCTTGCCATAAAGCAAAGGTGATAACTAAATGGCTCAGGGAACAAAACATAGAGATTTTGGGACCATTGCCCTTAATCCCATTGAGAACTTGTGGTCAATCATCAAGAGACGGGTGGACAAACAAAAACCTTCAAATTCAGACAAAATAAAAGCATTGATTTTGCGACAATGGACTGCTATCAGTCAGGATTTGATCCAGAAGTTGATTGAGAGCATGCCAGGGAGAATTGCTGAGGTCCTGAAGAAGAAGGGTCAACACTGCAAATATTGACTTGCTGCATTAACTCATTCTAACTGTCAATATAACCTTTTGCTACTCATAATATGATTGCAATTATATTTCTGTATGTGATAAAAATATCTGACAAACACACATAAAAACCAGAGGCCAGCAGATCATGTGAAAATATAATATTTGTGTCATTCTCAAAACTTTTGGCCATGACTGTGTATATATATATATATATATATATATATATATATATATATATATATATATATACTTTCTATGTGTCTATATCTATTCTTTCGTTAGTGTTATAAACACTGTCATAGGGCTCCATTATATGTTCATTTTGCAAGCCTGCGAGAAAATCTCGCCATACGGATTACATACGGATGCTGACATGCGCAAAATACGCGACCACACCTTGATTACGGATGACATACGGAGCACTGTTTAGGGGTCATTCATCCGTATTACGCATGTAAAATACTGACCGTATTTTGCATCGGTTAGTGTGACCCCGGCCTCAGACTACTTGAGCTCTAGCGCCACCTATCGGAAGTAGCAATTCTAAAGGTCAATATCGCCCCATTAACGAGACTCGTCACCCAAGTCATTCGGTGGTTACCTACTCTTTCATTAAACAGTACAGGAGGGGGAAGATGGACAGAAAATTAAGAAAGTCACAACACGAGAAGTAATATACAGGGTGGTGCTTATAAGGCTATGTTCGCACGTTGCTATTTTTTTTCTGCAGGCAAAACCTGCTCTCTTGGTAGTAAAGAAACTGCTTATGAAAAGCAGATTTTGCTCCTTTTTTTTTTTTTGCTCCTTTTTTGTTGTCTCTTGTGCATCGTGATAAAGTTTAGTGCTTCAAAAAAATCATGATGCAGCTTCCTTAAGAAACGCAGCAAAACATGATACCTGTGTATTTTGCTGTGAATTTGCTGCATTTTTGCACTTACTCATTGCTTTCTATGGCCGGAGTCACACTAGCGATAAAATAGGACGAATGCAATGCGATAAAAAATCGCATTGCATTCGTCCCAAAGTTATTCTATGGTATGGTGTTGCTCCCATCATGCGTTTTTTTATCGGATCCGTTCCTCGGGCCGAGACAATCGCAGCATGCTGCGATTGTCACCGATTTTCGGATCGGATTCGCCAATGCAAGTCTATGGACGCGATTAAAAATCGCATTGAAAACGCACCACACGTGTGACTTGTGAGTAAATCGCAAGACTTCTCCAGGTCAACAGGAAAGAGCGTCAGGCATTAGCATTGGATGTCAATTTGATGCTTAGATGCGAATAAAATCGGTTCAATGCCGGAAAATGGGATGACAGACGGATCCCTGGACAAGAAACCTTTGTGCGATTTCGTACCGTTAAAATGGGACCGATTTTTAAAACGATGTGTGTGACTCCAGCCTATGGGTCAAAAAAAGCCGAGAGAAGTGACATGATGCAGTTTGCATCAGTTTTCTAATTCAGTAAAAAAAATAAAAAAACGTGTGTACATGAGATTTCTGAAATCTCATAGGCTTTGCTGGTACTGTTATGCACAGCTTAAAATTTGCATAAAAAATGCAACCTGTGAACATAGCCTAAGGGTGGAGAAAATCAATGCGGAATAAACAAGGAAAAAGTCCCTCAGGCTCTGTACACGTACACTGCAGCTTTATTTATTAGGGCTAATTAAGGCAGCTACAAAGGGTTTTGATTAGAGATGCCTTCATTGGAGTTAGGCAGATATTTATTTATGGTACTTATGTGGCGCCATTAATTTCCCAAGAGCTTTACAGACTTCATCATCAATGTCCCCATTGGGCTCACAATCTAAATTTCCTACCAGTATGTCTTTGGAGTGTGAGAGGAAACTGGAGAACCCGGAGGAACCTCGGACCCCAGTGCTAACCACTGAGCCACAACCACTGAGCCATTGTACTACCCACTAACAATGTATAGAGAAATCACCAGGATTTGAATGTCATGAATGAATTGTATTTTTAATTTAGTTATTTTTTTCTCTGGTCAGTTATTATAGTTTATTTTGAATGTTCCAGTGTTTGGCAATTATTCTTTAATCATTATAATAATTTCTTTTTATATTATCTATTACATATTTTGCAGTACTTTGGAAGTGGGGTAGTAAACAACCAGTAAAATTAGTCCAAAAATAGAAGCACTGTTAAGCACTAGGCACCAAACACTAACTTAAGTGGGAAAATAAGATCTGCCAGGGTTAGGAGGAAAAGCAGCAGTGGCACTTAGTAAATGAAAACAGACAAAGTATAATAATAAGGCCGATGTCACACTTGTGAGAAACTCGCACAAGTCTCGCACATCAATACCCGGCACTGCCGCCGGCACTCGGATCGGAGTGTTCAGCTGCATGTGTTTTTATGCAGGTGAACGCTCGGGTTCCGAGTGCCGGCGGCATTGCTGGGAATTGACGTGCGAGACTCGTGCGAGTTTCTCGCAAGTCTGACCTCGGCCTAAGAAAGAAGAAATGATGGCACTCACAAAGCTACATAAAATATATTTTCCTTTATTTCCAAAATAAGTGCATACCACGGGAGAGAGTTACATGGTGTGGGACTGGGTAACAGCCGTTGTGTTCACTTACGTCTCATCTGACCCCTCAGATGAAGCATAAGTGAACGCGAAACGGTTGCTACCCAACCCCACACGATGTAATTCTCTGTTTTGATATTCACGTATTTTGGAAATAAATGGGTTTTTTTTAAATGTAGCTTTATGAGTGTCGTAATTTCTTCTTTCTTATTATCAGAACAAGTAACATGAGGGAAATAAAGTAAGAGCAAGTTCCTGCCCATAGGAGCTTACAATCTAAATGAAAAGGACAGAGTGAAACAACGGTTACACACTATATTTAGAAAGAGGGCTAAGCTACACCTCATGCCAAAAGACAGGCCATGTGCCATCATATACATCCTGGCAAAACTGTGTTATCATATGTTCTCCCTTGAGAAACTACATTAGCCCATAATATTACCTCCATGCCACGCAGAGTCATATAGAGGTGCAAGATGACCCCAGAGATTTCTACAGGTGTCCTAATACTTCTCTGATCAGCTTAGAGCCATGATAATACCTCTGTGTTAATGATCTTTTAATTATCTTCACAGTCAGCACCGTGACAAATATACATGTATACATATGTAAGTATTATGTGCGGTGGGGATATAACGGTTATCTATGAATAGCATTCAGCTGTTAGGGCAAAGATTAAGCTTACTTATCTCAGTGAGAGCAGACCTATTAATTTGTTAAGGGCATTGAAGAAAGGGCCGGCACTGTCGAATCTGGGGGAGAATACATTTTCCTACCAGGTGCAACCTGTTTTGTCTGAAAGATTAGTAAGTTCAGCTATTCCACATACATAGACTTACGGTAGGTGTTTGTGAAACAACTTTGAACAATGTCAAAGGAAAGTAAAACTTGCTATTGTATTAATAGAATTCCAATTGTCAAATTAACTCTATAGAATTACAACTAGAAGTCACCAAAACTCAAAATAACTCGACGTTATGAGATTGACCTGACCACCATGTGTCATTATTTTTAAAATTTAATGGCAGCTTTGCTTTTGATGGCACTTTTAGAGACCTGCTCTTTAGCTTTTATCAAGTTCAACACCAGTCACAGAGCTTCCTTTTTCTGGCAGTTGTACGAGATAGAACGCGTTGGTTACCGCTGAAAATGATTGTCAGCAGCAGTCACATACCAGTTCCCACCAGAAGAGGAAACTCTGAAACTGGTTGGAAACCTGGGTAGTACTTTGGAAGAGTATCGGGTCGGTAGGTGAATATATTTTTTTCACCTACTAGGGCTTTATGCCAAAAAAAGGGTTCAATGTTAGATAAATTTTGGACAAAGTCTTGCTTGGCTGAGAGCTGTTTCTCCTGACCCTCTTTCCTATACATGTGCACACTATTCCAAGTGTACATGTGTTTGCAATGGGGAGGAAGATTTATAAAAAGAGAGGGGAAAAAGCCAGCTCACCGTAACTGCTTGTTTCTTACCGGAGCACGGGGCAAACATCCCTGCCAGAAACGATAGCGATCAGGTAAAGAGTTAGGAGATCCAGCTCAATGGAGTAGAAATCATCAGCTTTATTGGTGTACTATTGGTGCATTGTTAAAATAACTTCACATCCATCTGAAGTCCATAAATTGGAACATCAACCCGTTTCTGGTGCGCTCTACACCCTTACTCATGATGTGAGAGAGTGAGATTTATCCACAGCCAGACACAACAATGCCAGGCTTATCTCCCTTATGAACAAAGGATCGGGTACATTGAAATCCAACATACCCATTCCTTATTTCCCCCTAAAGCGTGAAGACACCCACCAAAATTAAATGGCTGGAAAGTCCTGCCGTGGGTGAATGACCATTTTTTAGAATCGAGCGAATATTTGGACAGGACTAATCATCACTGTCCTGTGTGAGTCCTTATGAATAATACAATGGTTATCGTTTCCTTAATCTAATTGAATTAGTTTGCAAATAACCCTGCTGTAAATGGTAGATCAGGGTAACACGAGAAATGAATCTCTCATCCGAGGGAATTGGATCGATTATATAAATGACACTTGGATTAAACTGTGATCAGAGTTTGATCTCTGCAGTTTGGATCATGTGCACCCATACAAGTCTACGGGAAACATTGGACTGCACTTGGATTTAATGCAAGTGCTGTCCAACATCTGCGGACTCAGACAATGGAGAAGATGGAGAAATGAAATTCTCCATCTTCTCATATGTGGGAGAATCTGATCACACTAAGGCTACTTTCAGACTTGCGTTAGGAGGCGCAGGGCCGCCGCTAAGCTCCACCCCAGCCGTGCCTCCTCCGGTCAGCTCCTCCTATGGACGTATGACGCTGCATGCGATCAGCGTACCCTATATTTAGCGTTGGGTACGCTGGCCGTGGCTGGTATGTTTTTGCCGGCGCATGCGCCCTTTTTGCGCTGCGCCGAGCGCACAAAAATGCAACACGGTGCGTTTGGCGCACGTCGGCGCAGCGCAAAAAGGGCGCATGCGCCGGCAAAAACATAACAGCGCACGGCCAGCGTACCCAACGCTAAATATTAAATATAGGGTACGCTGATCACATGCAGCGTCATGTGCCCCTAGGAGGAGCTGACCGGAGGAGGTGCGGCCAGGGGCAGAGCTTAGCGGCAGCCCTGCACTGCACCTCCTAACGCAAGTCTGAAAGTAGCCTTAGATGACACTCGGCTCTCACTCAGACAGAGCCGATTATGAGAGTCCATACGCTCGTGTGACCCCGGCCTTAGGCTTGTTTTATTATCCCTTGGTTGTGCTGTATGTTCTCATATACAAATATACACCCCAGTATTAGATGACAGGAGCTCAAAGAGCTTTGCAGCCAAAGCACCGATGGGTGTGTGAAGTGTTAACGTGCAATCACATCCCATCTGTCATTACAGACCTGACATGTGCTGACTGAGAACGATCCAGACAAAAGCAAACTAGGCTTATACGTGAATCCCCACATAATTTCAGGCATTTAGGTAGTATTTGACAGTGATGTCTAAAATATGAAGCCACAAAGACAGGGATTTGGACGCAGACAACATGAAGTCCACATGCAGAAAAGCAGCATGTGATAAATCCTTTCCAGACATGATTATGATACTGTCCTGATGCTATTGTAGTTGAAGGAAACTTGCTTTGCTATATTTGTTGGGGCACAGAGAATGGCATTGTTCATTTCTTTATTTTCTACGTAATGCTATATTGGTCCAGTGGCAAAGTTACCGTAATATAATTAGATTCTGTGTATTCTGTCTGCAGCTAAAATATCTAGCAGACTTAACAATATTTGTAACATAGCTCGATAAAGATATTTTTATGCAAGGGCCAAAATACTATAGCGTTATATCCCGGACAGCAGGTGCATTATGGAAGTGTTGCAGAATTTGAGTTTTGCAAGTCAAGTCAACTGGAAACATTCAAATATATGTACAGTGGCTTGTGCAAGTATTCACCCCTTGGCATTTTTCGTGATTTGCTACCTACAGTAATAACCTCGAATTTCACAGGTTTTTTGAGGGTTTGCATCAGCTCATGTAAAGAGCATGGCTACATCTGTGAACATTTGTTTTTCTTTTTATTGTGAAGCAAACAACAACATGGGCAAAATAACTGAAAACTGCGGAGTGCATAATTATTCACCCCCTTAAAGTCAGTACTTTGTAGAGCCTCCTTTTGCTGCAATTACAGCAGCAAGTCGCTTTGAATAAGTGTCTATGAGCTTTCCACATCTTATCGCTGGGATTTTTGCCCATTCCTCAAGGCAAAACTGCTCCAGCTCCTTCAAGCTAGGTTTTGTCCTCTGGTGAACAGCAGTCTTCAAGTCTGACCTCAGATTCTCAGACTAAGGTCTGGGCTTTGTTGAGGCCACTCCAAAATATTTACACTTTTCCCCTTAAACCACTCGAGTGTTGCTTTAGCAGTGTGTTTTGGGTCATTGTCTAGTTGTAAAGTGAACCTCCGTCCCTGTCCTAAATCAGATAGACTGAAACAGGTTTTGCTCAAGAATATCACTGTATATTGCACCATATATCCTTCAGGGTTACCCTTGGTCTCTGTGCTGCCTCTCTGATTAATGCCCTCCTTGTCTGGTCTGAGAGTTTTGGTGGGTGGCCCTCTTATGGCAGGTTTGTTGAGGTACCATGTTCTTTCTATTTGATGATAATGGATTTGATGGTGCTTCGGGAGATCATCAGAGACTGGGGTAATTTTTTTATAGTCCAACCATGACTTGTACTTCTCAACAACTTTGTCCCTGACTTATTTGGAGATCTCCTTTGTCTTCATGATGGTGTTTGCTTAGTGGTGTCTCTTGCTTAATAGTGTTGCAGCCTCTGTGGGCTTTCACAAACGGTGTGTATATATTAACAGGCCATACGAGTCACATGACGATCAGATTGCACACAGGTGCACTTCCTTTCACTAAACATGTGACTTATGAAGGTAATAGCTTGCACCAGAAATTTTTATAGGTTTCATATCAAAAGGAGTGAATGCACATGCACATGCCAATTTTTAGTTATTTGATCCCATAATTTTTATTTATGCCTATATTTGTGTTATGTCACTTCACCAACTTCGACTATTTTGTGCTGACGCATCACACACAAATCGGATTCCAAAAATATTTAACACAGGTTGTAATGTAATGAATAGGTAAAAAGCCAAGGAAGTGAATTATTTTGCAAGCCACTTAATCTATCATCTATCTATTACATATAATCTGCCTACTCTGTAGCTTTAACATGAGTTGTTCATGATGCTACTGCTAGATGACCAACCAAGACATTAGGCTTCTCTGCAAAAATGTTCTAATCTTTAACTAGGCACTGAGCCAAGAGCAACACCCTTTTGGCTAAAGAGTTGGTACACAGTCGCAGGCATATAAGCTGACTCACCAAGAATGGAATTTGTACATAAAATTCTACCAACGGTCATTATTATTGATTCAGAAAGCTTATCTGCACTGTCCCTCTATATTGTACATACTGTATTTCAATCTGCACATTAATTCAGTAATATTAATGGCTTTCTGATAGGAGGCCTTATTTACTTGAGTATTTTCAGTCAAGTTTGTGTTTTAATCTTACTTTTATTGGCACTGTCTTTTACTGCAACACAAAAGTGATATCTAGAAATAATTATATTCAATGTTACTGTCACGCTGCAGCTCTGCAAGTAAATGCAAACTCCACAAGATGGCAGCAGAGTGGAGGGAAGGCTGAAATACTGCACAGAGCAGACCAGCATCACTGCTGCAAGGCTACCACCAGTTGGCAGCAGAATAGACAAACAAGCCGGGTCGAAACCAGAGAGTAGCGCAGTACCAAGGGAAATACCAAACACAGAGTCAGAGAAACGCCAAAAAGGTCAGTACCAATCAGAAGCAGAAATACCAGAAGGAAGAGACAGGAGCAGGTCAGGCCAAAGCAGAGTCGGGTTACCGGGGAATCCAAACACACAGGGCACACAGAGACGGGACAGGCAGGGACAGTAAACACAGACACAAGCAAAGTCAGCTATGCATAGCAGGACAAACCAGGGGTTCTCCAGAGTCAGCACAAGCCCTAGGCAGGCAGGAAATATAACTGACACTGCCTGCAGGAAGCAGGGCAGAGAAATAACAGACCTGACACCAGAACGAGGCAGAGAAAAGTTAACCTCTGAATGACCAGACCGGGAAAAGGAGAGACAGGAAAAACCTGGTCTGGATAATGACAGTTACATTGTCACCAATATCTTTTTAGAATTTTTTTTTCTCCCAGGGTTTTTGCCACTTTAGTCCTCTGGAAGGCAGGGTAATTTTTGCATTTTTAAGATGTACAAGTAAAAACTAAATTAAAAAGTAAAAAGTTGATATTGGAGCCTATTAGACACCTTCATACAAGTTTACGTCAAAGTGATTTTTTTTTATGAAAAACGTATAAAATTTGAATGAATGGCCAAAGTTGTGATTTTTAATGTGTTACAAAATTCCTGAAAAGTCACCCCATTTTGCTGACTATACCACTCAAGGCATTTATCAAGGAGTGTAGTTACCATTTTTATCCTAAGGCTGGGGTCAGACATACTCGAAACTCGCACGAGACATAACATTAAAACAGCAATTCTTTTTTGTGATGTTCACTAAGTGGGTTAGATAGCATGCTAATTTCATAGCTCCAGTCATTACGGACATGATGAAAACAAATATTTATAGATTGTTTATATTTTTGCATGTTTTTACAGTAAAATCCAATATATTTTTTAGCCAATGTTTTTATATGTTTCCATATGGTGAGAGATGTACTGGTAACTTTTTTTTATTTTTCCAGACCTGTGTGACGAAATATCTGTACCATTTTGGTGTTCATGAGACTTCTTTTATCGCTTTTTCATTTGATCTCTTTAAATTAAAATATTACAAAAACTGCAATTTTGGCTTATTTTGTTTTTCTATGGCATTTACCAGGAAAACTACGTTTTATGGTCGATGCCAAATATGTGTAGGTTCCCCTCCTACAATAAATAAAAGAAAAGAAAAAGAAATTATATACAAGTTTTATTACATGATTTTTATTTTGTTTAATGTTTTTTATTTGCGGTACTTTCCAGGTTTGATACTCACCTGTCATTACACAGGGACAGGATGGGATGGAACATCATCTCCCTCCTTCCCCAAGGCACCCCATCTCCTAGTATATACAGGGTAATATGTTGGGGGGGACATTTTAGAAGACTGTATCTCAGCCTGAATCGCAGCTACAGGAGTGAATCAGGACACATTTTGAAGCTAAAACTCTTAGCTTTATTTTGAAACCAGAAATGTTGTGGCCCATTCTCATATATCACAGGTTAAAATGAGAGTTGGAAGTGCGAGCTGTAGACTTTTGCAGCTATTAATTTTACCCATGATTTTTCGGGCTGGTTTGTGACTATCACAATGATTTTGGTAGGGAATCTCAGCTTCTAAATGAATCCTGAATACTTTCTGTAGTTCCGATCCTCGATTAGATAAGGTCATTCTTCTCTGTACATATCTCATCTCATACTTTAGTTACTAAAGTGCCATGCTGCAAAGACATATTAGATACATCCTAGGCAGAGAAGTGGTTAAAGGGGTTGTCCGGGCTTTTCACATAATCTCAGTGCATATCTGGGCTGCAGAATGCTGACAATAAGTAATTTACCTTCTGTGGCTAGTTTGCACGGTTTCCAAGATATCATCTCTTGCTTGTAAGAAAAACATCCAGGGGGTGTGTGTTCTGGCATTGAAATGAGAACTGGTCGTATCCTCCTCAATAGTTTCACTTTCCATAGATCACTGTTCAGCATGTGTCTGGGGGAGGAGCAGCTGGGTGGTCTGCTCTCTGCACTGAGGCTGCTAGGGGGGGAGGATTTGTTACTGTGTGAGGAGGACTAGGCTTGTTCATGTGGTCGGGGAGGGCCTGTTGCTATGGAGGGTGGGGTTGTTGCTATAGAGGGCATGTTTTTAGTAGAGTAGGAGGAAACGACCTGTTCTCATTTCAATGCCAGAACACACACCCCCTAGACGTTTTTCTTACAAGCAAGAGCTGATATCTAGCAAACCCTGCAAAGTGGCCACAGAAGGTAAATTACTTATTGTCAGCATTCTGCAGCCCAGATATGCATTGAGATTATGTAAAAAGCCCGGACAACCCCTTTAAGCACTATTTTTAAGTTACACTAAAGAGCCTGTAAAAGAATTTACATTATCAATATTAGTATAGATCAATTATATTCTGTGGAGCTTCAGAGTAGAGAACTAACAGGTACCAACACAACATAGAGTTACAGCCAAAAATAAGGTTGAATTCTTGTGCAGTACAGTAAGATAGAGTGCTGTGTACAATATCAGCTGACAATCGGTGACGAGCGAACGTGCTCGGATAAGGCGTTTTCGAGAATTTTTGGGTGCTAATCGAGTGTCTTCAGCATCCTCGAATAATATGTTTGAGTCCCTGCACCTGCATGTCTCCCGGCTGTTCAACAGCCGCAACACATGCAGGGATCGTCTAACAAACAGGTAATCCATGCATGTGTTGCGGCTGTCGAACAGACAGGAGACATGCCGCTGCAGGAACTTGATATTACTCAAGCACTCCGAAGACACTTGGTTAGCACCCAAGCGTGCTCGGATAACATCCTATCCGAGCACGTTTACTCATCACTACTAACAATCTAATAAGTGGACGCAAGATACAATTGAATTGGTTGATTTGAGATTTAGCAAACAGAACATAAATGATACAGTTGTTGGAGAGCTAGTAAGATTATTTCATACCTACTGTCTTTGAAACCCAAAAAGGTTGGATAAGCTCTATCGAGTCGCATGAGGAACACTCAGAAAATGGATCGCAATGGCAATTTATACACAAATATGTAATTACCTATAAAAGACAGAACTATTGCTTGGCATATTGCATGCCAGTCTGAAAAGGTTACTTCTAGAGGTTTGGCGAGTAGAAGAGATTAATTATTTTATAGCGTTACAGAGTAGGGATGAGGCAAAGAAGAAGTTTCTGCATAGAGAAGGCAACAAGGTGATTTATGTACTGGCAAGGAAAATGTAATAAGTTATTAATTTCATTACATATTTCTTCCACCATTGGGGTCCCAGGTTTTAATTTGATGAAGGACACCAATATAGAGCTTGTATGTTCTTCCCATGTATTGTTTCCTACTATAATTCAAAAATCTTTGTACAACTCTGCATAATATGTTAGCGGCAGCGCTATGTAAGTGACATATATATGTGCTGTAGATATATATTACTGGTGGATACAGACAGAAAAGGGTTCCTGTGCAAGAACAATATACTGTATGGGCCATTTGCAGGCCAAGAGTTCATAAAAGTGCATAATGACACCTGCTTTGGAGATATAAATGGTACCCTTACCTCTTGGCCCCTGTCGACCGCACAGGTTACACCAATGATTTGTCTGCCCCTGATATATATTTTTGTATATATATTTATTTTTTGGATAGTAACATAAGGTTTGAGATAGTTTCCAGAGATTATGGAAGAAATGTCTGACAGAGGCTAGATGAAAGATAATTCTGGAAAGGTTTTTTGATTTTAAAAAGTACCTACCACCAGTCTGGGACTGCTCCTCTTATTTAAGAAAAGGGTGTGCAGCCACAAACTAATTTCTAGTTTTTAAACTACCGGTACAAGAGGACTCAAGTGTCTCTAATGTCCTATTATGACCCCAAAGTTATACTCCCACAGTTCATTTTCTCCCTGCAGTAGGGCTCTAAGTCCGGACGCTGGGCGGGTTCACAACCCTAGTAGCCTACAGATTAACCCTATAATTGCAGGTTAATAGGGTTTTTTCACGTGACAGGTTCCCTTTAAGTACGTTAAGTACGTGCAGATACGCATTGGAAGGTTTTCTGAACTATACTCCGCTGATCTCTTTGCCTTAGTTTACTCTACCTATCAGAATTGAGAATTAAAATGCAGTAGACATAATATGCTTCCTCTGATATATAATTTTGGGAGCAAAATAGGGAGTTTGTTTGTTTTCCTTTCGTCGTCTTCTCCATCTGTGGGAGTGTACCGCTCTTACTGCTTTTTCTGTCAGAGTTATATTTTTTTCACATGAGTTACTGCTTTGGGACACATATTGGCTGGAACAAGCTATAATTTGAGAAAGTCATAATTAAGATGTCGGTCATGTGCAAGGAAGCTCAGTGCGTCAACACAAACATTGCTGTTATTTAGAGAGCTATACAGTAGGTGATGCTAAGAGCTTGCCACGTCCTCAGTAGCTTTTTTTTATGTACGATGAATGTGTTAATATTTTATGCAAAATGTAAAATACTGATTTGATTCAGTAGCACATATTATACTTTGTCGCTATGGCAACAGCCTAAGTCTGAGTCGTGAGGAAAGAGGGTTTTCTGGTAGAAGCTCTCACTTTAAGTCCTGCAAACATGTCAGAAATCTACAGGGAAATAGATGTTTTTCTTCTTAACAATAAGATGTACAAAGATGTACAAACTATTACAATGCTGCCAATCCACCTTTTCACGAAAGTGACATCTCACGTGTTACACGATGCCACCCAGATACTGTATTGCACTCCATCTATGATCCCAGGCAGACAGGATAATACACCTCAAGGGGCACCTGTTACTAAAGGATCTGTGTGACTTTATGTCTTGGGTAACGCTAATCCTGCTGTGTTTTAATAGACCGCGCTCTCTGTAAAGTGTCCAATTAATTTCTTCCCAGTCTTCAGTCATCTCTGACATTAAAGTATAAATTTATTTCACAAAAATAGTCGTCTTATTCAGATCGGGCCTGCAACACAAGTGGATTCTACCCTAGACGTTAATTGGCAAATATGCTACCCACATCTGCTAATGGCCGGCTTGTGACCACCTCCATTAGTTTCTGATGTAAATTTGCGAGTAAACACCAGTGTAAAAAAATAAAGTTGTGCATCGAATGCGTAAACACCAGTGTAAAAAAAAATATGTATACATCGAGTGTCACGTTATCCAAGAGAAAAAGAATTAGAAAACGCTGAGATGTGAAAAAAACATAACAAATTGTATTAATTTCTTTAGAACAGTCAATTAAACACATAAAAAGGGAAAATGTTAGACTCATTAGGATACAGTATCAGTCTGTATTGTATACCTGAAAACAAACAGATACAGATAAATGAAAGAGAATAGGCACAGTGTCTGTGCGTAAAAGATATAATAAAGTATTACCATAGGTAATAATGAGATGAAAAATAATTACATGACAGATAGAGCCAAGTGAATTACTGTATATCAAATAACATCACATAATAAAAGCAACCTGATAGGTCTAGGAGGGCAAGGGAGTAAGACCCCGACGCACGTTTCACATTGGCTTCTTCCACTGTACCTTTTACATTTCAAACAGATAGACATATCTATTACCATGTTTACTGTGCATGTTTTCCATGGCAACCTATAATGATCTGATTCTAGATAGGACTGGAAGAGTTTATTCTGTGTCTAACACTCCCCCTTTCTATGTGTTTTTATTGGCTGTTCTGATTAAATTAATAAAATTTCTTACCTTTTCTGATATCTGGGAGTCTTCTACTTCCTTTTATTTTGTATATCTTATCTTTTGAATGTGCCCTTTTTTGTTTGGCCTCATGTAGGTGTTTATTGAGTTCCAATAAACTGTTTATAGAACATGGAGAACCAGAGATCAGACAATCTAATGTCTCTCCACGTTAGTCTGTCTCAGGTTCCTTGTCTGTTTTTCAAATACTGTATTCTATCTGTGGTTTTCACAATCATAATACTCTGTGGCACTGTTAACATGCCCATGTGTTTTTGTAGACCACGAGTCTACAAAAAAAGAAATCACAGAGACATATCTGTCATTTTATCCCAGTTAGAGATCAAAATCATCTATAGGTGTATCAGTCCATGAAAATCGCAGACAGCATATGAGAAAATCACTGATGAAACACTGATGGTATAAACTGACACTGATCAAACACTGATGAAAATTCAATCCAAAACACTGATGAGAATTGGTCTGTATGAAAAAATAACCTTACGTATGAATAAGGCCTATCTCTGATAGCTAAAGCCTGAAGAGGTCATTTAGAGCTGTTAAAGTGATTGGTTGGAGTCATAGTGCCTAATAATAATAAATGATAACAATTTTATTTCTATAGTGCCCATATATTCTGCAGGACTTTCCAGTTCAGAGAGTACTTGTATAAACAAGATAAGACATTACAGGTTGACACTGTAGTTTAATACCTACCAAGCTTACAATCTATAGAGACTCTCACCTATGAACACACAATATCTTTGAAACTTGAGGTACAGCTTTAACGTCCCAGCCACATTTGTCCAAGGATAATTTGGTATGTATAGCTATTGTATGTATTCAGGGAAGCACAGAAAGGCTCTTGTCTTCAGACAAAAGCTCTGTAACAATTATAGAATCTAGATTCTTTCCTTTCCACAACTTTAAAGGCCATACATACATGATCAATAACTGTAGACAAAGAGGATACTTTTTTAGACGTCCAACTTGTCTTACCCTTCCTTTCTCTAATGGCAGACTTCAGGGGATCATTAGTCAATCCTACTAAAATTGATAGGTATGGACAACTTTAATCTAAACGGTGCAGTCATCTTTCCTCCCCTGGTTTAAGTAAACACTACTTTCCCCCAACACTATATCTTGGGGTAGTGTTTGGAGAAGCTAGAAATCCATGGACAAGGTTTAAATCGGGCTAGGTATGTGAAGGCATGCAGTGAACAAAACAGGACTACGGCCGTTTCGCCTTATACAGTGGGGAAAAAAAGTATTTAGTCAGTCAGCAATAGTGCAAGTTCCACCACTTAAAAAGATGAGAGGCGTCTGTAATTTACATCATAGGTAGACCTCAACTATGGGAGGCAAACTGAGAAAAAAAAATCCAGAAAATCACATTGTCTGTTTTTTTTCATTTTATTTGCATATTATGGTGGAAAATAAGTATTTGGTCAGAAACAAGCAATCAAGATTTCTGGCTCTCACAGACCTGTAACTTCTTCTTTAAGAGTCTCCTCTTTCCTCCACTCATTACCTGTAGTAATGGCACCTGTTTAAACTTGTTATCAGTATAAAAAGACACCTGTGCACACCCTCAAACAGTCTGACTCCAAACTCCACTATGGTGAAGACCAAAGAGCTGTCAAAGGACACCAGAAACAAAATTGTAGCCCTGCACCAGGCTGGGAAGACTGAATCTGCAATAGCCAACCAGCTTGGAGTGAAGAAATCAACTGTGGGAGCAATAATTAGAAAATGGAAGACATACAAGACCACTGATAATCTCCCTCGATCTGGTGCTCCACGCAAAATCCCACCCCGTGGGGTCAGAATGATCACAAGAACGGTGAGCAAAAATCCCAGAACCACGTGGGGGGACCTAGTGAATGAACTGCAGAGAGCTGGGACCAATGTAACAAGGCCTACCATAAGTAACACACTACGCCACCATGGACTCAGATCCTGCAGTGCCAGACGTGTCCCACTGCTTAAGCCTGTACATGTCCGGGCCCGTCTGAAGTTTGCTAGAGAGCATTTGGATGATCCAGAGGAGTTTTGGGAGAATGTCCTATGGTCTGATGAAACCAAACTGGAACTGTTTGGTAGAAACACAACTTGTCGTGTTTGGAGGAAAAAGAATACTGAGTTGCATCCATCAAACACCATACCTACTGTAAAGCATGGTGGTGGAAACATCATGCTTTGGGGCTGTTTCTCTGCAAAGGGGCCAGGACGACTGATCCGGGTACATGAAAGAATGAATGGGGCCATGTATCATGAGATTTTGAGTGCAAACCTCCTTCCATCAGCAAGGGCATTGAAGATGAAACGTGGCTGGGTCTTTCAACATGACAATGATCTAAAGCACACTGCCAGGGCAACGAAGGAGTGGCTTCGTAAGAAGCATTTCAAGGTCCTGGAGTGGCCTAGCCAGTCTCCAGATCTCAACCCTATAGAAAACCTTTGGAGGGAGTTGAAAGTCCATGTTGCCAAGCGAAAAGCCAAAAACATCACTGCTCTAGAGGAGATCTGCATGGAGAAATGGGCCAACATACCAACAACAGTGTGTGGCAACCTTGTGAAGACTTACAGAAAACGTTTGACCTCTGTCATTGCCAACAAAGGATATATCACAAAGTATTGAGATGAAATTTTGTTTCTGACCAAATACTTATTTTCCACCATAATATGCAAATAAAATGAAAAAAAAACAGACAATGTGATTTTCTGGATTTTTTTTTCTCAGTTTGTCTCCCATAGTAGAGGTCTACCTATGATGTAAATTACAGACGCCTCTCATCTTTTTAAGTGGTGGAACTTGCACTATTGCTGACTGACTAAATACTTTTTTTCCCCACTGTACACGCTTCAACGGGTTTAGATGGAGAAGCTAGAGGTAAACAAAAAAAAGTTTTAGGACCGTGGTCTGGCATCCATGTTGGTACTCCATAGCAGTAGGACAAGGCCTCATGCAATTTCAAGATATCATAGGGGCCTAGTAATAGCAAGTAAAGAACTTCTCATTGTCCTGGTCTGGTTTGCCAGATTAGCGTCTAGTTACTTGTCTTGCTCAACTCTACGTCATACAGATGGAATAGTCGGTTGCTTTCATCAGTGTCAGCCGGTTTGGTTGACTTTGCTTTAATGAGGTCAGGCACTCTTCTGAGCTGTAATAGTTGTGTCTCTTGGATTTCCTATACCTCCTATACCTACTAGATGGTGAAATTAATGATCCTTTTAAAGTGCATGGTTTTTAATTTAGGAAAATGTTCCCAGTTTCATGAAAAAGGGCAGTGAATGGATCACTGTGTATAAGCATACTGAAGAATATGAGGGCTTTATTTTATATGTCGCCTTTAGTCTATTTCATCCATTTTACTGTACACTAGAAAAATAAATAATGCATTTCTAAAGAATAAAGAACTTTAGAAACGAAACCTGAAGTATGTCTAAAGTGTTTGCTTTTCAGTGTCTATTTAATGGCGCTAATGGATCTATATTGATGTTCTCATGCTTTCCCACTGCCTTTCGCTGAGATCACATGAAACAATGGCAGCCGAGGTCTCCAGAGTATGAAGTGTTCAGAATTCAATTACGCATTTAAGAATGATGATAAACCATTCAATCCATTTATCTCTTTATAGTCTAATCCACATGCCAGGTGTAAAATGAAGTCTAGAAGAAGCGAAAGTCTGCAAGTGTTACTTACAATATCAAATATCACAGAAAAGAGTGCACCTTTTAGTCATATCAGAAGTAGAGCAGCGCGAGGAATAATGATCTGCCCCCCGTGCTATTAGACTAGCATTTCACTACAGATAATGTAATTACTTGTTAGGCTAAAATGATCATAGCAATTAAAATGTTAGAGCGAAAGTGAGAACAATATGTTTTCCATTTTGTTTGAGAATTTCCATAACGCAATTAATCTTTCGGATGATAAAATATCACAATTTCTTTGCTCTGTAATATTGAAGAATGAGAAATATTGTTCAAATACTGATATTAATAACTATGAAGGTTTGTTATTTTTCTAGGAATTTAGTAGGAAAAATGTACATCCTGGTTTGGAAGATTTTATTATATTGATTTACCATATTTATTTCATAGACACCAAAAGAAGGCGGAAGATATGGTGTCAGAACCTGAGAGATTGTAAAAGAACCAAACCCAGTGCATAAATTCAATAGCAGACCATTGTCCTTGCACATGGACCCTCTACAGTCTGTGCCCCATACACTTTAAATAGAGGTTCAAAAGCACCCCACCCACACCCTTTGCCTCGCTACTCAACCACACACCTCCATAGCCTGGTAGCATTTAACAGATTGTAGTGTCCTATGGGCGTACTCTGTGCACAATGCTACCATTTTTGTAATTCTGTGTGATTATGTTGTCCCACATTGTATGAATGAAATATGAATGGTCATATGACAAGGAAAATAACTCAGATTCAATTAGTAAGTTATGCAACAGATAATATCGTAGACATTTGAGAGGTGCCTTGATCCTCAGTTGCAAGCTTTGGTCCTGCAGATCCTTTTCGGGTTTGTGTCAGACACTGGACTGTGTTTCCACGTGATTGAAGTTGTATGTAAAAGCGTCAGGCTGCTTATTTTCATGGCTGAACCAGCCGCCTTTTCTGTCATGGCTGATGTATAAGTACAGAATGGGGCTGGTTTAAATATTGTAATAAGCTATGATGTCAACCCTCCCTTCACACAGTGCTCCAGTCACTTGCAGGAGCTGTGTGTGGCCTACCCAAACCGGAAGAGGACCTGCCTGGCCCCAGGACTGGAACTTTGCTGGAGCTGAAGATTGGGTCACGTTTCCAACATCAAGTATATTAGTATATTAGTAAGCTGAATATCTGACTTTAAGCAGTGTGAGTTACAAGAGTAAAAAGAAAAACATATAGCTGGAGAATCCCAATATAATAATAATAATAATAATAATAATAATAATAAATTGTATTTTTATAGCGCCGACATATTCCGCAGCACTTTACATTTCAGAGGTGTTTTGTACAGACAATAGACATTACAGCATAACAATAATCACATACAGTAGATTATAACAAATACCAAGAGGAATGAGGGCCCTGCTCGCAAGCTTACAGTCTATGAGGAAAGAGGTAGACACGAAAGGTGGGTGGTAACAGTTGCCCTGATTGTATGGACCAGCCATAATGTTAAGTGTGTAACAGTACAGACATAGAGGGTTAATGGATGCATAAAGCATGTGGGAACATGATGTGGGAAATCTGGTTATGGTAAAACTTTTGGCTTTGCCACACAGGGATAGATTAGGTTAATGTGTTGAGGCGATAGGCCAATCTGAATAAATGCGTTTTCAGGGCACGCTTAAAATTGTGGGGATTGGGGACTAATCGTATTGACCTGGGAAGTGCATTCCAAAGAATTGGGGCGGCACGTGTAAAGTCTTGGAGACGGGAGTGGGAGGTTCTGACTTATTGAGGATGCTAACCTCAGGTCATCAGCAGAATGGAGGGCACGGGCAGGGTGGTATACTGAAACAAGGAGGAGATGTAGGGTGGTGCTGAGCCATGGAGGGCTTTGTGGGTGAGGGTAATAAGTTTATACTGAATTCTGAAGTGGATGGGTAGCCAGTGTAATGACTGGCACAAGGTAGAGGCATCGGTGTAACGATTGGCGAGGAATATGATCCTGGCTGCAGCATTCAAGACAGATTGGAGAGGGGAGAGTTTGGTAAGAGGGAGACCGATTAGAAAAGCGTTACAATAGTCGAGACGAGAATGAATAAGAGAAACAGTAAGAGTTTTTGCAGAGTCAAAAGTAAGAAAAGGTCGAATTCTAGAAATGTTTTTGAGGTGCAGATGACAAGAGCGAGCCAGTGATCGAATGTGGGGGGCAAAGGAAAGCTCAGAATCAAGTATGACCCCAAGACAGCGGGCCTGTGGCTGGGGAGTAATAGTGGAACCACACACAGAAATGGCAATGTCGGGTATAGGTACATTAGTAGAGGGAGGAAACACCAGGAGTTCAGTCTTTGACAGGTTCAGTTTCAGATATAGTGAGGACATGATATTAGACACAGCGTTTAGACAATCGCCGGTGTTTTCTAGAAAGTCTGGCGTGATGTCAGGAGAAGAAGCGTATAATTGGGTGTCATCAGCATAGAGATGGTACTGGAAACCAAATCTACTGATTGTTTGACGAATCGTGTAATACAGAAAAGTGTATCCTCTTATCTGACAAATAATCCCGCATGTATTTACTATCGGCCACTGCCCATTTTTGGACCTTTATTTTCCTATATACGATGTGATCATCACAGTTGCAGAAACATGTAAAAATTGTATCACATTCACATTGATCTATATTGGAAATTCTTAGTCTAATAAAATATATTGTCAACCAAATGTACATTTTTAGCAAATGCTGATTACAAAGAAAGGTCGATGTTCAGAATATGACGGCATGATTGCAACTAAGGCGTTTTTTGCTTTACAGTTTTGGGTGAAAGTCTGATGTAGAAATCTAACTAATATTGGTAAAAATATCTTTAACTCTTTTGCCAGCTTTAAAAATTTTACTAATTCCAATTTGTGAGCTAAAAGTTACTGAGAAGTACTGATCCTTATCTCAATATAACGGATCAATTAAAGCACTACTCCGGCTCGGGTTTTTACATTGCAGCTCTGGAGTGGTGCTACTAATCTAAGTTTCCTGACCCCAGTATTATACTTACAAGCCACCTTCTTCATCTTTTATCCGAGCCGCTCTGGTCAGTCTTCAGCAGTTTGTGATCTATCTGCTCACTCCTGCTCAGGCGAGCCGGAGGTCACTTTTCGATGTAAATCTATGAGCACCTCTTTCTGGCCCTCAGACTTACATTGAGAGCTTGTGACCGTTACTTCTGACTTCCGGACAGTCAGAAGTTATGGTCACATGATGGCGGCGCTTGACCGGTGCAGTGCTGGAAACAGATGAAGACGGCGGTTGGTAAGAATGGTATAATACTAGGTGCAGGACCTTAGATTAGTAGCACCACTCCAGAGCTGAATTAAGAAAAAACACTGGAATGGTGTTCAATGCGTCTATGGGCACAGAAGTATATAGAGCAACCACTTGTAAAGGGGAGTTTCCAAATGGCACCTTTTTAACATAGTCATACTATTTTGTTATAGATAGTCTAAATGGTTGTACAGATGTCCAAATCCTGTTTTTCCATGTGGAGTGGCCAACAACTTCAACCGAGAGGTGCTCAACTCTTCCCATGACTCCTATAGACTTCAGTGGTGTTACCCATATTGGCGACATACTGGTTTTTGCAGACAGTGGCCCATACAAGGTTATTTTTAAATGAACGGCTATATATAAAAGTAATCTATTTCTTGGAAATGTTTTCTTTAGTGAAAAATCATATAGAAATTGCACACGTAAAAGCAATATTGTCCATTTAGTAATTTCAGGAGTATGTCTTACATGCACACAAAAAAACCCTTCTAAATGGAATCTTTGAAAGGTGCTGGAGGTGTAATGTTAGGCAGGAAATAACAGCTCAAAACTGCACCTAAATATTAATGTATTAAACCCAGGAAGTTAAAATCACCTAAACTCTCAAGAAAAAAAGCCACTTTGTGGAGTCCCACAGTGCAGCACATATAAATCCATCCTAATATGAATGATACATATTTCTTACATTAAATGGAAATGAATATCAGGACTTAGAATAAACTCTGGTATTTCACATCTTCTTATGTAGAAGTAAAACAGAAGTAGGTGTGTAATGTTCTCTGCTTCGTGTTTCCCCGTCTACTTACGGTACATTGCGTCACCAAAACCGCTAACAGCACAGCGCAGTAGAGTAGCGCCAGGATCAGATGACAAGTAACACATTCAGCTCTCTTACATCAGATTTTGGATATATTTAAAACCTAATCAACAAAAGCCCTAATTTCACTGGTCTGGCCCCAATTTGATACTTTCCGTATCTTCACATTGTTACATCAAATTCTGTTATCTATAGTATAACAAGCTATAAGAAAGTCTTAAATATCCACTTGTTTAAAACATGAATATTTCATGGCTTACTAAACACCATTTACTTAACCTATTGACTCTTTAAAAAAAAAAAGAGAGCAAAGTGCCAAGAACTAGGATTGATCCATTTGACATGTGTACACTTGGTATAAAGCCCTGCACTCAGGACACAAGTCATGGCTATGCTGTTGACTTTCCTGCAACCTCCAATGAAGCACAACAGACAAAGGAAGCTCTTACTTAAAGAATCCAGGCTGGGAACTCCCAGGCTTAAGACAGACTGGCCTTTTTGCCCCGTTGCTTGATGCAGTGTGTATAGATGCTTAACCTTTAAATGGTACACATGGTCAGCTGTTCACAGGATACATTGTACATGGTAATAACTAGGTGATCCTCTTGTATCGCGGGTTTGTAGACCTGTTTTTTTTTATTTTTGTATAATAGACATGTGTAATTGTAACTGTCTAGCTCCACATCCGACTCAATGTTGTATTTATCGTATCAAAATAGAAAAGAAGGGAGCAGGAAGATTAATACGGATGGCGGCTTTTACTATTCGTAATTACGGGATTGTCCGAGATTAGAAACAGGGTCATCATTCCGTTTCCCAGAAGCAGACGTTTATGGGCTGCGTCTGGTATTTCAGCTAAACTCCATGCACTTAAAAGGTGTAAAGCTGCAATACCAGACTCAGACTATAAACAAGAGTGGTGCTGTGCCAAGTAAAAAAAAAAAGCCAATAAGGTGAAACGGCGCTGGCGGGGTGGGACAGCGGGCATCAGGAGACCAGGATATACTTCTATGTAGGTAATGACATATTGATGAAGTAGCATTTGTTTTTTGTATATGCACTGGAGCACCTTATATATGCTGGTGTATGACTATTCACCATTGTGATTGATACCTTGCTGCAATAGATGGGCACTATGCATGTTTAAATTATTTTGCTGTTGGTTGACATCAGGGGATAGTCTTAGCCATTATTATATATTGCTTTATTTCTCACTGATTTTACCCACATTGGTTCTCCTGTTGCTCACTGTCCTCTTTTTGACCTGTTTGAGAAATTCCCTTTGAATCTTGGATTTTTAATATTATATATAAATATTTAATTTTATCAATTTTGCTTGCCTATGCCTCTTAGATTGGTTGGAGTTTATGTATTTATAAAATAAACTCTGTGTGATCACTCCCTAAACCCTCCATAGTGGGTCCTATCTGATATTGCATGATGGGCCAGCTGGATGTATAGAATTATCTTGTGTAAAAGGAGAATGAAACTGATACAGAAAGCATTCTTGACGCCGCGGGCCATATGTGCACGCTTCACAGACATATTTTGGACTTGTAGTGTCCGAGGCCCAGCTGCAGTGAACATGCTGTTTTGAGAGAAGTGTGGCTTTTCTTGTAGTAGCCAAGGCCAAGCTCTAAAAGCTGCGCACATAATGCTGCCGTAATGTCATTACACACAGGCCGGTTGTTTCGCAGAGCCTGGGCTTTCAGCCGAAATGTTGTTGATGTGATAGAAAAAGAAAAACATCATATGATAGCCGTCTGTGCTTTCCCCTCTTCCTTTCATATTCCTGCTGATTAAGTTTCGGAGCTGCAGTATCCTGGCAGTATCTTGACTCTCACCCTCCTTGTACTGTGTCCTTTTTTTTTCGGGAATGCCAAGTATGGAAGCAGCCAGCAGGAGTAATTACAGAATAGATGTGCAATAACCAAGCGCCTTTATTGAGTATCCTTCTCCACTTTCTCTACTTGATTTGACGTAAAGTTGTCCAGGGAAATGGAATTGGCCGGAATGCAATCACATAGATTTTTTAATTATGAAACAAAATGTTGGAAATTTTTCATTGTCACTTGTATATTGGATCAATGTGAAAAGCTAGAAGATGGGCTAGGAGGCCTTTCATGACTCCAATTAAGTGACTGTAGCCAATGAATAGGAGGTCGGAATAGATACTGCCTGCTGAGTCTTACTATATATTCTAACCACAATTGTAAGGGTTTATGCAGCAGTAGACCATTCTACCAGGAACTGTGATGTTACAAAAGCAGCTGATACCAGGGCATTAACACCAGCCAGCAATTTCACAATATCCTGAAACAGAGATGCAATTAACGCAATGCTAAAAGAGAAAGCACTGTATAATACTCATTACTATTGTATGCATAGCACATCAACCTGAATGTGTGTAAATGATATCTGTATAGTCATCTCGTCAGAACGTAATAATTACACCTAATGATGTCATATTTGTCCAGAATTACATGGCTTTTTTCAGAAAGTTCCTAGTTAAATGCAAACCACTGTTATGTGCGTATATATATAATAGAGAGAGATAGAGAGTATATATACTGTATTCTACTCATTGCTGCTTGTAAAGAACCTCATTAAGAAAAAAAAAAAAATATTTATATATATATTATTGTACTCTTATTTGACATGTATACACATATAAATAAAAAAAATTGTATATAAAACATATATACAAATATATTTATTTATGTATATGTGTCAGTCAGTAGTACCACAATATATACCGTATATAATATATATTGATATTTTTCTTTTTTTTAATGTTGCACTTTAGCAGCAGCGATGAGCATATTATAGTGTATATATGTACATATATATGTATACGGTGTATATATATATATATATATATATATATGTTTTCCTGTGTATACTTATCAGTCAGTGGTGCTATAATATATATATATAGATATATAGATAGTAAGAGGTTCCAGCAGCACTGAGTATAATCATGGAGTTGTGTATCTCCCACAGCTATAAAAGAGCAAACACACGTTCGCTCACACACAATTGCTGATCTCTTTTTTTGTAGGATGAAGGCTTTTCATTCTCTATCACCCAGTCTTTGACAGTAGGCTATCCTAATTTTTGAAAAAGAGGTTCTGGAGCAGGTGTACATTATCAGAATATAGTACCACCTTTTTTAAATTACACTCAATATTGAATATTACTTAATAATCAGTTTCAATGTACTGTACTTTGCCTAAATTATCTATAATAGAAAAGCGTGGATAGACACCAAAAATGGACAACATGTGCCTGAGGGCTGCTGCAAACCATGTAGTCAGGTAATAAAGGGGAAGAAAGAACCACATAGAATAAAGTTAACGCACACCCAACATAACAAAAAGGCAAATATATAGTTACTAAGTAGTGTATAACAATACGCAAACATTTAGAAACATTAAAAAATTGCACAAACTTCTCCCCATAATAAAATAATTGTGGGGAAGCCAAAAGCAGCGCACCCATATAACAGTGGAACCTGTTAAAGTACACGTATAAGAATCATCATGTACCGTAATATAAAGTCTGTGCAGAATGTGCAAAATGCAAAAAGCCAAACAATATCACATAATAATAAATAAATGGGGATGAGCGGACCCAAAGTTCGGTTCGGTTACCAGAACTGTACCCAAACTTGAACAAGAACCCAAACCTTATTGAAAACAATGCGGATCCAAACTTTGGAGCAAGAAAATTTTGTCTCTCTCTCCAGATTTGCCCCAGAACTCCGAACATTAAAACGGACTCCCAAGAGGAGTCCGTGCTCAGAGTTTAGCATCGGACACTAGTTGTCCGGTATGAACGCCGAGCTTTTAAGTTCTGGTTCGCTCATCTTTAATAACGACTGAACAAATGCTTAAGTACAAACAGAAAAGAGCCAGTGGCTGCCAGAATAGACCTGACGTGCTGCGCTGTCGACAAGTGCAAGCTTCATCAATTTTTTTAAGTAATCTAGCACTTCTTTTTATAGTCACAGAACGTTAGTTGCTGCTAAATTAATTTCCGGGAAGGAATTATCCGATGCATAGAGCGTTAAATGGGTTGTTTCATCTTAGCTGAAATTGCAAAAAAACTGAATTTTTAATCTTATAGTTTATTGTTCTTTGCCTAGTTTATCTGTCACCACTGCAGTCAATCAGCTTAGTCAAGGAGTGCAGCGCTTGCAAGCTCTCTGCTAATCTGTCGTAGAACTTGTAAGTGCTGCTCAGCTCTGAGCTGACCTTGTTGCTAGATCCAGCCAGCGTCAGTGACTCTGTATTCCTGCAATGCTGTAGAAGCAAAATTGCCTCTGCTTGTAGCACCTGGACCAAAGGTGAATCAGGAATTGGAAAGCCAGCAAGGCAGAGGAGAGGTGCTTTCCTAGCAGAAAGATGAGAAAAACACTTTAAGTAAAACCAGCAAGTGGGCTCTTTATCTGACAGTAGCTCATGGTCTGCTGCCCAGATCTCAGGTCTCTTCTGAATTAAATTATAAATGTGGACACCAGCTTTTACTACTATTATTATTACCGTTATTACTTTTACCTCTGGGAGTTAAAAGAGTTACCAATTACCAGTGCATCCTATTAAAGGGAATTTTTCATCAGATTTTTGCCACCTCACCTGAGAGCAGGAAAATGTAGAGACAGAGACCCCGATTCCAGCTATATGTCAATTACTGGGCTGTTTAGTGTAGATTTTATAGGCTTAAACTTTTACCAGCAGGAGATTATAACTAGAATACAGTAAACCTGCTGCCAGGTAGTCCTCTATATTCATGAGCTCTGTGTAACTACTGATTAGTAGCCTTCTGCCTATGCACAGTATACACAGAAAGCAGCCAATCAGCGGTGTGGGCGGGATTATACAGAGCTCAGCATCCAGAGAACTGCTAGATCTATAGCAGAGAAAACAGTCATTCTGTAAAAAATACAGCAAGCAGGCCATCGCTGGAGTCAGGATCTCTGCACCTACATCATTCTGATCTCAGAGGAGCTGACAGATCTTCTTTCATTTCCAGACCCCCATGTTATGTATATTGCATCTAGGTTGTGTTCACATCTGCATGTTACAACTTCCTGGGAAAAAATAGCACAGATTGCAGGCTTATTATTATTTTCTAGTGCAATGAGTGAAGACAGATGGGCCCAATTGTAGTCATTAGGATCCATCGGTGGTGTTGGTGTCCAATATGTCACATTTTCAGTATTGTCTTCGATTTCATTGCTGTGCTCTGTGATTGGAGCATGGCAGAATAGTGCAAATGTGAACTAGGACGTAGCTGTAGCTAGTAACATATTATTTCATACTGTATATGTACTGAATGTAATCTATACACTGCTTTTCGGTGTTTTACTGGTTTTATGTCATGAGCCTGCCTTGTGCCAGCTATAACAATCCCTCCTGACTGCTGTGTGATAGATGTGCGCTCTGGTGATGCCGATCTGCTTTCAGGTTTAAGACATTACTGCTCTGGGGGTGGTTATAGATTTTTTGTCACAAGAATTGCTTTCTGGCCGGATTCAACTGCAACATGACAAAGCATTAATGTCGTTACAGCGCTGCATGTACACATAAAATATAGAGCACTCAGCTCCAGAAATGACGTGAACAAGCAATTCTAGGAATTAATTAGTTTGCTTTATTATTGCAAATTACAGAAAAATGGCAAAACAAATGGCTGCTTAAATAGACAGCTTTGTGTGAGGTTTATAAAGAGTCACGGGTAATGTGAAAACTGCCAATACTCTACTGAAAATTGTGACAAATTAGGTCCCAATTCTACTCTACCTCTCCTTACCTTAGAAAAAAAAAGAGAAGCAAAAAAAATATCTACAGTCTACACAACTAAGAAGTAACTCATAAATGATGTAATCTTAATTAAGTCTCTCTAAAGGAGGTTATTAATGTATGGAGCACTTATGACTGATACCATAAGGAGCGTCTCTGGCTCTGGAGGACTTGTCCTGTCCTACATAATTACACTGACAAATCATTGATTGGAATTGGCAATGTGGGGTGCTTCATTTCCCTTGCAGTGAAATTTCCTTTGCAGGAAAGTTGATCACTTAGACCCCCTTACACCCTATTCACCTTATTGACTGCAGAGTGGTTTAAGATTTTTCAGCCGGAAGGTATCTCAGCCATCTCTACCATACACTTGCCCTGTCGAGCGCTCCTGTGTTCTCTATTAGAGAGCCACTGCCAGACATCTGGCAGATGCTTATCTTTGGGGAAAAAAGGTGGTGCAGTCTGAAATTGCACATGTCTGATCCTTATCTCCCCCGACAATCATCTCTCTGGGGCTCCATACACATTAGACTGAAGGCCAATCCCGTCGATTTTGACTGCTTCGGCCAACATTAGTCTACTGTGTATGGTGGCGGATTTCAGCTGATAGGAGGCCAAAGCAAGAAGACATTTTGTGATCACTTTATTGTCAAGGGGCAAGTAGATAATGTTAGAGTAAAGAACCCATTTAATCTGCATGTGCTGGTCTCAAGTCATCAAGCCACATAAAGCAATCTATGGTTTGTAACAATTCTGCAAGCATTGACTGGTTACAGTTACAATACATATTTTTGTCATTTTCAAGTGTACACTGAATGGAATAGCAATCTATATATATAAAGCTGAGCGTATGTATGTGTGTGTTTGTAGAGAGCGGAGCTGCGAGGGTGAGAGCGGGACTCGAAGAGCAGGGCTGCAGAGGGATAGAGCGGGACGACGCGTGGAGAGTGGAGCTGTGGAGGGAGATAGCGGGGCTGTGGAGGGAGAGAGCTGGGCTGTGGAGGGAGAGAGAGAGGCTGTGGAGGGAGAGAGAGGGGCTTTGGAGGGAGAGCGGGGCTGTTGAGGGAGAGAGCAGGGCTGGGAGGGAGAGCGGGGCTGCGGAGGGATAGAACGGGACGGCGCATGGAGAGCGAGGCTGCAGAGTGAGAGAGTGGGACGGCAGGTGGAGTGCAGAGCTGCGGAAGGAGAGAGCGTGATGGCGGGTGGAGAGCGGGACGCAGGTGGACAGCTGGGCTGCTGAGGGAGAGAGTTGGACTGCTAGTGGAGACAGGGGTTCCAGAGGGAGTGAGCGGGACGGCGAGTGGAGAGCGGGGCTGCGGATGGAGAGAGTGGGACGGCCAATGGAGACAGGAGCTGAGGATGAAGAGAGCAGGGCTATGTAGGGAGAATGCGGGACGGCAATTGGAGAGTGGGTCTGCAGAAAGAGAGAGCGTGAAGGTGGATGGAGAGCTGGGCTGCGGAGGGAGACAGCGAGGCTGCGGAGCGAATGCAGGGTTGCTGAAGAAGAGAGCGAGACGGCCAGTGGAGACAGGGACTACGGAGGCAGAGAGTGGGACGGCGATTGGCAAGCGGGGCTGCGGAGGGAGAGAGTCGGATGGCAGTTAGTTACTATGCCTGGGCAACGTCGGGCTCTTCAGCTAGTATCCTATACAAGAAAGACCAACTTTTACATTTTACTACGCTGGAAACAATAGCAGTGATCATTGTTCTTTCTATATTTTTCTGTGCTCAGAGGTGTAAGTATCATGACATCAAACTATTCATGGGGAATTTATTATTAAGGTCTTACCGGTAAATACTTATCGTTTGCACAGTGGCAAATTGTGATAATATCAGAAGGGCAAGGGGTCTCCTTTGTTCCTTTTTTGTTTTATAAATAAGTACCAAATCTTGTAGTTTTCAGACTAAATGGTTAGGTCCAAGGCGAGGGTCTCCAATTATCTCACACTTTTTAATATTCAGTGATAACTAGAACACCCCCTTAATAACTTTGTAAGTCTCTAGATAGAAGATACTGTGACTGCTGTATAACTTTCTACATCTGTATCTTATTTAGTATCTACTTAATTTTCATAGGAGATCATGGTGTAAAGCTAGGTATAATCTGTTAGCTAATGGCTGGACCCTGTGCTAAACAAGATGATGGTGATCAAATGTGATGGTCATCTGTTGAATCAAGCGACTGCCCCCAATCATTCTGCCACCATCAGTGGACGGCTGACGTTTTGTGCCCTCAGAGAACTAGTGAAGGGAACACAATGCCTGCCTATGCTTACAAAAACAGAATGGAATAGTTTTGCACCCTCTGGAGGCAGATGCAGTTGAAGTGGTTTGGTTGCCAGAGAGCCTGACTGTCAGGGGGGCAATTGTTGCAACATTTGCCCTTTAGTTAAAACAGCCATTGATAAAATCAGGAAATGTATGAATAAAGCAAATAGAAGGGCTCCGAAAAATTCTGAGACTAAATATTCCTAAAGAATTGCTTTTTTACAGTATTTCTTTTTCTCCATCTGAATATATTTATAAGGGAAATAAAGTTAAATTTTATTACTTGGAAACTAAATAAATAAAATAGGTCAGGGTCCGACACCTGGCACCTCCACTCATCCAGCTGTTCTTGGTATCTGCGGCGGCATCCAGAACTGCTCTGTGATTCGCGGGGGTGCTGGGTGTTGGACTCAACAGATCAGACATTAATTGCCTATCCTAAGGATAGGTCATCAATTAAAAAGTAGCGGAGAACCTCTAAAGGGAAACTGTCAGCAGGATTGTTCACGGTAACCTACACACAGTGTCAGGTCGGCGCCGTTATACTGATTACAATTATACCTGGTGATGAAATCCGTCTTATGGTTGTTGTGTAATCTTTATTTTCAGTTTTGAGTTAATGATATGCTCGTGCTTCTGGGCAGCCTGTGGGGGGGGTTTTCATATGGTGCTCTGCTCTGCTTAGGTATTCATCAGTATAACTTCTGACAGGTCACTGATCCCTCACTGACCTGCCCCCTAGTTTACATAATAAATATTATATATATTTAAAAAAATCCACTTCTGCAGTCAGGCGCCGGCGACGGTGCCTGTGTTGCACCATGATTGCATCCATATTGTGCATTTAATTACTCCTTTTGATAGTATCCATAAATTCCTAAAAAAATCAGTTTGAAAATGGTGCCAGACACGCCTGTGCAGTATCAGCTATCAGCAATTTGACGGCTGCAAGTGGGCAGGCACCAGTGGCTCCATCTTGCTAGGGGAAAAAATGCCTTTTCCAAGATGGCACCATCTTAGTGGAGACAATTTATTTTCTCTAGCAAGATGGCGGCGCCCGCGCAGTGGCAGCTATCGGCGATCCGATAGCTGTAACTGCACAGGCGCTGGTGGCACCATCTTGGAAGAGGCAATTTTTTTTCTAGCAAGATGGCACTGCTAGCACAGTAGCAGCTATTGTATCGCCAATAGCTGCTACTGTCCGGCCGGCGCCATACTCATTATGTAAAATAGGGGGCGGGTCACAGAGGGAGCAGAAGCTTACTGATGAATACCAGAGCACCACATGAAGACCTCCCACAGGCCGCCCCGGGCCTTGAGAATATCATTAGCTCAAATCTGAAAATAAAGATTTAACAACAACCACAAGACAGATTTCATTAACCAAGGTATCATTTTAATCAGTATAACGGCGCTGACCTGACACTGTCTGTAGGTTACTGTGCACAATCCTGCTGACAGGTTCCCTTTAAAGAAAAAAGTATTGTGCTGTATTAGCTCAGTCTGAGCTGCAGGCCTCACACACATAGTGCTTGTCTGTACTGTCTTCTTGTGTAGAGTAATAGGGCACCCATAGACAGATATGTGATCCTACTGTACTCTCCATCACAATAAGCAGAAAATCTGTGCTTATAATAGAGACAAGAAGCAGGGAAGTCTCTGTGGCACTGCACAGCCTCCTGCAGAAGGATCTGCCATGTTCACGAGGCCATGTTCATAGTCTACTTATCATGTTCTGATCATGGTAATTCATCAGAAAAGCCTGTTTTTTTCTTCCTACAGTCGTACAAGCTTAGTAATCATTTGAGCCTGCTGTATCTGTCATGTGAATCACTTGTACTTGTGTACCTAATGACGCCTGCTCTGTATTCACATGGAAAAGGAGAAGGCATTATCTGTCAAATCGTATAAAGGGTTAGAACTTTTTAAGAAACCATTTAGTGGCTTTGACAATATAATGGCAGAGTAGAGCATGAATTTATTATTGTAAAGTGTTAAAAGAAGACAACATTGAAGTTGATGACAAAGATACTATCTGCCAGCTTACAAGTGTCGTTTTCTTTTGAGAGCCGAAGGAAATATGAAAATATTAAAGTAATCAACTAGAAACCAGTGGTAGTCATGAACAGCCAGAACTGTGATCTAAAATTACCATCCATATTAAATGCAACCATATATATTTGCTACTATGTGTCTATCTGGATGTTAAAATTCTGGTCATTTCGTATCTTGGGAATTTAAAATAAGTAAAAATGAAATGTGGTCTGGTCAGTTCTTCTGCCGTGTATATTAGCAAGTTCTTGTATTCTTCATGAACTTACTTTAGAATTGCTTCTTAGAACTCTGCATTGTGTCTTCCTTAGGCTGCAGACATTCTGTGTGACTGCAGACTTGTGAATCCTCACAGTGAGCACACTACGTGCTATCGGGATTCTCTAGTGCCGTCATCGGGAGCAGCGGGCATGTGACAAGTATGCGATTTGCATTCAAGCAGTCACATGCCAACTAGATATGCGCGGCCTCACTCAGTGCATTTGCATTGACACGTCTAGTCGGAATGTGATTGGAAGTATGAATTTTGCGTACCTGCAGTCACATGTCTGCCCACTTTCAATGCCGGCATCAGAGAATCCTCACAGCCCACATTGCTTGCTGTCACATAGACTGACTGCAGACTTGTAGTCTAAGGCCGGACAACCCCTTTGAATTGACAACTAGTTGACTACATGCAAGCTGATTGGCAGTCGTTTCATGGTTTGTTTAGGCAGGACAACCACAATTCTATGCACATAGACTGATTTTTAATATAATTCTTCTATGCACATAGAAGATCATGTTATCGGCAGCACATGAACTGTTTATACAGGACAATGTGCTGCCGAGAACAATGATTTGTAAGCTTGCTTAAGAATCGTAGCCCCAGACACATGCGTTTTTCTCGTTCATTAGAGTTTTACCAGCCTGTTTAGATGCGCCAATAATTGGGAACTAACATTCCTACGAATGCTTTTTCCCTTGTTGTCTGAATCAGGCTATATTCCTCCTGGGATTTATGATTCCTATAATTTATGAATTAATTGACAGCTGGGTGTTGCCATTTGGGGGTGTTTTCTTATACAGTCTAACTCTGCCCAATAATTGGTGACAATGTCAGTCTGTATAGCTTACACCCCATTGACAAGAGGAATAGTTTGGCCGTCAGTTTCTTCTTACATTTCTAGGAGGGATAAGAGAAGAACGGCACAGTGTAGCGTTAATAAAAAAAAAGATTCTCCAGAATTGTTTCAAAGAGGGATAGGAATGTCTACTAATACTACCAGGGGTCTGCAATACCAAGACAGGTTATTACACTTGGGGTTATTTAGTTTGGAGAATCGAAGGCTTAGGGGTGATCTTATTACAATGTATAAATATATGCGGGGACAGTACAAGGACCTTTCTAATGATCTTTTTACTCTTAGACCTGTGACGGGGACAAGGGGGCATCCTCTACGTCTGGAGGAATGAAGGTTTAAGCATACTCACAGACGCGGATTCTTTACTGTAAGAGCCGTGAGACTATGGAACTCTCTGCCATATGATGTTGTAATGACTGATTCCCCACTAAAATTTAAGAAGGGACTGGATGCCTTTCTTGAAAAGTTTAATATTACAGGGTATATACACTAGTTTCCTTAATATTGCGTTGATCCAGGGAGCTAGTCTGATTGCCATATGTGGAGTCGGGAAGGAATTTTTTTCCCCAATGTGAAGCTTACTGTTTGCCACATGGGTTTTGTTTTGCCTTCCTCTGGATCAACATGTTAGGGCAGGTTAGGATAGGATAGGGGTTGAACTAGATAAACTTAAAGTCTCCCTTCAACCTTAATAACTATGTTAATAACTATGTTACCCTGTCAGGAGTAGAGATAGGTCTCTACATAGAGGTAATGATCTCTCAGGTCATAAACGTAGACTACTCTTTTTTTTAAAACTAAAGCACTGACCTTCATCTTTCTTATTATTGTTACCTAGGGTCGCTGCTCAAGAGAGAATTGTAAATATCTCCATCCGCCAGCACACTTAAAAACACAGCTAGAGATAAATGGACGGAATAACTTGATCCAGCAAAAGAACATGGCCATGCTGGCCCAGCAGATGCAGCTAGCCAATGCAATGATTCCCGGTACTCAACTCCAACCTGTGGTAAGTGATGTAGCTAGCTCCGCTGTGTTAACTTGCTTATGTTTGCACTGAACCCATCACTTATTTTTTAATACAAGATTGCTTTGTCAGTATCAATTTCCGAAATGCATTCTTTTAGCAGTCCCTCCCCCGCTTTTCTCTTAGGCTGTGTTCCCACAGTGATTTTTGGTGAGTTTTTGACGCTTCGTGTTTTCACTGTGTAGGAAACGTGTTACGCTTCCAGCAAAGGATAGAAATCTCCTGACCCCCGTGCTTATTGTTACTCAGTGTAAACTGACGGTGCGTGTTTCATATCCGCATTATGCCAATTTCCCTCGTACGCTGAGTTTATGTGCGAATTTTTCCAATAGACTCGCCTTAGATACGGAAAATCCGCAAGTAAAAAATGCACACGCGTTTTTAGTGTATATTCACGAATGACTGTGTCAATTAAGTTTTATAAAATTCAAATACCAGGAAGTATCAAAAACAAAGCAGCTTTATTTAAAACATGACATACCAACCAGAGACAAAACCTGCAGTGTGAAAAACGCAATAAAAAAGCGTGTGAAAAACGAAGTCAAATCCACAATGAAAAAAGTAACCTAATTTATGAAGAAAATCTGCAGCATGAAAAACTCACCAAAAGCTCGTTATGGGAATGTAGCCAGAGAGTGCTCCTAATCGCCTCCTTCCTTGAGTCAGTACAAGAGTTAAAGGATCAGCACACACAGATTTAGGTCGATGCTTTCTACTGCATCCGTACTCCGATACGGGTGCGCGCTCCGCTGTGTGCCCCTTTCTCCTGACCTCCATATTGCTCCGGAAATTTTTGAGCAACCGATGGGGGTTTCCCGGCCTGGACCTGCAGTGATCTACTTGCAACTAAGAGAACAACAGCATATAAAAAATAACAACAAAAGTTCAAGTACTCTTTATGGATTTGTAAACGCTACCCCTGAATTCAACAGGAACTAAGCGGTGTTCTCTCTCTTGAAACAGCTGCCAGAATTCGTATATTGAATTCTAAGTTAATAAGTGAGTGAACATTATATCAGACAGCATCCTAAAGGTCAAGGCAAGACCCGTTATTTCTGTTTTCTTACAACTTGTCACTGGGGAATGTAGAAAGTATCACAACAGCACTACCCAGGAATTCAGCTCTGGAGGCAGAATATAAAATAACGCAAACGAAGCATGTTGTAGACTGGTGTGTGTGTATCCAGCCCTGCCCCTCATTATGATGTCATAATGGTTGCCATGGCGATGCTGATGATTGACTATGGGATGGAGGATGTGTGATGGGTATATGGGCACTGGACTGTGGGTTGGAAGATATGTATGATGGGTATATGGGCACGGGACTATGGGATAGAGGATGTGTGATGGGTTTATGGGCACTGAACTAATGGAGGATATGTATGACGGGTATATGGGCACGGGACTATGGGATGGAGGATGTGTGATGGGTATATGGGCACTGGACTATGGGATGGAGGATATGTATGACGGTTATATGGGCACGGGACTATGGTATAGAGGATGTGTGATGGGTATATGGGCATGGGACTATGAGATGAAGGATGTGTGATGGGTATATGGGCACTCGACTATGGGATGGCGAATATGTATGATGGGTATATGGGCATGGGACTATGGGATGGAGGATGTGTGATGGGTATATGGGCATGGGACTATGGGATGGAGGATGTGTGATGGGTATATGGGCACTCGACTATGGGATGGAGGATATGTATGATGGGTATATGGGCACGGGCCTATGGGATCGTGGATATGTATGATGGGTATATGGGCACGGGACTATGGGATAGAGGATAATTATAATTTGCTATAACTAACCACAGTTAGTTACTACTTTATGCCCGGGCAGCGCCGGGCTCTTCAGCTAGTCTAATATATAAAGCTGAATATGTGTATGTATGTATGTGTGTTTGTCCGGGATTGGCATACGCACCGTCGCAGCTACAGCCACAAAATTTGGCACAGTCACACGTCTGGACCCCGAGAGTGTCCTAGGCTATGTTGTGAGGCGAAATTTTAACCCTGTGCGTTCCAATTCACCAAACAATTTTGCCCCTATCTACATAATGGGGAAAAAGTGTGTGTGTGTCAAGCCCCGCCCCTCATTATGATGTCATAATGGTTGCCATGGCGACGCTGATGTCATCATAGGTTGCAAGCCCCGCAGCTCATTATAATGTCGTAATGGTTGACTATGGGATAGAGGATGTGTGATGGGTATATGGGCACTGGACTATGGGATGGAGGATATGTATGACGGGTATATGGGCACGGGACTATGGGATGGCGGATATGTATGATGGGTATATGGGCACGGGACTATGGGATGGAGGATATGTATGATGGGTATATGGGCATGGGACTATGAGATGAAGGATGTGTGATGGGTATATGGGCACTCGACTATTGGATGGCGAATATGTATGATGGGTATATGGGCATGTGACTATGGGAATGAGGATGTTTGGGGGTATATGGGCCCTCGACTATGGGATGGAGGATATGTATGATGGGTATATGGGCACGGGCCTATGGGATTGTGGATATGTATGATGGGTATATGGGCACGGGACTATGGGATGGAGGATAATTATAATTTGCTATAACTAATCACAGTTAGTTACTATGCCCGGGCAGCTCCGGGCTCTTCAGCTAGTTTGAAAAAAATATCAACACCCTGTTTTACACATTTATTTTAAAATACAAAACACAAAGTTATACTCACCTTACGCCTATTCCATTGAAGCCCTTGTCCCCTGTAAAAGACAAAAAATAATAAACAACAAAAATACTCGCCATCGTAGAGATGGATTACGGCGTGTCATCTGTGTCATAAATGTGCACATGTGCAGCACGCATTTTGTCTGTGCTGCTCAAAAGAAAAAAAACTGACGTCTGCGGGTTTTTACACACAGACACACGGTCCGTGTGAAAAATCTGACATGTGCACACCATCATTGTATACAATGAATGTGCGAGTGTCCGTATTTGGCCCTTAAAAAACGGACCGCATACGGACACAAAAAACGGACACGTGACGAAGATCTAATCTTGTGTCGGAGGCTGTGATACCATACATGCTGCTCAATGTGAGGCCTTCACGCTGAAAGGTAAGCTTTCCATACAAATAAGGTAAGCATTGGTCATAATGATGCCGATCAGGTAGATCAGATGGATTATCCACCTGGACGGCTTTGGAAAACAATACAACTGGCTTGCATAAAGTAGCAACAGATTGGCTGAACTCAGCTGATCATGCCAATCACTTGTCTTGTCCATCCTGATAGCATTTTGCTATCAGCCATCACAAGTTATAGTTCCTGTATAAACTTCAAATGATGTCTGAAGTGGTGAAAATTGTGCATTTTAGCTGACATTTATCTTCTGGTTATGGCCAGATCAATGATGTAAGTCTTTTGCCATGCATCAGTGACATGATATTTGCTAGATGCTTCCTTGGCACTGTCCGCAGCCTCTTCCTTGCCCTTTGATGTCCATAAGGCCTTGATCTGTGATTTTCTAGCATCTTTCACATGAATGTGGGATACTCTATATCAGGGTTCCCCAACTCCAGTCCTCAAGGCCCATCAACAGGTCATGTTTTCAGGATTTCCTTAGTATTCCTTAGTATTGCCCAGGTGATAATTGCATCACCTGTACAATACAAGGGAAATCCTGAAAACATGACCTGTTGGTGGGCCTTAACCCTGATCTATATGATGTTTAGCTGGATCAGATCCTACCCCACCATCATTCATGATACCAGGACAAGACAGTATCACATGTCGTGACCAGAGCCGGCTACAGTTAGTGATTACTTTTTTAGAGTTTACTTATTTATTTCTAGTGACTACTAGAGTTTCTAAAGTTAGCCTTCAATCCTGTTTAATACAATTACTATTTTTTAACATGACATGGCTGGGGTTGTATGGGAGATTGCCATATTTCACACGTGAGGTTTAAACAAGAAGGATTTGGTGCCAAGAACGTGGGTTTATTTTTCTGTGTACAGACATAGTACAAACTTCTGTGAAGAGACTGGACCCCTGCCAGGCATTGAGGACAATCTCTGAGGTTTTTTGACACTTTCAGGGAACTTAGAGTTCCATATCCAAGATGTGTTGCATCCTTCACTACCTAATCCTTTATATTTCTTTTAGAGCCTGGACACCCAGGTCATGTCTTGATGAGTCTTCTGGATGTTCACCATCATAGTATTTTGAGGCACCTACTTCCAGGGGATACTCTTCCAATTTTAACTATAAGTGACTGTAAGGAAGAACTCTCACTGCTTCTGATACATCTATTTTGTATTTAAGCATGTAATGAGCATGTGCAAAGGTCATTCTGAAGGGAGGGGGAGCAGGTGAGCTTTGACATCACCAATTTTGGATGATGGCTCCTGTGTTATCAGCCATGCATAGAGATGTTATGTGCCATTGTAATCCTTCCTGTGATCAGACTTCTGTAATGTCTTCTGTTCAGAACAGGAAGTATGAGTCTAAAATTGTCCTAGTGGCCAGTATGAAAATTATAAGATTTCTGTATATTATTTTTAAGATTGTGATATGCAAAATGAAAAATGACCCCCCCCCAAAAAAAAGAAAATATATATTTGACACAGAAACCAGATTTCTGATGATACATTCCCTTTAAAAAATGTAGTGTTCCCCACGAATTATGTTTTATTTAATTTTTTAATAATTAATTGTAGCACAATTCCTCTGTTATTCCGTCTACAAATCTACATATAAATTGACAACTGGATTCTCTCTGACACTAACAGTACCGATTGGACAGTGTGACAGTGTGCTAGAATGCACAGCTCACCGGTTTCACCCAGTTGTCGATTTCTTCACTAAATTCTAGGTAGAATTACCCAGGAATGGACGATGGGGAAATCACAATCCTGAATTGTTGTTTCATGAAGACACTAAGTATTAACTAAATTAGACATGTCAGGGACACAGCTGCAAGTATTGTGCAAGAAGCCATGAACTCCCAGCCTTCATGTTGGTGACCCCTGGAGGCTGCGTACTCCTTATTACTTTACTGACATCATGGTAACCTGCAAAAAGCCCCCAAATAAGCATGTATTTCATAGTGGAGATCATAGTAATAAATCTGAAAAATAATGTCACCACTACTGATAAATATAAATGTAGCTCTACTGAATGAATATAGCCAGCATAAAATTAGATGAGATAGGAAAATAATAACTGGGGAACTGCACGTAAAATTGTAATTCGAATTACATCGGCTATGGGGCCACATCTTTGGGGCGATCTATAGTACAAACGATTGTGATGAACACAGTAAGAAAGTAACCAAGATATTAATGTATACATCCCAAATATAATTATAAAACCTCAGTGGGTGCTCCTCTTTTGGGTAGGTTCAAGTATACATTTGTGATATTCTTTCTGTAACATTGGTATTTAGTTCTGGTATAATTTTCATTTTGTTTTGTTTTTTTTACTTTTTTTCATCTTCTATAATCTTTTATAATTTTATGATATATATTTATTCAATAAAACTTTATGAGTAGTGGTTATAATTAGTGATGAGCAAACGTGCTCGGATAAGGTGATGTCCCACATGCTTGGGTGCTAACCGAGTGACTTCCTCAAAGAATTCGTTCGAGTCCCCCGCACCTGCATGTTTCGCTGCTGTTTGACAGGTGCAGCACATGCAGGGATTGTCTAACAAGCTTGAGACATGCAAGCGAGGGGACTCAAACATATTTTTTGAGGACGCCAAAGTCACTTGATTAGCACCCGAGCGTGCGGGATAGCACTTTATCCGAGCACATTCGCTCATCACTATGTTATATTCTTTTATAGAATTCGTTACTGACATCACGCAAGAAATAATCGATGTAAAAAGCCATAATTCAGATACGCCAAGCATAACATTCTGGTTTTATTGTGTTTTTTGAAGATCAGCAAATAACAATGTTGCCCTCATAGTATATTGTCTTTTCCAGCCAATGTTCTCAGTCGCGCCAAGCTTAGCCACGAATGCAGCAGCCTTTAATCCATACCTGGGGCCGGTGTCACCGGGCCTCGTACCAGCTGAAATCCTTCCTACCGCACCAGTGCTTGTTGCCGGAAACCCTGGAGTTGCAATGCCATCAGCCGCAGCAGCTGCCGCACAGAAGTTAATGAGAACCGACAGACTAGAGGTAAGAACGATGTCACGTTCTGCACATCGCCCGACGTGTCTGCCGCAACATGGCCGAGACCTAAGACTAGAATGTAAGTAAAGGGGGGGAAGGAAAAAAACAACAAAAAACAATTGACACAGATGATAAAGGGAAAATATGCAAAACTTTATTGGAATAAGACACATGGGTCTTAATAAACCCTCACAAACAAGGCCAGACTAGGTCCACAAGGAGATCAGACATAGGCAAACAGTGGCCTGTAAAAATACTTACAGAAAACCTCATAAAGATAGTATAAAGGAAGGCATCATTGCCCATAGAGATGAATGTGATATGTAAATCACACTCATAAAGACATCAATTGAGTCATAGCGGAACAAAAAGAGGTAGATTACCTGAAATAGAGGTGGTTAGAGTCTGAGAGCGGGGGACCTGCCTGCAACCCCTACCTACGTTTCGGATGAATGCTCCTTCATCAGGGGGTGTAGCAATTGTAAAAACGTGTGACATACTGTATATAGGGGAGGAACAGGAAGTGACTAATGAGAGGAATCAGTAGCCATAGAAACCATGATGCCGTCCACCACTAACCAGCAGGGCAACAAAGTAAAGAGCAGCGTAACCACGAATACTCCTGTCTGTCACTCAGCGTGCAGTAGCGGTACGGCAGCATAGTGACATGGAAAAATGCCACATCACAGCTGCGATCACAGAGTCCAAAAGAAAGATAAATGATCTGTGTTTCCATTACTAAAACTCCGGTCACATGACAAAAAAGGGGCGGACTTTTGTCAACTAGAATGTAAGTATCGTAAAGTCCGAATGACTAAGGGTTGTATAGATGCGAAGAAGACCTTAAGTCATTACCAGTCATATATATGACATCTTGACTACTATTAACCCCTCAGGTGCTATTATGGTAACCAAAGAATTTACCTTCAACTGACTCAATAATCTCCACCTTTACAATCCCATATGGTGACTTGTGGTGGGCTTTAATTGCCATTACAGAGACTCGTCTATTCCACGCTGTAGACACCGATTACTTTAGTTGCCAAGAGATGGTAACCAAGGCATACTGGGGAAAAAATCCTTGAATATGCAGTTTTGTTCCATTACTTACACAGATCCAGATGTAGCGGTGCTGAACTTGCAATTTTACTATGTCTTTTATGCACCACTTTTATTTTCCCTGATTATTTTAGAACGATGCTCAAGTATATTTTGTACTTGCTAATAATGTTCTTATACTGAGATTCTTAAGAACGTGTTGTAGTCCTAACGACAACCTCTGACCATGAGTGAGTGCTCCCGACACCCTCATCGGGTTACACTTCTCCGGGCCGTTCAGTTAGGATTGTCTCTAATTCATGGCTCTGTAACTTTGACTATGATTGGTCAGATTTTACAAGCGTTACCCTACAGTTTAAAAACTATGTAACCCTGCAGTATTGTATGCCCTTCCTTAAAAGAGTCATCTGATCTCTGTAAAAAGAAAAAATAAATCTCCTAATGTTCTAAAAAAAAATCATAACTCGCCTCCTCCGGTTTCCCCACAATGCAGTATCACTAGAGGACTAATAAACCTGCTGCCATGTATCTCTCCCATCCCCACCACTGATTGGCAGCTTTCTGTCTATGCACAGTGTACACAAAATGATGCCAATCAGTGGTGTGGGCAGGGTTATAGAAGGCTCAGCATTCAGAGAACTGGTAGATCTACAGCAGATAAAACGCCAATCATATAAAAACTGCAGCAAGCAGCCCAGTAAGTGACACATCCCTGGAATCAAGGTCTCTGCTCCTACATCATGATGCTCTCAGATGGGGTAGCAAAACCCTGGTCACAGATTCCCATTAAAATGAGTGTATTAAATACTAATTATCAATATCAAGCACAGGCCTCTGTTAGAATAGTGGATTTGCAGTCCCTTTGTTCAGTGAGTGCAGTGAGCTGGAGGCATTATTAATGGAGTATTCTGCTGGGAAACATTTATAGCAATTTAAAAGATCAATAAATGTTTGATATGTCGGGAGATTTGCTTTAAGCTTTTAAGAACCTGACCAGAAAGAGGAGTCGCTCATAGAGACTTGGGTGATCGTGTGCACTATGGTCCTTGGGTTTACAAAACCGCTCAGCCGACCATAGCATACTAGCCCGCTTCGCTCCATTCTTCCAGGCTCAGTAATACAGTGAACCCCGATTTTCTCTATTTGCTCCTACGAATTTACTATCAATGTAAATGTCGTGTTTATGCCAAATGTGCACAGCCAAACATCTAACATCTCGCTGCAGTATTACGGTCAATTAGACTTTTACAAATTGGATTTGAATAATGTTTATTCTTCATGTTGTTTATCTACGACTTCTCTCCACTTCTTTATTCCTCCTATCCAGCATGTACCTCCAATTATATATCATCCCAAGCAGCAGATCCCATGTTCTGTATGTCAGTGATGATGGTCAAAGAACCTAATAGGGTCTTCTGGTTGGAATGATATATGCTACAAGCCAGGCAGAATGAAAGGTAGGTGGTAGAGATAAGAGGGGCATTATTATGTTACTGGTCCAGGGTCACAACTTAAGTACTTTATGATGCTTTTTATGAATGATTACTTTCTGCTGATCATATTCTCATATGCTTGATGCTTTTCCTACTCATAGAACTTCATGAAGCTCCATCCTACTTGTGGGTCACCTTCCGCTCCCTCATAATAGACTCTGCTTCCCATCGTGGCAGTACTTATCCATTCATCCATTCCCCATTTCTCTGCTTGCAGTTTTCTCTTGCGATGGACATGTAAAGCATGCATGTGACATTTAGGACTGCCGTAGTACTTTATCATTTTCAGCTGACATTTCTACATTCAGCTCCAATTTAACAGTAGGCGAAATTGAGTTCCGTTCCAGTACTCAGCTTCCCATGATAAAAATTGTGCATCAAAATCAGAAAAGCAGCAAAAATGTCCCAATGTATATGTTAAAATGATGTCCTAAGAAATGATATCTAAATGTGAAAAAGATATCTCCCTTCTTCAGGTTCTGCCATGTCTACATAACACAGACTGGGTCAGCCCCTGTGACCTGCGTAAAAATCGCAAGATTTCTATGCATATATATTTTTTAATAAATATTTTGATCTAGAAAATAAAAACATTGCTAACCTTCTGAGACAAGTTATCCAGATGGTGCACAGTGAGGCGTGATCACCTTCGCTACATCTGTATCAGGCTAGGACCTGTAGCACTGTAAGGCAATGTTCACATGCAGCGTTTTTTTTGTCAGTTTTTTTTTTAATGCAAATAAGAATCCGAGTTTTACACTACCAGCAACATCTATGGACTTTTAGACACTTCATACACAATATTGTTTTTTTTTTTTCCTGACTGACTTTGAGAACTGCAGCGTTTTTTAAATTCTTTCAGCAGTTTTGCAATGTTTTTTAAGTTTTTTTTCACCCATAGAAAGCAATGGAAAAGTGCAAAAATGAAGCAAAAAAACACAGCAAACAGGTTTTTCTGCATTTTTGTAGCGTTTTTGGTGAATAAAACTAACTATATTGAATAGGTAGAAAAATCACACATGTAATCCATACTAAACAAAAAGACCCCTGCAAAAATGCAGCAACAACTTTTACAGAAAAAAATACTGCAAAACTGCTGCTTGTGAACGTAGCCTAACATTTACACAGGCAGAGGAACAGAAAAGAAGGGAGCTAATATAACTGGAAGTATCCAGATCTTTGTTGACATATCTGTTAGGCCGGTTTCAGACGTCCGTTTATTTCCAGTACCGGAAAAACCGGTACCAGAGATATCCCTGTCTGTGTGTGTAATACTTGCAGCACCTGTGTGGCAGCCGTGTGCTGTCTGTGTGCCGCATCAGTACCAAATGAACGGCCGCTGGGGTAGAAACGCTACAGTTGTCAACAGTCCCAACATCCCCCACCTTCTGTCATCATTCTGACTTTAATATAACTCTCATCATTCTCTTTTGCTCGCGCAGATCACCGGCAGAGCAGGGGAGAATGATAAGAGCAGTCTTCAACACCTGCCCCCGGGGAACAGCGCTTACTGTAGCGCTTCTTCCCTGATGCGTGTCACACGGATGACATCAAAGTGTGTTCTCCATGTTCACGTGTGCGGGACGTTTTGCCGCCCATGCTGATGGTAAAAAATGGACATGTCTACCTGTGGGGCACACAGACACACGGTCTGTGGAAACACACCGACATGTGCACTTACCCATTAATTTGAATAGGTCTACATGTGTCAGTGTCTTCGGTACGTGTTTGAAACTGTCACCACATGTACCCGAGACACTGATGTGTGAAATAGGCCTTAGTTAGAGTATATGGATAGCAAGTTAACCACCTCAATGGAAAATGGAATGATGGCTAATAGTGGAAATCACTCAGTGTCTGAGGACACTGAGATTCCATTTTTGAAATTAAGGTCAAAATGTTTTTAAAGTTTAAGGGTTGTCCAAGACTTTTCATGGATAAACCATCATTATGATGGGCTGACAACATATGATTGGTCTGTCTATTGAAGATCTGAGCTGTAGTGCCAGGTACAGTCACAGTGGTGGGTACACACCTCAGCCTCAAAAAACTAGAATGATTCCCCTTTGTTCCGATGAGTAATGAAGGTCCTCCAACAGCCCATTGTAGGGGTAGGTCACCTTCTAAAGGGACTCTGTCAGCACATAATGACTGTTCAAACCAAGTACTGACGTTTGGTCCATCATGGAACGGCCAAACATTTAGGTGCACTCCCCATCTGCTTGTATTCCCGATATCTCCACCTCCGTTTTCTTTGATTGACAGTTCTCTGTTCCCAGAGCCAGGGAAGGGCGAGATAGATGGAAAACAAACTGGTGGAAATGTGCACCTAATGTTTGGCCACACCAAGATGTGCCCAGCACCTAGTGGTTTGTATAGTCATTCTCTGCTGACAGAGTCACTTTGAGGGCTTGCTCACAACGGCTGAGTGCTATGTGATGTTTTATGGGCTAGTACTTGGCATAATGTTATACTATGGGGCATGAGAAAACAGTCACAGCATGCTGCCAGTGCCTCTAATAATCGGATCACGCTTACACATACAATTTTATGGGTGCGTGTGAAACATCGGACCACTCGGATGTCATCCCAGTGCAGTCTGATGTTTGCGCACAGAGACAATAGAGAAGATGGAGAAATGAAGTTCTCCATCTTCTGCTCACCTGTGCTGCGATTCTCTTATGCAAGGCAATCGCAGCTCAGTAAGATGGCACTTAGATAAATTTCTGACAGAGCCAAGTGTCAATAGCATAATCGGTTACATGAGAGAGTATACGGCAGTGTGAGCGAACCCTAAAAGTTCCTTTAAGATTGTTAATGATTGTTTCTAACTCAATATTGTGGCTGTAATAAAAGTTCTAGCAACAAATATTTCATGGAGGGTAAATAGTGAGGTCCAGGGTTAAGCTACAATTTCTTGGCTTTTTCTTGCATGCTATGTTGTCATTATTTCTGCATTTTTCTGTCTCCATGATATGCCTCTGTATTTGCAGCCACTGGTTAGGTAGTGCGCTCACAATTACTATGTTAATGGTGGAAGGACTGGCTGGAATGGAAACTGAAGTCCTCTTTTTATCCACAGGCCAGCTACAGTCATGCAGCTGCAGTACGAGCTTCCCCACGTTGCCCAAGCAATGACCTCAGCCCCGATCTGGAGGGAGCACCCTCTTTATGGGTGAGAGGTAGTTCAGTCTCCATGCCAGCTCAATCCTGGGCCTCTCAAGAGCAGAGACTGCCAGTTGTGCCAAATTATGTGTGGTGGTTTTGTGATGTGGACTCCTGCCCTGTGGGAAGTGAGCTGAGACCAGCAAACTCATTTCACTTAGGACATCAAGCTGGACTTGACCCCCGATCTCAGAAGAGAAAGGCGAGTGTTCCTCACCGTGTCTACCTCTCCATACTGTTTCTGTCTTTCTGCCTTCTGTACAAGCTTTGACTACATCGACTCGAACTCTGAATGTATTCATTCTGTTTTATGTTGCTACTTTCTCTCCACTTTTCCATTCTAGCTCATCCTGTTACTTTCTTTACTCTGGTGCTTACATAACCAGTCCTCATTTTCAAGGCAATCTCTACCGTCTTACGCTCTGTTAATAACTCTTTCCTTTTCTTCTTTTGCATCTTACATTCCATAACTTTTGTAACTTTTTACAAAGTATTCCTTTTTGTTCCGCGTATAGAAATAAATGTCAAAGCAATAACCGTCATCCATATAATATGCTTCCTAGTGATATTCATAGTCTGTCCATTCTTTGCAGCAATTCTTACTTTGGTCTGGACTATAAATAATGTTATGGAACAATATATCTCTCTGACAATGTAATAAGCCATGTTTATGTTCTGCTGAGTTACTATTTCTGTTGGCCGTGAACACTATAAATTCAGATGCTACTTGTTACATTATGCTATATATATTTGCATTAAATACAGCACAAAGACGGTTATATCCCATGGGTGTGATTTCCGTTAGCTCAATCATATTGCGATTATATAGAATATGCTTTCGTAATCAGGCCTGCCCCAGGAAAACGTGTATTTATTTTTCTGAGCTTTATGAATGCATACACTATATCATGGCACCAGTATGAATAGACAATCGCTCCATTAAAGCAACACAGGAAGACGGATCAGCTGGAGAACCTAAACTGGCCTAGTTCTTAGTAGATTCCCACTTTTCTCACTTTTTATTTCTTTCTATTTATATATTTTACCTGTTTTTCGCAACTATATCTATAAATTATGTATTCCTCTAAATATCTCTGTATCTGCATATCTCTAAATTATTCCTCTATAAATTATAAATAATTGTTTATCATCTCAGATATATCTATACTTTTTCCTCTCTCTCTCTATCAACATCCTCAAATGAACTCCTCAACCTTGAAAATGCAACACCAATTATGAAAATCACAAGAAGAGACATGTTAATAATATACAGTAATATAAAATGCAAAAATAGAAACAAAATTTTCAAAACAACGTGATTTGTTCAGCACTGAGTATGTGTGCCGCACACAATACGTCGCGCACTTACAGGCCTTGGCTGCGATCAATTACATTATTAAAGGTTGTCCGAGAAATGTTCTGCCATGCTGAATTGCAAATCATCAAGATTCGCTGCTGGCAGCTGCCTTTGCGGCTAATAGATAATAATAATAGACAAATCCAAAGACGCTATAGGCCATGGTAAAACATGTGGCCTGGTGTCATATTGTAACATGCCATTAGTGTGTCAGAACATTCCTCAGACAACCAATAATAACCTCAGAGATAGCAGCCAAGGAGCATAAGTATGGGTATTTCTGGTGCTCATACTTCACACTGAATAAATTGAGAGGTTTTGAAATGTTGTTTCTAATGTTTATTTGGAATTGTGGGTTATAGATACCCGTATATACTCGTGTATAAGCCGACCCGAGTATAAGCCGACCCCCCTAATTTTGCCCCCAAAAACTGGGAAAACTTATTGACACGAGTATAAGCCAAGGGTGGGAAATGCAACATGCTCCATATTAATATATATGCCCCATATAATGCTGCACAAAGGTTAATGGTAGCCCATAACATGCTCCATATTAATATATGCCCCATATAATAATGCTGCACAAAGGTTATTGGTGGCCCATAATATGCTCCATATTAATATATATGCCCCATATAATGCTGCACAAAGGTTATTGGTGGCCCATAACATGCTCCATATATGCCCTATGTAATAATGCTGCTGCTGTGATTTAAAAAAAAAAATGACATACTCACCTCTCCTTATGGCATCCTTATGGCATGGTTGGCTCACCCTCTCCCAGTGCTACTCACCCTCCGGCTCTGCTACATCTCAGTCCCGTCGTCTGTATCTCCCTTCCTGTCTTCTTCCTGTGCGGTCACATGGTACCGCTCATTAAAGTCATTAATATGCAGCCCCACCCCTATGAGAGTGGAGACACGTCCATATTCATGACTTTAATGAGCGGTACTATGTGACCGCACAGGAAGAAGACAGGTAGGGAGATACAAAAGCCGGGACTGAGATGTAGCAGAGCTGGATATGCAGACGCCAGGAGGGTGAGTATCATGTCTCCCGATCCCCCTCCCTCGATGGCTTTCAGGTATATGACTCGTATATAAGCCGAGAGGGTCTTTTTCAGCCCAAAAAAGGGGCTGAAAAACTCGGCTTATACATGAGTATATACGGTAATTTTGTGACAAAGAATTTATAATTGGTAGAGAAAGGTCCATCAAGTTAAACCTACAGTTGTGGCCAAAAGTATTGACACCCCTGCAATTTTGTCAGATAATACTCAGTTTCTTCCTGAAAATGATTGCAAACACAAATTCTTTGGTATTATTATCTTCATTTAATTTGTTTTAAATGAAAAAACACAAAAGAGAATGAAGCAAAAAGCAAAACATTGATCATTTCACACAAAACTCCAAAAATGGGCCAGACAAAAGTATTGGCACCCTCAGCCTAATACTTGGTTGCACAACCTTTAGCCAAAATAACTGCGACCAACCGCTTCCGGTAACCATCAACGAGTTTCTTACAATGCTCTGCTGGAATTTTAGACCATTCTTCTTTGGCAAACTGCTCCAGGTCCCTGATATTAGAAGGGTGCCTTCTCCAAACTGCCATTTTTAGATCTCTCCACAGGTGTTGTATGGGATTCAGGTCTGGACTCATTGCTGGCCACCTTAGAAGTCTCCAGTGCTTTCTCTCAAACCATTTTCTAGTGCTTTTTGAAGTGTGTTTTGGGTCATTGTCCTGCTGGAAGACCCATGATCTCTGAGGGAGACCCAGCTTTCTCACACTGGGCCCTACATTATGCTGCAAAATTTGTTGGTAGTCTTCAGACTTCATAATGCCATGCACACGGTCAAGCAGTCCAGTGCCAGAGGCAGCAAAGCAACCCCAAAACATCAGGGAACCTCCGCCATGTTTGAGTGTAGGGACCGTGTTTTTTTCTTTGAATGCCTCTTTTTTCTTCTGTAAACTCTATGTTAATGCCTTTGCCCAAAAAGCTCTACTTTTGTCTCATCTGACCAGAGAACATTCTTCCAAAACGTTATAGGCTTTTTCAGATAAGTTTTGGCAAACTCCAACCTGGCTTTTTTATGTCTCGGGGTAAGAAGTGGGGTCTTCCTGGGTCTCCTGCCATACAGTCCCTTTTCATTCAGACGCCGACGGATAGTACGGGTTGACACTGTTGTACCCTCGGACTGCAGGGCAGCTTGAACTTGTTTGGATGTTAGTCGAGGTTCTTTATCCAACATCCGCACAATCTTGCGTTGAAATCTCTTGTCAATTTTTATTTTCCGTCCACATCTAGGGAGGTTAGCCACAGTGCCATGGGCTTTAAACTTCTTAATGACACTGCGCACGGTAGACACATGAACATTCAGGTCTTTGGAGATGGACTTGTAGCCTTGAGATTGCTCATGCTTCCTCACAATTTGGTTTCTCAAGTCCTCAGACAGTTCTTTGGTCTTCTTTCTTTTCTCCATGCTCAATGTGGTACACACAAGGACACAGGACAGAGGTTGAGTCAACTTTAATCCATGTCAACTGGCTGCAAGTGTGATTTAGTTATTGCCAACACCTGTTAGGTGCCACAGGTAAGTTACAGGTGCTGTTAATTACACAAATTAGAGAAGCATCACATGATTTTTCGAACAGTGCCAATACTTTTGTCCACCCTCTTTTTTATGTTTGGTGTGGAATTATATCCAATTTGGCTTTAGGACAATTCTTTTTGTGTTTTTTCATTTAAGACAAATTAAATGAAGATAATAATACCAAAGAATTTGTGTTTGCAATCATTTTCAGGAAGAAACTGAGTATTATCTGACAAAATTGCAGGGGTGTCAATACTTTTGGCCACAACTGTATGTCTTTTTTCAGACTACAGTTGGTACAGAAAGTATTCAGACCCCTTTAAATTTTTCGCTCTTTGTTTCATTGCAGCCATTTGGTAAATTCAAAAAAGTTCATTTTTTTCTCACTAATATACACTCTGCACCCCATCTTGACAGAAAAAAATAAAAATGTAGAAATTTTTGCAAATTTATTAAAAAAGAAAAACTGAAATATCACTATCACAAGGTCAAAAGTATTCAGACCCTTTGCTCAGTATTGAGTAGAAGCACCCTTTGAGCTAGTACAGCCATAAGTCTTCTTGGGAATGATGCAATAAGTTTTTCACACCTGGATTTGGGGATCCTCTGCCATTATTCCTTGCAGATCTTTTCCAGTTCCGTCAGGATGGATGGTGAATGTTGGTGGACAGCCACTTTCAGGTCTCTCCAGAGATGCTCAATTGGGTTTAGGTCGGAGCTCTGGCTGGGCCAGTCAAGAATGGTCACAGTTGTTCTGAAGCCACTCCTTTGTTATTTTAGCTCTGTGCTTAGGGTCATTGTCTTGTTGGAAGGTGAACCTTTGGCCAAGTCTGAGGTCCAGAGCACTCTGGAAGAGATTTTCATCCAGGATATCTCTGTACTTGGCCACATTTATGTTTCCCTCAATTGCAACCAGTCCTGTCCCTGCAGCTGAAAAACACCCCCATAACATGAGGCTGCCACCACCATGTTTCACTGTTGGGATTGTATTGGGCAGGTGATGAGCAATGCCTGGTTTTCTCCCCACATACCGCTTATAATTATCACCAAAAAGTTCTGTCTTCGTGTCATCAGACCAAATAATCTTATTTCTCATAGTCTGGGAGTCCTTTGTTTGTTTTTTTTAGCAAACTCTATGCGGGCTTTCATATGTCTGGCACTGAGGAGAGGCTTCTGTCGAGCCACTCTGCCATAAAAGCCCGACTGGTGGAAGGCTGTAGTGATAGTTGACTTTGTTGACTTTGATAGCACTATGGAAGAGGTTTTCATCCAGGATATCTCTGTACTTGGCCGCATTTATGTTTCCTTCAATTGCAACCAGTCCTGTCCCTGCAGCTGAAAAACACCCCCATAACATGAGGCTGCCACCGCCATGTTTCACTGTTGAGATTGTATTGGGCAGGTGATGAGCAATGCCTGGTTTTCTCCCAACATACTGCTTAGAATTATCACCAAACAGTTCTATCTTTGTCTCATCAGACCAAATAATCTTATTTCTCATAGTCTGGGAGTCCTTTGTGTGTTTTTTTTTAGCAAACTCTATGTGGGCATTCATATGACTGCCACTGAGGAGAGGCTTCTGTCGGGCCACTCTGCCATAAAAGCCCCACTGTTGGAGGGCTGTAGTGATAGTTGCCTTTGTGAAACTTTCTCCCATCTCCCTACTGCACCTGTGGAACTCAGGCACAGTGATCTTGGGGTTCTTCTTTACCTCTCTCACCAAAGCTATTCTCCCACGATTGCTCAGTTTGGCTGGACGGCCAGGTCTCGGAAGACTTCTGGTGGTTCCAAACTTCTTCCATTTAATGATTATGGAGGCCACTGTACTCTTATGAACCTTGAGTACAGCAGAAATCCTTTTGTAGCATTGGCCAGATCGGGATCACAAGAAAATGGACAGCATGTGACTTAAATATGATTGTCTGAGCAAAGGGTCTCAATATGTATGACCATGTGATATTTCAGTTTTTCTTTTTTAATAAATTTGCAAAAATTTCTACATTTCTGTTCTTTTTCAGTCAAGATGGGGTGCAGAGTGTACATTAATGAGAAAAAAATGAACTTTTTTGAATTTACCAAATGACTGCAATGCTTTCTGTACCAACTGTATGTAACTGTGCAGCTCTATTAGTTCTATTTTTTCATAATTTTCATATCTATTTATCTACCTACCATATCTATCAACCCTTTACTTTCCATAAATCCAGTCCTTTTCCTTCTTGATGTTGACATTTCAGTGGTGAGGAATGTATTTCTAATTATTTGACTTCTCCATTGTTTATAAAAAGAAATGTGATATGGTTTCATTTACACCGATGCATCAGAACTGTATTTGTTTTTCATCAAAGTTTATCTATTAAAATTAATGAGCATTTTTTTGCTTTTTCAAAATCTGAACAAACCTTGTGTCAGGACTCTAATGTCAGGACCCTGTCAGCGTCGGAAAACTGCCACGCAGAGCAGGGTGACTTACCCACACTATGGGAGAGTGCGGGGTCCAATACTATAGTGATGGTTCAAGCAGACAGGACCTGCGGCACTGAAAATAGTAAGGAGTCCCAGGACCTACGATCATGTGACTGCAGGGGCGGGGCTTAGCGTCCTATAGCTGCAGATGATGTAATGTACCTACTGCAGGGAAACTGTAGTAGAGGAAAACGCAGGTCAGACAAGAGAGGGTTCGTACACGGAGAGGGCTCTGCGGTACCAGGGGGACGAGCAGAGAATAGTCAGGTCACAGGCAGAGGGTCATACACAGAGAGGTAGTGCAGTACAAGAGGGACAGGCAGAACTCGTAACAGGGTCAGAACCGGATCAAAACCAAACAAGCAACAAGTTATCAGGCACAAGGCACACGTACGCACGAGGTCAACTAACTCAGCCGAGGGCAGGAGTATAACTGACACCGGACCTAGGTCAAGTGAGCATTAAATAGCCGCCCTCTGCCAGAGTGAGGCAGAAACAATTAACCCCTGTCTGACCAGGACGGGCCAAAGACAAACCCCATCCTGGATCATGACAGTACCCTCCTTTCAATGGGGGGCCACTGGACCCCCTGGTGTCTCAGGATACTTGGTGTGAAAGGCCCGGACCAACCGATCCGCATGAACCGATCGAGCAGGAACCCACGACCAGTCTTCTGGACCATAGCCTTTCCAATGTACAAGATATTGAAGGGCACGACGGACCAACTTAGAGTCAACAATTCGTTCCACCTCGTACTCAGACTGCCCTTCTACCAAAACCGGTGGCGGGGAAGACGATGATCCCTCCCCACAGGTTTCAAAAGGGCCCTATGGAAAACATTGGGGATCCACAGAGATGGCGGGAGACGCAACCGAAAAACCACCGGGTTAACCGCTTCGGTAATTTCATAGGGACCAATACATTTAGGACCAAGCTTCGCAGAGGGGACCTTGAGCCTTATATTCTTGGTAGATAACCATACCTTATCCCCAACCTGGAACACCGGCCCCACGGACCGTTTTTTGTCTGCAAAAATCTTATGTTTATACTGGGCCTTCGTAATGTTACTCTGGACCTCCCGCCACACCTCCCCCAACCACTGGATAGTCTCCTCCGCCCCAGGACACGCAGAGTCCAAACAGGAAAACTCTCCAAAATGTGGATGAAACCCATAGTTGCAGAAAAAGGGAGATGTACCCATAGACTGGTTAATGCTGTTGTTAAACGCAAACTCAGCCAAAGGTAACGCAGTACACCAATCATCCTGTTGGGCTGAGGTCAAGCAAAGCAGAATTTGCTCCAGAGACTGATTGGTCCTCTCGGTCTGCCCATTAGTCTCTGGATGGTAAGCGGATGAAAAGGACAGACCAATACCCAACCTCTTACAAAATGCCCTCCAAAATCTGGAAACAAATTGTTTTCCCCTTTCAGACACCACATTCAAGGGTACCCCATGCAACCGCACCACATGCTCAACAAACAATCTGGACAACGTTTCCGCATTAGGTAGAGCCGCTAAGGGTACTAAATGTGCCTGCTTACTAAACCTGTCCACCACAACCCAAACGACGGTATGACCCTTGGAGGGGGAAGGTTGGTGATGAAATCCATGGACAAATGAGTCAATGGTCTCTCAGGAATTGGCAGTGGTACCAATTCCCCGGCCGGCCGGTTATGGGGGGGTTTCGCACGGGCACAAACATCACAAGCTGACACATATTCCACAACATCAGAGGCTAAAGAAGACCACCAGAATATTCTAGCGATGGCCTTCCGGGTAGCCGAGATCCCTGGATGTCCACCCAGAACTGAGTCGAGGACCTTGAGACGAAATTGAGCTGGTGCGAAAAGTTTATCCACCGGCTTAGCCGGAGGTGCAAGAGACTGGGCTTCCCGAGTCTCCTGTTTCCAACATATTAGAAATACCTGCCACCACCACCCCGGACTGAAGAATGGAGGATGGAGGTTCGGGGGGGGGGACACCGGATCTAGACTGCGTGACAAGGCATCAGCTCTGACATTTTTGGATCCTGGCCGAAAAGTGATAGAGAAGTGGAATCGGGAAAAAAATAGTGACCATCTAGCCTGTCTAGGAGTCAACCTTTTAGCTGACTCAATGTAAGCTAGGTTATTGTGGGCCGTAATTACGGTTATAGGATGGACAGCCCCCTCCAAAAAATGCCTCCATTCTTCAAAGGCCAACTTCACGGCCAGAAGTTCTCGATTCCCAACATCTTAGTTTCTCTCCGCAGAGGAGGATTTCCTCGAGAAAAAGGCGCAGGGTCTCAAATTAGTCAAAGTGGCGGGTCCCAGGGACAATACCGCCCCCACCCCCACCTCTGAGGCATCCACCTCAACAATAAATGGTTCAGACGGCTCCGGTTGAATAAGAACCGGAGCAGACATGAAACATTTTTTTAAAAACTGAAACGCCGCTATCGCTGCGGCTGACCAATTCTTGATATCTGAATTACACCAGTGCACATACTAATAAGTCTGATCACATGGATGAATTGGAGTTTCAGCAGCAGAAATTTCAGGAACAAATTTGCCCAGGTGTACTCAACCTCATAGTAGCACACGTAGGTGTAGATGTATAGTCAGTTCCCTCAATGAGTATTTGGTGAGTTTTTGATTTTGAAGATTTTCTGCCCCATTTCTGCACCCATTGAGTAAATTAGGTCACTTGCGCTTTTTATGTTGCGTTATTTTGCTTGCATTTTTATCACATTTTTGACACTGCGGTTTTTGTCTGCATGTTTTAAATGAAGCTGCTTAGTTTTTGACACTCCCTGGCATTTGGCATGCGTTTTTTTTGCAAATTCTCAACATTTTATGCAATTTTATGGGGAAAATCCACACGAAAAAACTCAGCGTAACTGCAAGAGAAATTGAAGACGCACCGGAGATCAGTTAATGCTTGGTAAAAAAGCTCAGCGGGCGGGATTTTTTTTATATATCCCATCCACTTTGCTGGAGCTGTAAGACGCAGCATTTCTTTTGCGCAATCAAAATACCCATCTTCAAAACTGCACCAAAACTCTTCATTGGATCGTAACCTAAAATTGTCTTTAATTTACAAAGGGGATTTTTAGAAATGAGAAAACATCACTGCTTTCTAGCAGAAGGGCTGCGCCACCCTCTCTACGCCGCTTTCAGCTTGCTTCACCAAAATGGTTGGCGCTGAGGAGGAGCTGGTGGTGGGTCAGGGGCGGCTCTACAAATTCATTAACAGTTTAATATAAAAAAATAGAGCTAAAGTAAGTGGAATAATAGTCATTATTTTATCATAACCATAATGGATTGCTGTTAAATCGGTTTGCAAGAACTGGAGAAAATGCCTTTTTTTCCCGTAATCAGCCCCACTCTTGTCCACGGTTTGTGGCTATTATTGCAGTTTTGCACAATTTACTTAAATATGGATGAACTGCGATTCCAGAGATGGCAAGAGCGCGCAGGGACAGGAGTTGCACTGATAAAAATGGCCATTATTTATAGCTTTGAATCGTAGCTGTCATTTTAATTTTTAATTCCTAAATGTCAATTAATGAATTTGGCGCATCTGATCAGTGGTGTTCGCCTTTGTGCGGGTTGAGGAGTAACTTTTCTTATATAAGAAACAACGCCATTTTCTCGCTTTTGACTGGCGGGCATAGCCACCGCCCATCCTGTCCTGACGACTCCGCGGCCTAGATAATTTTTGTGGAACTGATTGAAACTGATGGGAAAACGCAAAGATTTTGCAACTCTTCAAAATGTTTTATTCCAGTTTTCTGGGGTAAACACTTTGATGTAGCGGCCTCAACGTTTGAAAAGCTATCCTGCCCCCCCTTAGTTGATTTACGCCCCGTGTACACGCATGGGTGGGACCTGACAATCAGCTGGAATGGGACAGAAAGAAGCCGGCCGGGGACATCACCTGACTTGTCACACCTCTCTTTATAGTCCCCGAGTGAAGTTTACTCTGAAGCAACACAACATTTCAGATTACAACATGCCTGACTGATCGATTGACAGGTTCCCCATAAAGGAGGCCATTTTCAATGTTCCAACAATCATAGTCCTGTATTGACCATCTAGACTGACTATGGGCCTCGGCCAGTCCGGACATTGCAGTCCAGACTTGGAGCATGAATGTTGTATGTATAAAACCAGTGCGCACTAGCTCGGTATGAAGAGGATGAATCAGAAGTGAATAACTTAGAGCCAATAGCTCACAGCACATGCAGACACTATGATTGACAGTTCTTTTATATCAAGATTCCTGATACATTTACATGAAACTGCACAGAACTGCAATATGTTTTTAATCAAATCATCATAAATTCACAGTGAAATATATACATTGAATTATTGAATATATAGAATCTATATAAATGAAAAAAAAAAGGTAGCACATTATATTCTACACTTTTCATGGATAGCCAAGGTTCATACATTAAAGGGATATTCACTCCAAAGATTTTTTTGCAGATTTCACCACAACCAACCATCAGTTGTGTTAGTCAGAATGAGATTATTTCAGCAGCAAGCAAATGGATTTTTTTTTTTTTTGCATGGGCTCCTTTATTGAAATACAAACTTCTTACAGAAGGCTTAGAGCGCCCTCTTGTGGCTGTCCATATAAATTGCAGTTTTTCTGCAGTACTGATCAGGAATTTCACTCATCCTCCTAAATGGGATGTCCCCATACTTAAAACGTTAAAGCTTGTTTGTTCTGAATAGTCTTTACTTTTAGATGTTTGGAGTAAATGACTGATACAGTTTGTCAAAAATGAATGGATTGCAACATAAATGGATAGCATTACTTTATAACTGCCTTGAAACACCTAAAACCGCGCTGATTTAACACGGTGGCACTGGTGCCCCTTTATCTGTGGGTCTGCAGTAGTGTCCAGCCAGGTAATGCTTTCTGCTGATGTGTTTCCAGGTTTGCCGAGAGTATCAACGTGGCAACTGTAACAGAGGAGAAAATGAATGCAGGTTCGCTCACCCATCCGAGAGCGCAATGATCGACGCCAACGATAACACCGTCACTGTGTGCATGGATTATATTAAAGGAAGATGTTCACGGGAAAAGTGCAAATACTTCCACCCCCCTGCACATTTGCAAGCCAAGATAAAGGCTGCACAATACCAGGTCAACCAGGCTGCAGCTGCTCAGGCAGCAGCAACCGCAGCAGCCATGGTAAGTTTACGCTGTCCCACTGCGCCCAGCATATCAATCCTGTAGAATTGTAATCACGTAATGGTGCGGCACGAAGGGAAAAGTGCAGACATCGCAGCACTGAATTAATGAGGTGTAGCAGAGCACAAAGTGTTATTTCATAAGTAAATGACTTAATTTAAGAACTACTCCCATCAAAGTTTTTATGCCTTAATATGCTGCAGTCTTCATACAGGGTGGGCCATTTATATGGATACACCTTGGTGAGCAATTTATAAAGTTGGATCCAAAATGGCCGACTTCAAAATGGCCGCCATGGTCTCCACCCATCTTGAAAAGTTTTCCCCCTCCCATATACTAATGTGCCACAAAGAGGAAGTTGATATCACCAACCATTCCCATTTTATTTAGGTGTAGCCATATAAATGGCTTACCCAGTATTATACAGCACTGTGTGTGCGATGGCTCATGTGGCCCTTCTAGCCAGTTTATTCCTATTTTCCATTATGTCTATGACATCAAGTACTTAAAAACAGACTAGCTGGATCCTTAGAATCCTTCTAAGCTCTGTGTAGACACAGGAAGTCTCTTTTTTCCAGCATGAATCATCATTACAACTACAATACTGCATCACACTGCAAAGTCCTTTGCAGCCCAGCTTCACCTCCTCTTCAACTCCCGACCAAGCTGCATCGCTCCTCCCCACTGCCAAGGACTTTGCATTGAGTAGAATTGTAGTTCTGATGATATCTCATGCAGGGAAATTTTTTTAATCTAATGGAGAAGAAAAGAATTAGCTTGGTAGAAGGGCAATTGAGCAATTGTAAGTGCACAGTGCCTTGTAATAGGATGATTGCAATATATTGAGAGGATAAATACTTTATTTGGAGTTCTTTAAAAAATGTTCAAGCAGTGCATCTATGGTGCAGATTCAGCTCTGCTACATCTGTAATGTACATTTGATGGATTTAGTATACGTAGTTTTGCGCCATAGGGTGGCCAGTACTGTATTGCAGACTTTTTCTTGTATCATTGTATACGTCATTGCCAGAAGTAAGGTTATTTAGTATATAAATATGTGCAGCATTGCAGTAATATTGAGAGTGCCTACAGCTGTGTGTTGGGTGGATATTGTTTTATCTCGGCCCTTCTGCAATACACTATACTCTGTAAGTAACATTTTCAGCAGCAGAAGCCATAACACAAGGCAGGGAGGAGAGCTTGCTTTGACAGCTTTATTATGATAACCTATTGGGCAATATAACCCTGCAGGAGGAGACGTGTGCCTATGCTGGATATACTAATGGATTATGGCCCCATCTTTCTTGCCTTCCATAACACTAGCACACAGGTCATCACAATGTAGATAGATGTTAGACTCTGGAAATGAAGTCTACAAAATTCACAACAGCCATTATCAACCTGTCAGTGTCCTTATATGACTTCCATTAATACATTATACAGAGCACAGGGTTTTTTTTATTTCCTACTTGAAGCTCATCCAAGTCTAAGATATTAATCTCCTGGTCAGGTCATTATCTGCTCCTCTGTGTGGATGGTTGAGCATGGGACTCACCAGACCTCCATAACACTTCAGTCTCTGTTGAAAACTCCAGGTAAAAAGGTTGCTTTGAAGACGACACCTGCACCATACACACAGGCCTAACTTACTACAGTGGAACACTGGGCAAAAACTGAAGGTCGTACCTGCTCCTCCTCCCAAGGTCTCACCTAGGGTGCTGCTCTGTGGATCTAACCAGGGTCCCTCTCCTTCTTTGACTTCCATTCTGGGTGTCTACAAGAGGAGGAGATCCAGGGCATTCAGACCAAGGCTGTTATTTGGTTCGGTGTCGGACTGGGGTGCCAAGGGCCCACCAGTCACCAACTCCAGAGCCCCACTTTTCAGCTACATGAAATGTGACATTATCCTCAATCACAGATTTCTATAACCATGAACTGGTAGATTGTGACATGAATAAGACGCCGCCTCTGTCTGTACATAGCAAATCAAGTATATAGTGCCAAGTACTGCTCATATAAGAGGGTGGCAGCCCGCTGTTGCACAGGGGCCCACCGGAGGATTCTCCTTTTCTCCTGTGGCCCAGTCCAAGCCTAATATGTTTCCTGTACAATAGCACAAAGAATTTCTACAGTTCAGTATTACAGACCGTACGCACTCAGTTACATCATATTATCCCCTTACATCTTTAGATGTTATCACCTATCCTTGGGTCTGATCATTAGGACCCCCACAGTTTCCAACAACTTGGCCCTGCAGAGTGTCATGAAATGGAGTAATGGCCAGACATACCGTATGCACCACTGCTCCATTTATTCTCTATGGCACTGCCAACAAAACCTTAACACTGTACTTGGTTATCTCCAGCAATCTGATAGAGAATGAAGAGCAGTGGTGCATTCATCTGGGCACCGCTCCATTCAGATGGAAGATTTCAGAGCCACATTCTTGGGATCAGTGGGAATTCTGGTGGTCAGACCTCCCTGCCCCGATCAGCCAGTTATCACCTATCCTATATAATAACCTCTATTATGGCGTAAGGGCAGGTGCAGATGAACGTATATTCTCTCATCCGAGGGAATTGGCCTCATTACGAAAATGAAACTCTGATCAACTGTGGTCAGAGGGTCAACATAGTGTGATCCGATTCTCTTGGATAAGGCGCAGATGGAGAACAAAATGTCTTCCTATTGTGTCAGTGAATAGAAAATGGACAGCACCCAGATGTCTTTTGAGTGCAGTCGGATGATTTCCAAGCACTCATTGACTTGCATGGCCAAGTGCTATCCGAACAGATAAAACTCGGGCATGCAGCGATTTTTTTTCATCGGACCGGTTTGGTCCCATAGACTAACATTGATCGGAGTGCAATCTGTTGTTTTCTGAATCGCACTTGGAATGCAAATACACCTGCCCTGAATATCCAACATTAGAACGTGCCACAGATTCAGTATAAATACACAAGAGAAAAATAAATGATTGGCATGTGAAGATACCAATATCATGCATCTGTACAACATGGAGCCATATTGCAGCCATGCTCATTAGCACTTACCTAGACCCGACAACTGGTGTATTACAAATCTGCTGGACATTTATATGCCTAGCCGATCCAGAGGACCCTGGACATTTCCACAGTGCTGGAACTCAACTAAAGGGGTATTCCAGAGTGCAAAAGTGATGGCGCATTGCTTGGATTCCTTTATGACCAGTGGCAGGTACAATCTCTTGGCCAGTCTGTATCCAGGCTGGGTGGCCAGGAGCGCCGCTGAAGAGTCTTCATATTCAGGGTCATGGGGGTAATGGGGTCTGACCTCGACCAGTCATAAAGTGACTGCACATTGTAGGGTTACACAGTACCATCATCTTATAGGATAAGTATACACATTACAAGACAGATGGATGGGGATGGAGGAAAGTTGCGGTGAACGACATGGAAATTTCTGTTTTTGTGCAGTGTTTCCTCCATTCACGAGACAGACAATAACAGCGCTGAGGGCAGAAATAAAGTGCACGCTTCTCCATAAGCCGAAATGCTAAGAGGCATTGGAATGGCTCAACAATATACAGGGTGGGCCATTTATGTGGATACACCTAAATAAAATGGGAATGGCTGGTGATATCAACTTCCTGCTTGTGGCACATTAGTATATGGGAGGGGGGAAACGTTTCAAGATGGGTGGTGACTATGGCGGCCATTTTGAAGTCGGCCATTTTGGATCCAACTTTAGAAATGGCCCACCCAGTTGTATCCATATAAATGGCCCACCCTGTATTTAGCTGTATATAACTGTATATATACCCATTCAAGTAATGCATGGAACACGAGCAATACCAAACGCATGCACATGTTTACTCCATACATCAGAACCTTACACTCATTTGCCGGGTTCACTCCATGAAGAGTTTGGGAACAATTGTAGGCTTTTTTTGGCGTTTCTCTTCCTGCTCCGCCGCCTTAATAATGTGTAGTGATTCTCAGGTGTATGACAATAACAGTCCAGCCTTTATTGTGCATGCTTAGTCTTGTTACCTGTTATTATACGGCATTCGGATGATTTGTTTTTTTATTTGTTTTTTTTTCTCACCTACCAAAATATGCACTGCTGCCCCCATGATGCACCTCTGCTTGCTGTTTATGTTAATGCGCTTGAACCCCATTGGCCCATTGCCATCATGTGCTCGCTGCCTGCTAATTAAGACTCAGTCGGCTGTCAAATCACAGAAGCGAAACCTCGAGGCAACCTTTGACCTGGTACTATGACCTTTCACCTTTTAGCTTGGCATGTAGCTTTTACTGTAGAAGCAAGTTACAAACATAGAATACGTGATCTAGTTTTGTAGCATATTTTCTGTGGTGTGGTCAGGAAATGAGATGTGAGACTGAGTGTGGTAACATATCAATATACATGTATGCCGATGGAGCAGAGTGTATTCTCTATGGGGTTACATAGGACTGCAGGAATCAGGCATGATCTTAGCTGGAAGAGTTTTCTCCCCACTCAGCTCTGCTACATCAGTATATATATTAATCGGAACATACAGATGTAGCGAACGTTAACGTGACAATTAACATGTTGCCTCAAAATACTCTGATATAGCAACAGCAGAGGCCATTAAACATGTCTCACTGACGGGAACCTGTCAGGATGGTTCTACTGAGCGATCTAGTGGGGTGGCTGTATAGGTCGCCATACAGCAATAACATGATGCCATTTTTATAATAATCCGGTGTGCCGTCACTGAGAAATCAAGCTCGGAAGACAAGTTAGCCTAGACGTGCATCGGGGGTGGGGGGTGTCAGTGTACTCCAAGTGTATGAACACCCCCCCAATGCACTTCCAAGCTAATTGGCATGCATATTCAAAGCTTGGTTTCTCATCGCTGGCATATCGGATTACTATAAAACAGGCATTGTTATATTGTTCTACAAGCTATACAGCCATACTGCTAGTTTGATTAATAAAATAGCCCTGTTTTTTTAATGGCTTGTGCAGATGTATTTTCAGTCCGAGTGGGATCCAATAAGACATCATATCGCACTGGGGCCGACAAGATGTCCGATTTTTTTCCTTGGCCTCAGACAGTCCCAAGTTGGATCAGGTTGGATCACACTCGGTCAATGTAAGTCAATGAGTTAGAGGAACAATTGGACTGCGCTCGGATGACATCTGAGTGCAGTCTGATTTTTACAGACTATAACCGGAAGGAGAAGATTGAGATGTTTATTTTTCCATCTCCTAATCAGGAGAGAATATTGGCTCACGCTCACCTCACACTCACACTGTGATTGGCATAGTTGACCCGATTCTCTCAGATGAGAGAAAATACGGTGGTGTGAGCCCGGCCTAAGGGTTCTCTGCATCATGATATCACGTTAAGTGTTCATTGAACGTTTTCCAGTCTGTATGCATCCTATGTACCTGAGTTACCACATTCAGTTCTTCCTCCGCAGACACAGTATGTCCGTAGTGTAGACCACAGTCAGACTGTACATAAATGTCTGTACTATATTTGTGTGGTTGGCATGGCTCTTTTGCTACTCTTATGTATGTATAGTTTTAACATTTGTAAGTCAATGTTAACATACCTGCATGTATCGGTACAGTCTGCATGACTACGTGTAGATGGGTTTTGGGAGGTGTGGGTTTATCTGTACATGATCCTACCTTCTTCAGTCATTCTGTAGAGTAACTGTTGCTTTAATTGTTGACCTTCATGGAGCTAGCAGTGCAGAAAATTCACCCTTGTTTCGAATATTTTGTTAAGTGATAGCCCTATATTGTTCTACTTGCCACATAGCTCCGCAGTCATTTTTTTTGTAAGATACTCTTATACATTTTCCCTTCCCCTGCAAGGTGCAGATATTATTCACCTATGCAATCTGCTACCTGTATGTATGAGAGGCGCAATGAACCCTATGGCAGGGGTCCGCCGCTCCCCCGGGGTGGGTCTATACCATTAGTACTGTAGACTAGTGCTGCTTTATCTGCTTATGGCTCATTTCCCTCAGACCTGGAGAAGTCTGCAGTGAAGTCACTTGTCCTCATCTGCAGCCCTCTTCAGCACTGAGAGTTTTTATTATGTCACTCTGGTGTTTTTATATTTTTTTACTCATTTGTTTTCCTAATTTCTTTTCTGGTTTCTTCACACTCCTTCCGAATGAAGGGAATTCCTCAAACTGTACTTCCCCCATTACCAAAGAGGCCTGCACTTGAAAAAACCAATGGTGCCACCGGAATGTTTAATACGGGTTTTTTCCAGTACCAACAGGCTCTTGCCCACATGCAGCTCCAGCAACAGGCCGCCTTTTTCCCACCAGGTAAGCCGAGCGTGGAAGCTTGCTAGATGCCTACGAGGAGATGTTGGCTGCAAGCGATGCACTGCTGACTTGTATGTCATACGAAAGATCTGATGTTTGGAAAATAAAAAGTTCCACGTGTAATATTTGATATGCGGTATGATTTACTGAATGTTCTCTAACATTGTGTATTTTGGAAAATGAGTGAGTTTGGGATCAGTGATGGGGTATGATTTAAAGGGTTGTCCGAGCTATGTGACAGCGGACGGCCGATTCCTGACTCTCCAGTGTTCCCGATGCGAGCCGGTGCTCAAATGATCACACGTATGCGATTTACTAGATGAGATTAGCAGGCACGTGACTGCCGATATGCAAATCGCATACATGCGGTCACTAGACCCACTCGCACCAGCAATACGTGGGAATCATGGTAGCAGATGTTTGTCCTATGTCTGGACAACCACTTTAACTGTGACCTGTATGAAAAGACATATAAGCATTGGCACATATCACTGCATGGTGTGAGATGTCTACAGGTGTAGTAATGAGAGACACACATTTCAGCTAGAGTATGTTCAGGTGAGCCAGATACATTGCATATAATGTATACAGATTATCTCTAGTCTGAAAGCGTTACAGTAACAGCAAAGCAAAAGAGATTTTCACCGTTTTATCTTCAGCGCAGATTTCGGGAATCTGTCAGCATATTTTCACTAGGTAGGGACTGAGACACTGATTTCAGTGATGTGTCACTTATTAGGCTGTGTGCTACTGTTTCCATACTATCAGTGTTTTATCAGCAGGAGATTATCACTGCTGGACTAGCTGCCATCGTGCCTCCTGGTCCAACCACGATCCCAGCACTGATTAGCAGACTACTGTCAATATGCAATGTATATAGTAAGCTGCTCTCAGTGGTGTGGGCAGGGTTGGCTATCTTAGTACTGCTACAGCTGTATCACAGCTGCTGCATTCAGTAGACTGCAATCAGGGTCTCTTTCCCTACTATTGTATGCAGCTCTCAGATGAGGTAGCAGAACCCTGGTGACAGATTCCCTTTAACTTATGTTGTGGATTTTCACTGCAGATGTTAGACTTTGTGATGCGCAGGCTCAAATTTGTGACAAATCCACCGCAACATTTGCAGCAAGCCTGCATGTGGCTTTTTCTCGCTCGATTTACGTCCCTTATGGAATTACCCTAGCTGATGAAAATACAAGGAAAATGCTATTGCTATTGTGTAGTACCTTTATTACACAGTTAGTAGAACCTCTCTTCCCTACCCCCCTAGCCCAGGGTATTCAGCATGACACTGGCTTCCGTTTCTGGCCTCCATCTTTGATGATCTGCTCCTGCTTGCTTAGAAACATTTAAAGGTGACCTGTCCCCACTCCTGACATTTCTTGCTTTCTAATTAATTCTTTTCAATCACCTTTTCTTAGAATTGTGCATTCCTGCATAAAGTAACAACTGGGCAAACCCCTATGTCCTGACTATCAGCAGTAACCAACTAGTATCACCCAGTTGTCAATTTATTTATACATTTCTAAGAGGAATAACAAAGGAACTCAAAAAGATCCACCAGCATTGATTTGTTTTGAGGAATGCAGGTATTTACTAGGACTGACATGTCAGGGGAGCAGACAGAGTCCTTTTATGATAGAAAACCACATCATGTTTTAGAATCCAAATACAAGCAGCATAAAATTTCCTGCATATAAATGGTTTCAAATGTTTCTGTTTAAAAAGGTTTGGAGATGTACAAATAGGATGTACTCAGCGTTCCTAGTAGATATGTCTGTACTGTCTAATGGGAAATTGGGTCCTTAAAGGATATGGACACCGTTTATTGTGATGGCCTTCTGCATCCTCTATGCTTCACTGTACATTGCAGACTGCGCAATGAGTTAAGTGGTTGTCCAGCTTTGGGGTACAAGTCTGCAGTTACTCTATGTGACTGCTGACTTGAGAATCGTCACAGCACACAGTGCACACTGTCAGGTTTCTCCGGTGCTGGGAGCAGCGGTATGTGACCGGAAGTATGCGGTTCGCATACATGCGGTCACATGCCAACTAGACGTGTGTGGCATTGGTCAATGCAAGTGAATTTAGTGAGGTCTGACACAGTTTAGTCGGAATGTGACCGGAAATATGCAAATCACATACTTGCAGTCACATGACAGCCTGCTCTTGGCACTTGAAATATCAATGGCACTATATCAGGATTTATAAGGGTGTGTGCAGACGCTGTGGAATCCGCAGTTTGTGCACATACCCTAAGTCTGCAGGTTTGTACCCCAAGGCCAGACAACCCCTTTAATTGTGATTACGTTAGTGTTAGTTTTGACAGCAGATGTTACAGCTCCAGTCTAGCATTTGCAAAACGCATTATTGCTGATTTATGGCCACGTAAAATTTCAGCTGAACATGATGTTTAGGGCCCTTGGTCAAGGTCTTCATGTAAAGCGCTGCATTTTGCAACTTTCACCCTTGTACAGATTGCATATAGAATTAATCTACGCAAATAGGTCAGTTACTTGTAAATACATTGCATCACTTATTTTGAACCAAAAATGAGTTTGAATCCGTCTTACCTCCCGGAGCAGTAGTCACAGTGTTGCCGCCTCCAGTGCTGAAATCTTCCAGCATTCCTTCTCTGGTGAATTGACTTCTAAGCATGTACAGCAGCCTTTGCATCAAGTGCTGTTCAGTTATCTAATATAGCAAGACAAATTGTCTCACTGTCCTTTACACTGTTAGAGATGCATCTGATGGTTGGCGTTCTGGTCTTTTAGGCTGTGTGCACACGCTGCGGATTAGGTGCGGATTCATCCGCGCGGATTTTGTAAAATCCACAGGTGAAACCGCAGGTCAAAAGACCTGCGGTTTTACCTGCGGATTGCTCTGCGGTTTTGCCCTGCGGTTTTTCATCTCCTCAATGGAGGAGATGGCAAACCGCAGGAGAATCCGCAGAAAGAATTGACATGTCAATTCTTTCTGCAGATTGAAAACCGCAGATAATCCGCGCGGAAAATTCTGCACCGTCTGCACTGCGGTTTTTGATTCCCATAGGGAATCATGGTACTGTACACCGCAGCAGAAACTGCTGCGGGTCCGCAGCGGCCAAAACCGCTGCGGAACCGCAGCAAAATCCGCAGCGTGTGCACACAGCCTCAGGCTGTGTGCCCACGTTGCATTTTTTAAGCGTTTTTGCAACTTTTTTCCGCAGCGGAAACGCTTAAAAAATGCTAACAAAGCGCATCCCCATGCAATCCTATGGGATTCTGAAGTTGCTGTGTCAGGCTGTGTTCACACACAGTGTTTTTTTAGCGGTATTTTTAGCGTTTTTTCCAATAAAACCTTTAAAAATAAGCTTCCCAGTCATTTCTATGCATTTTGCACTTTTGTGCATATTGATGCGTTTTTTACCGCGAAAAAAAACGCATTGCGGTAAAAACCGCTGCATGCTCATTAATTTTGCAGATTTTTCCGTGTTTCTGGCTAGTTCTATGCGTTTTGAAAACGCGCGGAAAAAAATGCATAAAAACCGCGCGGTTTCTTTGAAGGGAGTCAGGTTTTTAAGTAGAAATTTTCTGCTACGTGTGCACTCAGCCTCAATGCTGCGGATTTTACCGCTGCGGAATTGCATGGCGGCAAAATCCGCAGCATGTTTATTATTTCTGCGGAATCGTGGCAATTCTGCAGCCATAGGACTGCATTGAAATGCTCACTTTACGCATGTGGCTATGCCCGCCATGTGTAAAGCGAGCGCTTCATGTGCGGATGGTACCCAGGGTCTGGAGGAGAGGAGACTGTCCTCCAGGCCCTGGGTTCCATATTCCTGTTATAAATAGAATTAAAATAAAAAATCGTGATATACTCACCTTCTGATGGGCCCCGGAGCCCTCCCGCCTCTCAGCCACGCTGCCAGCATCTTCTGTTCCCAGGGATGCATTGCGCGAATCACCTGAGGTGACGTAGCAGTCACGTGACCGTGACGTCACAAAGGTCCTTCGCGCAAAGCATCCCTGGGAACGGAACGTACTGGGAGCGCCGCGGAGGAGATCTGGGGCCGTCGGAAGGTGAAAATAACCATATATTTTTTTTTTTATTATTATTATTTTTAAAATCCTATCTTTTACTAATGATGCTGCATAGGCAGCATCAATAGTAAAAAGGTGATCACACTTGTCAAGCACTATGCTTGTGTGTGACCAACCTGTCAATCACCTTTCCAAGGGATGCTTCAAATCGCTTGGAAAGCGCATGCATTCTGCAAGCTAAAAACGCTTGTGTTTTGCGGGAAAACGCATGCGAATTCCGCATGTGTTTTACCCGCGGCAGGGAGTTGTGGAAATGCTGAGGACAATTCTGCAGCATTTCTGCAACGTGCGCACTTAGCCTTAGAGTGTCAGCCAGGCAGCATTGTGAATACTGCTCTGTAACTCTCGGTTGGTATAACAAATAAGCAATGCAATGTATTTAAAAGTTATTCCAATATTATGAAATGATACCACTACACCAGCATATGCCATCTCTTTCTGATCAGTCTATCCACTTCAATGTCCACTGAGGTTGAGAAATCCCATTGAGGCTTCTGTATTAAAAGTGTTTTCCTGGAAAAAGAAACATTTCCAAGGAGTCTTGGATCTGTAAAAAATAACAGTTACCCGCACTAGCTTGGATCAAGTGCAATAGGAATAGGAGCTGTCACTGTTTCACCAGCAGCAGAACCGCTGCGGCCTGTAGCACGATGCTCAAGTTGACTGCTGCAGCCAATCACAGGCTGCTGCCATATTGCTGCTAGTGGAACAGTGATATTTCCTCTTTCTGTGTCAGCGCAGACCATCGAGCAGCCTGTGCTGGATCGAAGTGTGTATCGGTAGGTTAATATCGCTTAGCTTGTCATTTTTTACAGCTCCAATCCACATGGGAACTTTTGTTCGACCAAGACATTTAGGGTATGTGCACACTTTGCGGTTTCTGCTGCGTTTCCGCAGCGTTTTTGGCTCTGCAGTTGTACAGTACCTTTATTTCCTATGGAAATAAAAAAAAGCTGTGCACATGCTGCGTTTTTTTCCGTGCGGTTTTGCTGCAGTTTTCAAAACGCAGCATGTCAATTGTTTGGTGCAGAAACGCTGCAGTTTTACACCTCATCCATTATGAGGTGTAAAACCGCAGGGCAAAACCGCAGAAAAACCGCAGATAAACCGCAGAAAAACCGCAGCACTTTGTCCTGCGGATTTCCTGCGGTTTTCTCTACAAAATCCGCAGAGACAAAAAACTATGTGTGCACATACCCTTAAAGGGAACCTGTCAGCAGTTTTGGCCAATATAAGATACGGCCACCACCTTTCAGGGCTTATCTACAGCATTCTATAATGCTGCAGATAAGCCCCCCCGATCCGACCTGAAAGATAAGAAAAATAAGTTTTATTATATTCACCCGGCAGGCAGTCCGGTCCGATGGGTGTCCCAGGATTAGATTTCTAGCAGGACCCCTGGTAATGTTCATGTGAACCTGTATGATTTATGATAGTTATTAAAGGGAATCTGTCAGTAAGATCAGCCATCAATATAAACACATAGGTCATAGGACATTGAATAAATGATATCTTGATATCTGTGATCCAGTGTCTTATTCCTGAGAAATTCACCTTTTTTTTTTTACATGTAAATGAGCTATTAGGATCTGTGGGCCGGGCACTAATTTACATGATAATCTGCCTCCAGAGATTATTTTAAATGAAAGGAAGCATTACCAGTATTAGACATGCAGATCCAGAGAGCAGACTGTCAGTCAATACATGTCTCACACTGGTAACACCCCTTTTCATGTAAAATAATCTCAGGAGGCAGATTTCTCTAGAATAAAACATTGGATCGCAGATATCAAGGTGTCATTCTATTCCGCTTCCTATGAATTACGTGTCCATATAGACGGCTTAGGAAGATTGATCTTACTGACAGATTCCCTTTAACAATTTAGTACAATAAAATTAATCGTGCTATGAAAGGAAACTAGGTCACTGATCATGCATGTCGGTCATTATGATCAGCAGCCACTGGCATGACCGAGATTACTTGTCTTTTCCTGGTCTACCTATAAACACAAAAATAAGTTCCCTGCTGTTGAATAGTGCAACCTGTGCAGTGTGTAAATGTCCGGATTATTAAGTACATATTGTCTTAGCGATTGTGACACTAACAACCATGGTGATCAGTAATACAGTTCTCCCTTTTGTACCTCTGCTCCACAAATATCCTAATCAGCCACTTTGCTCCTCTGTGATTTTAGTATGCTCACTGTTTATGCCACTGTTGCCATAATAACACATTTCTTTCTTGTACAAATAATTTTTCCTAATAATAACATGTGTGATGGGTTGTTTTTTTTTTGTTTTTTTTTTTAATTCTTTCCCCTTTCAATCCACCTTCCTGTTGCAATGCATGATGGGCAGGCTCAATTTTGTGCATGACACCCGCTGCAAGTGTTGGTAGGTGCCAGCTTTGTTTCTTAATTATTTTACATGCCTGTTGAACCTGTATTCTTGCACTCAAAATCCATGTCTGGTGCCACTTATCTATTGAGAAATATGCCAGTAAGTTATCATTCCATAGTTTCCTATAGTGCTAAAGTATGGATTTTGATTGTACTTGGTAAATTCTACTGTGATGTTAGAATTCTATCACTATACAATTGTTTAGAATTTTCATGTAAACTTAGCAGAGAGAAATATAAAGACAGCTGCGCACACTGGAGGCATTCATTTTGTGGCATGACTAACGTATTGGTTAACTTTACACCGTAGCTAAATCTGGCATTGACTTATTAGTTATTCTGCTTACTTAAATAGCGCCATTGTATTGGACCATGCTGTACAGACATTATCATTACTGTCCCCATTGGGGCTCACAATCTAACTGAGGGAATGACCCCAGCACACTGACTTATCAGTTGCCCATAGCTCCATTGGTTGCTGGATGAAAACATTTAACAGGCTGAACACTTGTGTGGAATGCCTGTTTGTTAGGGAATTCCCACATGTACACTCCCTGACAGAAGTTATGTCGCTTATCCATGTTATGTAAATAAAAGCTTATCACCTGACGGTAAATTCATCCATTGGTTGTAAAATTATTCTTTTGAAAGCTGAAACCCTCCAAAATGTGTTTTAGGTTAAGAAAATAATTTGCCACCAATGCAGAAATATCGATCATTTAATGGACACAGAATGGTCAGGGAGTGTATTCAGGCTGTGTAGCAGCCCGTAAATCATGCAGCTGTGTCGACAAACACTAGTATGTCCGAGCACGCCAAGATACTCGGAGATCACCCGAGCATGCTCGGGAAATCTTGAGTAACGAGCATGCTCGCTCATCACTAATGCCAACCTTTGTACGTTATAAATGTGGGTAGAATTACAGTTATAACAGAAGGAAGGTTATAGTGCAAGACTCCTTAGTGTGGGAACCAGCGCTGTACAAGGCTGTAGCCCGGCAGCTCCGGCTCCTACTGTCTAGTTCGGTGCAGCCTTGTCTGTGCTGCAGTTACAAAGCAAAGCGCCAAAGATGGAAAACGGCTAATTCTTTGTGTAGGTTGCTCATTTGTACCCACGTAGTGTGTTCCTCCCCTGTGTGTACATGATAGAAATACTTTTATTAATTGTAACTTGTTCCGAATTCTATAAATGAAGCTTTGTGTGTAATGAGTACAATATTTTGATGGTAACAAAGATTTTCCTTTTTTTGTCTCTTTCATCCCACCCTTTTCCTCCTTTCCCCTGGAATGCTGACCTGCTTTGCACTTTATTTGCATGTCACTCGCTGGTGATGATGTTACACCGCGTGGCTTCACGCTGCAATAAATGCCGTGCCGAAATATTCTGCAACCTGCCACTATGTTACCCGCTCTGCTCCACTCCTCTGTATGTTTGCTTATGTGATTTCCCTCCGGCAGTTCCCATGGTGCACGGTACGGCGCCGGCTACTGTGTCTGCAGCAGCCACATCTGCCACAAGTGTTCCCTTCGCTGCAACAGCCACAGCCAACCAGGTTTGCTAATTTACAGCTTCCATTCTTAAGAACAACTCTAAATCAGAGCTTTGTGCAATGTTGGCATACAGTATATACCATGGTGCACAATGTTTATAGCTGATGACTTGTTTTAGTAAATTACAGTTTAAAGGGAATCTGTCATTATGAAAATGCTGCCTAATATTCAAGCATCATATCACGGCACAGGTGGAGCTGGGCAAATTTATGGGAAAAGATTCAGTGTAAGGTCCCATTTTCATGTACAAGTGATAATCGTGTTTTTCACGGATAGCACTTGTACCTGTGATAGTCTATGGGGTCATTCACAAGTCTGTGGAAAATGGTGGAGACGTGCCCAATTTTGATCCAAGGGTCGGATCAAAATCAGCAAGGAAAATCAATGGGTCAGAGAAAAAAATCGAATCATTCTCGGAAGACATCCTAGTGTGGTCCAATTTTCAAGGATTGTCTGAATGGAAAAGGTGGAGAAACGTTTTTTTATTTCTACATGTACTAGAACAAACAGATGAAACTGGGACCACACTGTGATCAAATTCCAGTCAAAGTCTGATCAGAATAATCAGTCAGTTTTTCTTGTACATGGAAAAATTGGATGAGAGAATAAACCCTAACTTGTAACTTATCCTTGGAAATTCCTGCTCAATCTGGGTTTACGAGTTTTTTCAGTTATTGACTGTCTTCCCCATTTGAGCTTATAGTGATAGCTGTCAGTCACTGATTAGGACCGCCCACTGGACTCCTAAGCCCAGAATATGCAGGGATTTCAATGGATGATTTATGTTATACTGAGTCTTTTCCCACAAACCTATAGTTCAATCTGCTCGACCGTTCCTGCTCTAAAATATGATGCTAGAAGGTCTGACAGCTTGTTAAATGTGACAGGTTCCCTAAAATAAGATGATTTCCAATGACAACGCAAATATCACATGTAACTAATAAAAAGGAAAGGAAAGGAATAAAATAAATTTTCCAAATAAGTCATTCTGCCCAGTTTCCATATCATGAATAGATGTAGTGGAGGTGATCCTATGATCCTGACATCTATATAACTAAATATGCACAGACTGACTAATAGATGACTCAGATATCACCATGTACACAAGAGACTGTTCAATATGAGCTCAGCTACATCTGCAGCACACAATTCAGAGAATACAAGGTCCTTGCTTCCTATAGCAATCACAGTCACCATCCTGGTTTAACTGAGGTCCAGAATAGGTTTGCTTTTAAAAGATTTACTGACTACAGGACTGTATGGCAAAGTTTGTCTATATAAACTTGTGTCCATGGCTGGGAAGTTCAAGTATTGTGGGTTAATGTGCAACCTGCATGCAGGTCTAAAGGTGTCCATGGCTAAAGTTACCGTACCCTTACATCTTACAGTTCGGACAACGCTAGATATTCTCTTTTCCCCTATACTCAGAAATGTTAAAGGCTTTATCCACTGACTCACAATGGATCAGTGAAAAACTATTAGAACTCTGATGAAGAACAAAGTTTTTCTTCTGTATGTCATTCGTTTTATACAGAAGCCTATAGACTTTAATTGCCAAATCTGATCCTTTAAACCAGAGGTCTCAAACAGCATTCCTCAAGGGCCGCAAACAGGTCATGTTTTCAGGATTTCCTTGTATTGCACAGGTGATAATTTAATCACCTGCACAGATAATGATTCCAGCACCTTGTGCAATGCGAAGGAAATCCTGAAAACATGACCTGTTTGCGGCTCTTGAGGAATGCAGTTTGAGACCTCTGGTTTAAACAGATAACAATAGAACGTGCATTGAGTATCACTGAAGTGACACATGAATCTGTTTTTAAAACTGATGTGTGTGGTTCTGTGAAACTCTATAAGTCCATGTGCTGCCTGAGAAAAAACAGACAGCACATAGACATGTCACCCAGCTTTGTGAATGTAGCCTTAGACTGCCTTTGTGACTGTACAACTTAGTCATGTGCACAAGGCCTTAAACTGAGACTTAATTTGTCAGGTCAAGCCTATGCCTATAAAAATGTGCTATGGTGTACAATAATGTACCATTCACCCATAATCCTACCATGTAGAATCAATGAAAGATGACATACTGTACATTTTTCTATCTGGCTTTTTTAAAAACAGCAACATAAAAGACATGTCAAGGCACTGTTGCAGGAAATCCCGGTTTTGGGGGCGCCTTCCCTATCTCTAAAGCTAGGGGTGCCCTTGCTATCGCTGCTTCCCAGAATCCTTCTAATGATGAAGACGCTGGGACCGTGTGCCTTGCTCAGCTCCTAAATCATCCCTTATCTGTCCCCTCCCCCGCCCAGGGAGTTTAGAAGTTGTAGTGTATAAGAAAACACAAATCAGACTAACAACGGAAGATGTACAGGGATAAATGAAAATATTAGCCATACAAATATGCACTCATAAACAACAGAGTGGAACACCGGGAAGTAAAGGAAGCAAAAACAAATTGGAGAGGATGAGGATAAGAACACAGACAAATCACCAAGCAACAGTCTTCTGAACAACACTCCAAAAGTCTCCTCAAACAATCAACACCTCCAATTCCAGAACCAGGCAGAATGAAGCTAACACTGTCAATTTCTGATTGCCAGAGGAGAGTATATATAGCAGAGGGGAGTGGCCAACACTGAACAGCTGAGACCATCAACAGCGACCTGATGTGTATGGGGGGAATGGGGAGGTGGTTGTGGGGCTTTAGGGTCTATTTAAATCTTGTTTCATGCTTTATTTGTAGTACAAGTTAAGAGCGATCAATGATGTATACCTCCTACTGAAACCTTATATGTCACTGGGTAGACATTCAATGGCATATATCAGTCATTGACGCTCATTGATATAGAAGAATGTATACTATGTGGTATACTTTTTTCTTCATAGAAAAAGGAAAGTCCAGCTCAAGGAGTAAAATCCAGAATTTTCTTTATTTATTTCATTAAAATACAAGCAAATACCGCTTGGAACGCGTGCAGAACCTCCTGGGCACTTTCTGTGTGGTTATGCCATGTCAGGGTAAAAACCACAATGATGACTATAGCAGCCATGCTTGTATTTTAATGAAATAAATAAAGAAAATTCTGGATTTTACTCCTTGAGCTGGACTTTCCTTTTTCTATGAAGTATTCCAAGACGTCCAAGTGGAGACGTGTCCTTGCTCGGACCTTGCTGCAGCATCAATGAGGGGTGAGCTGAACTACCGTAAATCCTTTTTTCTCCAATGTGCATACTTTTTTTCTGTCTACTTCTATATAGGAAATTACAATAGAGTATTCCTTATTATACAGTTTAAAAAAGTCTACCACTATACTGTATATCTGCCCACCAAAATTCCACACTTTTGGCTTAAGATGAGCGCAAAAAAAAAATTAATACTAGAGACACCTTTTAAGAATATTGACCTGTCGTCATCCTATAAAGTAAGAGAACACAGGAAAATAGAAACACTACCCTAGAATTATTTCCCACTCTGGTATCATCCGATCATTGCACTAGATCTGTCTTTCTGGTTCTATAATCGCAGTTAGCAGTGAATAAAGGCCTTTGTGTATGCCAACAAAAGAGGGTCTCTTGGCAATTACTGCGCCATGCGTTTTCTGTAATGTTCTGCTCCCTTCGCTCCCTGTGCAGCTGCTGACACTCTTTTAGAGTTGCTGAGCAATTTCTTAACATCAATTTGCTACTGTAGCATTTAGTTTCACAACGTTTTACTTATTCTTATATTCAGAAGTCAATGGCTTTTGTAATGTTTTCTACCATTGGCTGATTGTTGGCTGGAAATGTTTTCAATTCACTATTAACCTGTTTTGTCTACAGATACCCATAATATCTGCAGATCATCTGAGTAGTCACAAGTATGTTACACAGCTCTAGAGGTCGTGTCTTGAAGCAGTAAGTGCCACTATTGTTCCATTGTCACATGTGCGTAGGCTGTGTGCACACAATGTCTAGTTTAGGCGGATTCTGCTATTCCGCTTAGATTGCGCCTGAAAAAGTGCCGCTAAACTACCGTAAAAAATGGACATAATGCACATTAATGTAAAAATAACATTACTCTTTACATGTTCAGTCTTTTATTATTTCTTTTAACCGGTTCAGGGTTCGTAAACAGTGAAGAAGTTAAACGAAGTAATATGTTCATTTTTCAGGTTGCTTTTTATGGTTGAATGTACAGGGATACATTGCCGGCAAAAAACAATGGTAAAAAACACCAGCCATTCTGCCTCAGAAAAAACACCGCCAGCTTTTTCCTAAAGTATCTTCACCTAGGAAAACTTTGGCTGGTCGGCCTTCGGAATTAAGATGTTGTGTGCACACAGCCTTAAAAGAGTTATCCAAGACTTGTATTATTTTTTGTGTATGGGGCTAAGAACTAACAGACAGATAGTTGCTAACTACTTGCCTTTTCTCAGTGGCGCCGATCTCTGCCAGCACAGAGCCGTCACCGGCCACTCCTGCTGGCAATTCTGCTGACGTCACGTCAACAGAGCAGCATCTTCTCTTCTGCTCTGCTCTGTTGACGGGACGTCTCTACTGATGTCATGCTGATTGACATCCGATTCCCCGCTACCTAACTGTGGGAAGGCAGCTGTCAATTAGCATGATGTCAGCAGTGTCCCTCCGACAGAGCAGCCTGGAAAAATAAGAGCCGCACTGTTGACGGGTGGTGCATTGAAGCAGCTGAATTGCTGGGAGAGCAGATACTCTACCTACCTCTTAGTTCTTTGCCCCATGCACAAAAATAACTAAAAGTCTTTAATAAGTCCTTTAAAATGTTAAAACAAATTAGCATGTCATTTTGGAATCAGTGTGTTGATTGTGCGTAATCCATAAAAGGATTTATCACAGGATTAAATATTTTTGTTTAGGATTTTCCTAACAATGATCACTGCGATAACCGCATTGCTGGGACATAGATTAATGTATTGACTGATGCATCCAGGAAAGTCTGTTCTACACTTAGGCTGTGTGCACACGATGCAGATTTGCAGCGGATCCGCAGCGGATTTTACCGCGCAGAAACGTTGCATTTCTGCATTGTGATGTACAGTAGCCTTAAAATCAATGTAAAAAAAAAACCGCTGTGCAGACGCTGCGGATTTTTCCGCGCGGTTTTCCCGCGGTACAAAATCCGCAGCATGTTACTTCTTTTGTGCAGTTTTCCTTCTCCCCTGTCACCAAATCCGCAGGGGGAAAACCGCGATGGAAAACCGCACAAAAACCGCATGAAAAATGGAAGAAATCTGCAGGAAAAATGCAGGTCATTTGACCTGCGGATTTTTTCCATTCTGCGCGGAAAAATCCGCAGGGCCAAAAAGTACGTCTGCACTCAGCCTTATCATCCATCTATTTTTTCAGCCACTAGATTATTGTGCACACAGTATTACGGTAATTGCACTGTGAATCTTCATGTCGGATATTCTTCCTAGCTATTCTTATGTTTTGGTGCAGAAAAAGACACTAATATGTAATGTAATTCAAATATATTTCATTAAAATATGCATAGTTAAAGGGGTTGTCTACCTTTTTGGGCATTTTGTTAATTAAAGTGCATTCATTTAGGCTTAAAATAATTTTTTGCAATTGGGTTTAAAAAAAAAACAAAAAACATTTGCGTCATTTGCCTTCTATAGCCTCTGTGTTGCACTGTCTAGTGCTGGCTGCAAAAGGAGTTAATTGAGAATCTGTGAGTTAATTCACATTAAATAAGAGAGACTGTAAAAGTCAAATGGTGCAAAATTTGTAATGAAATCCAATTGCAAAAATAATTTTAGCCCCAAATGCATGCATGTAAAGTAAAAGTCTGAAAAAGTGGATAACCTCTTTAAGTTATTCACATTTTGTTACGTAGACTTGAGATAAACAATTTTATTTGCACAGTTACATACCAAGTGTCTCCAATTACAGCCAAAATGCCTGTCATCACATCAACCCCACTTACAGTACCAGTAGAATGACACCCATGAACAATGTTAGCAGAGTGCCCCATTAAACCAAGGGATCAGCATTTAAAGGAAATTCATCACATTGTAAACTCAGTTGTATCTTCTGATAGCAAGTCATAGAACGGGAGAATCTGAGCAGATGGATATATGTATATATTTTTGTGGTGAAAGATTCAGCAGAACTAGTTATTTATTCATTGTAATCCCTGCTTTTTCTGGGCTTAAGGTTCCATTGGGCGGTCCTAATCAGTAATTTACAGCGTTAATTCTAAGTAGAGATGAGCGAATTTGTTCGGATTTTGTCCCCGAATCTGATTTTGACATATTCGAGCCATATTTGAACAATATTCGTACCGAATGTATGTCTTATGACCGGTTCCGAACATATTCGGTAATTTCTACTCCCATTGACTATAATGACGTTCGGCTGTGTTCGACGAATATTGAAAAAACAATATTTGGTTCCGATCGTATTCAGAACCGAATACGAACAAATTTGCGCATCTCTAATTCTAAGTGTGTATACAAAGATAGTTAATTATAAGCATAGAAAGATGGTGGGCACTGCTATGGTAATATGCAGAGATACAGTAGTCATCAATAGAGATAAGCGAACCCCTAGATATTCAGGTTGGGCTGATTTGGCGAACAGTTAAAAAAATGTTCAGTTCAGGTACCAGAATAGTACCCAGACCCCATTTAGTTGAATAGGGGGAGCCAGAACATCTAGTGTTCGCCACACTGTCATGTGCACGACAGGGCGACAAACACTGCCTCTGATCAGTGGTAAAATCATTACCGCCTCTTAGAGAGCCGCGGTTCCCACGCTGTCAAATGACATCGTGAGCCTGCGCTGTGATGGTTTTCAACCTGGACGGTGCCAAGCTGCAACCATATTTCAACATGGATGGTACCAAGATGCGACTGTCCACACTAAGAACCACTGGGGAATGAGCTTTTGAGAGCTCAGTGCCCTGACCGCCAGTAACGATCTTACCACCATCAGAACCGCCGGTAAGATATTAGTGAAAACTCATTCATTTACTGAATTTTGCGGAAAATGCTCAAGAATCCGAACACGAATCAGAATGTGCAACGTTCGTGTCGGCTTTGAGATTGGCAAACGTTTTCCGAGCAAGTTCGCTCATCTCTAGTCTTCAATGGCTAAATGCATGTAATGTCTGCATAAAAAGAATATCATTGCGATGACTAGGGTCAGACTCCGCCTTTAGTACAATAAAATTATAATAATTTCACTGATTCCAATAACTTTATTTATATATTTTTTTTTTTTAGATTGTGCTGTGGAGACAAGGAACTTGAAGAAAGTACAGGCCAAGGCCATTAGCCATAGTATGCATACAGTACAAACAAGAAACACAGCAGTGCCCACAGTGACACTTTCATCTTGCATGCTGAACAATGCCAAGATCAATATGAATCCCATTATACATATTACAGTATATGATTTATACATTTATTTTCTTGATATTTGTGCTAAAGTGAAATTTCTATTCAGACATGATAACAACATATCCTGTTTTTTCTCACTGTGGTTTGCACACATACATCTCATGACAGAGGATAGTCATTTTTTACCGATGGGAATGAATACAAGGCAGATTATATTGTTATCTCCCTCCTGGCACTAACCATTGGGGGGCACAGACCTCGGCACACTTCTCCAGCTACGTCCCTGCCTTGGTACTATCCTCTGTTACATCTGGTGTATGTTTGTCTTCAGATTGAAAGCTCAGACTGTGTTGTACAACATGTTGGTACGTCTTTAGACTAAGATTTTACGTTGTAATTTTTTTTTTCTTTCAAGGTTTACAAATAACAAAAGGTGCACCTTGACTTTTAGATTGCCATTGTAGCTGGAGGATGCATGCGGACTAGTGTTAGAAGGAAGATATTTCCCTGCCCTAGATTGTAAGAGGTGGTAAAAGGTCTGACACAGATGAATGTGCCAAGCAAACCACAACCGTGCATGTTTTTACAGCACATTAAGGCTTTAAGTATGGAATTATTGTCTGTGCCCATGAAGTGCCAATGACTGTACATCGTTATCGAGTATTATTTCAACAGTGTTATTTGTTGTATGCAGAAAAACCACATGTTCTAATTTATTTTCTATGTTACAATGGGACAGTCACAGGCACTGTTAAGTATTCCAAGCCAAAGTTCTCACAGAAATGAGTTTACCTGAACTGAACGTGTAACATTGACATCATAGAAATGCCATCTTCTTATGTGGTTTTAACCAAGTGTGCCAGGGAAAACAGGAGATGCCATGGAGGGCGGATGACATGTTCTATGCGCGGTAATTTCCAAAGGTGTGTTGTCTTCAAAATGCAGATGATGGCAACTTCGTAAAAAAAAAACCCCACAGATTAGAACTTAGATATCCTAATTACTTATATTACGTTGTGCTTCATGATAATGGGGTCAGATATTACTAAGTCAAAATTCTGCAAAGCAATCTAAAAAGTGTCAGCAACTAATTTAAAGGGAACATGTCAGCACATTTTTACATATATTATTTATTATGCTTAGTTTATAAAGCACCATCATATTCCGCAGCGCTTTATACACATTATCATTGCTCTCCACATTGGGACTCACAATCTAAATTCCCAAATCAGGATGCCTTTGAAATGTGGGAGGCAACCCATTCAAACATGGGGAGAACATACAAACTCCTTGCACATGATGTTCTTGGTGGGATTTGAACCCAGGACCTCAACGCTGCAGGTTAAGCGTGCTAACCACTGAGCCACCTTGCTGCCCATAGCTATAAGCTATATATATAATTGTATACACATACAGAATTAGTTGTATGGCCGCATAGTTGCTTGGAGTGACTTAAGGCCCCGTCTCACATAACGAGATCGCTAGCGAGACCGCTAATGCGTCACTGATTTTGTTGCGCAACAGCGATCTCGCCTGTGATCTCACTACATGTGACACACAGCAGCGATCGACTCCCATGCTGGATATCGCTGATTGTGCAGGAATATCCTGGGCCATTTTTTCGTTGTCGGCGTCCCGCTGGCCAGCATGCATCGCTGTGTTTGATCGCTGGATCGTTGCTGCGTCGCTGAAGAGATCTGTCTGTTTGGCAGCTTACTAGCGATCATTTAGCGACGCACCAGCGATCCTTACCAGGTCGCATCGTTGACGGGATCACTGGTGCGTCGCTAAGTGAATCGGGACCCTAAGTCTAGGGGTCCTGACAAATCTATTGTAAAAGCCAAATGCAAATCAGGCAGGATATGCGCTGGGGGCGTGACTGTGCATTTGCTCTATTTATTGCATGTGCATTGATACACCCCTAGTACACTTCTAGTCTAATTTGCATATGGGTGCTCCAATAGTTTGGTCATGACTGACACACAGGATCTCTAAAGATATCATTTTTAGGCCGGGGTCACACTTAACATATGAAAAATCGGTCCGAGTCTTCCTGCTGAGATTCGCACAAGTTTTCTCCGTGTGGTCATCCGTGTGTAATCCGATTACAATGCGATGATGCAATTTTCTCGCACCTATGCATCCATATGACATCCGTATGACTTTACATTTCTCACTGATTTTCCCCACTGAATTTAATGGCTCAATGGGCTGAAATGAGGAAAACGTGTGCGTATTTGTCGCAGACTAGACAAATGGTCCGTGTGGTCTCCAAGTTTTTCTCGCACCCATAGACTTGCATTGGAGATTCTCAGACGATATACCCGTACAATCGCAGCATGCGCCTAGTACGCCTGAGAAAAAATAAGGCAATATGAGCTGCCCCATAGATTAACACTGGTCTGATTGTTATGCGATGTATTCTCGGTAGTGTGACCCCGGCCTTATTGAGGGACTAGCGCCTATGTAGCCATGCCACGACTTTCCTTTCTGCTCACAAGTTCCCTTTACAAATATTATAAATGGGTTTTAATGGGATATGCCATTGATAGCCTGTCCTTAGGATAGACATGAAAGTGTGATCTGCATTAGTTCAGCCTCTGTCACAAAGGTCAGACCTCTCAATCACTTACTGACACCTAAATCCTTATGGTAGGGGAGTATATATATATACATATATTTACTGTATATAGACTTTGGATACCCAAAGATGAATGTGAAATTAACTAAATAAATATGATTATTAACATCTTCTATCAATGAATGTTTTATTTACTCACAATTCCTATACCTGATCGTCACCATTTGCACTTTCTATTGCCTTAGGTTACATCTTAGAGCAATGGCGAGGATCTATTCTGTACCAATAAATCACAGTCCCTTAAAAAACATAAAATATATGACTTTCTAAAATTATTCTTATAGTAGAAAGAGATCGTGTGAACATATAGGCTATTGGAACATTTATTCTGATGCAGAGTTGTAAAAGAACAAGGAGTTTATACAGAGATTTGTCCACAATGATCCCGTCACATAATGCACTTCCTATGTTATAAAATGCTGCTACTCCCATTTCATCGCAACATTTAACACAAATTCATATTCATGCTGTATATATGTATCATAACTAAGTCTATACTATATAGAAGATTATTCATAGAAAAATACTAGTATTTTATGCCTTGTATGAATGTTACATACAGTGCACTAACGTAAAGTATGGAGAAATTTTATGATTCCGAGTAAATATATAGTCATATATAATATATACGATAAAATATGTGCTTTATATATGTAATGTTCTTGAAACGACTGGTCACGTAGTACATGTAGATTGTACGTGTACTTCCAATGATGAGCTATTTCTGTGATGTCAGAATACCAGCTTGTGTGCTAGCTGTATATCCGTGTGATGAACTAGTAGGAATTAATCTTCATGTAGGTTCAGTAAACTCATAGCTATGAATTTACCCATTATACAAAAAAAAAATACCAAAAGCTACATTGTACAAATCCTTGAATTTTATACATTTTTTCAGATTTAATCAATAACACTTTTATTGTATTATGTGGATGGACTTGGTATTTTACCTGTGGACACACATGCAATGCATCGGCTGGTTTCTAATTGGGTCAAGATATATCAATTAAGTTAATTCTGTACAATAGGGTATTAACATAATGAATGTTGTAGAAATGGTGTCATGATTCATGGCATTTTTTGGCCATTTATGTGTGGTATATATCCAGAGTGGATAACCTGAGGGGAGTTAGGACCACATTATTTCATGTAGTAGATCCTACGGAGATAATTTAATGATTTACCTTAAAAACAAGGGATATTGTCAGCACAGTGTAAAACAGGGCAAGTGTGGCATGGCCCACCGGATTTGGGGTCCTATGGAAATGTAGTTAAACATGTTTAGTGACCACTGATGTTGGCTGCCAATGAGCTCCTATTAAAAAAATAGTCTGACGGAGCTGTGGTGTTCCGGATCTGAGCACTTTTTACATTTTGCATCTGTTGGTACTGCAGAAAGCTAATTAGTTTGGGTGTCAGTTGTCAGAGCTGTACTGATCTTATACATCTTATATTCACGGCCTATTTTAACCTCTTCCCAACATATGACGTACTGTTACGTCACATTTGATATTGCTGTCTTTAATGCAAGCTCAAGAACTGAGCTTGCATTTCCTGACGGATAATGACTGTGTTACACAGCCACCAACTGCTTCTAAGAGCAGCGAGCGGAGCTGAGCTCCGTCTACTGCTGTTAACCACTTAAATGCTGCTGTCATCATCTGACAGAAGCATTTTAAGTGCACTGCCCAAAAGGCGCATGGTTAGACACTCCCATCACCTTCCACTCAGTGATGCAATATAGTGTGTGTGCGGGGGGTGCAATAGGATTGCTGTGGTAGCCATGGTTTTGTTGAAGGCTCCAATGCTTGACATGGGGGGGCTCCGAGGAAGACCAGCTGGTTGTTAGCACTCATAAGAGACCGTGTTTTTTTACTATATACTTAATTATTGGATATTCGTAGGTTCAAGTCGCCTAAGGGGCTAAAATATAAAAGGGAAAAATGTTTATAGAACATAATATAGAAATTCAAATCACCCCCCTTTTCCTTCACTAAAAATAAAGAAATAAATGAAAAATAAACACATTTGGCATTACCGCGTCCATAAAAGTTTGGTCTATCAAAGTATAAAATTCATTAACCCAAATCAGTAAATGTGTAACGAGAACAAAAATGAAACGTCACAATTGCGTTTATTCGGTCTCTGTAGCTCTGCAAAAAAAACAATAAGGGTGTGTGCACACGTAGTTTTTAGGTGCTGCGGATTTCTCACCGTGGATTTTTGTAAAATTCGCAGGTAAATTTCAGGTCAAAAGACCTGCGGTTTACCTGCGGATTAGGCTGCGGTTTTGCCCTGCGGTTTATCACCTCTACAATGGAGGAGATGGTAAACCACAGCGGAATCCACAGAAAAGAAGTGACATGTTATTTTTTTCTGCGGACTTGAAACCGCAGCAAAACCGCGCGGAAAATTCCGCAGCATGTGCACAGCGGTTTCCATTTTACATAGAGTAAAATGGTACTGTACAACGCAGCAGATTCTGCTGCGGACCCGCAGGGCCAGAAACGCCGCAGATCCGCAGCAAAATCCGCAACGTGTGTACATAGCCTAAGAGGTGATTAGAACATCGTATATACTCCAAATAGCAGTTTCCTATGCACAAAAACAAACTCTTTACTCTTTGTATTGTTGCTATATACTCTTTGCAAAATTACAGTGGGTTACTATATAACCTTTGCTATATAACCCTCAAAAAACTTGTTTAATCATGTATCGGTATTATATTGCTCATCCATAGGGTATTACGTGTTCTTGGGTACACTTTGTTGATATATAAGCCTCCAAAAAGTTTGTTAAAAAATTTATCGCTATTATATTGCTCATCCATACAGTATTACTGTATGTGTTCTTGGGTACATTTCGGTGGTATATAACACTCCAAAAAAAGTTCCAAAATTTTTTCCTCATTAATTTAGTCAAAATTAAGAAGCTCGGAAAAGGGGGATGAAAAAACAAAAAGTGCAAAAATGGAAAATAGCTTTGTCGGGAAGTGATTAAGGATGGTTCATCAATATCACAGTGGTGAAAAATCTTGTACAGTGTATGCAATGAAACCTGGACAGAGTTTGCTATGTATCAGTTCACTCAAATGGTAAAACATGTATTCAGATCACTCATTATTAAAGCAGCACACAAAAAAGACAGCCTGTAGAACAGATAGTATTTTTAAAGTAGAACGATCAGGCTCATGCAACATGTTGTTACCACAGGAGCCACCATATGTATGGTGACATATAGCGTATCTATGGATAAAAAGTAAATATAGAAGATAATGGATGGACTGGCAGTGATTTGGATCCCCAGTCATTGGCGTATTACCAACCATCATAATTATTAAGCACTTGAGGGTTATCTGATTTATGATTCACTTGAACATAACTATTTAAAAGAATTTTGTGCAACAAAATTTTAATGGTGGCGTCCCTTGACTATGTCTTTTTCAATGGTCCCAAAGAGTTGCAGAAATTATAAAAGACTTACCTCCCACTCTCCACTGTGATCTCCCACTGGCTTCCGGAAGGCTGTATTTGATCGGCACTGTAGCGGACACATGGTATTGTTTGTTAGGATTCCGGCAAGACACACCGGGATGAGAGTGGAGGAGCTGCAACACTCCAAAAGAAAAGCATACAATTATTACATTTATGCAGCACCAGTATAATACATCTGACTCAAGAATTGTGCGCCCTGTTTGGCCACTGGACCTTGGCAACTGCCATAATGCCCCAAAGGTCAGTCCATACCTTTCCCTTTTCATGACCCAGCCTATGTATTGCACTGTGTGGCCGGACAGAATAATTTTTAACCTTGACCATTTTTCTTACCAAATCATTTGATCTAATGTATTAAAGTATTTTATTACCGGTTCATCCATTTTTCATCCATTACTGAGACCCTGTAGATGGGAAATGTTTGGGTGCAGGACCCAGCCCTTAGGAGTCACAGATGATTATGGTTGGGATACATGAGATAACAATCACTTTAGGAGATACTTTTGTTATGGGACTGAAGAAGAGATTAATGATTGTACTGTGCATCTATAAAAGCCTTAGATTACATTACGGGTTATAGCCCAGACCGATGTAATTTCAGTTAAGAAAGTTTAAGTGACTTTGCATTTTATGATTCTTACTTACATCATTGAATAGTACTTTTTTCTCTTGTTCTAATGTAATTTTTAATTTCATACATTTATTAGAATGTTTTCATTTTTATTGCAAGTTAAATACTGTTAAGTTTATAGGTTTTTTTTTTTTCGTTGACATAGGTTTTACTGAAAACTTTTCCAAAATACAAAAAAAAAAAGAATAAAAAGTAGTTTTATTTTCTTCATACCATACTCAGTTCTGAATTTACATGTATTGTCATATAAGTATTTGTATTATTGTTAACGAAATGATTTCTATTTTGCTGACTTAATATTACAATGTAAGAATATCAGTCATTGTTAGTTTTCACTAAGAGAACAAAGATCTTTTTGTATGGATATCTTATATTATGTAATCACGAAAAGTAAGGTGTTACGTTGTTGCTGCGGCAACAATCCTGGCAGACAATTAACTAATATTTTGATGAGTTATTTTGTTTGTAATTAGTTATGAGAAAATAGTTCCTAGATATTAGAGTAAAAATTTATTTTCTACTGTATCCATTTCAAATGTTAAGATATTGTTTTAATATTTTTGGAAATCCCTGAATATCAGGCCTTGTTATAAATAAGCTGCATAATCAATAAATCAAGGGAATTTTTTTTTCTTTTGTTGATAATCCAAATATTCAAAGTTTACGTAGCGAGTAAGAGTGTGCAAACTCTTGAAGGTTGATTATGCTGCAATTTTGCATGTCGGAACGGATAGGGAGAAGTTGACTTTTTGCACTTCTGTATATAGTCAAAATAAAGAGAGAAACATGTATTATAGTAAGATCTTATTTTGAATAAAAATGTCTATAATTACACAAAGTTTTGTTATGGCTTATAAAATGACAGGCTAAACAAAATTGCTTGCAAAGTGGCACAGAGTTAGCACTCCATACCCCCTAAAAAGGTTGCTTTGCTTTATGTGATCAGCTTGTACTTTGCCAGGATTTTTTAGCTAGGCAGATATACCATAATTCTAAGATCATATGACTAAAAATTACAGACTCACTGGTCCATATCTGCCTGAGCATCACACAAGCAGTGCAGATAGTTCAGCCATTCAAAGGTAGATCAAGTAATCCATACATTACTCAAACAAAGAACTGCATGTTTAAGGTATCACAGACAATGAACTATATTAAGGGTATATAACTATTCAATTCAATTTCTAACAGTTTTGTAGTTTATTATTCACAAGACAAAAAAAATACTGATTTCCACGAACCTTAAAGTGCACCTGTCACCTGTACATAGTGGAGGAGGCTATTTAGTGGACTGAGTCAATCACATTTAGAATGGTTATTGGAGAGTCTTCAAACATGTTTAGTGACCACTTATGGGTACTGCCGATAAGTTGGTAATCATCAAAAAATAGTCTGATGGAGCTTTGATGTACTGGCTTTGTGCACTCTTTACATTTGTCCCTTGCCTGTACTGCAAAAAGCTAACCGGTACTGCCGATGATCTGCACCAAGTGACAAGCTGATGCTACTGATATCAAAATTGACCACGGCCATGAATCACTACATTCATTTTGGAGAAAAGTCCGGCACTACTGATCCCGAAATGTACAAGCTCGAGGAAAGGACTGCAGTCCTGGCTTCATGTAGGCAAAACACCTCAGCATCGAAATGAGAACGAAGATATTTCTGTTCTGTATCATTTCAGTGCTGAGGTTTTTTGCCTCAGTACATTCATTCTGTGACTGGTTGAGCATAAAGTAAGCACAATGCTAATCAGCTCCCCATGGTGGAACATGCTGTACCCCGGCATCAATACATTGCAGAAAGGTTGGCATGTGAGACTCATATGTTAGGTTCTCAAGCCTGCAACCTATTTTTTATTTAGATGCTTCCAAATTCTAAAAAGGTTTTTCCATCAGAACTAGACATTTTTTATATACAGTTGGTGATCAGCTAATGAACATAGGTCCAGCCACTGCAGGGAAAATATAGAAATGCATGATGCTTTTCTAATGAATAGATCACTATGTAAACTTTTTACCCTGCTAGTGGAGAAGGTACAGTTACCCTCCCTAATAATATTTATATATCTTAATCCTCTCTTACAAGAAGAAGAAGGCTGATTGTCTATTGGAGGAAGTTACCCTTCAAGTTAATAGTGACCCTAGAATGAGCCTTGCCACATGACTTAGGATTGTTGGACAAACTAATCTTCTCTAAAAGCAAAAGACCTTCATTTGTAGACAGCTGTTTCATGATTCTTGCCCCTTGTAAGTGCAAAGTAGGATAATAGTTAGCTAGGTGAAATACTTTTGGCTGAGATGTAGGAGGTAAAGTTAAAATACCACCAAACCATGGCATGTCCTATAAGGCTGGTTTTACACTTACTGTATGTTTGCTGGCCGATTTTGCGGCCCCAATAGCTTTTTATGGGGCCTCAAAATCGTCCCGCAAAAATTCAATGGTGCGCCATGTGCCCTACGGCCGTGAAAAGATATTGAGCTATTTTTCATGGCTTACAGACACGGCGCCCAATTAAATAAATGGGGCCGCAAAAACTAACCAGAAGTTTGTTTTTGCGGCGCGCCATCACTTCTGGTTTTGCGGAACGCCGTTTTTTTTCTCCAATACTATTTCCATAGTATTGGGAAAGAAAAAACAGCGATCCACAAACATTTTTTGCGGCCCGTTATTGCGGTACAATACAAAAAAATGCAGCAATATGGCATGCAAAAACGGGCCTCAATAACGGGCCGCAAAAAGTGGTAAGTGTAAAGCCAGCCTAAGCTTCTCTACGTCACCTAGGAACTACCCTCAAGTAGAAATTTTACCCATGTTTATCCTAATATGGCATATTAAAAGGCTTTGTCCTAATGGAAAAACACCTTTAAAATATTATTAGCCGCATTCTCAAAAGTATTAGCTCAGTACACAAAATAGAGGCCTCTACTGTGTTTCTGTGAAATGTACACTTTATATACATTAGCAGGCAAAAACAAACAGCGCACATTCGCTGTAGCAATAGTGTGATTTTCTTTTGAAATTTCTTTAATTTGTTCTTTTAGCAGATGATTTGTATATAAGTACTTAATAAATTGCACTCACCAAACAGTATATTGTTGTAAACCAAAGCTAAAATGTATTATTGCTATTATTATTATTAATAATATTATTGGACCATTTTATTACCCAGGAGTCACACTGGCAAATACTTAAGTTGCACTTAAATTGAATTGTTAGACTCTTCATCTGCTAGAAGGACAGATGCGCTTGATTTTGCAGTTGTATAACCACAGATTTTCTTTTTTGCTTGTAGTTGCTGAAACCAATGTACTCTGTCTTCAGCTGCAGTTTTTTATGCTTATTTTATTCTTACTGCTAATAGTTGATCATGTTGTATGAAAATAAAGTGAAATTGCCCTAATAAAACTTATCTTTATGGAGTTGGTTATCTGTCTCTTGTATTTCTTGAGCTGAAGAGATTGACAGATAAATTAGATAGAGATGTGTGTATGGCTGTTTGTTTATAGCAACACCAAAATGATCCCAAAAAATGTGTATATTTTATTTATTTATATTTGCTTGTATAGCGCCATTAATTCCACAGAGCTTAATCCCTTAAGGACCGAGCCACTTTGTTAATGACTGAGTCTCATTTTCCAAATCTGACCAGTGTCTGCACATGTCTATATAAAAAAGCGGTCATCTTGTTTTGCTGGCGCAGTCTCAAGAGGCCCCATTTGCTAATGAAAATCATTTGTGATAAAACTGTTTCAATGAGACATCAAAAGTCCAGATTTTCATTTAAAAATCATTTGGCCTAATATTTGGGTGCATCCAGGAGACCCTATTTGCTACTCCAAATCGTTTGTGATAGACTGTTGTTCAGTGAGAAATCAGAAGGCCAGATTTCCACTTAAAAATATTTAGGCCTAATATTGAGGTGCAGCCAGCTGGCCCAACTTGCTACTCCAAATCATTTGTGATAAAAGTGTGTTTCAGTGAGAAATCCTCATTTCCTCTTAAAAATCCTCAGGTATAACAGTTTTGTTCAGGCAAACTATGTACGATAATTAATAGTGATTGTTCTTTTAGTGACAGGTGACTGATAGGTGTGGGCCTAAGGTTGTGAAATAGGTTACAAGAGGGGAAGAGCACATACAACATGAGTGGGACAAAGAGGTCGTGGTAGAAGGGGGGATAGGCTTGGTGTCCAACGTGTACGTGGGTTAGGTGTTAATGAAAGCTTAACTGAACAAACACCATCTCGTCCTATCCAGAGACCACTGACATCTCTTACCGGATAGGTTACTTGACTCCCTTTCTTTGGCAGATGCACAACAGTGCGCCTTGTAGATGAGGCTCAGAAAGAGCATGTGCTCCAGTGGATGGCAAGCGCTGCATCAAGTGGCCACTCCTCTTTCTCCACCTTAACATCAGACACATTATAATCCCAATTTTCCTTGTCCCCCCCCGCATGTCACAAATTTCTAAATGCCCAACTGATTGTGGGGAACCACAGGTGGGCCATTCTGCAGAACTGCTCAAACAAACTATTTCATGGGCATCAGAGGTCTGCTCCAAAGATTTACAGAATCCAGAGGAGGAGCATCTGCATTAATGCCCAAAATCTTTTCATGTTGGATCCGTGGCCAGAAGAAGTAGGGTCCAAGCAGAATCCGTACCCTCGTCACCAGACATTATCCACCAAGGGTGGAGTTGATCCTAAGGACATTTAGATACCAGAGGCAGATGCGAACTGTACTGCGGTGTCAGAATGAGGAAGAGGAGGCTGACTCTCAGAGGAGTGTGAGAAAAGAGAGGATGACAATGAGGTTGTAGATCCTACTTGGTGTGAACCCAGAGGTACGCAGCTGAGTAGCTCAGCAGAGGAGATGGAGGAGGAATATAAGGTTACGTTGCGACTTCCTGCACAGACACAAAGTAATGCAACCTCAACAAGCACTGTATCCTCAGCGTAATTCTGGCTGTGGCAATCACCAGTCACGAGAGTGCAGTTCACAGGTGAGGCAAGGGCCTTTTTTGAGACCACAAAGCATGACCAAACTCACGTTATTTGCCAAATTTAGAAAAAAAACATTAGAGACAAAAATTGTAGTAATTTGTCAACTACATGCATTAACCAGCACATGTGCAATCAACATGCCTAAGTCTGGAAATTCCACTGACTGAATAGTGGGCCTCACCAACCACCGGCTGTCCCATCAACCATATCTGTTGCTTCCTCCTCTATCACTGCACCAAGTATTCTCATTTGTCCGGCTGCAGAAAATCCACTTGTTTACCCAGCTATTACAGAAGTGGAGATGTCCTGGTTTTGTGTCATCTAGCACAACACATCTTTATCAATCCACCATAACATCTACTGTATGTCTGCACCTCAATGACAGTCCAGCATTTTGTCCTATTCACCTTTCTCCACCCTCTCTCAGCACAGCAGCCAGCAATTGATCCCACAGTTGTGATCACATAAAAGAATGTTTCCTCCTGCACAGGCTAAGAACTTGAACTCCACCATCTCCAATCAGTTGGACACGGAAATGCTGCCTTTTCACCTGGTTTATTCAGATGGTTGCTCAGTCACTATTACTTCTCTAAGAAAGGTGTGACTTTGTATGTTGCCGACAACTTCACTTCCCTACAAAAATCAATGTCGACCAGGGTGCATTTCATTACTGGCATCTGGAAGAGCAAACATGGGCACTGGGTGACTATAATGGCTGTGGGGGCAGGCGTTCAAAGGGCTGCATCATAAGTCTTTGAATCCCCAAGGCTTGCGGGACAAACCTCTGTATCTAACAGTTCCTCCACTGCTTCTGGCTCCTCTACCTCCTCTGGGTCCTCCACCTGTGCCCCCAACCTCTCCCTTAATCAGACGAGCATTCCATCAATGCAGGTACAGTATGTTCAAAATAATAACAGTCCAGTATGACTAATCAGATTAATCACTGTTTTTGGTATAAATTATATTACCACATGTCAAACAATTTACCACTTGGTGCAGTAGATTCTAAGAAGACCCGACAGATTCAGCATTCATGATCTGCATGTTTTTAGCTCTGCGTATTAGAATAATTAATTGAAAGGGGGTGTATTCAAAATAATAGCAGTGTGGAGTTCAATTAGTGAGGGCAATCATTCTGTGGTCATTTATTTTAAAAAAAGGACTTTATTCTGGGTGTTTTTCATTTACAGTTTGAATATGGGATAAGTAATGTGGGTGTCTTTTAGACACCTCTCCATTACTAACCACTGGGTTTCATGTCAGATTTGGCGCATCTTATTGATGCGCCACTTCTGGGAGGCTGATAGCTGATGTTGGTAGCCTGGGAGGGCAATAAACATGGCCCTTTCTTAAGCTATTAATTAATATCAGCCCGGAACTGTCTGCATAGCCTTTGCTGAATAGAATTTATAGGGGGACCCTTTGTCAATTTTTTCTGCACTCCCTCTGTGAACTAGGCAGTAAAGGCTAGGCAAACAGCTGTGAGATGATATTAATAGCCTGGGACCCTTTGCCTACTGGTTCCTTCCCAGAATATTAACATATTAACATCAGTCCTCAGTCGTCGTTTTTTCCTCTGCCCACACCATTTTTTTTTCTTTCATTTTTTTAATAAATAAAAAAATGTTAGTGTTGGAGTCCATCAATACGAACTGGAATAAACCCATGTGCGTTACCGCTGCCAGATATTTAGGTGCGCACAAACTTCTGCCAGTTGAGCTATGTGCCCACGATCCGTAATAGTGTTCTACAATACAAGCACAGTGGATGGGATTTATAGAAATACCATGCCCACTGTGCTTCTATTCGATGCTGTGTAAACTCACCCACGGAGCAGGTTTACGAGCCGCATCATGTCAATTCCTGTTGCGGAGATGCTAATCTCTGCAACAGAAATTTCCACAATAGAATGTATTGGATGGGGTAGATCCACATGGTTCACAGAACACATGCAAATCTAACTACATGATTAAACATATCATTTTGGATGCAGCGAAAATACACTGCGCCAAAGGCGCTGCTATTTCCTGATCATGGGCATGTACAATGGTTGTTTGGTTACAACCTACAGTCTGGCAAAAATTATGAGACCACTGCAAAATTTTCAGTTTGATTTTTCTCTTTATACTATATGTATATTTTTGAGTAAAATGTAAATTGCTCTTTTATTCTATAAACTACTGACAACATGTCTTCGAATTTCCAAGCACTTTTGTATTATCAGAAAATGAGAAATGGTCAAAAGAACAAAAATATGCAGTGCTTGCAGACCTCAAATAATGCTAATAAAACAAGTTCATAATCATTTAGAAAAAACAATACTAATCTTTTAACTCCGCAAGAGTTCAGAAATCAATATTTTGTGGAATAACCATGATTTTTAGTAACAGCTTTCATGCGTCTTGACATACTTTCCACCAGTCTTTCACACTGCTTTTGGGTGACCTTATGCCACTCCTGGTACAAAAATTTAAGCAGTTCTTCTTTGTTTGATGGTTTGTGACCATCTTAATCTTGATTACATTCCAGAGGTTTTCAATGGGGTTCAGGTCCTCAGAGTTGAGGAACATTGCCTGAGCAGAAGGAATCAACTTTTCCAGGATAACCTTGTATGTGGCTTGATTCATACATCCTTTGCAAAGATTAACCTGCCCTATTCTATAGAAGAATATAATGCTGTCTGCAGAACCTGCAGGGCACAAATCAGATTATCTAAAGCTGAAAATGAATTGAGGCTTGCAAGAGATGTCAAAATAAATAATAAAGGATTTTGGGGATATGTCAAAAGTAAAAGAAAAGTCAAAGATGCTATAGGATTTTTACAGGATGAAAATGATGAAATGGTAAGACAGGATGTTGAGAAGGCTGAACTTTTAAATTCCTATTTTGCATCTGTTTTCTCTCAGAAAGGAGATGTAACATCAACTGTTATTCACTGTCCTATTAAGGGAATAGAAGAATCCAGGATATCTATAAACAGAAAGATAGTGAGGAAACACTTAGCTAACCTAAATGAATTCAAGTCTCCAGGTCCAGATGAATTACACCCCAGAGTACTGAAGGAGATAGCAGAAGAAATTTTTTAACCCCTCTCCATAATCTGAAAATTCTTGGAGAACAGGAGAAGTGCCAGAAGACTGGAGAAGAGCAAATGTTGTTCCTATCTTCAAAAAGGGGAAGAAGGTGGACCCAGGCAACTATAGGCCGGTGAGTGACTTCCATACCAGGAAAGATCTTTGAACAAATTATTAAACAACATGTATGTCAATACCTGGATAAGAATGAAGTGATTAAACAGTCAGCATGGGTTTGTAACTAATAAGTCATGTCAGACTAACTTAATTTCCTTCTATGACGGTATCAATGATTGGGTGGATTAAGGAAATGCTGTAGATATAGTATATCTTGACTTCAGTAAAGCATTTGACAAAGTCTCTCATACAATCCTTATTGAAAAAATGACTAAGTATGGAATGGACAAGGCAACTGTTAGGTGGATTTATAACTGGCTTAGTGATCGGACCCAAAGAGTAGTCGTAAATGGCTGCACATCCAGTTGGAAGAATGTCTCAAGTGGGGTACCACAGGTCTCTGTCCTGGGCCCTGTATTGTTGAACATCTTTATCAACGATTTAGATGAAGGAATTGAGGGTAACCTGATTAAATTTGCTGATGACACAAAGCTAGGAGGGATAGCTAATACTAGAGAAGAGAGAGAGAGGATTCAAAAAGATTTAAATAAACTGGAGAAGTGGGCAGCAACTAACAGAATGGTTTTTAACAGGGAGAAATGCAAAGTACTACATCTGGGCAATAAAAATGAAAAAAGCAAATATAGAATGGGAGGAATAGGGCTAAGTGACAGCACATGTGAAAAAGACTTGGGTATACTAATAGATCACAGACTGAATATGAGTCAACAGTGTGATGCAGCAGCAAAAAAGGCAAATGCAATTCTAGGATGTATTAACAGAAGCATACAGTCTAGATCACATGAAGTCATTATTTCCCTCTACTCTTCTTTGGTCAGACCTCATCTGGAATATTGTGTCCAGTTTTGGGCACCACATTTTAAAAAAGACATTAACAAACTGGAGCAAGTTCAGAAAAGAGCGACCAGAATGGTGACCGGTCTGCAAACCCTGTCTTATGAGGAAAGGTTGCAGGATTTGGGAATGTTTAGTTTGCAAAAGAGAAGACTGAGAGGAGACTTAATAGCTGTCTACAAATATCTAAAGGGCTGTCACATTGTAGAAGGATCAACTTTATTCTCATTTGCACAAGGAAAGACTAGAAGCAATGGGATGAAACTGAATGGGAGGAGACACAGATTAGATATTAGAAAAAACTTTTTGACAGTTAGAGTGATCAATGAGTGGAACAGGCTGCCACGAGAAGTGGTGAGTTCTCCTTCAATGGAAGTCTTCAAACAGAGGCTGGACAGACATCTGACTGGGATGATTTAGCGAATCCTGCTTTGAGCAGGGGGTTGGACCAGATGGCCCAGGAGGTCCCTTCCAACTCTACGATTCTATGATTCTATGATTCTATTCCAGCCTTGCTGAAGCATCCCCAGATCATCACCGTTCCTACACCAAATTTCACAGTGGGTGCAAGACACTGTGGCTTGTACACCTCTCCAGGTCTCCATCTAACCAGTGGATGACCAAGTGTTGGGAAAAGCTGAAAATTAGACTCATCAGAGAAGATTACCTTACTCCAGTCCTCTATGGCCAATCCTTATGGTGTTTGGCAAACTTCAGCCTGGCTCTCCTTTGCTTCTCATTGATGAAAGGCTTTTTTCTAGCTTTACATGACGAGCCCTGCCTCTAGGAGCCTGTAACGAACTGTTCTTTCCGTGCACTTCTCCCCAGCTGCCATTTGCCATTCCTTTTGTAGGCCACTTGATGTCACCCTGCTGTTACTGAGTGACATTCGAATAAGATGACGGTCATCCTGGTCAGTGGAGAGTCGTTTTCATGCTCTGCCAGTCTGTAGCTTTCTTGTCCCCAATGTCTGCTGCTTGGTCTTGTTGTAATGGACTTCCTTCTTAGAAATTTTAAGGATGGAGGCAACATGATGCTCACTGTATCCCTCTGCTAGTAAAGACTTTTCTTTTCAACTCCTTTGGCATGGTTAAAAGTTATTTTTTCATTCCTATTACTTTTGGTATATTACTAGCACTTGTTTTACCATCCTGCTTGTCCTATTGCAAGAGGATTGTGAACACCACAGCAGTGTTTTTTTTATACTTTCCTTCGTTAAATAAGATGTGGTTCAGGTGATCACTTAATCAGAAGCACATTAAGCAGAATGAGGTGTACTCTGGTTGAAATTCAACTGTCACTGGAATGGAATGGCTGTTAGACATGTAGTGAAGCTGATTTTTATAAAACTGCTGTGGTCTCTAATTTTTGCCAGAGCTGTATGTAGGTTCATTCTGTGAATGCTCATACATAGGCTGGTGACAATGTGGGACATCACTTTAACCCTTGGATTATTGTTTGGCATGGGGTGAGAATATTGGGTTAATTTAAATGATTAAAGAATGTGTCTGTTTTTTTCAAATAAAGTGTTTTATTCTCAGTGTCTGTTTATTTAACTTTTTACTTGTATGTTTAGCAATGAGGTTGACACCTCTTCATTACTAAACCAAGGGCTCGGTGTCAGCGAAAGGTGTTGACTAGAGATGAGTGAACATCTTCGGCTCCATCGTTATTCGGCAAGTTATAGCGCAAAGGCTAGTTTCACACTAGCGTTTATTCGATGCAGCGCACAGTGCCGCTAAGCCCCACCCCCTGCCGGCTCCCTGCCCACCCCATCCGGTCATCGCCGCCTACTATCGCACATGGACGCTTGCAATCTGCGCACCCTATCTTTAGCATAGGGTGCTCAGATCGTGCGCTGGCCATGCACTAGTAGGATTTTGGCGTGCGCTGTGCACTTTTGAAGGTGCGCCGTGCGCACCGAAAAGCAACATGCTGCGTTCGGCGCGCATGGGCGCACCTTCAAAAGTGTGCAGCGCACGGCAAAATCCTACTAGCGCACGATCTGCACACCCTATGCTAAAGATAGGGTGCGCAGATCGCAAGCGTCCATGTGCGATAGTAGGCGGCGATAGTAGGCGGCGATGACCGGATGGGGGGCGGGGCTTAGCGGCGCTGTGTGCTGCGTCGAATAAACGTGAAACTAGCCTTACCAAAGAAGATTCATCGAGAATCTGAATACTTAGAGCACTCCCAATGATCAGCTGTTCGTCGCCACAGATGCATGTGTCGTGCCTGTGTGACAGTCACAACACATGCGTGGAGAGCCTGTGTGTTGTGATGGTCACACAGCTGCGACACAAGCAGCTGCGGTGCCAAACAGCTGATCATCGGGAGAGCTCCAGGTATCTGGGTTCTAGATGCAGCCACTTCAGTAAGCGCTATAGCTTGTCGCATGAGGGAACTGATGATGTTCGCTCATCTCTAGTGCTGACACCAACTCGTAATCTCATTACTCCAGAAATTACATCACAAAACTTTTTCTTTTTTTAACCCCTTAGTGACAGCCAGTTTGTACTTAATGACCTAGCCAATTTTTACAATTCTGACCACTGTCACTTTATGAAGGTATAGCTCTGGAACGCTTCAGCATATCCCACTGATTCTGAGATTTTTTTTATGACATATTGTACTTCATGTTAGTGGCAAAATTTTGCAATTGTCAAACTTTTAATTTTTGTACCCTTAAGTCAGTGAGTGGTGCCACACAAAATAGTTAATAAATAACATTTCCCACATGTGAACTTTACATCGGCACAATTTTGAAAACATTATTTTTTTGTTAGGACGTTATAAGGGTTAAAATTTGACCAGCAATTTCTAATTTTTCCAACAAAATTTACAAAACCATTTTTTTAGGGACCACCTCACATTTGAAGTGAGTTTTGGGGGTTAATATAACAGAAAATACCCAAAAATGACACCATTCTAAAAACTGCACCCCTCAAGGTGCACAAAACCACATTCAAGAAGTTTATTAACCCTTCAGGTGCTTCACGAGAACTAAAGCAATGTGGAAGGAAAAAAATTAACATTTTACTTTTTTAACAAAAAATTTACTTTGGAACTAATTTTTATTATTTTTACAAGGGTATCAGGAGAAATCATAACACAAAATTTGTTGTGCAGTTTCTCCTGAGTACGCCAATACTGCGTATGTGGGGCAAAGCCACTGTTTGGGCATATGGTAGGGCTTAGAAGGGAGGGAACACAATTTGACTTTTTGATCGCAAAATTGGTTGGAATCAATGTGGTGCCATGTTGCATTTGGCGACCCCTGATGTACCTAGACAATGGAACCCACCCATTTCTACCTCCAGTCCCTAACCCCAACATACCCATAATTCCAATCCTAATCATATTCCTAGCCACAAACCTAACCCTAATCCCAACTCTAACCGTAATCCAAACCATAACCCCTAGCCCAAACCTAACTTTAGCCCAACCCTATCCCTAGCCCAACCCTAACCCAGCCCAGTCCTAACTTTAGCCCAACTCTAACTTTAGCCCAACTCTAACCGTAATGGAATAATGGAAATAAACACTTTTTTATTTTATTATTTTTACCTAATAAGGTGGTTATAAAAGGGGGTTTGATTTACTATTTTTTTTATTTTGATCACTGTGATAGGGTCTATCACAGTGATCAAAATGAACCAATAGGAAAAATTTTCTATTGTCGGGTGCTGGCCAGCAGATCTTGGCGGGCACACTGTGCATGGGCCTGCCATTTTCTTCCTGGAAGAAGATGCCTACAGCTGGGGGACTTCATGGGGGGATGCAGGAACACCGAAGGTACCAAGGGTGGATGGGAGGACCCTATTTCTCTCTCCTCTGATGTGCGATCACATCAGAGGAGAGAGAAATAAAATGGGAAATCGGACCTCTTTTTGGCGATCGCTGTTATTCCGTTAATAACTGTGACCGCAACATTGAGGTCGGTAAAAACCGGCCCGAATCATGTTCTCTGGGGTCTCCGCTACCCCCGGTAGCAGAGACCCTGGAGAAATTCCGACGCTTGGGGGCGCTACACACATATTTCTCAGCGCCATTAAAGCGGAGATGAGGTGTAAGTGCCTTTAATTGAAGCCATTAAAAGGCATCTCAGCGGTCGTTAAGGGGTTCAATATCTTTGTTTAGCTTTAAAAATCATTAATTGCTGTACAAAAATATAAAAAATGAACCAAAAATGAGATGCAGAAATGTTTCAGAAATTACCTAAGACCACTGGACACTACTCTTATTGAAAAGATAAATTCTCATTAATACCTTGAATAGATAATACTTAGTGACCGAATAGTTGTCTTTTGTCCTGTTATTTAAATAAACGACGAGCACTGAAAGCACTGCTTATTCTAATAAAGAGGTAACTAAGCATCCTACTTTTCAGAATCACCATCTCTTGGCAGCTATATTGGCAGCTCACTGAAGTAGCTCATCTGACAACTTGAGAACTCTTGTGGCCTTATCAGTCAGTTATCATGTTGCAGTTATTCACATACAGACTTTTGCCTATAGCTTTCTCTGATGTGATATTTTTTCACACTCAGATTCTTCTTGTGTTTCAATAATCAATTTAGGAATATGAATATACTAGTTGACCCGTGCAAAATTTTTGCAAATTGGTCCTCGGGGCCCAGGCAATTTCAGAAAAAGCAGGCTGGTCAAATGTAAACGTATTTCATGAGATGATGAACACAGACAGGTATTTATATATATATAGATTGGTAATACAATAAATTGGTTTGATAAGTAGAGGCCAAAAAATGTCTTCTGGTTGAGGGGCCACCTGCAGATCATTGTGTCTTTCTGCAGGTTTATGAAAATGAATGTTTAAACTGTATTTAGTGATAAAATTGTGAATGTGTGGTTTGTTTGGCTCTTTTCTTGCTGAAGGGAGCAAATTAACCTTTCAAATGGTGTATCATTTGTGTGTGTGGGGAAAAGTAATCAGTGAAAAAGCAGAGCATGTTGACAAATGTGTTTGCATATGTGACTCACCATTTGTGTTTGTGGGGCAAAGTGATCACCAAAAAAGCAGTGCATGTATACAAATATGTTTGCATATGTGACTCACCTGCAGTGAAATGTGCAATCCTCCAATGTGCCTGAAATTGGCTGGGCATGCACTTGAGCAAGCTGAAAAGACCCCAAGGCAAATGTTTGGATTTGTTTGGGATGTCTGTAACCAGCTTTGTGGTAGTGTGCTTTGGAGTAGTGTGCTGCCACCTGCAGGTAATTTGATATTTCAGATGGTGCATCATTTGTTTGTGTGGGTGGAGTATGAACGGAACAAGTGTGCAATTCAATAGGCAGTGCATGTTTAGGCCAGTTTCACATTAGCGCTTTTTAAGCGCACGCACGGCCGGGGGTAGCTCCGCCCCCGAGCCGGCTCTCTGCCCGGCGTGCCCGCCCCTTGCTTGTAGCGCCGCCTACTAGCGGACAGCGGCGCCTGCGATCGGCGCACCCTATCTTTAGCATAGGGTGCGCAGATCGTGCGCAGGCCGTGCGCTAGTTGCGCTTTGACCTGCGCTGCGCACTTTTGACGGTGCGCCGTGCGCGCCAAAATCAAACTTTTCGGATTTTGGCGCGCACGGCGCACCGTCAAAAGTGCGCAGCGCAGGTCAAAGCGCAACTAGCGCACGGCCTGCGCACGATCTGCGCACCCTATGCTAAAGATAGGGTGCGCCGATCGCAGGCGCCGCTGTCCGCTAGTAGGCGGCGCTACAAGCAAGGGGCGGGCACGCCGGGCAGAGAGCCGGCTGGGGGGCGGAGCTACCCCCGGCCGTGCGTGCGCTTAAAAAGCGCTAATGTGAAACCGGCCTTACAAATGTGTTTGCATATGTTACTCACCTGCAGTGAAGTGTGCAATCCTCCAATTTGGCTAAAATAGGCTGGGCAAGCAGTTCAGCAAACTGGAAAGCTCCCAAGGCAAATGCTTGGATTTGTTTGTGATGTCTGTAAGCAGCTTTGTGGTAGTGTGCATTGGGGTACTGTGGTGCCACCTCCAGGTCATTTTTCCTTACTGCAGATTTATGAAAATTAATGTTTAAACTGTATTTTGTGATCAAATCGTGGATATGTGGTTTGTTTGGTTATTCCTTGATGAAGGGGGCAAGTTTACCTTTCAAATGGTGTATTATTTGTGTGTGTGGGTGGAGTATGAACGGAGATACAAAGTAATCACCGAAAAAGAGTGTTTAGAAATAATAGAATTGATTCTCACTTCTTATGTGTCTAATATTTGCATTTACGATGCCTAAACTTTGCCTGGTGAACAAATAGACACTTTACTCACAACAATATTGCTCCCTCGTGTGAGGGCAATCCTTGCCCTCCTTCTTTGATGGATCTGTAGGTCTTATTTCTTCCTCCTGGTGCTGACTAGTGCAGAATGGAGTTTTCTTCACTCTTCTGTTTGGTCGTAATAATTAGTTTTGCAAGGTGGTGTAATATGCTGCTGGTTCTGACGATGTCGCCACGGATCAGATACAGACCAAGGATTAAAGGGTTTATTTACAGGGAATAGACTCTCCATGCAGGGAGAAGCAGAGGAGGATTAAATGTGTCAGAGTAAACAATATAAACAGCAAAATAGACTAAGAAAGCTATTAAACAGTTATGCAGCATTGAGACGGCTAAACTGGAATTACTATGACTTATCAGTCTGGAGAACGCTTGATTGCAGGGTCTCTTTCTCTCACGTTGACACCGACAACAACAGCGCTAGAAGACTCTGTAGTCTCTTCTCTGGATGAAGCTGGGACCTCAGGGGTTACAGTCTCTGCAGTCTCTTCTCTGGATGAAGCTGGGACCTCAGGGGTTACAGCAAGGAGCAGGAAGACGCTGCTGGACTGTCTCCCCTGCTCTGAGTCTCTATATGATACCCCAGCTGTCTTTCCACAAGAATGTTACTGCGCATACTGGGAAGTCTCTCTGCCACACTTAGGGGAGCCAGCCTGTCACAGCGGTCACTGGGGCTGCATGCTTTGGTCACTGTCTCTGCACTGTCAGGGGGAGGTCTCCTCCTTTGGTCATGGAGGCTACCGAGTCCACGTACTCACACACAGCATTCACTATGTCTCATCTTGCAGTCCCAGTCCTCTGAAGGGTAGTTCCCTCTTGCTGGGAGCATGGTGCTGCAGCCTGCTTTCTCTCAGGCACGCTCTCCCCTGCCTCTGGTGTTCTCTGCTCTGTGCCTGGTGCACTCTCTTTTTGCGCCCTCAGCCTGCACAGCTTCCGGTCCACCGCCCCTTCCTTTGCCTCACTCCCCCTTGCAGTCACATGGTCCAGTCAGTCTAGGGCATAAAGTCTTCCCCCCGGAAACCCTGCTATCTGGCTTGGTGGTTCCGGATAAGGAGCAGGGAAGGTAACCTCCTTTGGGCTCTTCCTCTTTAAACCCTTACATTCCCCCCCTCTTAAAGCTCGCTATTCCATGGGTGAGGGTTTGTCATACTCCACTATGTCCACCTGAGAACCAACAGCTGCCCACAACTTTCGCAACTCCTCTTGTCTTGCTGGCTCCAATTTCTTCCAGTAAGGCTGGTCGAAGATACTCCAGTCTTCATCTTCATCTACATTAGCTGCAGAAGAAAATACCTCTGATGAACTTGGCTTTTTCTTCTTTTTTTGCTTTGCCGCTAGCAGATATTTTAGTAGACGATTCTCCCTTTTCTCTGTCATTATCGACAACTTCAGGGGTTCCTTGCTCGGGTTTCTCGGTCTGGGGCTTAGTACAGGTAATTCTTCTCCATAGCTCCCCCCCTTTGACAGGAGCATCCTCGTCACGACTAGAATTAGATGGATTAAGACCATGCAGGCCGGACCCTTCGTCATCCGTGTCGGACTCTGCAGGTATCACTTCTCATGGCTTCTCAGCCACACTTCCTGTCCCACACAGCTGCTCCATCTCTTCCATCTGGTCAGGATCTCGTGAACTGACGGCCGGCATTCTTTACTTCAAGCGACGACATTAGTGGCTCTTCCTTCTTATTGACGAGAAACGTAGGAGCGTGCATCTCAGGGACTCTTGTCACCTCTTCTATTTTACCGGTAGCTTGTGGCGAGTCTGGTGGTGACTTACTCTGATGGACCACTCAGGCAGTTGTCCCTTCCTCCTCTTCAGGTCGAATCTCACCATTGGGACCTCTAGACCAAGGTTGGAGTTCCGCTAAACTCGCCTCAGCGCATCGGGACAGCACAGACATTTGACCGTGGACAGTCGGCATCCTCTCTATCTCTTCTTGGCGTCCGATGCCGTGACACTGTCTTGCTCTGAGTGGAGCTATCCTCACGCTGTACTATTTCCTCCAGGGGCGTCGTTGATTCCAATTAGCAGGACCCTCAGAGGGGTGAGCGGATCTTTGCCATCGCTTTTCTCGGGTAGGGCAATTTCTGGACAGGTGTTCCACTCTTCTGCATGCCCAGTACTCATGTCTGCATCTGTCTGGTGGGCGCTTTTGTCTGGATCGTCGACCTCGGTGGGAAGCATCTCTCATCTGCAGTTGCTCTTCAATCCAGGATATGGGGTTAGGCTCTGGAGCCACCACTAAAGCCTTCTTCATGCTCTGCACCTCTCTATCCCCCTCTGTCTGCTTCCACACGTTACCTCGGAGTATGCTGCTTGTCCCCAAGACAACAGTAAGAGCTTCCCCCAGACTCTCGATCTTTTCCCAAATTCTTATCTTCATCCGTGAATCTTGGATCCATGTCATGTCTTCTTCATTCGGGCTGATTACTCCACCGTTGTAGCATGTGGGCAGTCCTCTTCGCTGTGCAGCACTAGTCTCACGTTGGGGGTGGTCTCTCTGGCTCGCACTGGTGGGCTGGACTCTACTGCTGGGGTCCTCTTATATTCAGCCATTTTTCACGGATCTGCTTAATCTCCTTCAAGTCTTCCACCCATTGGGGGCAACGACTGTGGTGGCAACTACCTCCCCGCTCCATACCTTCCCCCCGGCACTATCACTCCCTGCTCCTGCTCGCGCTTGGGCTCCTCACTCCCAACTTCAGAAAAAGTCTTGCCTTGCTTAACCTGTATATTCTCTAGCAGGGCCTGCTTCATCATCTCATCTCCCAAGCACCGTCACCAGCTGGTCTCGTACATAATGTCAATTGGCCCTACACCTATGCCGTCCTTCCATAAGATGGCTGTATGGAGTTCCTGTAGGGCATTCATAAACTGCGTCACGGTCTCCCCCTCTCTTTGTACCCGGTGAAACATTCACATGGGGTCCCCATGCTTCTACTCAAGTATACGTAGAACTTTGTCCAGGGTATCTCTCGCCTGGGGGTTCTAAGCATAACAGAGTCCCGTGCCTCCCTCTCTAGGGCCATCACAGCTATTTCTGCCTCCAGGGCCGGCATCATGGCATGCAACTGCATCATCCCTCGGATGCGCTCTGCCCAACTCCACAACATAACATTGCTCCCAGAGAATTTTGGCAAATTAATTAACATAGCTCCCAGGGAGATGCTAGACCTGGGGCCTCCCCCAACTGCTTTGTCTGCCCCCTCCAAGCCGTTGTGTGACATCCTGCCGACTATGCCACTTGTAATATGCTGCTGGTTCTGAGGATGTCGCCATGGATCACAGACAGACCAAGGGTTAAAGGGGTTATTTACAGGGAACAGACTCTCCATGCAGGGAGAAGCAGAGGGGGATTAAATGTGTAAGAGTAAACAATATAAACAGCAAAGTTATGCAGCATTGAGATGGTTAAACTGGAATTACTATGATTTATCTGTCTGGAGAAAGCTTGATTGCAGGGTCTCTTTCTCTCTTATGATACCCCAGCTGTCTTTCCACAAGAACGTTACTGTGCTTACTGGGAAGTCTCTCTGCCACACTTAGGGGAGCCAGCCAGTCACAGCAGTCACTGGGGCTGCGCGCTCGGGTCACTGTCTCTGCACTGTCAGGGGGAGGTCTCCTCCTCTGGTCATGGAGGCTACCGAGTCCACATACTCACATAGAGTGTTTACTATGTCTCGTATTGTAGTCCCAGTCCTCTGATGGGGAGTTCTCTCTCACTGGGAGCGTGGTGCTGCAGCCTGCTTTCTCTATGGCGTGCTCTCCCGTGTCTCTGGCGCGCTCTGCTCTGTGCCTGGTAAGCTCTCTTTTTGTGCCCTCAGCCTGCACAGCTTCCGATCCACCGCCCCTTCCTTTGCCTCACTGCCCCTTGCAGTCACATGGTCCAGTCAGTCCAGGGCAGAAAGTCTTCCCCCCGGCAACCCTGCTGTCTGGCTAGGTGGTTCCGGATACAGAGCAGGGAAGGTAAGTTCCTTTGGGATCTTCTTCCTTTTCACCCCCTTACAGTGGCACACCAATTTTAAAGTGTTACTCATTCCTACCAGCTCTAGCTGGTATCCAGGGCACACAGTGGGTAACTAAGGGACGCGCGCGCTTAGTTACCCACTTATTACCCGGATACCAGCTCCCAGCATTTGCTTACAGCGCTGGGAGCTCGCTGATCGTTGGTCTCCCGCTGCCACATGCAGCGATGCGTGCTGGCCAGCGGGAGACCAATGATCAAAAAATGGCCCAGAACATTCCTGCACAATCAGCGATACTCGGCGGGGGCGGTCGCTGATGCATGCCACACACAGCTAGATCACTGGCGAGATCACTGATGCGTCACAAAATCGGTGACGCATCAGCGATCTCGCTAGCGATCTCGCTTAGCATGAAGTACCCCTAAGAGTGCATCCTTGTCAGTGCAATCTATCAATCGACATTTGAATGAAATGAAACGCTGTGGCAGGAGACCCTGGAAAACCTCACTTCTGACACAGAGACATAAAAGACCTAGACTGCATTTTCCCAAAATGTATGTGAGTAAGTCAAATTTTTTCTGGGAAAGCATCTTGTGGACATGTGAGACCAATATAGAGTTCTTTGGTAAAGCACATCATTCTGCTGTTTACCAAAAAAAATGGAATGACACTAGCAAAGAAAAGAGCACAGTATCTACAGCCAAATATGGTGGAGGTTCAAATATGTTTTGGGGCTGTTTTGCTACCTCGACGGTGTGCAAGGCATCGTGATATCTGAAATTTACAAACGGATTTTGGACCGCAATGTAGTGACCAGTGTCAGAAAGCTGGGTTTGCGTCCTAGGTTCCTAGATTTTCCAGCAGGACAACAACATCAAACATACTTCAAGTAACACCAAGATATGGATATAAGCAAAGAGCTGGAGATTTCTGAAGTGGCCAGCAATGAGTCCGAATCTACAGTAATTCTCATTGAACACCTATGTAGAGATCTTAAAAATACTGTTAGGAGAAGGCACCCTTCAAATATAAGAGACCTGGAGCAGTTTGCAAAATAAGAGTGGTCCAAAATTCCAGTTGAGAGGTGTAAGAAACATGTTGATGGTTATAGGGTGTGATTAATTGCAGTTATTTATTCGAAAGGGCATAGAACCAAATATTAAGTTGAGGGTACCAACAATTTAGTCCAGGCCATTTTTCATGTTTTGTGTGGAATTGCATCCAATTTGCCTTTTTTTCCCTCATTTTTTTGTGTTGTTCCATTACACACAAAGGAAATATCTATCTGTATAACAAAACATGTATAATAGCAGTAATATTCTGGGAGAAATACTTCATTTTGTGGAACAATTTCAAGTGTGCCAACACTTTCTGCCATGACTGTATGTATATATTGTGACAAAGTCACTGGCAAAGTGCCAGAGTGGAGATATGTTTCTCTACACTTAATGGCTTCAGTGAAGTGAATCCCAAAAATTTTCCTCCAGCACAGTAAGTGATGTGAGGGGTTAAAAGCCAATCTGTATAAATGTCTGCTTTTTTTGTGGACATCCATAGAGCGGGTGGGAGGTTGTCCACCTTATCTCCACCCCAGGGTGAGGTCTGTGTGCTGAGGAGAAAAACTGAACCTGTGCTATCCCTGTGTTGCTCCAAGCAGGCTGTTCCCCACAAATGTATGCACTGTGCTACAGCATTTGTTTTTTTCTCATTTCCTGTTTTTCAATCCTGACAAGGGCCACCCTCCCCCACCAGTTCATCCCAGGGAAACACGAAGGTGTCGGCTGTATCCATGGGGACACCAAGGGCTACCCCGTTTCCAGAGTGTCTATAAAAACAAACTGTGGGGCTGAGACCCATGAGGTCAGGGTGGTTAAGGTCTTGCTACACTCTGTAATAATAGGGAGGGACGTTAGCCTGTTTTGAGACTTATGGCAGAAGGAGGGGATACCAAGTGTCTCAGACAAGAGCCAGCTCAACCCTGATGAAACCTCATCACAATCGGAAGTGGATGAGTTCCCCTTGTGTGTCCTGACTGGTGACGAGGATGAGACGGTGTTCGGTGAGGTGGTGATTCCTGAACTGGGAGTTTCTAGGGGACAATTTAGGACTGCTTAAAAGTGAGATTTTAGCATAAAAGGGGCATTTGAAAATGTGACTGTAATAAATGGGGTTGCCCAACAGCCAGGTTCCCTTACTTTGCAGTGAAAGAGGAATTGCTTTATTGGGTCACAAAACAGTGAGGGGAAGTATTAGAGCAGCTGTTAGCCCCAGGTCTCTATAGACATAGGGTACTAGACCTGGCCCATTCTCATATCTTGGGGGCATCTTGTCATTGATAAAACCCAAGAGCAGGTCCTTTAAAAGTTTTACTGGCCTGGGTGTCACCGGGAGATTGTTAATTATTGTTGGTCTGGTCCTACATGTCAATTACTTTCTCCCTTTTCTCACTTCCGCAGTCCCCTATTTCCATTACCCATTATAGAGGTCCCATTTTCAGTTTGTCATTAACTTTGTTGGACCCATAGTTAAATCCGCCAGAGGCCACCAATACATCATGTTGGTCATGAACTATGCAACAGGGTACCCAGAGGAACTCCTCGGCCAGGAGTAAAGCCCAAGAGCTAGTATATATTTTCTCCCTATAGGCTTGACCAGGGAGATTCTGATGGTACAAGGAACACCATTCATGTTCAAGGTAATAAGAAAGTTATGTAAGGCCCCCCAGATTACCCAATTCAAGACATCTGTGTACCATCCACAGATGGACGGATTCATGGAAAGGGTCAACATGTCCTTGAAGTTTGTGATGAAGAAGGTCATGGAGGAGGATGGCTGGGATTGCGTGTTACCGTACCAACTGTTCTCCATTAGATAAGTCCCACAGGCGTCTACGGGGTTCTCGACATTCAAGCTGCTATACAGACAACACACTCAGGGACTTCTGGACATTGCAAATGAGACCTGGAAAGCGGAGGTAACACCCCACCGAAGCGTTATTGAACAAGCGGCCCAGATGCAGGACAGGATCGCGAGGGTGATGATGATTGTGAGGGAGAGCCTCCTTCAAGCACAAGAGGCGCAGGCAAAGGTCTGCAATAAGTCAGCGAGATTGAGACAGTTTAGCCCTGGAGACTGGGTGGACAGTAAGCTCCTGGTCAAGTGGCAAGGGCCATACGAAGTTGTTGAAAACTGAGTGATGTCAACTACAAGGTCCACCAGCTAGGAAGAAGAAAACTGTACCAAGTGTACCACATCAACCTGCTTAAACCGTGGCGAAACAGGAAACTGGTGGATAACACATGCCTGTGGGCCAGTCCTGAAGCCAGGATTGAGGATGTCACAGAGGCAGAGACTCTATTACCTGCCCAGAAACAACAGTGCAGTGCATTGTTTCAGTAGAACCGGGACCTGTTTACAGAGCTACCAGGATGTATGTAGGTTGTGGAGCATGAAATCCTGACTGAACCACATGTGAGGGTAAACCAAAAGCTGTGTCGGATTTGCAAAGCCTGCCGGAAGGTGATCTCCAAGAAGGTGAGGAGAATGTTGAGCCTGGGCATCGTCGAGGAGTCAAAGAGAGGCTGGTTCTGCCCTATTGTCCTTGTGCTGAAGCCGGTTGGTCAGTGGCACTTCTGCTAAATGAGATGTCCAAGTTTGATGCGTATCCGATTCCCCAGGTCGATTAGCATATTGAGAGGCTAAGGCCATCCAGATATATTACCACCCTGGACATAGCAAAATGGTACTGATAAATTCCCCTCTCCCCAAGTTCCAAGGAGAAGACAGCCTTCTCTACACCTGATGGGTGCTTTCAGTATACCTGGATGCTGTTCAGACTACAAGGAGCCCCAGGTACTTTCCAGAGGACCATAGACCAGATCCTAGCCTTTCAAAAAAAGTACACTGCAGCTTATCTGGATGACATTGTGATCTTCAGCCCAGATTGGGGAAGTCACCTGCAGGAGGTCCAGGTGGTACTAGATGTTCTGAGGAAGGAAGGGTTTACCATAAACCCAAAGTGCACCCTGGGGAAAGAAGAGGCTAAATACTTGGGCTACATAGTTGGGAGGAGCAAAATTAAGCCACAAGTAGACAAGGTAGAGGCAATCCAAAAGTGGCCACAGCTGGTCTCCAAAAAGTAGGTCTTTGCATTTCTAAGAATTGTGGGATACTATCAACAATTTATCCCTAATTTTGCCAGGATATCCGCCACCCTGGCTTATCTTCTCAACGGCACAAAGATGTTGATGGCCAAATAGTCCTCTGAAGCAGAGATGTGATTGCAGAAGTTGGAGCTTGCTCTGTACAGACAACCGGTCTTGGTCGCACCTGATTTCACTAAGGAGTTTGTGCTCGAGATGGATGCATCCGACGTTGGGGTGGGTGCTGTGTTGTCCCAGGAGATAGATTGGGATGAACATCCAGTCCTATACCTAAGTAGAAAACTCTCCTCCTGTGAAAATAAATATGCCATTGTAGAAAAAGAGTGCTTGACCTTCAAATGGGCAATTGACACCCTGAGATACTACCTGTTAGGCCGTAAGTTCAGACTTGTTTCAGATCATGCACCCCTGAGATGGAAGAGGGAAAGGAAGGGGAAGCATGCCCGGGTGACTAGAAGACTTTTAGCACTCCAGAACTTTAATTTTCAGGTCGTGCAAGGGAAAGCAGATGTCCTGTCCAGACTCCCCTGTTTAGCAAGTAAAGGTGCCAAAACCCCCGGGGATAAGTTGCAAAGTCACTGGTAAAGTGGTGGAGTATGTTTCGCTGCGTTTAATGGCTTCAGTGATGTGAAACCCCAAAATTTTCCTCCAGCACAGTAAGTGCTGAAAGGGGTTAACAGCTAATTTAAAGGATTGTTTTTTTTGTGGAGAGCCGTAGAGCGGATGGGTGGATATCCATCTTATGTCCACCCCAGGCTGTGGTCTGGGGCTTAAATAGCTGTCCTCCAGAGGCAGCCATGGTTCAGTTGAACTGAGAGAGGAACTCCAGTGGTTTGAGTCATGAGGAGAAAATACTGAACCTGTGTTGCTCCAGAGCGGTCAGCTCCCTGCAAATGTATATACTGTGTTACAGTATTTTGTTTTCCTGTTTTACCTGAAGGGCTGTGTTTATTTTTCCCTTTATGCTAATTTATGCTGTCTATCTAATACACCAACAGAAGATTTAAAGAGACAGTGTTCCTGTTTTCCACTGAGTGAGCTGAACTACCACAAAATATACAGTGTATATATTAAATTATAATGCCACAACATATTATATGTAACAACATAAAATAAGATTACCATGACATTAGCACAGTCATTGACAGATCAACAGCTAACAATGAGACAATAGTCTATGATACTATGAAAGAGTGGCAAATCCATTTTCATCCCTTATAAAGTAGAGATGAGCAAATTTGTTCGGATTTTGGCCCCGAATCTGATTTTGACACATTCGGGCCATATTCGAACACTATTCGTGCCAAATATATGTCTTATAATCGGATCCAAACATATTTGGTAATTTCTACTCCCATTGACTAATGATGTTCGGCTGTGTTTGACGAATATTGGAAAGAAAATGTTCTATTCTGATCGTATTTGAAACCGAATCTGAACAAACTTGCTCATCTCTACTTATAAGCCCTTCCTGCTTTGCTTTAATTTAAAGGGGAGCTTTGACTACATTCCACCTGAATCCATACACTGCACAACCATTACTTCAATTTAGGGTTTGTAAGTACGGTATCTATTTAAGTCCATCTCATTGATCAGAAATGCTAAGGACATCTTATCATCCCATGAGGCTTCATTTTAAGATCTTCAATTTATGTTACAAATATCATTATTGATAATGACCTAAGACAATATCTGTTCCTGGAAAAATTACTTGAAATTCCCAGTACTGCTGCTAATTATTTAAAAGCATGTACGAAAACTGAATAAATAAATATTTAATAAGGTTCTTGGAAAGCATTGGTATGCACTGTTAATTGAAAGCAGAAAAATTGCAAAAATATTTAAATATTTATGGAAATTATAAAATCTACTATCTTTGATTATTCCATGGAAAAATATGTAATTTATATTTTATCTGGGCTCATATGCAGAACAGCACATAGTATATTATGGTATACAGTGCTAGCGGTTGTCACGGGGAAGGGAATATTGCTTTAGATTGCCTTAGTCTACAGTGACATGTAAATGTTTGGTCACCCCTGGTCATAAATACTGTTATTTTCAACAGATAAGCAAGTTGAATATAAAGTGATCTCTAAAAGGCCTAAGTTAAAGATGACAATTGTATTTTAGGCAAAAAAATCTATATGTATTTTCATCTTTTACATTTTATAAATTACAAAAAAGAAAATGAGCCAATGCAAAAGTTTGAGCACTCTGCAGGGTTAGAGCCCCCTTTTCAAAGTATCACAGCGTGTAAATGCTTTTTGTTCCCAGACAAGAGTCTTTCAATTCTTGTTTGAGGGATTTTCATTCATTCTTTCTTGGAAAATTCTTCTAGTTCTATCAGATTCCTGGGTTGTCTTGCATGCACTGCTAGTTTGAGCTCTAGCCCAGATTTTCAATGATGCTTAAGATCAGGGGACTGTGAGGGCCATTGTAAAACCTTCAGCTTGTGCATTTGAGATAGTCTATTGTGGATTTTCATGTGTGTTTACATTTTATATCAATTTGAAGGAGCCATCCTCTTTTCAACTTCAGCTTTTTTTGCAGATGTTGATATGTCTGCATCAAGAATTTGTTGAAATTTAGTTGAATCCGTTCTTTCCTCTACCCGTGAAATGTTCCCTGTGCCATTGGCTGCAACACATCCCCAAAGCATGATTGATCCACTCCCATGCTTAAAAGGTTGTCAAGATGTTCTTTTCCTGGCCTTTCTTAACAATGATAGTGTACAAGCCATAAGCCTAAGGGTACTGTCACACTTAGCGATGTACCAGCGATCCCGACCAGCGATATGACACGGTCAGGATCGCTGGTACATCGCTAAGTGGTCGCTAGTGAGCTGCCACACAGGCAGATCTCACCAGTGACATCACTGGGGACGGGGGTCGCTACTTACCTGTCACACTAGGCGATCCTGCGTCCTCCCGCCCGGCTCCACGCGTCGCTCGTCGTCACAGCAGGAAGCGCCGCAGGAAGCTGACGACGAGAAACGGTCCAGGACGTTCTCGCGCGATCAGCGATAACCAGCGGGGGAGCGGGTTGTAGGTAAGTATCAGACACAGCGATGTCGCTAGCAATATCGCTATAACGTCACTAGTTATAGCGATATTGCTAGCGATATCTCTTAGTGTGACATGCCCTTAACAGGCTAATTAAGATCTGAAACCTTGGTCAAAATGATCTGAGCACACAAACCTCCAAGGTGCCCAAACTTTTGCATCTGCCCATTTTCCTTTTTGTAAATTTTAAAATGTAAAAAATAACAATATGTTTTTATTTTTTCTTTTGCTTAAAATACAAAGGAACTGTGTCATTTTTAACTTTAGACCTTTTAGAGATCATCTCATCTTAAACTTGCTTAACTGTTCACAATAACAGTAATTTTACATGCCACTGTATATAATATTCTCTTTTTATGAGAGCATTTGTTTTGCTTGCACTGCTGTTGACAGAAATGGGCTTTACAGCAGACACACAGACTTAAGGACAAAGAAGCCTGGAGATGATACACTGACTTTTATAGGACAGTTTTCTAGATGTATCCTTTACCTGTGCAGAGGTATTAAGCTGTGACCATCAACTTTGTTAATGGACTAAATTGTTGTTATCAAATGTGGCCATCCAGGCTTTGATGGTATTGACTTTTGAGTAGAAATTATCAAATATTTTTAATGTTTACTACGCCAGGTTTTACACATTGTTCCTTAATTTTATTTTGCAGCAAATAGATTCACAGAGAATTTCAATGCTGCAAACAGCCTTAAATAGATCATTTAGACATTTTTATTTTCAGACTGACCCGAACAGATGGTGTCACTGACAGAGACAATATCACCCTACTGTGACTGAGACATTTTCCATAATACCCTGAGTTTCCTTTACACCAATATGTTTTCAGAGCCAAAGGAGACCAATTGTGACTTCTACCTGGACAGCAGGTATCAGTGAGGACAGGGATGCTTCTGCTGCTGCCAGTGACTTCTGCATTCTCCAGCTGAGGAATGGGGCTTTTTATTCTACACTACTTCTTTCCTTAGCCATTGTCACTTTTTCTTTTACTTTACAGTTTGTACAAAGCTATAATTAACTTTTGACAATCTTTTCAACCCCAATTATTCAACATTTGCGAAATGGAAGGATGCAACAAAAATTACAATATAGATAGGTCCACCTACAGAAAGCAAAACATATGTTATGTGTGGTTTTCAAATTGAACTAGTAAAATAGGTGTGCAAAAACAGACATGCACAGTTGACTTCTTAATATTTTTTTTAAACACAATTCAACCACTATCCTAAAAACAACACAACAAGAAATGCTACTGTAGGTCTAAGATGTCCACATCCAAAATCCAGCATCTGCAAAAAAGCTCTGTACTGGTGTGACTTGGTCAGTCAAAGTTAAATTTCAGGATTTTGTGGAATTTTATTTTTGCATTTATGGAAAACAATTACTGTGTATTCTCGAGTATAAACTGACCCGAGTATAAGTCGAGGCTCCTAATTTTGCCACGGAAAACTGGGTAAGCTTATTGACTGCAGTATAAGCCTGATGTACATTGTCCCCTCATCCCTGCCCTGCTCTGTGTGGCTCTCCCACTTCCCAGTATGCATGGCTCAGCTCCCCCTTCCCATCTTTCTATGTATGGCTCAGCTCCCTGTCCTCCCCCATCCTCCTCCATGCTCCCCTGTCCTCCTCCATGATCCTCAGTGCACCCCCGTCCTCCTCAGTGCTCCTGCCATCCTCTCTGTGCTCCCCGTCCTCTGTGCTCCTCCGTGATCTCCCATCCTGCTCGTGCTTCCCCTGTCCTCTGTGCTCTTCCGTGCTCCCCCATCCTGCTCCGTGCTCCCCCATCCTCCACTGTGCTCCCCTCATCCTCCTCTGTGCTCCCCCATCCTGCTCCGTGCTCACCTGTCCTTCCCCTGACCTCCTCTGTGCTCCCCCCATCCTCCTTTATGCTCCCCCTGTCCTCCTCTGTGCTCCTCCAGGCTCCCCCATCCTGCTCCGTGCTCCTCCGTGCTTTCCCCATACTCCTCTGTGCTTCCCCCGTCCTGCTCCGTGCTCCCCTGTCCTCCTCCGTGCTTCCCCCACCCTCCTCCATGCTCCCCCAATCCATACTCACCCTGCTGTGCCATTGCTCAATGTCCCCTGCATGCTCCATTGTCCCAGGGCTGGCAGCTTTTTCCTGTGTGAGAGGTCACGTGGTACTGCTCAATAAGGTCATGAATATGGACGCCACGCCTATGGGGGTGGAGTTGTGTGGTGTCCCAGCCACTGGCTCCCGTCGCAGCTCCCTCTCCCCCATTCTGCACAATGACTCATGTATAAGCCGAGGGGGCATGTTCAGCACTAAAAAATGTGCTGAAAATCTCGGCTTATACACGAGTATATATGGTATTTCCCTTTTCACAAAAAGAATTACATAAGAAGTGTAAAAACTCAGGGCAGATGTCATGATTCCTCCTCAGAGTGTCATGAGCACAGTGAGTGATAGCTCAGTCATCCAATTGGGTACAGGGGCATACTGAGCTTTCAGTGTGTTGAATGACAGCTCAGTCATACAATCAGGTGCAGTGGTGTGCTGAACTTTCAGTGTGTTGAATGACAGCTCAGTCATCCAATAGGGTGCAGTGGTGTGCTGAGCTGTCAGTGTGTTTATAAACAGCTCAATTGTCCAATCCCGTGCAGGGTTGTACTGAGCCGTCGGTGCTTTGATTGACAGCTCAGCTGTCCAATCAGAGACTGGAAGCTTGTGGGCTTCTTTCAGTTGCTCAGTCCTTGGCCCCTCTCTTCTCTCTCTACACAGCCCCAATTGGACAGACCATCAGCAGATTTGGCTTTCGGTACCATCTTTATGCTGATGACACACAACTATATACGTTTTACCCCGACCTTACCCCCTCTGTACTACAGAACGCCAGTGACTGTCCGCAGTCTCCAATATGATGTCCACTCTCTATCTGAAACTCAACCTCTCCAAAACTGAACTTCTTCTGCTCCCGCCGTCCACTAACCTCCCTAAATCTGACATTTCCCTCTCCGTGGGTGGTACCACAATAACACCCCGGCAGCAGTCGCGCTATCTGGGTGTTATGTTTGACACCAATCTCTCCTTAACATCCCATATACAATCTCTTGCCTGCTCTTGCCGCTTACACCTAAAGAACATCTCTAGAATCTGCCCTTTTCTCACCATGGAAACAACAAAAACCCTCACTGTAGCATTGATCCACTCCCGCCTGGATTACTGCAACGCTCTATTAATTGGCCTCCCCGTCACTCGACTATCCCCTCTCCAGTCCATACTTAATGCAGCAGCCAGGGTCGTCCATCTGGCTAATCGGTACTCGGACGTGTCCGCTCTTCGTCAGTCATTACACTGGCTGCCCATTCATTACATGATCCAATTCAAAGTACTTGTTCTCACCCACAAAGCTCTCCACGGTGCGGCACCCCCTACATCTCCTCCCTCATTTCTGTCTATCGGCCTAGCCGATCGCTGCGCTCTGCAAACGACTTTCGACTAACCTCTGCACTAATCCGTACCTCACACTCCCGACTCCAAGACTTCTCCCATGCAGCTCCTATCCTCTGGAATGCTCTACCCCAAGAAATTAGGACTAACCACAATTTGCATAGTTTTAGGCGCTCCCTCAAAACACATTTGTTCAGAGCGGCTTATCACGTTCACTAATCAAAGTCATTCTATGTGTAAGTGTGCGTGTATAGCCCATTCACTATCTCCATCCATCCTTCACTCCCTCAAGATGGCTGGACCTTCATTGTAAATACATCATTGTAAATACAAACCTGTACTTTGTATCTCCCTCACCTCATTGTAGATTGTAAGCTCTCACGAGCAGGGTCGTCTTATTTCGTCTTATTCTGCTTTAATTATTGTATTGTTAACGTTGTAACTTATGACTTGTGTTTTGAAACTGTTAAACTGTAAAGCACTGCGGAATATGTTGGCGCTATATAAATAAAGATTATTATTATTATTTCTAATCAATTCCTTTCTGCTTAGCTCAGCTCATATCTCTGCCAATCGTAGCATATACTCAGTGGTGTTTGCATAGTTTTCTGTGCTCTGTTCTTCGATCTATTGCAGCCTGACCTTTGGACCTAGTTTTGACTAACCACTTGCTCACCCTCTTTCTTGCTATTCGCTATTCTTGTAGTTTGACTTCAGACCATCACCTGGCTTTGTCATTATAATTTCCCTTTTGCTTGTTACGTGCTCTCTTGGTATCTGATCCCAGAATATTTGACTATCCTCATGGCTTATCCGTAAATGGTGACTAATAGGGTTGAGCGAAACGGGTCGAAAAAATTCAAAAGTCGCTGACTTTCGCCAAAGTCGGGTTTCATGAAACGAAACCCGACCTTAACGTGAGGTCGGCCACGAGGTCGGCGACAATCGCGCCAAAGTCGCGTTTCAAATGATGCTTTTGCGCCCTTTTTCAGCCAATCAGGAAGAACGGACACTGTGGGCAACGTGATGACATAGGCATCGGTTACCACCATGTTTGTGAAGGGCATGCAAGTGATTGGCTTGCTTTGTATGGCGTCACAGGGGGTATAAAAGGGCGTGCATGCCGAACGCCATGTTACTTATGCTGATCTCAGAATAGGGAGAGCTGCTGCTGATTGTGTAGGGAGAGCGTTAGGCAGGGAAGAAGATACCAAAAACTACTTCTGCTGCTAGCAATTTTGCCTGTACAACACACCAGTTACTGTGCAGTGCAAGGGGAGGCTATATTTTGGTGCATCAGCTCTGTTGGTTATTAGGCTGCCTTTTAAGGCTCCCTGATAGCTGCATTGCTGTTTTCACACTGCTGAGCAAACTGCTTTTTTCAAAGCAATCTAAATTTTATTGTTTTGTCCTGGTGAGTAACTGAGTGTTCATTTTTTCACACACCGTACTGCGGTGTACGCTCCTCACACAGTACCGTGTACCGGCTGTTATCACGGCCAAATTGAAGCTATCTGTGTGTGACTCTGTAAGGAAAAGCCGAGGAGTTTCTCCATTCTTACAGACCTACACTCTAGGGAGATTCCAATTCTGCCAAATTCTATATACACCTTGAAGTTAGTCATACACTAGGCAATTTCTGCCTGTCACATTGTGGTGTAATCTGTCCTGGGCCAGAGACAATAGTTCAGCGGCCAAATTGAAGCTATCTGTGTGTGACTCTGTAAGAAAAAGCCAAGGAGTTTATCCGTTCTTACAGACCTACACTCTAGGGAGATTCCAATTCTGCCCAATTCTATATACACTGTGGTGTAGTTACCACTATGTCAGCTAGGGGGCGCTGTGTGGGTGTCCCAGGACGGGTGTACAGGCACATTCAGTGTGGTAACAGGAGCAGGGTCCTAAATGACCATTATGGGTCTCAAGGTGGGTGGCCTTGGGATGCAGGCTCCAGGGTGTATTGATCAGCAGAGGTACTGCTGATCTTTCTGTTACACTGTGTCAGGGAAGCCTGTGTGTGTCTATACAACCTTTAGTGATGTCATAGCCATGTGATCACCTGTGGGTGTGGTTACAGGGCTATGTAATTGAGGTGTTTGGCACATGTGAGAGAGTGTGAGAGTGAGTCTGTCTGAGTGTGGACAGACTTCCATGTGTCCAGGTGGGACACTACAGAGAGTGTATATGGGGAGGACTACAGCTCCCAGCATGTGCTGAGACTCTCAGTCCGAGTCTGAAGCCATGGACATTTCTGTTCCTTTGCCTGAAGTGAAGGTTACATTTCAGTGTTATGCTGCCTTGTGGGTTTATGAAGTTAATAAACCACATGAACTTTGGGAAGAACCTGCCTCATAATTGTCTCCCGCTGCACCTGAGCGAGTCACATCCCTACAATTGGTGACAGACTGCGGGCAGCGATTCCCAGAAGCACGTGTGGCAGCGCTGGCGATTCTGAGCCAGGAGAGCAGACGGTCTGACAACCGTGAGTAATACTGACCGAGGTCAGAGAAAGTGACTTAATATTTGTGGGATACCTCTGAGGAGAAGAGGCGTCCAGGAACCTGTGTGGCCGACACAGATAACAGACAGGGGTCTGTGTTGCACTGACCAGGGTCAGTGAGAGACTGTGTTCCTGGAGGGTTCAGTGAGCAAGGTCCTGAAGGGTCAGTGTTGGGAAGAGCCCTGAAGCACGTGCTGTGACCTTGGACCTGGTGAGGCGTGTGTTGGGCAGTCTCAGGTGGAGACGGATGTCCTGAAGAGCACCCGCTGAGCACCTGGACCTGGTGAGGCCGGTGTGTTGGGAGACCCTGGGAGGAGGGCTGCTCCCTGAATAGCACCCGGTGCGCCCTGTGTGGTGGACGGTCTCAGGCGGAGACGGTACGTCCTGAGTGGCACACGAACAGGACACGTGAGAGACTGTGCATGTGTTTTTTTTTTCCTTTTCCTCGTTTTCTCTGCAAAAACCTGAAAGTGCTGTGGCTCAGTGGGGTCATGAAGGTCTCGCAGCACAGGGCCCTGGTGTTTTTCCTGGGAGCATTGGTAGCAGACGCTGTCTGTCTACACCATCCTGCTGCAGCTTTATTGCATGTGACTAAGCGGATACAGTAGTTGTGGCTTTGCACAACTATTAAGGGTGAGTACCCTGTATTATTGCTGCATAACCCATTATACCTGCACTGGTAAGGCCCTATGGGCGCACTTTTGTGGCTTTTTTATCTTTGAGGGTGACAAGCGGCTTCCAGTAACCCAGCGGGGTTACGAAGGTGACAAGCGGCTTCCAGTGGATCGGCGGGTCCACGAAGATGGCGCAGCAGGAGCTGCAGTGACACCAGCCGCTGTGTATGTGTGTGAACAGCAGCCGGAGGTGCCGGTGATCAGTGACAGCAGGAGCTGTGGTGGTGCCAGCAAAGACTTGTGTGGTATCGTTAAAAGACAAACTGTACTGTGTGAACTGTGGCCTAAGAGGTTCTGCAGGACGGACATGGGGAAATCCCAAAAGGGGGCGGTGACCCAAAAGGGGGCGGTGACCCAAATTGGAGTGGTAACCCAAAAGGGGGCGGTGACCCAAATTGGAGTGGTAACCCAAAAAGGGGTGGAGTCCCAAAAGGGGGCGGTGACCCAAATTGGAGTGGTAACCCAAAAAGGGGTGGAGTTCCAAAAGGGGGCGGTGACCAAAATTGGGGTGGCAACCCAAAGCGGGGTGGTGGTCCAGAAAGGGGCCAAGTGTGAAGAAGTGACAGCACTGGGTGTCTCAGTAGGTATGTCTGGAGTACCGCAGTGTATGTGCAGGTCTTTTTCAGAATGTGGAATATCCTTTCCGGGGAGTAATGATGGGCCACAGATGTGTACAGTGATGCTGCACCGGGAAGGAGCCTTTGGTCGGCTGGAATCAGAGAGTCAGGTGACTCTGACAGGAACTCCTCTCGTTTTCTCTCTGACCGAGAAAAACATCAGGGTTCGCTGTAAACACGGGGTCACGGTGAACTAAGAGTAGTGTTTGAGGGGACCAAAGGTGGTGAGTGCCAAGGTAGAGGAATACCACGGGACTTAGTCTATGCCTGGGAGAGGGGCCGGGACTTTCTTTTGTTTGATGACGTTTGGTCTGACGATGGAGATGCTTCGACTGTGGGGCAAGCGGACACTGAGACAGTGACGGCTCCTGACATGGACAGGTCAGAGGTAGAACTGACCAGAGGAAGAAGTACATCTGCCCAACTGACGGACCTGACGTCTCGTGATAAGACAGATGGTGGGCTGGGAGATGAGACGACTGGACTAGACACATTGGTGCTGGACGGTAACTGGAGGGTTCACTCGACTGGGGTGACTGACCCAGTGGTACCCTTTAACGATATAATTAAAGAGGTAGAAGTGAGACACGTGATGGACAAAAGAGAGCAGGATCGTGAGATGCAGCTGATAAAGGAGACTGTAACAGAACATGTCGAACGGGAAAGAGTCCTAAGGCAAGCAGCTGAGCACAGAGTGGATGAGCTGGAGAAGGAAGTCTCTGAGCTCAGAGGTCACCTGTCCGCTTGTAAAACCATGAACAAGACCCTGTTGGAAGATATGGAGGTGCTCAGAGAGGCCCAAGAGAAGCATCAACAGGAGATTCTCAGGAGAGAGGATGAGCGTCGCTACCTGCCAGAGGAGCGAGATAAAGTTCTGCAAGAACTCAGTGGAGTAGTAAAAGGTCTTCTGCAGGAGAAGTGGATGGGCGAAGACGTACAGCGGCCGTGCCCGACTGATAACAAGGCAGAACTGCCAAAGCCCATCTTGGAAAAGGGTCCTGAAGACTGTAAATCTCAGGAAGATGGTGAGCCAAGAGCTGCACAAGACAGTCACCCGGTCTTGGCAGATACCTTGAGGGAAGTGTCCGTGGGGAACCCAGAGCCATCTGTCCAGGATGAGAGCAAGTCCATGACCTTCAAGTGCGTGATGGAGGTACCCGAAGACGTGCGAGAAGCGTGTGCCAGCGAAGGTGTGCATGAGACCTTTAAAAAGGCAGTAAAGGCCTATAGTGTGAGCTGGGCACCAGAAACAGACCAGTTGGTGATACTGGCAGAAACGGAAGACATAGAGAGAAGGGTGGCTGTCCTGAAGGAGATGCACCTACAATGTCTCCGCACGAAACAGATGCTCGTGGAGCGTAATAGGAAAGCCGCTCGACGTCTGGAGCTTGCAAGGGAAGCACAAAGTCGGCTGGGCTTTGTGGAAGACATAATTCCGGTGCCCAGAAATCTGGTGGGGAAAGTCGTTGGCAGACTTGGAAAGGTGATGCAGGAGATGGTGAATCGATCCTGTGTGAAGAGAGTGAGGATCCCACCTGCTGGTGAAATCCAAGTCGTTATTGAAGATGACATGGTTCCTGTCATTGTGGTTGGTTCGGTGGAAAGCATTGGGAAGCTTCGCATGCTCCTGGAATATCGGGTAGCGTACCTGAAGGAGATTGAGCAGATAGAGAACGTCAGGTGGCGTCCCCCTCCAACCCAAGGTGTAAGGACCCGAAGGGATCCTCCAAGGAATGAAAGGACAGGTAGTCAAAGGCAAGAACGTCGAGAGTCCGCAAGTGGCCATTCTAATCTTAGTAACATAGGCACGAGACTCGGTGGTGGACATAGCGACAGAGGGTCAGACTCAGACCAGCCAGTTGGCCCAGCTGGACGTGGGACTCATGACCGTGCGAACTGGGAGAGCCAGCCAGTGAGAGAAAGGTCGCGTGATGAAGCACCCTGCAGACAGTTGGAGACTAAAGAGTGTCTGGTCACACTGACGGACGTTGACGGGAAGGCCAAAGCCCAAGGCCGAGATACTGACCGCTGGGGGCAGGGGAGGCCTAACGTAAATATGCAGTATGACTACCGAAACAGACGGAGATGGTCCTCCCGACTGGTAGGGCAAGGTGACATGGGTGCCAGGTCTCAAGATCCCTGGGTGATGTCATGTGTTCAACCCCACAAGTTTGAACAGAGGGGGGAGGTATGTGGTGTAGTTACCACTATGTCAGCTAGGGGGCGCTGTGTGGGTGTCCCAGGACGGGTGTACAGGCACATTCAGTGTGGTAACAGGAGCAGGGTCCTAAATGACCATTATGGGTCTCAAGGTGGGTGGCCTTGGGATGCAGGCTCCAGGGTGTATTGATCAGCAGAGGTACTGCTGATCTTTCTGTTACACTGTGTCAGGGAAGCCTGTGTGTGTCTATACAACCTTTAGTGATGTCATAGCCATGTGATCACCTGTGGGTGTGGTTACAGGGCTATGTAATTGAGGTGTTTGGCACATGTGAGAGAGTGTGAGAGTGAGTCTGTCTGAGTGTGGACAGACTTCCATGTGTCCAGGTGGGACACTACAGAGAGTGTATATGGGGAGGACTACAGCTCCCAGCATGTGCTGAGACTCTCAGTCCGAGTCTGAAGCCACGGACATTTCTGTTCCTTTGCCTGAAGTGAAGGTTACATTTCAGTGTTATGCTGCCTTGTGGGTTTATGAAGTTAATAAACCACATGAACTTTGGGAAGAACCTGCCTCATAATTGTCTCCCGCTGCACCTGAGCGAGTCACATCCCTACAACACCTTGTAGTTAGTCATACACTAGGCAATTTCTGCCTGTCACATTGTGGTGTAATCTGTCCTGGGCCAGAGACAATAGTTCAGCGTCCTCCAATCTACAGTGAGCTTCAAATTCTCACCAATACTATATACAGCTTCTGCCTTCTCATACACCAGCCAATTTCTGGCTGTCACATTGCGGTGTAATCTCTACTGGGCCTGACACAATAGTTCAGCATCCTCCAATCTACAGTGAGATTCAAATTCTCACCAATACTCTATACAGCTTCTGTCTTCTCATACACCAGCCAATTTCTGCCTGTCACATTGCTGTGTAATCTCTACTGGGCCTGAGACAATAGTTCAGCATCCTCCAATCTACAGTGAGATTCAAATTCTCACGAATACTCTATACAGCTTCAGTCTTCTCATACACCAGCTAATTTCTGCCTAGGTTTTTAATGTGTAAACTATGCTACATATATACGTGTTATGCCGTGAAACTGTACCCTTTATCAACTTTCTACAATGTTGTCGAATCCATACTGGGCCTGAGAACGGCTGCCGAGCTGTTAAACAAGCTACAGCACCTGTGGTTTGGACAAGTAATTTTTTCATTTTGTCAGGAATGCCGGTTAGGCCTAATTCCGTAAAAGTGGTTGAACTGCACTTACTGGGAAATCATCGTTCGCGGGGAATAACTGGAATCCCAGATCCCCATCACTAACGGTGTTCAGCGGGTTATCAGCACCTGTAAGCGACAAAAGCTGGTCCTTTCAGTGTAGCGCGCATGCAGCCCCGGACATGTAAGGGCATGATAGACCTGTTATTTCTCGATCTCGTGTGCCAGAGCCTCGCGTATCCCTCTAGTAAGCTTGACGCTTACTGCGGGAGCATGCCGGAGTCTCGGTCGTTAATGGAATAAAGCTGAGAAATCGCTAGCACAACTACAAACGGACATACCACACCACACACAGAAGCGACAAAGCTTGCAATCTGTCCATCTTTTCTGTAGCTTGTATGGTTGTGGTTTCCCGGGTGGAGTCCAATTAAGCCACAGGCTCCACTCCTGGTGGTGCCCTTTTGGACATTCCTTTAAGGTTCAGCTTTGCAATCATACAGCCCCCGGAAACCAAACACTTTGCCTTCATGGACGCAGTTTGGAGGCTCGTGGGAATAACGCCGCCCCATCGGCAGTTGGCATAATTTATTGGTGGTAAGTCCGACGGTATATGACCGTGTTCGATTTCAGAATTTTTTTTTTTTCTGGTTTGTATTTTACATTTTTGTTCCAGCCTTTCTTGACTTCATAAGGGCATGACAAGCCTATATCTGTGTCTCCTCCACCTCCTCCTTTTACCTCTCCACCTCTTTTCTAAATGTAGTTGCCCTTTTCCATGTGTTATTTTTGTCTTCTGAGCATTTTGTCTGCTTTGGGACACTTTTAAAGTTGTTTTGAAATTGTTTTCTATGTGTGTGTATGGGTTTGTGTTTGCCTGCCATTGTTTTCAATGGGGTTCGACTGTGTTCTTCGAACGTTCGACGTACATTCAACGAACTTGCCTCCTGTGCGACGAACCAAAACACTAGCGGGGTGGCTCAGCACTACTCCTGATATATAGAAGTACATTGTTAATGTTTAAACTATGCTATATATACCTGGTATCTGGTGATACTGTACCCTTTCTGCCAGGAAGTCCTCCTCCAACCAACACTCTAAGTGTATCATTGACACCTGGAACATTGTCCCACATGTGTTATTTATTTCTTGCGGATCTTCTTGTTATATTGTTGTGTGATCTATCCTGAGCGTGTGAGTGTCTATGGGTTACTCCTGCAATTTAGATGTACATTTAAAAATTACCTCAACACTGTATACAGCTCTACACTTGGGATACATTACCCATTTACTGCTTGTTACATTCTGGTCTAATCCAAACTGACCAAGTGAGAGTTAGTTTCTGACTGTGGAAATAAATACTGAAATTGACAACAATGACACCTACACTGTGTACAGCTGTACTCTTGAGATCCATTACCGTTTTATGACTTTTTAGATTGTGTTGTAATCCAATACTGATCCTGAGAGTGTCTGCGTGTGCCTCCTCAAATATCTATGGAGATTTAGAATGTTTAAACTATACTACAGTGGTGGCCAAAAGTATTGGCACCCCTGCAATTCTGTCAAATAATACTCATTTTCTTCCTGAAAATGATTGCAATCACAAATTTTTTGGTATTATTATCTACATTTATTCTGTCTTCAATGAAAAAACAAAAAAAGAATTGTCCTAAAGCCAAATTGGATATAATTCCACACCAAACATAAAAAGGGGGTTGACAAAAGTATTGGCACTGTTTGAAAAATCATGTGATGCTTCTCTAATTTGTGTAATTAACAGCACCTGTAACTTACCTTTTGCACCTAACAGGTGTTGGCAATAGCTAAATCACACTTGCAGCCAGTTGACATGGATCAAAGTTGACTCAACCTCTGTCCTGTGTCCTTGTGTGTACCACATTGAGCATGGAGAAAAGAAAGAAGACCAAAGAACTGAGGACTTGAGAAACCAAATTGTGAGGAAGCATGACCTGAATGTTCCTGTGTCTACCGTGGGCAGTGTCATCAAGAAGTGTAAAGCCCATGGCACTGTGGCTAACCTCACTAGATGTGGACGGAAAAGAATAATTGACGAGAGATTGTGCGGATGTTGGATAAAGAACCTCAACTAACATCCAAACAAGTTCAAGCTGCCCTGCAGTCCAAGGGTACAACAGTGTCAACCCTTACTATCCGTTGGCGTCTGAATGAAAAGGGACTGTATGGTAGGGTACCCAGGAAGACCCCACTTCTTACCCCGAGACATAAAAAAGCCAGGCTGGAGTTTGCCAAAACTTACCTGAGAAAGCCTAAAACGTTTTGGTAGAATGTTCTCTGGTCAGATGAGACAAAAGTAGAGCTTTTTGGGAAAAGGCATCAACACAGAGTTTCCAGGAAAAAAAAGAGGCATTCAAAGAAAAGAACACAGTCCCTACAGTCAAGCATGGCAGAGGTTCCCTGATGTTTTGGGGTTGCTTTGCTGCCTCTGGCACTGGACTGCTTGACCGTGTGCATAGCATTATGAAGTCTGAAGACTACCAACAAATTTTGCATTATAATGTAGGGCCCAGTGTGAGACGGCTGGGCCTCCCTCAGAGCTCATGGGTCTTCCAGCAGTACAATGATCCAAAACACACTTCAAAAAGCACTAGAAAATGGTTTGAGAGAAAGCACTGGAGACTTCTAAGGTGGCCAGCAATGAGTCCAGACCTGAATCCCATAGAACACCTGTAGAGAGATCTAAAAATGGCAGTTTTGAGAAGACACCCTTCAAATATCAGGGACCTGGAGCAGTTTGCCAAAGAAGAATGGTCTAAAATTCCAGCAGAGCATTGTAAGAAACTCATTGATGGTTACCGGAAGCGGTTGTTGGCAGTTATTTTTGCTAAAGGTTGTGCAACCAAGTATTAGGCTGAGGATGCCAATACTTTTGTCTGGCCCATTTTGGGAGTTTTGTGTGAAATGTTCAATGATTTGATTTTTGCTTCATTCTCTTTTGTGTTTTTTCATTGCAAGCAAATTAAATAATGATAATAATACCAAAGAATTTGTGATTGCAATCATTTTCAGGAAGAAAATGAGTATTATCTGACAGAATTGCAGGGGTGCCAATACTTTTGGCCACAACTGTATATATACCGGCTATCTGATGATACTGTACACTTTGTCTAATTTTTATATTCTTGTCTAATCCATACTGAGCCTGTGAGCATCTCTGTGTGACTGATGGAATATATAGAATATATAGGGAGATTGACAATTATCCTTTGACTGAATAGAGCTGTATGCTTCTGATACAGTGCCATATATCTGATGTTATTTTGGGTCTATTTTCTGCAAAATTTTTAAGTTTGGTGGAAGAGACTGTGGACGTGGGGGGGCCAGCTGGTGCTGATGTTGGTGGTGCATCTGCTGGTAGTGGCAAAAGCACAATAGCAGCTAAGGCAGGAGGTGTTGAGCCTGCGTCATGGCCTGGCTCCGGAACGCCTGGAAGGCTACCTTTTCTGGGAGTAGGTTAACTGCTTTTAAAGGCGGAGCATGAGGAACTGGTTTTGGCTTACATTGCCGAAACACACTCCAGAAAATATGCCCTCCTCTTCTGAAGTTTCAAAAAATGCAAGCACTGAGTCGTCAAGTGCTGGCTCCTGGTCAGGAAGAACCCCTTTCCTTGTGTCCTTTACCCCCACCAAAAGTGAATGATGCAGCAGGCCACACTTCACATTAGTCCATGTAGCTCTTTCTATCATACCATGCCTGGGTTATCAAGTCAAATCGTGAATTCCCAAGTCCAAGATGAATCAGACATGGAGTGTGGGTGGCCAGCCAGGGCAGTGGGGTTAATCGGTACTGGGCCAGTGTCTCACAGGGATGTGTCACGGTGGTGGTGACCCGTTCCATGGCCCTGGGCGTCCATGCAAAGGGGTGAATTGCGTTTATAGATGATTGCTACGTGATGCCACCTTTTTTTTCTGATTAGATTGACCAGCGCTGCAGAGTCGCTTCTCTGGGACAGATGTTGTGGTACAGCTAAGATGTAGAAGCCCTGCACAGGTAGGGCCATAGTCGCAGGGCAGATGAAAGAGTTGGTAGATGGTGTGCAGTGCAGGATGTAGCAGAGCCGTGCGCCAGGCGCAGGAGAAAGATGACAGACACAGTCGTGCAGTTCCTTTACCTGTACTTGGTAAGTGCTGTCCAGGACCCAGAGTACAGATGGAGAAGGAGTTGGTCAGCCTGGAAGCCAATTTCGAATTCTCTCTCTGCAGATAGGTAGTGTGGCCTCCATTCTAGCGCTTATCTGAGGTACTCGCAGTGCTGAGTTCAATGAAGTTCCCCCTGTTGACTCTCTTTTGGAATTTTCTCGTATGGCAGGCAGCCGTAGCATTTTCCTTCTGGTTCCCACACGTCGATGCTGTGGCCTCCGAGCCTTAGTTGGTACAGAGCATTTACAGCTGCTACGTCCTCTGGTTTCTGCTGCAGGAGCGTCAGTGTCCCTACAAACTCGGAGACCGGAATCCGGACCATGCGCTCCAGCTAGGAATGAGCCTTAACTCTGCTCATCCTCCAGCTTCCCTTCTCATGTCCACACACTTTCCCTTCCCTGCACAGAGTGCCCTAACTTACCTCCTCCTGACCACAGAGAGCAGCTCCTCAGCAGTCAGGTTCAGAGGTCTCCCTGCTGGCCTGGAGTGGGAAATGTGTTGTGTGTTGGTTGAACTACTAGAGAGATCCTTCGTTGCTCCCAAGCATGACATCACACTCCCTAGGAGGAAGGTAATGCCACTGGGGCGACCGTAGTCCTGGGGACACCACAAGTGCACTGATGCCCAGCCACTGCTAGATGATTCTGCTGGTACATTGACCCAGACCACTACATTCCCCTCACACTCTGCACAGCCAGAATCTGACCCAGAGGAAACTCAGGTTCCCCTTCCTGCATACTATACCACCTTACAAGGTGACAAAGAGGAAGGTGCAGATGAAAGTGCAGGTTCCTTTAGCAGGTGGGGGGCATACTCATAGGCGACGGCACTGGCACAGGGCCCCTCATAGTATGCAAAAGTGTCTCTGCCGGTGGGAGGGGAGGGCCCACCGGAGGGCCCACCCGCCGTCAGACACACCGCCGTACTATGAGGGGCCCTGTGCCAGTGCCGTCGCCAACGAGTGAGTCCCCCCTGCTTGCTCAGGATCACAGCACTTGCAAAGTTGAAATACTTACCTCTCCCTGCTCCACCGCCATGACATCTTCCGCGTGTCCTGACAGTGATATTCTGATCAGATAGCGCAATGACATCACGTCTGTACGCCCTCTGCCTAAACAGCCAAGTGCAGTGAGATGGAAGATGGGGATGATGAGGAGTCCAGACTAGTACAGGGATTCCCTAGTGAGGAGACTTATTTAATTGCTTTCAATGTTGGGACAGCAATTTTTGGGGAGCACTATACTCTGGAGAATGATATATGAGGCCCACCATACACTGGAGCATTCCAAAGGTGGACATCAGACACTGGAGCAGCATTTACAGGGCCCATTATACACTGGAGCATTAGAAATGGGGCCCATTATATATGGAGCATTATTTGGGCCCATGAGCTTGATCCATGGGGACCAAAATATACTGTAGCATTATGTGTAGCTCATCATATACTGTTTCAAACATTATATGGGACCAATGATTCTGTATGGAGAAATATATGGGCCTCATTACTCTGTATAGCGCACTATGCGGTGCCCATAATACTGTATGGAGTAATATACTGTCCATTTTTGGAGCTATTGGAGAATTTAAAATCGATATCAGTCATGAGATGTAAAAAGTGAAGTATTTTTCATTGTACTATACTGCTATTTCTCTACCGTATCGGAGCATCATGAGTTGTGGTATGTGTTAAAGGGGCGCTCTTTTGCCCAGGGCACATGAAAACCTGGAGGCAGCCCTACTCCTCCACAACTTTAGCCAAATAACCCCCAGTTTTCAGTGCGTAACTATTATTATGAAGCAAATTAAGGTTGACAAACTTCAGTAATAAAAATGGATGTTTTTGCCATTCAAATGGGCACTGTAGGTGTTTTTAATGTCCTCCACTCCCTGACGACTTTGCTTCCCCATTGACTTGCATTGGGTTTCGTGTTTCAGTCGGCCTTCGACTTTTCACGATAATCGGCCGATTTCGTTCGACCCGACTTTTGAGGAAGTCGGGTTTCATGAAACCGAAAAAAGGCAATGTCGCTCATCTCTAGTGACTAGTGTTACATTAAGCACTTTTGACAAGCAAGTACACAGTGTCTAATTGACACTTATTTAAGATTTATTTTTACTGCAAAAAATAATGTGCAGCATTGCTGTTGCTTTCAAGTGCATTAATACATTTTAAAAAATGTAGCATTTTAATTCAACTGCAGCAAGGTAGATTTACATATTACACACTATGCACTACAGTTGTTAAACATATTACTGTCTGGAGTATTTGTCTAATATTTAAGGACTTTCTCCTATCTCTATTGCTGAGCTCTGAAATCAGTATAATAAATCACATTAAAATGGCTGTGTATTCTTTTAGACAGGCTAAGTTTGCTTATACTGATTGCACATTGGGAACTCCCCGCATGTCACCCTCTATCTCTGATACTATCTTCTGCAGTTTTTTAAATGTAACAGGGCTTATTGTTGTGATTCACGTGCATTGAATTGTGAATTGTTTGCCAAGACCTTCGAATTTCATAAAATTTGTCAAAATTTTACTTCACATTTTATCGATTCGCTCATCCTATTGCTGAGAAGTGATCTAGACAGAACAATCATGGAACATTTGTACAGCATTGCATGTATTGACTAAAAGGTGAGTGCCTGTAAAGAAACATGCTACTTAATAGAAATAGTCCTGATATCGCTACAGAATCAGCATTGCATTGTTATAGAGGAGGAAGGGGGAAAAGAGTAAAAGTACTGTCACACTAAGCGATCGCACCAGCGATCACGACAACGACACAGCCTGGCAGAGATCGTTTGTACATCGCTATATGGTCGCTAGTTAGCTTCCAAACAGGAAGATCTCATAAACGACACATCAGCGATCAGCGATCTGTATAACGACCTCGTCGGTTGTTGGGACCTGTCACACAGCATGTATTGTAAAAGACCCCGACCTCGATAGGCATGATTGAGCGCTACCTTTTCCACGCCCCTCAGCACAGATTGGTGGTCACTGTATGTCATGACGGTTAATGTCACAGCTCTCGCTTTGTGATTGGACGACCGCATCATAAAAGACGACGTATTAGCGCTCCCTTCCATTGTTCTCAAGCGCAGTGGTTCATACGAATTTCCAGCAGCGCTCCATATTGCGTCCTGCTAGCCTTCTGCTTTGCAGCTTCTGTGATCCAGTTTGTGCCGCTATTGCGTTTGGCCCGGAATTTTTCCTTCAGGATCTCTATACTGTCTTGTAAGGTAGGCACTTTTTTTTTATTTTATGTTTTTTTGGCATTTAATTTTTTAGAACTTTATTCAATATTTATATCTGTTTTTATATACAGCAGCCATGGTAGTTTTCCAGCCACCGCTCTCTGCCATCACATCACATTGTTGGCCATCTCTGAATTTTTTTTGGACAGCCATTTTTTTCTGCCATGCCCACCAACGCCATGTTATCCAGCTGTGTTAACAGTTGTCGGCCATCTATGAATTTTTTATGGGGCAGCCCTTTTTGTTTCTGACGCGCCCACCACTGCCATTTTATTCAGCTGTGTTAACAGTTGTCGGCCATCTATTAATATTTTTGGGGCAGCCATTTTTTTTCTGCTGCGCCCACCACCGCCATTTTCAGATCCCAGCTGTGTTAACAGTTGTCGCCCTTCTATGAATGTTTTTTGGGCAGCCCTTGTTGTTTCCTGCACCACCGCCATTTTATGATCCTAGCTGTGTTAAAAGTTGTAGACTATGTACGCATTTTTTTTATCATACTTTGCAATAAATGTATGAAAATTAGTTAGAAAATGTAAGCACAAAAAATCAAGAGCTTCAATAAAGGTTGTATTTTACATATGATTGGTTTAGTAATGCTCCCCTCTAGCTCCATACCTTGCAATAAAACAAATGTTACTTGTATTAGGCCGTTCTCACATAATCCTTTTTTTTATTACGGATGACCGATAAGCAAGATTTCCTGCGTGACTTCATTGAGATGTACCGCTCGATGCCTTGCTTGTGGAAAATAAAGTTGGCGGATTACAGCAACAGGATGAAAAAGAAGGAGGCGTACCAAAAACTGGTGGAGCTTTCCAAAAACCATTACCCCAATGAGCCAGTGGATGAGTCATCGGTCAAAAAAAGGATTCAGGCCTTCGGCACTGTATGCAGGAAAGAACTTAACAAAGTGGAGAATTCAAGCAAGTCTGGAGCTGGGTCAGAAGATGTATATGTCCCCAAATTGTGGTACTTTGATCTTCTTGCTTTCACAAGGGACCAAAATGGCATCTATGTTGGCACCATACCCTGAGATCCAGCAGGACTCACCTGTCGGTGAAGTAAGTACCTTTCTTGTAGTACACATAGGAATGTACATGCCCATGTGGACTAGAAATTTGAAATAAATTAGGAAAAATCGACAAAATAGCAAAAGTTATCCCTTCATGTACTAATAGTTAATCAAGTTAAAGGTTTGAGGCCTATCTATTTAACATACCGTAATAACCATTTATACTAGTCCCATTATCAGATTTTTGTTATAGTGTCAAGATAAATTTCTTTTGCTTTGTGATGTAACATGTATTTTCTGTTCACGCAGGACACAGAAGAGGCTGTCATCACACCTCCGTCAATGCCGCCTGAAGAAGACAGCATGGCAATGGTTGCAAGAGGAGGAAACTGTTGAGCCACCATCACCATCTGTGCCGAGGCGACTCACATTTTCTGGTCGAAAAAGGAAGGCCCCCACCTCGGCTACTCCAGAATTTATACAACTTGGCAAAAAAGTCCTATCGACAAAGCAGAACCAACCTCAGCTTACCGACTTTGCGTACTATGCAAATGAGATGCTGCCAACACTAGATCCAATACAGCGTGTTCATGCTGAAAGGGTTATGCTAGAGCTGTTGAGTCAAGCAGCAACCGGGAAACTCAATGACACGTCTGGTGTCTTGGACAGAACTCACTACCCGCAGTACTCTTAGCCACACAATCCAGAGCCTCTTGAAACTACAATGAGGAGGGGGATAGACCATCAGCAGAACCCAAGCCTTGTTCCCCCACCTTTTTTTTATACTCTGCCAAGGCAACATGGTAATGAAAACGAAACATATTACCAACAGTTGTAGTTCTGCAAATATTTGGTTAAGTTTTTTGTTGTGTATATATATTTTTTTAAATTGTTTCTGTTATTTTAATAAAAATGTTATTTTTCAACTGAATAGAGGACTGTTTTTCGTGTGTTTGTTTGTTATTTTCACATTATTGTAGACTACAATAAAAAGATGGCCGTACACACGGACGTCAGCCCAACTAACCCATCTTTTGCAAATAATACGACACAGCTGCGTATATAAACTTAAAATATATAAATATATATTTTTTACATATATATTATATATATAACTTTTTTTATATTACTTTTTCAGTAAACATTTTACAAACTTTCTTTACAAAAAATAAAACAAAAATATAACAAAAAAAAAAAAATTAGTGTGGACTGCCACCCTCTTGTAGGTCCGCCAAGAACCTCTCCAGCATCACTCCGTGCACATCCATGGCTGCCAGAGAGACTGCCATTGCTGCCCTCATCCGCCCGTGAGATGCCAGCAGGGTCTGTGCAGTGGGGATTTCTGTTGATGAAATGATATACGTAAACCTGTTAATTATTGACAAACTAAAAACAACAGGTACATGGTTGTTGTTTTTATACTTACGGTATTGTGGTGGCTCAGTTCCCTCAGGTGAGGGGCTAATAGCCCACCCTGAACCAGTGGCACCAACAGCTATGAGACCAAAAAGAAAATATTTAACCACAACCTTCCATCCTTTCCAAAGCCAAACGTTCAAGTACCCCTTTTTTTTTATTTCAAAAATACGTGCTTTAATTACCAGATGGAGAGCCAGCACCGATATCACGGAGTGATGCTGGTGATAGTATAGCCTGTGAGGGCGGGCTGGCAGCAGGCGAAGGAGTTGGTGGTGAAACGGGGTGATCCCCTGGTGATGGTGGGGCTGTTGGTGGTGCTGACGGTGATGGCGGGCTTGATGGTGATGGTGGTCCTAGAGATAGGGAAAACAATCCATTGATATCTGAATGTTTAATGCTTTCTTTCATTGTTAAAAAAAACGCTGTGCCGAATATTGTTGAGCTAGTTGTTAAATCGTCACCGGTATTTGAATCCCGCATAACTCAGCAACAATTATAGAATACTAACAATTATGCTTGTTCTTCTCAATTTAAAATTTGATGTGGTACTCTTCTAGAGTTCTGCTTTTAAAGACAGCAATAACCTTTTCTTTATTTCTTTTAATACTTGACAAACATTTTAAAGTTTATGTTACTTATAATTTCAAAAAGTTTTGGTTTTAAATAAGTACAAATTTTTAAAAAAAATCTGTAGAAGTGCATGTTTATTTACAAGTAATGCAAAAAAAAAAAAATATTCAGACTTCATTTTAGTTTCACTTTCGCTACACCACATTACAATGCTCCAGCATTTTTGCTGACAGCTAATGCCACCATGCTGTGTGTTTACAAGCTGACACTTTTCAAAAGCAGAATGTGCTACGTCTGATATTGAGAGGTAAAGTACATGACCATAGACATCATACCAAAAAAAAAAACAAAACGTCAGATCCTGTCAAAAACACTCACCCTCTCCCCTTTGCTTTTCGGTCCGGATGCTGGCAATGCGTTCACTTGAGCGGTAACGCAGATCGGCCAACTTTTTTCTGATCTGCGTGGTGGTCCACTGTACGCCGAAGTTGCGCATAAGGCCTCTTCTTATTTTTTTTAGTACACGTTTCTTGTGAAGCATGGGACGGGCGTGTGTTGTGCAGTCATAGTCCCGTGCATCTAATTGTTGGATTAAATAACGGACCTCTGGTTCCCCCCAAGGAACAGAACGCCGGGACGCCATGTTGTTCACTAATGTGTTCTCTAGGCCGCATTAACGCCACCCACCTGAGCGTCATGACGTCACGGTGCACGGGAACGCTGATGCGTCATAGTTATCCCACGGCCTCTTTGGGGATGCAACAAACTTGCATATGTCTAGGCATTAACGATTTCTATTGCTACACATTCTCTTTATAAATTGGATTTAGATACTCTTTGACCTTCTTACATATTAATCCTTGATCCCAATTTCTGCAATCATTATCCTTCTCTCCATCATTTTCCCTTCGCCCCATTACTCCCCTCTCCCCATCACACCAATGACTTTGCCTTCTCCCCATTACTCCCATCTCCCCATCACACCCCTCTTTTTCTCTTATCCCCATTACTACCCTCTCCCCATCACACCAATGACTTTGCCTTCTCCCCATTACTCCCCCCTCCCCATCTCACCCCTCTTTTTTCTTATCCCCATTACTCCCACCTCCTCATCGCACCAATGACTTTGCCTTCTCTCCATTACTCCCTCTTGCCCATCTCACCCATCTTTTGGCCTTATCCCCATTACTTCTCCTTCACCCCATCACTCCCTTTTTGCCCTTCTCCCTTTTTGCACAAATTAGTGAAATAACAAGAACGCTTTTTGGAATGTAAAATTTTTTTATTAACAGAAAGTATAAAAAAGAATAAACAAAAATGTTTTTAAATGCAAACTATATCTGATGCTGCCAAGTCACTGCACCAGGCCCGTTAAAGTATTGGCAGCACTTGTCTCGGCAGGCCTTCGCATCATCCTTGCTCCTGCCTTGATTGACAGGTTGAAGTCCTGCAATAGCGGGATCATTTTCACGCCATTCTCCAAGCACCACGTCACCATTGCTGTCCGAGTCCATGAAGCCTGGCAGACTGTAAGCAACAGCATCGCGTTGCCGAAGAAAATTGTGAAGAACACAACAGGCCAACACCACAGAGTCTATAGATTCCAGCTTCATGTTGATTGGTGTGTGGAAAACCCTGAAGCGGTTTGCCATTATGCCAAAGGCATTCTCAACAACCCGTCGTGTCCTTGACAGTCTGTAATTAAAAATACTCCTTTCCTCTGTCAAAGTTTTTTGTGTACGGTTTCACAAGATGCCCATGAAGGGGGAAGGCTTCATCGCCCACAAAAACAAAGTTAAGGTTGGCGGTGGTGTCCATGATGGTTGGCAAGTGCAGTTCAGAGTTATTCAAGCATTCCCTAAAAATAGTGTGCTCCAAAACGCCTCCGTCCGAAACCCTTCCATTCATTCCAGCATCAACGTTTATAAATTCATAATTGGCATTTACAAGGGCCATGAGGATCACGCTAAAGTAGCCCTTGTAGTTATAATAATAGGTTCCGCTGTTATGTGGTTGCGTGATCCTCACATGTTTGCCATCCAAGGCACCACCACAGTTTGGGAACTGCCAAATACGTTCAAAATCCTATGCAATTCTTTGCCATTCCACCTCGGATTTTGGAAAAGACATGTAGCTCCGTAGACTGCGGACGATGGCGTTGCATGTCTCTGGAATTAATACACTGAGGAGTGATCTAGAAACAGCAGCAAAAAATTGCAAGTCTTTCATTGAACGTCCGGTTGCCAGGAATCGCAGCGTGACTGCCAAACGTTCCTCTGCCGAAACAGCTGCATGCATTTTGGTATCCTGCCGTTCAATGAGTGGCCTCACACATTCCAGTAGGAGCTTGAATGATTCCTCCGACATCCGTAGATAATTTCGGAAATCCTGAGGATTCTTCTCCTGCAACTCCCTCACTAGATGCATGTGGGTGAATGTGGACCTCTGCTCCAGCCATTCTCTGGTCCACACGCGACGCTTTCGTTTGGAACGCCTCTCTTCCATCCGCGCCTCTTCTTGTCGATCACCCTCCATTAGTAATGCAGCTGCCACAATCATGTTCATTATGTGCAACCTGCCCAGTAAAGAAGAGAAAAGTTAATTAATAAAGTTAATTCAACAAAAAAGACATGTTAATAAGAGTAATTGTTTTTTGTTAACATTGCATTTGTTAACATTGAAAAAACAGCGAGCTTACAAAAGGTTACGCAGCAAAGAGCCTAAAATGGCGGGGGGTGGGCGCGGCTGTCAAAAGATTGCTAGGTTATTCTATGTTATGAAGGATCAAATATAACAAATACATTACCTCTAAAAGCAATAAAGATCTAAAAATTGCATGGGTGGGCGGGCAAAAAAAAAAGCACGGCATATATATTGAAGGTAAGCAGCCAAAAAGAAAAGGTGTGTTAAGATTCAAAAATAAAAACATCACTAACAATATGTACCTTGCAAGGGAAATCCAAAAATCCAGAAGGAATAAATGCCAAAGATGAAGCGCAGTAGTGACTCTGACAGGATCGCAAAAAACCCCCCACACATGATAGTATCCTCGCAACAATGCACAAAGGACTAGCACCAGAACGTTGGAGTAATCCACAAAGCGCTCTGGAACAATGGATGGGGGCGCAGTTTAACGTTTTCATTTATTGCTGAGGTGATGTTGTGGCCACCAATCGGAGCTGAGGGGCGTTACAAAAGAAAACCTAGTCCCGCTTGCGCCGCTGACATATGAGTCACCAACGAGGTCGCCCGTCGTTCATAAAGGGTGTCAAACTCAGCGATTCAGGCTCACCAGCGTCACGCCAATGATCAAAAAACAGCCCAGGACTTTCATGCACGATCAGCGACATCGCAGTGGGGGCCACATCGCCGCTACATGTCACACACAGCAACATCGCTGACGATGTCGCTGCTGCGTCATAAAATCAATGTCGCTTAAGCGATATCGCTAGCGATCTCGCTTAGTGTGACAGTACCATAATATGAGAACAGGGCTAACTCCAGGATTATGCGGACCCTTGGGCAACAGAGTAGCAGTTTGCCCATCTTTGGCTTTTGGATTTTCCTTTTAGCCTGCCAAGAGCAATAAAGGCACCGTCACACACAGTGAGATTGCCAGCGAGATCACTGATTTTGTGACGCCACAGCGATCTCGCCAGCGACATCGCTGTGTGTGACATGGATCAGGGACCGGCTCCCCCGCCGTGTATCGCTGATCGTGCTGGAACATCCTGGGCCGTCTTTTAATCGTTGGTCTCCCGCTGGCCAGCACGCATCGCTGTGTGTGGCAGCGAGAGACCAGCGATCAGCGACGCTGGACGCTGGTTACCAATGTAAACAGCGGGTAACTAAGAGCCGCGCGGCTCTTAGATACCCACTGTTTACATTGGAAACCAGCTTGCTTGCTGGTCCTGATCGCTGGTGGGTCTGTCTATGTAACAGCTCACCAGCAATCACCTAACTATGTCCCAGCGATCCCATCCACGTCGGATCATTGGTGGGATCGCTGGGACATTGATACGTGTAACAGGGCCCTAAGTTTTGTATTTTTCAGTTGATAAAATTTTATGAGTGGTATGGTGTTGACTAAATAAGATATCAGATATGTTAATACATATTTTAGATTATAATAATGTTCCAGGAGGAAAAAAAATTATTTGAACTTTTTTCCTTTCCTTTCTTTTGTTACTTTTACATTTTTTACTAGACCCTCTTTGGGACTTCTACCTGCAATATGTAATATTGCAGTGTATTGTAAAATTATCATTATCATGTAAAGACACAAGAGCCTTCAGCAGGAGCTCTGACACCATGACAATGCCATTAATAACCATTTCCAATCTGTTACAGTTCTGTTCATCGTTATTGTTACCCCTTCATTTTTTTCATAGAATGTACAATATCTTCAAAAATAAATGGAAATCTACCAAAATTATATCATCAAGAGTTTTTATTTAATAGTCCAAATAAATAAATAAAACATGGTTTTTCAGTGTACATCTTGCAATTTCAGAGAAGAAATAAAATAAACAGCATGTGCAGCAATAAAGGCACATCTACCGTAAATACTTGTGTATAAGCCGACCCCCCTAATTTTGCCACAAAAAACTGGGAAAACGTTTGACTCGCGTATAAGCCTAGGGTTAAATGGTGGTCCAAGAAGATGCTCCATAGATAAACCCCCCATATGCTGCTGCACAAGGGTTAATGCTGGCCCAAGAAGATGCTCCATATATACCCCCCATATGCTGCTGCACTAGGGTTAATGCTGCCCCATAAATACCCCCCATATGCTGCTGCACAAGAGTTAATGCTGCCCCATAAATACCCCCCATATGCTGCTGCACAAGGGTTAATGCTGCCCCATAAATACCCCTCATATGCTGCTGCACAAGTGTTAATGCTGTCCCATAAATAGCCCTCATATGCTACTGCACAAGGGTTAATGCTGCCCCATAAATACCCCTCATATGCTGCTGCACAAGTGTTAATATGCCCCATAAATACCCCTCATATGCTGCTGCACAAGGGTTAACGCTGCCCCATAAATACCCCTCATATGGTGCTGCACAAGGGTTAATGCTGCCCCATAAATACCCCTCATATGCTGCTGCACAAGGGTTAATGCTGCCCCATAAGATACTCCATATATACCCCTTATTTGCTGCTGCCGATGCTGCTGCAATAAAAAACAATGACATACTCACCTCTCTGTCGCTGGGGGCCAGGTGCTGGTGTCCTGAGGCCCTGGCATCGGCGATATTCATCTCTCCCTGTTCCATCGCCATCCACCGCTGTGTCTCCCGGCTCTCTGCAGTGACAGCAGAGGGCGCACACTGACTATGTCATGGCGCCCTCTGCCATCATAGCAGGAGGACCCGGAGACACAGCGATGCACGGATTGGAACTGGGACAGGTGAATATTATTCTGCCCCGTCATACTCACCTCTCCTTGCACTTCTCTGCAGCCTCTGCTTCTTCCTCTGCTGTCTACTTCCTGCATTCAGCGGTCACGTGGTACCGCTAATTAAACTCATAAATATGTGCAAATTCATGAGTCTAATGAGCGGTACCACGTGACCGCTGAATGAAGGAAGCAGATGACAGAGGGAGAAGCAGAGGCTGCAGAGAAGTGCAAGGAGAGGTGAGTATGATCTCTGACACCCCCACTCCCCCTCCCCCGCCCACCCCCAGTATATAACTCGCATATAAGCCGAGAGGGGGACTTTCAGCCCAAAAAAATGGGCTGAAAATCTCAGCTTATACATGAGTATATAAGGTAATTAACACTTGGTTGCACACCCTTTGGCATTGATGACAGCTTCCAAATGTTTCTTGCAGCTTTTTATTTTCACTTCTCAGCTGGTATTTTCTTCCACTCTTCCTTTGCAGTTATTCAAGCTCTTGAATGTTTGCAGAGTTCTTTTTCCCAATGGCAGATTTCAGCTCATCCCAAAGATTTTCAATGGGATTGAGGTGAGGACTCATTGTTGGCTATTTTAAAACAATCCATTTTTTTATTTTTCAACTATTCTTGTGTACTTTTGGATGTGTGTTTTGGGTCATTGTCTTGCTGGAGGACCAATGATCTTCGACTCAAGCAAAATTTTCTTACACTGGGTAGGACAATTCACTCTAAATTCTCTCTAAAATTCTCTGATTTTGTGATTCCTGTGATACTGTAAAGGCCTCCAGTACCAGACACCAGCAAAACAACCCCACAGCATTATGGATCCTCTACCATGCTTAACTGTTGGTAGGGTGTTATTTTCTATATAAGCTTCATTCCGCCATGTTTAAACAAACTGCTGCTTTGCATTGTCAAAAGCTCTATATTTGTTTCATCTGTTCACAGAACATTTTCCCAGAAGGATTGTAGTTTGTTAAGGTACTTTTTGGCAAAGATTAGTCATTCTTTTTATGTCTTTTTTCAGCAATGTTTTCTTCCTTGGCCTTCGCCCATAAAACTATCCTTGCTTTAGTGTGCGTTGTATGGTACTTGTTGAAACCATGACCCCAGACTGTTCCAAGTTGACCTCCAGGTCTTTGGATGTTTGGTGTGGTGTTTTATCAACCATTCGCACCTACCTACGAAGACATTTCTTGTCAATTTTACTATTTCCTTCAGGGAGGTTCTTGAGTGTTCCATGCTTGGAAAACTTCTAAATAAAATTGCAATCTGTAGAAACTGGGATAGCAAGGTCTTTGGGTACCGTTACACTTAGCGATGCACTAGCGATCCCGACAACGATATGGATCGCTGGTGCATCGCTAAGTGGTCGCTGGTGAGCTGCCACGCAGGCAGATCTCACCAGCGGCATAGCAGCGGTCGGGGGTCGCTACTTACCTGTCAGGCGAGGCAATGAAGACATCCTCCCGCCCGTGTCCAAGCGACGCTCGTCAGCGCCACAGGAAGCCCAGCAGGAAGCGCCCGACGAGAAATGGCCCAGGACCTTCTCGTGCGATCAGCGATGAGCAGCGGGGGAGCCGGTCGGAGGTAAGTATCAGACATAGCGATATCGCTAGCAATATCGCTGCTACGTCACAAAATCGGTGACGTTACGGCGATATTGCTAGCGATATCGCTATGTGTAACGGGCGCTTTTGGAGATAGCCTTGGTCTTTGGAAGTCTTGTGTTTGCTAATATTAGCACTTTTGATGTTATCAGACAGCTCCTTTGTCTTCACTAGAGTTGAGCGAAACGGGTCGAAAAATTTCAAAAGTCGCCGACTTTTATCAAAGTCGGGTTTCATGAAACGAAACCCGACCCTAGGATGAGGTCGGCCACGAGGTCGGCGACTTACGCGCCAAAGTCGCGTTTCAAAAGTTTGTTTTGCGCTCTTTTTCAGCCAATCAGGATCCACGGACACTGTGGGCAACGTGATGACATAGGCAGGGGTCACCACCATCTTTCAGAAGGGCATGCAAGTGATTGGCTTGCTTTGGTGGGCGTCACAGGGGGTATAAAAGGGCGTGCACGCCGACCGCCATCTTACTTCTGCCGATCTCAGTATAGGGAGAGGTTGCTGCTGATTCTGTAGGGAGAGCGTTAGGCAGGGAAGAAGACAAAAAAACTGCTTCTGCTGCTAGCGATTTGGCCTGCACAACACACCAGTCACTGTGTGTGCAGTGCAAGGGGAGGCTATATAGTGGTGTATCAGTGGTGTTGGTTGTTGTGCTGCCTTCTAAGGCTTCCTGACATTCCTGCATTGCTGTTTACCCACTGCTCCGCAAACTACTTTTTTAAAAGCAATCCCAATTTTTTTTTTTGTCCTGCTGAGAAGAAAAAAAAATTTGGCCTGCACAACACACCAGTCACTGTGTGTGCAGTGCAAGGGGAGGCTATATTGCGGTGTATCAGTGGTGTTGGTTGTTGGGCTGCCTTTTAAGGCTTCCTGACAGGCTGGCATTGCTGTTTACCCACTGCTCCGCAAACTGCTTTTTTAAAACCAATCCAATCTCCCTTATCCTCTAGTCACTTTTGTCACAGCTGTGCCATCGAGCCTGTGACATAGCGCTCAGATATCAGTGAGCCTCACACAATCCAAAAGTGTCCAGTGTCCAAAAGTGTGTGCAGAGATTCAAAATCTCCCTTATCCTCTAGTCACTTTGGTCACAGCTGTGCCATCGAGCCTGTCACATAGCGCTCAGATATTCATTGGGCCTCACACAATCCAAAAGTGTCCAGTGTCCAAAAGTGTGTGCAGAGATTCAAAATCTCCCTTATCCTCTAGTCACTTTGGTCACAGCTGTGCCATCGAGCCTGTCACATAGCGCTCAGATATTCATTGGGCCTCACACAATCCAAAAGTGTCCAGTGTCCAAAAGTGTGTGCAGAGATTCAAAATCTCCCTTATCCTCTAGTCACTTTGGTCACAGCTGTGCCATCGAGCCTGTCACATAGCGCTCAGATATTCATTGGGCCTCACACAATCCAAAAGTGTCCAGTGTCCAAAAGTGTGTGCAGAGATTCAAAATCTCCCTTATCCTCTAGTCACTTTGGTCACAGCTGTGCCATCGAGCCTGTGACATAGCGCTTAGATATCAGTGGGCCTCACACAATCCAAAAGTGTCCAGTGTCCAAAAGTGTGTACAGAGATTCAAAATCTCCCTTATCCTCTAGTCACTTTGGTCACAGCTGTGCCATCGAGCCTGTCACATAGCGCTCAGATATTCATTGGGCCTCACACAATCCAAAAGTGTCCAGTGTCCAAAAGTGTGTGCAGAGATTCAAAATCTCCCTTATCCTCTAGTCACTTTGGTCACAGCTGTGCCATCGAGCCTTTCACATAGCGCTCAGATATTCATTGGGCCTCACACAATCCAAAAGTGTCCAGTGTCCAAAAGTGTGTGCAGAGATTCAAAATCTCCCTTATCCTCTAGTCACTTTGGTCACAGCTGTGCCATCGAGCCTGTCACATAGCGCTCAGATATTCATTGGGCCTCACACAATCCAAAAGTGTCCAGTGTCCAAAAGTGTGTGCAGAGATTCAAAATCTCCCTTATCCTCTAGTCACTTTGGTCACAGCTGTGCCATCGAGCCTGTCACATAGCGCTCAGATATTCATTGGGCCTCACACAATCCAAAAGTGTCCAGTGTCCAAAAGTGTGTGCAGAGATTCAAAATCTCCCTTATCCTCTAGTCACTTTGGTCACAGCTGTGCCATCGAGCCTGTCACATAGCGCTCAGATATTCATTGGGCCTCACACAATCCAAAAGTGTCCAGTGTCCAAAAGTGTGTGCAGAGATTCAAAATCTCCCTTATCCTCTAGTTACTTTGGTCACAGCTGTGCCATCGAGCCTGTCACATAGCGCTCAGATATCAGTGGGCCTCACACAATCCAAAAGTGTCCAGTGTCCACAAGTGTCTGCAGAAATTCAAAATCTCCCCTGTCCTATAGACACCTTGTACCTTGTTTTACATTACTATATAGTTTTTTGGATTTTGTCTACATTTCTACCAAAAATGAGGAAGGCTGGTGGAAGAGGCCGTGGAATTGGGCGGGGGTTGGCAGCTGGTAATGATGGTGTTGGTGGTGGATCTGATGGTAGTGGCAAGAGCAAAATAGGACCGAATGCAGGAGGTGTTGAGCCTGCGTCATCGTCTGGCTACATAAGGCCTCGAACGCTTAGTTTTCTAGGAGTTGGCAAACCGCTTTTAAAGCCAGAGCATCAGGAAAAAGTTTTGTCTTACATTGCTGACTCAGCCTCCAGCTCTATCGCCTCCTCTTCTTCAGTTGTAAAAAGTAAAAGCACTGAGTCATCATTGGAGGCTCATGTTCATGAACCACACCTTTCCTTGTGTCCTTCACCCCAACCAAGATTGAAGGATGACGCAGGCCATACTACTGATTACTCCATGGAGCTGTTTTCACATACCATGCCTGGATTATCAAGTCAAATGGTGAATTACCCAGGCCAAGATGAATCTGACATGGAGTGCACTGATGCACAGCCGCTGATGGATGATTCTGCTGGTACATTCAATCAGAGCACTACATTGTCCTCGCAGTGTACAGAGCCAGATTCTGACCCTGATGAGACTCAGGTGCCCCTTCCCGCACACTATACCACCATACACGGTGACACAGAGGAAGGTGCACATGACATAGAAGAGGAGGTGATGGATGACCCAGTTGTTGACCCAGATTGGCATCCATTGGGGGAAGAGGGTGCTGCTTCCAATAGCTCAGATGAGGAGCATCCACAGCAGACATCGACATCGCAACAGCTGTTATCTGGCAGGCCTGTAGCACTCCAAAGACAGGTTCCAAACATCAAAAGAGTTGCTGGACAGCTTGTCCAGAGGGTCAAAAGATCACAGCGTGCTAGGCCGCAAAATGTCTGCCAAAGTAGGAAGAGTGCAGTGTGGCACTTTTTTGAACAAAATCCTCATGATCAGGCCAAGGTTATCTGTAAGAAGTGCGCAAAGACCTTTAGCCGAGGGAAAAATCTGAAAAATTTGAATACCAGTTGCATGCTTAGACATTTAACCAGCATGCACTTGCAAGCGTGGACACAACACCAAACCTCAAGTGCCACATGTGCAACTGATCACAACGAAGGTAGTCAGCAATGCTACATTGTTTCCCCCACTGTAAGCCCACCAGTTAGCACAGCAGCAAATGTTGAGGTGTCGTTGCAAGGCCACAGCAGTCAGGGAATCCCACTGTTATATCAACGAAAGACTGATTCTAGGCCATCAGAAAGAACACCAACTCCATCACCATCATCAACCCTCTCTCAGTCCGCCCTGTCCACCGCTACTTCCACCATATGCAGCTCTCAAGTCCAGCTCACCCTCCCAGACACTATGAGTAGGTCAAGAAAGTACTCAGTCTCTCATCCGCGTACACTGGGTTTGAACGCCCACATTGCCAAACTAATCTCGTTTGAGATGATGCCCTTTCGGTTGGTGGAAAGCACAGCTTTACGCGAACTTATGGCCTATGCAGTACCACGCTATGACCTACCCAGTCGCCACTTCTTCTCTCGCAAAGCCATCCCAGCCCTCCACCATCATGTGAAAGACCGCATTGTCCATGCACTCAAGCAGTCAGTGAGCGGAAAGGTGCACCTCACAACTGATGCATGGTCCAGTCGGCATGGCCAGGGCCGTTACGTGTCCATCACTGCGCACTGGGTTAATGTGGTGGATGCAGGGTCCACAGGGGACAGCGGTGGTGGGACAGTGCTGCCTAGCCCACGGTATAGGAAACAGTTGGCTGTAGGCGTTCGACCCTCCTCCTCCTCCTCCTCCTCCAGAAGCGAAAGCTCGTCCACAGAGCGTAGTCGTATGAGCACTCCATCTGCAGCTGCCACTGTTGCACACGATGTGTCCCCCTATCGAGCAGCTAGTGGAAAGCGTCAGCAGGCTGTGTTGCAGATGATGTGTTTGGGCGACAGACACACCGCCGAGGTGCTGGCCGAGTACTTGAAGCGACAAACTGAGTCATGGCTGGGCAGTGTACATCTTGAGGCAGGCAAGGTAGTTAGTGATAACGGCCGTAATTTTGTGGCAGCCATAGCCCTTTCAAAACTCAGCCACATACCTTGCTTGGCTCACACCTTGAACCTGGTGGTGCAGTGCTTCCTCAAAAATTATCCGGAGTTAACAGCCCTGCTCCAGAAGGTGCGAAGACTGTGCGCGCACATCCGCCGGTCGCCTGTACACTCCGTTCGTATGCAGAAGCTGCAGCGATTGCTCCACCTTCCCAACCACCGCCTCATTATCGACATTGCAACAAGGTGGAACTCCACCCTGCACATGGTGGAGCGGCTGTGCGAGCAGAGGCAGGCCATAATGCATTTGTGGGAGGATACACGGCCAGGCACTTTGAGAGCAGACATGGAGTTGACAGGTGTGCAGTGGTCGAAGCTGAAAGACCTCTGTAAAGTCCTTCAGTGTTTTGAGGAATGCACACGGCTGGTAAGCGCAGACGACGCCATCCTAAGCATGAGCATCCCACTTATGCGTCTGCTCATGCAAACTTTGACGCACCTTAAGGAGCAGGCGTCTGCAGCCAATGTTGATGAGGAGGAAGAGGAGGAGGGAATCCTTGATGACATTCAGCCATTGTCTGCTCAGGGACCTCTCCTGGACGAGGTGGAGGAAGAAGAGGAGGAGGAGGATGATGATGGGGATGATTACTTAGGGGAGGAGGATGCATCTCATGGGGCAAGTGAAAATGTTGGCGTGGCAAGGTCTGGTACAGGGTTTGTGCGTGACTGGAGGGATGTGGATTTGCCAGAAAGTGCTCCTCCACCCAGCACTCGCAGTGCATCATTGACACCGGGAACATTGGCCCACATGTCAGATTATGCCTTGCAGATCCTAAAAAGGGACCCCCGCATTGCCAAAATGATGAACGATGACGACTACTGGTTGGCCAGCATCCTGGATCCACGCTATAAAGGACATTTACAAAACATCATGCCACAGGAGAACCTTGACCTAATATTGGCTAATAAACAAGCAACTCTGGTAAATCGGTTGCTTGAGGCATTCCCAGCACACAGCAGCGGTGATGGTTCTCACACGAGCTGTACGGGCCGGGGGCAGCTTGGCAGAGGTGTTCGTGGTGCACACAGCAGAAGTGGCGTTGGAGACAGGGGTTTCATGACAATGTTGTGGACTGATTTTTCAAATACCGCTCACACAACTGGTAATACTGCATCAATGGAAAGTGACAGGAGACAGCAGTTGTCAACTATGGTTACAAACTACTTTTCCTCCCATATCGATGTTCTCCCACACAGGTCATTCCCCTTTGACTATTGGGCCGCTAAACTGGACACCTGGCCTGAATTGGCCCAATATGCCTTACAGGAGCTCGCTTGCCCAGCTGCAAGTGTGCTATCGGAAAGAGTCTTCAGTGCAGCTGGATCAATCCTGACAGAAAAAAGGACCCGTCTGTCAACCCAAAATGTGGATGATCTAACCTTCATTAAAATGAACCATGCATGGGTTTCCAAGGATTTTGTCCCACTTTCCCCTGATGACACATAGGGTGACAGAAAAATGGCTTGCTTTTGTCCACCTCTTCCTGGGACTTCACCTATTTCGCCTTTTGCATCAGCTGAATGTCCAACATCAACATATGCCACTTTCTAAAACTCCCTAACTGTGCTGCCTCCCCCCCCATGGCCGGGGTCACCACCTAGCGCACGACACCGTGCGAGTGCCGTTGCCCTGGACAGGTGGGTAGGCCGACTCTTGGGCGCGGGCACTGGCACAGGGTCCCTCATAGTGCAATCAAGTGTCTCTGATGGTGGTGGTGCACACCCGCCGTCAGACACACCGCTGTACTATGAGGGGCCCAGTGCCAGTACCGACGCCCAAGAGTGGGCCCCCCTTGCTTGGGCAGGGCCCCAGCATTTGCAATCTTTACCTCTCCCTGCTCCTCCGCTGTGTAATCTGGGCCGTCAAATCCATACTGTGCCTGACACCGTCTGAGCCTGCCTCCTGATGTATAGACATATATTTTGAATGTGTACGCTATCCATACATGTTACATGTTATCCGGGGATACGGTACCCTTTCTAACCTTTGTGCAATCACGTGCAATCCATACTGGGCCTAACACCGTCTGAGCCTGCCTCCTGATGTATAGACATATATTTTGAATGTGTACGCTATCCATACATGTTATCTGGGGATACGGTACCCTTTCTAACCTTTATGCAATCACGTGCAATCCATACTGGGCCTAACACCATATGAGCCTGCCTCCTGAGACATATATTTTGAATGTGTACGCTATCCATACATGTTATCTGGGGATACGGTACCCTTTCTAACCTTTGTGCAATCACGTGCAATCCATACTGGGCCTAACACCGTCTGAGCCTGCCTCCTGAGACATATATTTTGAATGTGTACGCTATCCATACATGTTATCCGGGGAAACGGTACCCTTTCTAACCTTTGTGCAATCACGTGCAATCCATACTGGGCCTAACACCGTCTGAGCCTGCCTCCTGAGACATATATTTTGAATGTGTACGCTATCCATACATGTTATCTGGGGATACGGTACCCTTTCTAACCTTTGTGCAATCACGTGCAATCCATACTGGGCCTAACACCGTCTGAGCCTGCCTCCTGATGTATAGACATATATTTTGAATGTGTACGCTATCCATACATGTTATCTGGGGATACGGTACCCTTTCTAACCTTTGTGCAATCACATGCAATCCATACTGGGCCTAACACCGTCTGAGCCTGCCTCCTGATGTATAGACATATATTTTGAATGTGTACGCTATCCATACATGTTATCCGGGGAAACGGTACCCTTTCTAACCTTTGTGCAATCACGTGCAATCCATACTGGGCCTAACACCATATGAGCCTGCCTCCTGAGACATATATTTTGAATGTGTATGCTATCCATACATGTTATCTGGGGATACGGTACCCTTTCTAACCTTTGTGCAATCACGTGCAATCCATACTGGACCTAACACCGTCTGAGCCTGCCTCCTGATGTATTGACATATATTTTGAATGTGTACGCTATCCATACATGTTATCTGGGGATACGGTACCCTTTCTAACCTTTGTGCAATCACGTGCAATCCATACTGGGCCTAACACCGTCTGAGCCTGCCTCCTGATGTATAGACATATATTTTGAATGTGTACGCTATCCATACATGTTATCCGGGGAAACTGTACCCTTTCTAACCTTTGTGCAATCACGTGCAATCCATACTGGGCCTAACACCGTCTGAGCCTGCCTCCTGAGACATATATTTTGAATGTGTACGCTATCCATACATGTTATCTGGGGATACGGTACCCTTTCTAACCTTTGTGCAATCACGTGCAATCCATACTGGGCCTAACACAGTCTGAGCCTGCCTCCTGATGTATAGACATATATTTTGAATGTGTACGCTATCCATACATGTTATCTGGGGATACGGTACCCTTTCTAACCTTTGTGCAATCACGTGCAATCCATACTGGGCCTAACACCATCTGAGCCTGCCTCCTGATGTATAGACATATATTTTGAATGTGTACGCTATCCATACATGTTATCCCGGGAAACGGTACCCTTTCTAACCTTTGTGCAATCACGTGCAATCCATACTGGGCCTAACACCGTCTGAGCCTGCCTCCTGATGTATAGACATATATTTTGAATGTGTACGCTATCCATACATGTTATCTGGGGATACGGTACCCTTTCTAACCTTTGTGCAATCACGTGCAATCCATATTGGGCCTAACACCGTCTGAGCCTGCCTCCTGATGTATAGACATATATTTTGAATGTGTACGCTATCCATACATGTTATCCGGGGAAACGGTACCCTTTCTAACCTTTGTGCAATCACGTGCAATCCATACTGGGCCTAACACCGTCTGAGCCTGCCTCCTGATGTATAGACATATATTTTGAATGTGTACGCTATCCATACATGTTATCTGGGGATACGGTACCCTTTCTAACCTTTGTGCAATCACGTGCAATCCATACTGGGCCTAACACCGTCTGAGCCTGCCTCCTGATGTATAGACATATATTTTGAATGTGTACGCTATCCATACATGTTATCCGGGGATACAGTACCCTTTCTAACCTTTGTGCAATCACGTGCAATCCATACTGGGCCTAACACCGTCTGAGCCTGCCTCCTGATGTATAGACATATATTTTGAATGTGTACGCTATCCATACATGTTATCTGGGGATACGGTACCCTTTCTAACCTTTGTGCAATCACGTGCAATCCATACTGGGCCTAACACCGTCTGAGCCTGCCTCCTGAGACATATATTTTGAATGTGTACGCTATCCATACATGTTATCCGGGGAAACGGTACCCTTTCTAACCTTTGTGCAATCACGTGCTATCCATACTGGGCCTAACACCGTCTGAGCCTGCCTCCTGAGACATATATTTTGAATGTGTACGCTATCCATACATGTTATCCGGGGAAACGGTACCCTTTCTAACCTTTGTGCAATCACGTGCAATCCATACTGGGCCTAACACCGTCTGAGCCTGCCTCCTGATGTATAGACATATATTTTGAATGTGTACGCTATCCATACATGTTATCTGGGGATACGGTACCCTTTCTCACCTTTGTGCAATCACGTGTAAACCATACTGGGCGTGAGAACGGCTGGCGAGCTGTTAAGCAAGCTACAGCACCTGTGGTTTGCACACGTAAGTTTTTCATTTTTTCAGGAATGACGGTTAGGCCTAATTCCGGAACTGCGGTTGACCTGCACTTACTGGGAAATCATTGTTCGCGGGTAATAATTGTAATCAGTGATCCCTATCACTAACGTTGTTCAGCGGGTTATCTGCACCTGTAAGCGACAAACGCTGGCCTTTTCAGTGTAGCGCACATGCAGCCACGGACATGTAAGGGCATGACACACCAGTTATTGGCCAATCTCATGTGCCAGAGCCTCACGTGTCCCTCTAGTAAGCCGGACTTGGACCGCGGGGCATGACGGAGTCTCGTTCGTTAACGGAATTAAGCTTGCAATGTGTGCATCTGTTCTGTAGCTGGCATGGTTGAGGTTTCCCAGGTGGAGTCGAATTTAACCGTAGGCTCCACTCCTGGTGGTGCCCTTCTGGACATTCCTTTAAGGTTCAGCTTTGCAACCATACTGCCCACGTAAAACAAACACTTTACCTTCATGAACGCTGTTTGGAGGGTCATGACTCGTGGGAATAACGCCGCCCAATCAGTTAACCTGCTAGAGAGATCCTTCGTTGCTCCCAAGCATGACATCACACTCCCTAGGAAGAAGGTAATGCCACTGTGGCGACCGTACTCCTGGGGGCGACACAAGTGCACTGATGCCCAGCCACTGCTCGATGAATCTGCTGGTACATTGACCCAGACCACTACATTCCCCTCGCACGCTACACGACCTGAATCTGACCCTGATGAAACTCAGGTTACCCTTCCCATATACAGTTCCATCTTACACGGTGACAAAGAGGAAGCTGCAGATGAAAGTGCAGGTTCGGCCCACCCGCCATCAGACACACCACCGTACTATCAGGGGCCCTGTGCCAGTGCCGTCGCCAACGAGTGGGCCCCCCCTGCTTGCTCAGGATCACAGCACTTGCAAAGTTGAAATACTGTGCAGTGAGATGGAAGATGGGGACGACGAGGAATCCAGACAAGTACAGGGATTCCCTAGCGAGGAGACTTATTTGATTGTTTTCAATGTTGGGACAGCAATTTTTGGGGAGCACTATACTCTGGAGAATGATAGATGGGGCCCACCATACACTGGAACATTCCAAAGGTGGACATCAGACACTGGAGCAGCATTTACAGGGCCCATTATACACTAGAACATTAGAAATGGGGCCCATTGTTTGGAGCATTATTTGGGCCCATAAGACAGTGGAGCTTCATCCATGGGGACCAACATATACTGTAGCATTATGTGGAGCTCATCATATACTGTTTCAAACATTATATGGGACCAATGATTCTGTATGGAGAAATAGATGGGCCTCGTCATGAGATGTAAAAAGTGAGGTATTTTTCATTGTACTATACCGCTATTTCTCTGCCGTATCGGAGCATGATGAGTTGTGGTATGTGTTAAAGGGGCGCTCTTTCGCCCAGGGCACATGAAAACCTGCAGCCAGCCCTCCCCCTCCACAACTTTAGCCAAATAACCCCCATTTTTCAGTGTGTAACTTGTATTATGAAGTTAATTAAGGTTGACAAGCTTAAGTAAGAAGAATTGATGCTTTTGGCATTCAAATGGGCACTGTAGGTGTGTTTCCTGTCCTCCTCTCACTGCCGACTTTTATTCCCCATTGACTTACATTGGGTTTCGTGTTTCGGGACGACCCCGACTTTTCCATATAATCGGACGATCTTGCTCGACCCGACTTTTGGAAAAGTCGGGTTTCACAAAACGAAACGCGACCCTAAAAAAACAAAAGTCGCTCAACTCTAGTCTTCACCATTGTGACAAAGGAGCAGTGCCTACCATATGGCTTTTTAAAACACTGAAATCATCATTCATTGGCTAATTCATGTCACATGGACACCAACAATTAATCACAGGTGATTCTCATTTGTGAGTTACCACAGGAGAGTTAAAATGTGTTTCCATACTAACTTAAAGTAAAGAGTGTCAATACCAAGCTTTAGGTTTTTCTATTTTTCCCTCCCATTATTTTTTGTTTTAAATTATTGCTTTACATTTGCTCTTTTATATTTAACACGAGTGCTCTATACAAAAAACTGTTTCACTTGTTTCATTTTTTTCACAAGATATTCCACATTATGTACTTAAACTTCATGGGTGCCGATAACAATGAGCAGGACTGTAACTGCTACTGTTATAATTGACAGCATCATTTAAGGGAAAACCCTTTAACCCCAAGGCGATTTTCTTTTTTTTTGTTTTTTCTTCCCCTTCTTCCAAAAATCATAACTTTTTTATTTCTTTTTAACCAATATATCTGTATGAGGGCTTGTTTTTTCAGGACAAGTGACATAATTCATTTTATCATATGATGCACTGGAAAGTATGAAAAAAATTCAAGTGCATTGAAACTGCAAAATATGCTCAATTTCATAATTTTTTGGGAGAGATATGGGGTTGTTATTTACCATGTTCCCTGTAAAAGGGACCTGACAATGTGATTCTCCAGGTCAGTACAAGTATATCGATACCAAACATGTATAGTTGTTCTTTTATTTAAGTGGTGAAAAAAAAAGTGGTAATTTGATTAGATTTCTTTGCTTGTGCCACTATTTTACAAGACCTGTAGCATTTTAATTTTTCTGGTTATGGAGCTGTGAGAGGGCTTTTTTTTGTGCCCTAAGCTGACATTTTTACTGATCCCATTTTGAGGTTATTATAATGTTTTGATCGCTTCCTATTGCATTTTTTGCAATGTTGCAGTACCCCAAAAAAGTAATTCTGGCATTTTGATATATTTCTCATTATGCTGTTTACCGATTAATTTACTTCATATTTTGATAGATTAGACTTTTACTAATGTAGCGATACCAAATATGTGTTTTTTATTGTTTCATTTAGTGGGACAAAAGGGGGATGATTTGAACTTTTTATTTTCATTTTGTTTTACTTTATGCCATATTTAATAGTCCTCTTACCTAACCACTTGTACAATACATAGCGGTGCATCAGCACTGCTATTTATAGTGACAATCACAATCTCCTATGAACGAAAGCTACAGACTGGTTTTCACCAGATTACTGTCATGACAAGCACATAGCACTTCAGCAGACCTCTGACTGTCGTGGTAACCCATCAGCGCCCCGTGAGCTGATGGGCGCATTGAATGACACACACCCCTGCCGGCGTCTGCTAAATGCCGAAGTCAGAGGTGCTTGGCCTAGGGTCACTTTGTGGTGGTTAGAGCCTTGAATGAGGTTTCAGGCTGGTATTGCTTATTGAGCAGGAGAGACTGGTCTATAGCTTCACTGTTTGGTATTCTAGCTAAGGATAAAACATACAGATCTCTAACACAATTAGCTAAGTTTTTTAAGGAAATCTGTCATTGGCAGCATGAATCAGAGTATGTCTACGCAATTGAATCCAGGCATGTTTTTCTTTAAAATAATCCTGTGTTTCGGAGACAACATAAATTGCAGATCCAGCCGGGGACTGTAGGCAGAATAGAGACTAGTTCCACCCCTGGTTGGCTTCTCCCTGGACCGCTCAATATGATTGACAGGTCTCTCTCATGTGTGTACAGTACATAGGGAGAGGATGGTCAATGAAATAGAGCAGTGAATAGAGAAGCTGGCAAGGAGTGGTGCAGGGCTAGTCACATCTCTGCTAAAAATACCTCTCTGGATCTTTACACTATGCCTTCTCTGAAATGCTGAAGCATTTTAGAGAGAAACGTACCTGGCTGCAATCGTGCACCTAGGCTCTGATTTATGCTGGCCATGGTTTGAGAAGCATAAACGGACTGACAGGCTTTCTTTAATAGAAAAACTTCACAAAGCTGCTGTACATGAGGATCTAAGAGCACTCTGAAGTTTTTGATTTTCACAGGAGACACAATTTAAGACTTGCTGTTTGCTTTTATCCATTTTATAGCAGCGTGATATATGCATAAATGGATAAAAGTCATAAAGAACAGCACAGTTGTCATGCTCGCCAAGTCTGTCATGTCCGCCATGTCTGTTTTGCCTCATGACCCCTGGAGCAGTGTGCACGTGCATCTCATGTCTGCTATCCTGCATGTTCCCTAGAGCAGTGTGCACACTCACCTCATGACTGTTGAGCTGCGGGATGCCTGCGTTTCTGCTCTGCCTTCTGTGATCGTCTCGTCATGTCAAGAACCCCTGATCATGTGTCCTTCCTATGTTCTAGCAGAGGCTGGTTCTGCATTCATCTCTGCATGTCTGGAATTCTGATCATGTGACCTGCCTAGGTTTCAGCACTGGTTCTGCAATCATCCCTGCATGTCTGGAATCCTGATCATGTGACTGCTCCCTGTGATCCTGGAGAATCTGAAATGGAAGTTCTTCCCTGGTCCTGACCCGGAAGTGGAGGTGCTATGCCCTATATTAGACCTCCCCTTCCTATGTTCAGAGCTTGAGTATTGTGTTGCTTCCCTGCATGGCTTCTTGGTCTGCTGGGTTGCTCCCTCTATTCTGTGCCCTTGCACTTTGCTCTGTCGTGCGTCTCTGCACACGCTCCGTGCTCGTATTCCGTCTCTTGTCTCGTGCTTTGTCTCGTGTTGTCCTTCGTGCTTTGTTTGTCCTCGCTATGTTTCCTTGTTATTCTATGTTCTGTTCCCGGTCCCTGATGTGTCTTTCTACACGCGCAGGCCTCCGCTCTGTACCCTGTCCCTGACGTGTCTCTTTACACGTGCAGGTCACCGTTCTGTACCCTGTCCCTGATGTGTCTCTCTACACGTGCAGGCCTCCACTCTGTATCCTGTCCCTGACGTGCCTCTCTACATTTGCAGGCCTCTGTACTCTGTCTAGTCCCAAGGATCTCCCTTGGCCCGGCTCTGGGCTTCGGCCTACGCTCCGCTGCTAGACTCTGTCCCTGTCCCTGACGTATCTCTCCACATGCGCAGGCCTCGTCTTGTACTTTGCCCCTGGCATGCCCTCTGCATGTGCAGTACTCTGCCTCTTACACTATGCCTTGTCTCTGATGTTTCGTGCTCCCTTGCACTTTTCGTACTAGGCTTTGCCATGCTGTTTCGCACGCTTCTCTGTCCTGTACCTTTGCCTAGCCCTGCCTTGTGGCTCCGTGCCCTCGTGCACACACCTGGTCACCCTGTGCCTGCCTGTTGTGCCTCAGCCATGCCGCCTCTAGTAGTGCTCGCCTGTGTGCCTCAGCCGTGCCCGCCGTCCAGTGCTATAGTGGTTACCGGCTGTGTGAGCAGCAGCTGTGCTGCCTCTAAGTCGTGCCCGCCTGCTTATGCCACCGTCGGTACCGCCTGTCGGTGCCCCAGCCATGGCTTCCGTGCTCCCTTGCACGCACGCTGGTTTTCGCACTGTACCTTTTCGTGATACTCTTGAACTAAGTCTTTTGCTTACTTTGCTCTGCTCTGAACCCTGTCTTTCCTGGCGGATTCCGTAACCTGCCAACCGCTGTCAGAAGTCCGGACCTAGATGACTGCGGCCTGGTGTCCGGAGCTGATTTCTGCAGTCTGATTCCTGGACCCTGTCGGTCGATGCCAGCACCCTGGATTCCAATGCCACCATACCCTATCTTGGTCCCTGGTGTGTCCTCTGAACGCGCAGGCCTCCGTTCTGTATCTCTCCTTGGTGTCTCTCTTTGCAGCGCGCAGGCCACCGTCCCTGTACCTATCCCTGGCATGCCTCTTGGCATGCGCAGGCCTCTGTCCTGTGAACCTGGCCCGGGTGTGTTCATTGACACGCATCCTGTTTCTAACTTTGTCTTGTCTCATTGCATGGAACCCTGGTTTGCTTACCGGATGTCAGGAACCTGCCGATCATCTTCAGAGCTACAGAACCTTATGTTCTGGTTGATCGTTGCCTGCTGTTCGGAGTCCGATGTCCTCGTGCCTCTGTCTACCATCTGCACGCACCAAGCTTTGGACCTCGGCTCGGCGTGCCCTTGCACGCATCTTGCTTTATGTACTTTGTGTGTTCACGTTTTGCACCTGTTGTTCCCAGAAGTGTTCCTTAATGAAGTTTCCCTGAACTAACGTCTTGTCTCGCCTTGTCTTGTTTCCCTGAGCCGGGCCGTCTGGTCCAGCTGCTGTGGTGGCTTACCCCCCTGGTCTTGCCCCTGACACTCCCTGTATAGGGGGTGGATTCTCACTAGGTCAGCTCGCCCTAGGTGGGTGGGTGCCACGACCCAGAGGGTCCACTCATTCAAAAGGTAAACGACTCAGTGTAAGCTGACGCTCGTCACAACAGTAAATTCTAGCAAAGAACAGATGGATCACAAAACTTCCTTACACACAATATGAATGATGCGTAATGTATTAGTCACCCTCTGACGGTGTTTGCTATGGAATATTTGTATAAGAACCATGTGTAGACATAGGAACAGGAGATTGCATTTTCTGTTACTGTAAAGTTTAAATCAGAGATTTGATGTTGGCCTGAGATGCTAAACTCCCACTGACATAAAAAGCTCATTGAATGTGCCAATGACTCATACTGGGATTAGGAGAAAGAAATTGAATTAGAACCTTGTAAACAAAAAGAGTTAATTAATTATTCTGTCACAGCAAACTCATTATGTTACTTTGAGAAGATAGGGACTATACTTAACCTCTAAAAGTTATCTACATGAATATACAGTGTATATTGAAAGAGACCCTATCAGCCCTCTTGACACATCCCAATTTTTCTGGCAGCTATTATAACTGTTAAGGGCCTGTCACACTAAGCGATATCGCTAGCAATATCGCTATAACGTCACTAGTTTTTGTGACGTTATAGCGATATTGCTAGCGATATCGCTATGTCTGATACTTACCTCTGACCGGCTCCCCCGCTGGTTATCGCTGATCGTGAGAGAACGGCCTGGACCGTTTCTCATTGTCAGCTTCCTGCTGGGCTTCCTGCTGTGGAGATGAGCGACGCATGGACGCGGGCGGGAGGACGTCAGGATCGCCTCGTCTGACAGGTACGTAGTGACCCCCGACCCCTGCTATGTCGCTGGTGAGATCTGCCTGTGTGTCAGCTCACTAGCGACCACTTAGCGATGTACCAGCGATCCTGACCGCGTCATATCGCTGGTCGGGATCGCTGGTACATTGCTAAGTGTGACAGTACCTTTAAGGATGAGCGAACGTGCTCAGTGATTCTCAGATACAGTGGGGAAAAAAAGTATTTAGTCAGTCAGCAATAGTGCAAGTTCCACCACTTAAAAAGATGAGAGGCGTCTGTAATTTACATCATAGGTAGACCTCAATTATGGCAGACAAACTGTGAAAAAAAAATCCAGAAAATCACATTGTCTGTTTTTTTTTCATTTTATTTGCACATTATGGTGGAAAATAAGTATTTGGTCAGAAACAAAATTTCATCTCAATACTTTGTGATATATCCTTTGTTGGCAATGACAGAGGTCAAACGTTTTCTGTAAGTCTTCACAAGGTTGCCACACACTGTTGTTGGTATGTTGGCCCATTCCTCCATGCAGATCTCCTCTAGAGCAGTGATGCTTTTGGCTTTTTGCTTGGCAACACGGACTTTCAACTCCCTCCAAAGGTTTTCTATAGGGTTGAGATCTGGAGACTGGCTAGGCCACTCCAGGACCTTGAAATGCTTCTTACGAAGCCACTCCTTCGTTGCCCTGGCGGTGTGCTTTGGATCATTGTCATGTTGAAAGACCCAGCCACGTTTCATCTTCAATGCCCTTGCTGATGGAAGGAGGTTTGCACTCAAAATCTCACGATACATGGCCCCATTCATTCTTTCATGTACCCGGATCAGTCATCCTGGCCCCTTTGCAGAGAAACAGCCCCAAAGCATGATGTTTCCACCACCATGCTTTACAGTAGGTATGGTGTTTGATGGATGCAACTCAGTATTCTTTTTCCTCCAAACACGACAAGTTGTGTTTCTACCAAACAGTTCCAGTTTGGTTTCATCAGACCATAGGACATTCTCCCAAAACTCCTCTGGATCATCCAAATGCTCTCTAGCAAACTTCAGACGGGCCCGGACATGTACAGGCTTAAGCAGTGGGACACGTCTGGCACTGCAGGATCTGAGTCCATGGTGGCGTAGTGTGTTACTTATGGTAGGCCTTGTTACATTGGTCCCAGCTCTCTGCAGTTCATTCACTAGGTCCCCCCACGTGGTTCTGGGATTTTTGCTCACCGTTCTTGTGATCATTCTGACCCCACGGGGTGGGATTTTGCGTGGAGCACCAGATCGAGGGAGATTATCAGTGGTCTTGTATGTCTTCCATTTTCTAATTATTGCTCCCACAGTTGATTTCTTCACTCCAAGCTGGTTGGCTATTGCAGATTCAGTCTTCCCAGCCTGGTGCAGGGCTACAATTTTGTTTCTGGTGTCCTTTGACAGCTCTTTGGTCTTCACCATAGTGGAGTTTGGAGTCAGACTGTTTGAGGGTGTGCACAGGTGTCTTTTTATACTGATAACAAGTTTAAACAGGTGCCATTACTACAGGTAATGAGTGGAGGAAAGAGGAGACTCTTAAAGAAGAAGTTACAGGTCTGTGAGAGCCAGAAATCTTGATTGCTTGTTTCTGACCAAATACTTATTTTCCACCATAATATGCAAATAAAATGAAAAAAAACAGACAATGTGATTTTCTGGATTTTTTTTTCTCAGTTTGTCTCCCATAGTTGAGGTCTACCTATGATGTAAATTACAGACGCCTCTCATCTTTTTAAGTGGTGGAACTTGCACTATTGCTCACTGACTAAATACTTTTTTTCCCCACTGTATCACTCGAGTATCTAGTTGTTTGGATGTGCTTGGCACTTGACGAACATTAGCTGTTGCTCAAATTTGAAACTCGAATCCCCGCCCCACATATTTGGTGCCTGTTACACAGTAAATTAGCTTGTGATAATTGCCTGCAAGTCACTATAATGCTATAGCCATCATGTTTGTGGCTTTACTGTGATTGGCTGACCATATGACATCATCAGGGGTTATTAAAATACAGGCACTGTCACGCTTGGCACACTGACCCATTGGACAGCTCAGAGACAGTTCTTATTGGAGGGAAAGAGTGCTTGTCCAAGATTGTGTGTACACAGTTGAACAAATAAGAGTCCTCTAGCATTGATACTGTTGCTGATTCTGAACCATCATACTAACAGCCCTTGTAAAGGCTAAATCTGTGCTTTGCTGTTTGTATCAGATACATTCTGCATTTAACTTAGGGAGGACAGTTGCAACAGCAGAGAAAGTGGCAGAACACAGTCTTGAGTCAGTGCTTAGGATTTGCATTCCATTGCTAAATATGTATCTGCTGCATGTGACCACATTTTTTTTGTGAAAATATTGACTGTATTGTTATCCATAGAGTAATATGTGCTTTGTGGTACTTTTCTGTGGAATATAGCTCTTCAAAAAAGCGTTGAAAAATGTTTCTGAATTAAATTACTCATCCATACAGTATTGTGTGCTTTTTGGAACATTTCTGAGTTATTTAATACTGAAAAAAAGTTTTTAAAATTTTTACAGGATTCAAATACTCATCCATTCAGTATTACATGCTCTGTGGTACACTTCAGTGGTATATAACACTACAAAAAAGCATTGAAAAAATTTGTGGTTTTAATTACTCATCCATACAGTGTTACATGCTCTGTAATACATATTGGTGGTATATATCACTGCAAAAAAGCATTGTAACATTTTTCTAGATTCAATTACTTATCTATAAAGTATTACGTGCTTTATCACTCCACAAAAAGTGTTGAAAAATTTGTTTGGCTTTAATAAGTCATCCGTACAGTATTAGGTGCTTTCTGTGATATTAGGGTGATACATAATACATAAAAAAAGTGTTGAAAAATTTATCTTAATTCAATTACTTATCCATATATTGTTATGTATTTTTTGCTAAATTTTGATGGTATATAACACTCCAAAAAAAGTTCAATTTTTTTAATGAATTTAATTAGTCACCCATACAGTTTAGCGTGGTTCTTGCTACATTATGGTGGTTTATAAAACTCCCAAATAAACCTTCCAAAATGTTTTATGGATTCAATTAGCCATCCATACAGTTTAACATGCTTTGTGTAAAATTACAGTGGGTTAAAAAATTTTAAAAACTCTTGGCCTGGTATGATTCACTAAATATTTTTGCTCAAAAAATTTACTATTTTCATATATATATATTTTCATATATATTGTAGAACCTGGTTTGCATGAAATTGGTTTGAACTAAAAGCTAAAATTGGCCTTCTACAGGTGTACAACTTTGGTTGTTCAAAAATTGACTATTTTCATATACACTGTAGATGACCACCAGTGCTCTGGCAGTGCTGCAGCAGCGCATACAAGTGCCTGTTCACCGACTGATGTGCGAAGTAACCATTCATTGGAGCTTCACATTACACATGCTGGCAAGACTATGTGAGCAGCAGAGGTCAGTTGCAGAATATAATCTACAACACGTCCATCAGTATTCTGGTTAGCCTCCCCACAACTGAAGATTGGGCCTGGATGTATGACATTTGTGCAGTTCTCCAAGACTTTGAGGACTCCACAAAGATGGTGAGTGGCAATGACACCATCATCAGCACAACAATCCCGCTTCTGTGCCAACTTAAACAGTTGCTTCTGACAATTAAGCCTGAAGCTTTGCATGCGGACCAGGTGGTGATGTAGAAAGACAAGAGACAGGGAGATACTACCTAGCCCAGCCTCATCTCATCCGCTCAGCGTTAATTGGGTAACAATGAGAATGTGAATGCTGAGGAGGAGGAGCAGGTGCTGGTGCAACAGAGGCTAGTACCCACTTAAGCTTTCTCCTGTCTCTGCTATGTGGATAGGCTGAGGAGGGGAATTAAAAGGAAGAGATGGAGCAGGAGGAGGAGAAGGAGAGTAGGCATCATGGTGGAGATGGGAAAGTGTTGGCTGTATGTACATTGACACACATGGCAGACTTCATGTACCGCTGCCTTTCCTGTGACCATGCATTAAATTCATATTGGCCAAAAAAGAGTGATGGCTATTCACTGTGCTAGATCCACGTTACAAGGAAAACCTTGCATTTATTCTTCCTAAAACGGAGAGGTCTACTAAAATTGTGCTGTAGCAGAAGGCCATTGTGGAAAATATGCTGGAAAAATTCCCATCAGACAACACTATTGGCAGAGGGAAAGCTTCCTTGTCCAACCAAGGAGGAAGGCAAGGGAGACACACAACATAGGAAGGTGTACACTGTCAAATGTCTGGACTAAATTCATGACACTATACCAGCGTCCAGGCCCTAATGACTGGTTATTTTTGGCAAGGAGGAAATTGTTTTCAAAGATGGTCAACAAATACATAGGTGACAAAACCAGTTCACCCCCTATGTCCTCTGCAACCTTCAGATATTGGGTCTCAAAGCTGGACATCTGGCATGATTTGTCCCTCTGTGCCTTGGAGGTGTGCTGCCATGACACTATCATCTTGTCTGAGTGTGTTTTTAGTGCTGCTGGGGGGGTATAAAATAGACAGGTGTTTTGCCTGTCAACAGAAAGTGCTGACAGGCTCACTATGATAAAAATGAGCAAAGCTTGAATTAGCCCCAACTTTTCTACACCACCAGATGACATAAAGTGTTTTTAACTTTCAATATATGAATGAGGCCTCCCAGTTGTTGCCTTCAAGGGTGTATGATGACCCCATTTGTAATTTTTGACAGACTTTGCACTGTGCAGAACATTTATGAGTGTAGAAGTACTATAACAATGCTTTGTTCACAAGATTTTAATGTGGTACTACAGTTGGTGTCTTCAAGGGTGTATGGATGACCCTGCTTGTAATTTTTGGCAGGTTTTGCACTGGGTCAAGGTGTACCACTATATGCCAATTTGAACATAATGTGTATAAGGCGCTCCTTTATGTCTAATACAGGGTGTATCTGAGTCCCTCTTCCATCATATTTTTGGCAGTTCTTGCTTCCTTCATAAATTACACTGAAAATTCCAAATTTTTAATTAAAAAAAATTAATTTGGGTTTACTCGAGTTAGCAATAAAGCAAAGACAATTTCTTGTCAAAAAATTGACATACAAAAGGTTCCCCAAAAGAAGAGAATATCACTATGCAGCAATAGATGAAATTAAAACATAACTTTTACTCTGTTAGATAAAAAGCCTGAAAAGTGTGTGTCACCCAAAAATACATTAAAATTGTCGATTTAGTGAAGGGTCCCTAATGAAACAGGAAAAAAACAACCTCAACACACCATTAAGGATATAAATTGTCACCTAAATATTTATCAGAATTGGTAACAATATATCACTAGGATACAGCAATTGGAAATTCACAATCAAGCATATACAGTGGGGAAAAAAAGTATTTAGTCAGTCAGCAATAGTGCAAGTTCCACCACTTAAAAAGATGAGAGGCGTCTGTAATTTACATCATAGGTAGACCTCAACTATGGGAGACAAACTGAGAAAAAAAAATCAAGAAAATCAAATTGTCTGTTTTTTTTTTCATTTTATTTGCATATTATGGTGGAAAATAAGTATTTGGTCAGAAACAAGCAATCAAGATTTCTGGCTCTCACAGACCTGTAACTTCTTTAAGAGTCTCCTCTTTCCTCCACTCATTACCTGTAGTAATGGCACCTGTTGAAACTTGTTATCAGTATAAAAAGACACCTGTGCACACCCTCAAACAGTCTGACTCCAAACTCCACTATGGTGAAGACCAAAGAGCTGTCAAAGGACACCAGAAACAAAATTGTAGCCCTGCACCAGGCTGGGAAGACTGAATCTGCAATAGCCAACCAGCTTGGAGTGAAGAAATCAACTGTGGGAGCAATAATTAGAAAATGGAAGACATACAAGACCACTGATAATCTCCCTCGATCTGGTGCTCCACGCAAAATCCCACCCCGTGGGGTCAGAATGATCACAAGAACGGTGAGCAAAAATCCCAGAACCACGTGGGGGGACCTAGTGAATGAACTGCAGAGAGCTGGGACCAATGTAACAAGGCCTACCATAAGTAACACACTACGCCACCATGGACTCAGATCCTGCAGTGCCAGACGTGTCCCACTGCTTAAGCCTGTACATGTCCGGGCCCGTCTGAAGTTTGCTAGAGAGCATTTGGATGATCCAGAGGAGTTTTGGGAGAATGTCCTATGGTCTGATGAAACCAAACTGGAACTGTTTGGTAGAAACACAACTTGTCGTGTTTGGAGGAAAAAGAATACTGAGTTACATCCATCAAACACCATACCTACTGTAAAGCATGGTGGTGGAAACATCATGCTTTGGGGCTGTTTCTCTGCAAAGGGGCCAGGACGACTGATCCGGGTACATGAAAGAATGAATGGGGCCATGTATCGTGAGATTTTGAGTGCAAACCTCCTTCCATCAGCAAGGGCATTGAAGATGAAACGTGGCTGGGTCTTTCAACATGACAATGATCCAAAGCACACCGCCAGGGCAACGAAGGAGTGGCTTCGTATGAAGCATTTCAAGGTCCTGGAGTGGCCTAGCCAGTCTCCAGATCTCAACCCTATAGAAAACCTTTGGAGGGAGTTGAAAGTCCGTGTTGCCAAGCGAAAAGCCAAAAACATCACTGCTCTAGAGGAGATCTGCATGGAGGAATGGGCCAACATACCAACAACAGTATTTGGCAACCTTGTGAAGACTTACAGAAAACGTTTGACCTCTGTCATTGGCAACAAAGGATAAATCACAAAGTATTGAGATGAAATTTTGTTTCTGACCAAGTACTTATTTTCCACCATAATATGCAAATAAAATGAAAAAAAAAACAGACAATGTGATTTTCTGGATTTTTTTTTTCTCAGTTTGTCTCCCATAGTTGAGGTCTACCTATGATGTAAATTACAGACGCCTCTCATCTTTTTAAGTGGTGGAACTTGCACTATTGCTGACTGACTAAATACTTTTTTTCCCCACTGTATATGTCATAACCCAAATTGCACATATATAATGTATACAAATGATGAAAGCCAAAAGTAACGGCTACACACATGTACAAAAAGGTGAGAAAAAAGAAAACTGGAACAGTCTCACCGCCAAGTTGAAACAGAGCTGGGAGTCTTCAGAGATCCTATATGTCGGCAAGGGTCCCTGGAAAAGAAGACGTTGGGAAGACAATACCCAGTCGATCCCTATGGGGCTAGATGTCATCTAACCCCAAACTCCCACCCTGACAAGGGCAGTCCACATCTAACCCCATATTGCACATGCCCTGCACTTTGCCTAAATAGGAGTTTACTCGAGTTATTATTTTTTAAAAATCCTTTTTAAATTTTGCCTTATATGCAAGTCTTTATACAGGAAAGAATGTTTCTTAACTTTTTTCCTGTAGTCTCCAATTTTTTTGTGGATTTTGAATGTTTTATTGTTAGTCCTAAAAGTGGAGTAAAGTGTGACACCATTGACCCGTAGAAGCGCTTTGATAGCGCGAAACGGCCGTTGTCAGCTTCTCTGCACTTTTCACCACTACCCCGATTTGACATGTAATTTATGTGTCAATAAATGAATATAATTCATCCCTTGGAGTGCGACCATTTTCTGCTGTTTGGAGCTCAAGATTGATTGCTACGAGGTCAAGCACCCGGAAATAGCTTAGTGTGGATCTACTGCCGGCCGTACACCACCTGTGCAAGCAAGGTAAAAGCGGTGCCGTCCGCTCTGTATCTTAGTGGTCTCATTTTGAAGTTTCAACATTTATTACACGTAGTGGAGTCTGGCAGACTATGGTTTTGCAGGTTATGTAGAAAACAATTTCTTAAAGGAGTAATCCAGGTTCATAAAACATTCACCAATCTCAAATTCAGCACAAATCTTGCAGATTTAGATTCATGTTCGAATTCTCAAGCATTTTTCCTTAAAATTGACAAAGTTCAGTTACAATTCAGTAAATTAGCACTATGTGATGTTTCCCACCCTGTCATGTGTGTGACAGCTCACGAAACATCAGTGGCTCAGATCGTCCCGCAGCTGTGACAGGAGATAAAAAGTTTCCTCTGGTCACAGGCGTCAGCTTATGTGTCTACTGCTCCCATCAGGGTATGCCTGCTGCTGCTGCTGAAAACAGCTAGAGCCGGTGTAGCTGATGGGAGTATTCATCAGCCTGAACCTGCACTATAAATAAATAAAAAAAGTTCTGTGAGTTCCCTTCTGTTTTTGACAACCAGTGAGGCAAAACTGGCTGCTGTAGGCTGCAACCCATCTTCTGTCAGCATTATCTTGGCTGATTATCAAGAGAAGATGGGTCCCACACTGTTTTTTTAATTATTTAAATAAATAATTTAAAAAAACAGTGTGGGGTCTCTCCCATTTTTGACAGCCAGATATTGCTCCCCAGCCTAAAAATAGCAGCCTGCAGCTGACGCAGAAAAAGCACATCTATTAGTGGCAAGTGGGGTAATGGTTGAAGGGTTGATGTTACCTTTGTATTGGCAGGTGACATCAAGCCCAGGGGTTAGTAATGGAGAGGCGTCTATAAGTAAATAAATAAACACACAGCCAGAAAAAAGTCCTTTATTAGAAATTAACAGACACAGTTTTACTTTTTTATTTAAAAATAACAAACACAGTTATACTCACCTTACACCCATTCCATTGAAGCCATGGTCTCCTGAAAAAAATAAAATAAATAAACAACAAAAATATTCACCTAACACCTATTCCAGTGAAGCCATGGTCTCCTGTAAGGAAACAAAAATACAAAAACAACCATATCCCTTACCTGTCCATCGTTCATCCCACGCCGTAATTCATGGCTGGGGATAAACAGTTTTCAGCCTGGACAGCCAAGATGCAGCTTTAAGGGCTGTGCATTATATTGTATGAAGGATCTGGGCAGTATATTTTACTAACATGGGTGACTATGGGTTGTGCATTATACTACATTGTTTGACCATGGACTGTGCAGTATATTATATGCAGGATTAAGGGATGCATTATGGGATGCATTACACTAAAAGGAGGACTATGGGTGTTGCATTATACTTCTGCTATGGAACCCCATGACTTCTATGTATGCCCCTGGTGAGTATAATATTTTTTTCCCTATACATTAAAGAACAGCAGCATAATGGGGGACATATGCCAGAATGGGAGATATATAGGCTGTAAGCCATAATCATCAACATTAAAAGAAATAAACACTTGAAATAAATCACTCTGTTTGTAATGACTCTATACAATATATGAGTTTCACTTTTTATATTGAAGAACTGAAATCAATTACCGTTTCGATGATATTCTAATTTTGTGAGACGCACCTGTATATACCACGTATATATATATATTTATATATATATATATATACACACATTTATTCAGGATGGGGGAGGGCCTGGTCCACTTCTTGTACCCCCCTATATGTGACCTCATTTTACAAACTACACCTCTCTATGAATTTATCTAAGGGTGAAGTGATTATATTAAAAACACAAATATGTCACAGAATTTTATACCATCGGGCAGTGAAGAAAATATAATTGCAATTTTACTACAAATATGTTAACAATTGTAGCAATTAGGTGGTTAAATGCTTGGTGGTGGCGCGGGCACCACTTCTGGCAATGACAGCCGAAGCTCAACTTTCACTTAAGCCGAGCTCCTTGTGGCGATTGTGCAAGCACTACACCTGTGCCCGCATGATCACCATAATGTAAATTTTCATCATTTTGTGGGAAACCCTTCCCGGCCATGCCGTAAACTTACGTAAAATATCGGGAAGGGATTAAAGGGAATCTGTCAGCAGATTTTTTCTATGTAATCTGAAGCAGCATGAGGTAGGGACAGTGACCCTGATTCTAGCAATGTTTCACTTAGTTTACTGGATGCAGCAGTTATGATAGAATCACATTTTTATCTCTTGCAGAGTTTGCAGAGCTCATTGTTGAGCTGAGTATAACCCCACCTACATCACTGCTTTCTGTGTACAATCTATATTGACAGAAATTTCTAATCAGTGTTGGGATCGTTGTTGGACCAGGATGCGTGCAGGAGTCAGTCTGGCAGTGATAATGTCTTACTGCTAAGGCTACTTTCACATATGCGTTTTTTTGCTGCACGGTTTTGCTCACACAAACGCATGAAAAAAATGCATCATGCTTTTGTGTGCATTTTTTGCGGGTTTTGGTGCATTTTTTTTTTAAAAAAAGCATGCTTTTTTGCGCATACGTGCACATATGCGCACCCATAGACTATAATGGGTGGTTTGCTGTAAAAAAATGCATTGCGTGCGCATGCGTTTTTTGGGGCAAGTCGGACGCACAAAAAATGCAACAGGATGCATTTTGTGCGCCCGAGCGCACACTACAAAAAACCGCATGCGCATACAAACGCGTACAAACGCATGTGTAAGCGCACCTATGTGCACCCATGTTAAAGTATAGGGAAAAAAACGCATGCTTTTTTTGCGCTAAAAAACAGCGCAAAAAAAATGCAAGTGTGAAACCAGCCTAAAACACTCTTTGTATTGAAAGCATAGCACACAGCCTAATACATGACACATCACTAAAATCAGTGTATCAGCTTTTACCTCATGCTGATAAATCTCCTGCTGATAAAACACTAATTTTATTCAAACAGTAAAAAAACAGCCTAGTAAGTGACACATCACTGGAGTCAGACTCTCTTTCCCTATATGATGGTGCTATCAGATTACATAGCAAAAATCTGCTGGCAGATTCCCTTTACCAAATGTAATCTGCGTTTTATGCATATTACAACAATGTAAATTATATAAACTAGTGAACAGATGACATTTAAAATATTTAAAAATGTTTTAATTTGTGAAAACTTAAAATGTTAAAGTTTTGGAAATTATTCCTTTTATTTTTACTCAGGAGGGATTCAACCAGCCTGCTGGTAATGAAAAAGAAATGTTCTAAAATGAAGATTAAAAACTCTTGACTTCTCTTCCAGCCTAGTTTGGCAAGATTATGTGTAATTTTGAAAGGGTCACGGTACATTCCCATTACACAGCATGAGGACTCCAGGATTCACTGCCTTTGTCAACCTTCGCAGATGCATTGTGGAAAGTGGGTAATTCTTTCAGCAAAAGTTCTGTCAGGTAGGTCAGATTTATTCTCGCTCTGAATCATACCTTGTTCGCTATTCTTCCAAACCCTTTCAAAAATCAAAAGTGTTAAATGTTATTTTGGGGAGAGAAAAGGAGATGATATATAGCTGTATTAAAATTTCTATAAATTTAATGGAAAGCCATGTTATGGCATATTAATAACAATTTTAACAAAACTTATGGACAAGACAAAATCTAAGTATGAAAATCTAGAAATATGGAGTCGAAAAAAACTTCCATCTTTGCAACATAGTCCACTAAAGTCTAGTTGTTTTGCATGATACTCTTGTGAGAGCTTTCTCCTTCTTTGATTCTATTATGAGACCAATTATATACAGTGGATATAAAAAGTGTTCACACCCCTGTTAATAAGATAGGCCAACACAGTGATTTAGAACTCAGATTTGCGATTAACAACAATCACATCCACAAATATACAAAAAAATGGAAGACTTGGAACAACAAATTCCATATCAAATAGACCTATTAAGAGGTATTATATTTTGAGGCCTAAACATGGCCGTTGTAGTACCGGGATGTCGTATCTCCTTCCAAGAATGTTACCCCATAATAAGGATTGGCGATTTTCTTTTCCTTTTATGTTGTTATTCGCTGTATGCTATTTAATGCCTATTTGTGGGTTCTCTAGTTTTCAATGTTTTCCGTACCTGTGCAAGTTTCTTTACTTCCCCTTCCCTTTCCTCCCTTCCTACCTTCCTTCCCTTACCCTGTTTAATTACTGAAAACCAATAAAATTATTTGAAAAAAAAAAATGCCAGGATTTTGTCATGTAAAGATATTGGACCAAGAAAAATTATAACTTCAGAACTTTTCCACCTTTAACGTCATCCACAATCTGTACAATTCAAATGAAAAATAAATCTTTTTGAGTGCAAAAATAAAAATACAAGACTAAAATAATACTTTGTTGAAGTACCCTTTTAATTTATGACAGCATTCATTCTTTTTGGGTAAGAGTATGGCACATCTAGAAGTGTCAGTCTTTGCCAACTTTTTCTTGCAGTAGAGCTACAAATCAGTCAGATCGTGAGATGATCTCCTCTGTACAGTGCCTTCTTAAGGTCACCAACAGACTCTCAATTTGACTCGGGCTGGGCTATTCCAAAACATTGATTTTCTTATGTCAGTGTGTTTCTTTTGTTGATTTGGAGGTATTTTTGGGGTCATTGTTGTGCTGAAAAATGAAATTCCTCTTCATATTCAGCATTTTAGCAGATGCTTGAAGGTTTTGTTTCCAAATTGACTGACTAAAGCCACAGTCCCATTTGCCTCCACAATGTTTCACTATGGGCATGGTGTTCTTTTGGTGATATGCAGTGTTGGCTGTGCACCAAACATACCTTTTGGTAATATGGTCAGTTAGGTTAATCATTGTCTCATTAGATCATAACATGTCATCCCACCTTTTGGCAAATTTGAAGTAGGTTTTGGCAAAATACAGCCTGGCTTTGATGTTTTCCTGTGTAAGAAAAGGCTTCCATCATGCCACCTTACCCCCTAGGCCAGACATGTGAAGAATGCGGGAAATATAGTGTCACATGCTATACACAAACAGTACTTGCCAGTAATTCTTTCAGCTCCTTTAGCGTCACTGTAGGCCTCTTGTAACCTTCCAGACTAATTTTCTTATTGCCCTTTCATCAAAAGCTAGAAGGATGACCAGTTCTCCATAATGTCACTGTTGTGGCCCTTTCGTGATGACTCCGTCTTCACAGTGTTTGAAGATAAATCTATTACCTATTATCTATTAATTATTTTTTTTTACCCTTGTCCTTACTAATAACGTTCAAAAATGAGATGTAAGCGGTCTATGCATCATGGTTTTTGCTGTAAAATGCAAGTATGAACATGTCAGGAAAATTCTCCAATAAATATTTAAATGCTAGCTAACCGCTAGATTGAGTTCACTTTAAATGATGACAGTTGTGACTAATAGTTAACATGAGTTTAAATGTGATTGGCTCATTCTGAACATCTCTAATCGTAAGAGAGTGTTCACACTTCTGCAACCACATTATTTTAATTTTAATAATTGTATTTTCCTCTTGAAAATTATTTCAGTCTTATTATCAATGGATTTGTACACATTATAGGGGACATTAAAGGTGGAAAAATTTCAGAAATGATTATTTTACATGATAACAACCTGGCATTTTAATAGGGGTACGAGGACTTATTAACATGCAATGTTTCTTGGAGACAGTGTATTTTGCAAGAAATATGGAAATTCTGGTGGGTCGGAGGCCATGGGGACCTGTCAGGTTCCCTTTAATAGAGCGTTTGCCAAGGCTTGTTTGTAAGCATTTTTGACCTTTCGCATTCTCGCAATCTCACTGTAATGCAGAGTTTGAATTTATTAAAATGTAACTTTTTTATTTTTGCTATAATAAGCTTCATTCAATATTGTATGAAAACAAATACTTTTATGTAGAGTGATAGGGAAATTGCTTGGCTATTCTTTACCTAACATCATGGGGCCGATTCATCAAGCAGTTTTCTTCAAAATTCTGGCATAAAACTGCATAGAATTTGGCAAAATTTTAGCACAAATCAAAGTTGTTCAAACATTTTGCAAATTTTGACGATATTAATCCTGGCCAGCTCCACCAACTCTTTTTAGAACTGAGACTTTCTAAAGCAGATCCATGGCCAAGTGTGCCCCTCAAATTTGTCATAATTTTTGTACACAAAAAGAGCATAAATTAAAACACAAATGTACACCAGCCCTTGCATGGCATACATTTCTGACAGTGGCACATGAAAGATGAAATTGTAATTCATTAAAGAAGAACATGCCTTTTAACGAATTAGATGCTTCTTATTCCAGCACTCCCTTCCTTTAGACTGGCGTACAACATGTCAGTCTTAATGAATCGGGGCCTATGTCTTATCATTTTTTGTCAGTGTTTTATCGGTTTTAAGGTACTGTCACACTTCGCGATGTACCAGCGATCCCGACCAGCGATATGACGCTGTCAGGATCGCTGGTACATCGCTAAGTGGTCGCTAGTGAGCTGCCACACAGGCAGATCTCACCAGCGACATCGCTGGGGACTGGGGTCACTACTTACCTGTCACACCAGGCGATCCTGCGTCCTCCCGCCCGGCTGCACCCTCATCGCTCATCTCTCCACAGGAAGCGCCGCAGGAAGCTGACGACGAGAAACAGTCCAGGACGTTCTCGCGCGATCAGCGATAACCAGCGGGGGAGCGGTCGGAGGTAAGTATCACACATAGCGATGTCGCTAGCAATATCGCTATAACGTCACAAGTTATAGCGATATTGCTAGCGATATCTCTTAGTGTGACAGGCCCTTTAGTAAGTCAAAATTAGGAGTGGATTCTGCAGCAATAAAAACTATAAATGGGAGATTGTAATTAAATTTTCTGCCAGCTCCCAAAAGTGATGAAAACATGGAGGCGCAGTGCTCCGTGTATGAGTGACATCCTGATGCTATGGCGAGTTGAAACGCTCCTTAGTCACTGTTGCCAGACACACTTTATAATATACTCTAATCTTCGTTATATATTGTACAAACTGTAAGAATAATTCATTCATATTTGCTTCACTTCGGAAGTGTGCAGTGAATTAAATGACATGAATGGTGGGGTCCGCCCTGGTCTACTTGTACCTCCATCTGCTGAAGTGTCAGGGGGTGGAGGTGAAATGTCTCTGATTCTACTAAAATTGAAAGATTCACACCTGTTCTTTGTTTTGGAGCTTCCCTTGGTTTTGGCCTCATTCACGTAATATTATTTGCACAGTATTTTTCCATCAGTATTTGCAAGAGAAAACCATGAATTAACCATTTCAAGATGAGCCATTTCCCTTCATTGATGATGACTAAGCACATTCTCATTGCTGTTGTAAGAACACTGACATTTTTTCTCATTCAGATAGTAATAGAATGTTTGCCTCTTTTTTCTTGGTTGTAATGCATCTAATTTTGATGTCATTTTATTTATTTGCCAATATTGGGAGAATACCAATAGAAAGCATTTTAAATTGTGTTCCCATTTCCTCACATAATTTGCATAATTTATGTGGCATACAGGCTTGTAGAAACAGAAATTACCTATACACACAGCATGCAATAAACCCCTCTGTCCTCACAGTCGCAGACATGGCCAAAACCAATCCACTGCCTTACAAATGTAAAGACTCTCCTTAGTAGCCTATCCCCTGTTCCTACATCACAGGAGCTATGTCGAGAGGAGCAGCCTGCGAGGAAAGTGCAGCTGTACTCACTCCAGTGATGTAGGATGAGTGCCATGCCCTCTTGTCTATCTATTGTCACGGTTCCACCTCTCAGTGTGTCTGGGATGTAGTTACTGACAGCTCAGTAGTCCAATCACCATTCCCTCAAACAGAAGAGAGAGAGGACTTTCTATCACCTCCCTATAAAACAGGAAAACAGGATAGACATACCTTATTTGTACATCAAAAGTTAAGGAGAGCCTCTTCTAAAAAAATTGGGAGGTACTCAAAATGGATGATGATATAAATGATTATATAGAGTGTCCCCCTTGATTACTTACCAAAAATATTATGCTATTGGGGACCGTGTAGTACATGGTAATTTCACACCGCCACCAAGAGCAGATATATGGCTCCCCTTGATACCAAGGGGCTGTTAGAAATGTGGGACTTGTGTAGCGTGAGCGCACGTTACAACAGGTAATACCTTCTCTAGTAAGATAATGGGGGAAAGATTTCACATCAAGCAATTTATCAACTGTAAAACCAAGGGAGTAATCTACAAAACTATGTGTATCTGCGGGAAGGAATATATAGGCAAGACAATTAATTCAGGAGAAGAGTGGCGGAATATTTGGGTGACATCTATATATATAAACGCCTTATCGTGTCTGTCTGTAACCAAAATCGCGGGCCGCTGATTGGTCGCAGCCGCCAGGCCCCCGCCAGGCCGCAACCAATCAGCGACAATTGCAGCTGTTTGTAACGGTAAGCTGCGCCTGCCACTGATTGGTCGAGGACAGCAGGCCGCGACAAATCAGCGGCAGGCGCAGGCCTTAATCTGTAAAAAGGAGAATTAAAATAAAAAAAGTTATTCTCACCTTCCGACGGCCTCCTGTCTTCTTTCCACGCGCCCGGCCTCGCGTTTCCAGTAATGCTTTCCAACTTAGACTGCTGATGACGTCACTCTCGTGAGAGCGAGGAAGAAGACCGATGTCATCAGCGGTCTAAGCCGCAAAGTATTACTGGGAACGCGAGGCCGGGCGTTTGGAAAGAAGACAGGAGGCCGTCGGAAGGTGAGAATAACTTTTTTTTATTTTTTAATATTATTTTTGTACAGGGCCGCGGCAGTGATTGGTCGTGGCCACAGGGCCGCGTTGCTGATTGGTCGCAGACAGAGGGCCGCGACGCTGATTGGTCACGGCTACACGGAAAGGAGGGTGAGGGGACCATGCATACCAGGATTGGGGGGTGAGGGGACCATGCATACCAGGATTGGGGGTGAGGGGGCCATGCATACCAGGATAGGGGGCTGAGGGGACCATGCATACCAGGATTGGGGGGTGAGGAGACAATGCATACCAAGAAAGGGGGGTGAGGGGACCATGCATAGCAGGAAAGGGGGGTGAGGGGACCATACATATCAGGAAAGGGGGGTGATGGTGAGCATACATACCAGGATTGGGGTGTGAGGGGACCATGCATACCAAGAAAGGTGGGTGAGGGGAACATGCATACCCCGAAAAGGGGTAAGAGTACAATACATTAGGTAAGAGTAGAACAGTGCCTGCAGCTCTGGGAGTAACTGGAGTACAATATATCAGATAACAGCAGAACAGTGACAGCAGCTCTGGGTGTAACTGGAGTACAATACATTAGGTAAGAGTACACCAGTGTCTGCAGCTCTGGGAGTAACTGGAGTACAATACAATAGGTAACAGCAGAACAGTGACTGCAGCTCTGGGTGTAACTTTAGTACAATACATTTGGTAAGATCTGAACAGTGACTGCAGCTCTGGCTGTAACAGGAGAAAATACATTAGGTAACAGCAGAACGGTGACTGCAGCTCTGGGTGTAACTGGAGTACAATATATTAGATAACAGCAGAACAGTGACAGCAGCTCTGGGTGTAACTGGAGTTCAATACATTAGGTAACAGCAGAACAGTGACTGCAGCTCTGGCTGTAACTGGTGTACAATACATTAGGTAACAGCAGAACAGTGACAGCAGCTCCGGGTGTAACAGGAGTATAATACACTAGATGGTGGCCCGATTCTATCGCATTGGGTATTCTAGAGTCTCTGTTAAAATAAAAAATAGTTATATACTCACCTTCTGACGGCCCCCGGACTCTGTCCCGCCTCTCACCACGCTCCCGGCATCTTCTGGTCCCAGTAATGCTTAGCAAGAAGGGCCGGAGATGACGTCACTCTCATGGGAGCGCGACACCATCAGCAGTGTTTCGCGCTAAGCATTACTGGGACCGGAAGATGCCGGGAGCATGGTGAGAGGAGGGATAGAGTCCTGGGGCCGTCGGGAGGTGAGTATATCACTATTTTTTATTTTAACAGAGACTCTAGAATACCCGATGCGATAGAATCGGGCCACCATCTAGTATGATATAATTGGACTCTCATCGTCCTCTCAACCCCCCAATTTCTCCCCTGGCTCCACCCCTTGTAGTGATCAGTATTGTCCTTAGCCCTAAAATGGATGGCCCCCTAGTTCAATGTCGATCACTGACTCTAGAGATACAGTATTGTACGGCCTTTTTATCCTTTTTGCATGATCATTGAGCATACATAATGATCCCGATCTGTTTCTATTCCCAGAGCTACTGAAAGAGCTGAGCCAAATAAACCATGTTCTTCTATGTGACTAGCATGAGTCGCTGCATGAAGGCATTGCCATAACAATTCTATGTTACGCTCCTCTCTGACTGCATCTGAAGTGATCACAAACCTATCACGGGGTCATATTATGTGTCAAATGACTCACGGCCCACACCTACTATCACAAATCGTCGTTCCCTTTTGCGGCATATCCCATCCTGATGAGCGGCACATTAAGCATCAAAGGGACACATGAGTGTTCCACCACCCAGAAGTGTAGTCAGATGCTGGGCACAAGTGGACTCATTTGAAATTGACTTAAGGTAGTCTCTCATCCTGGTGCACTTCATGGCCACATACTTTGCACAGATTATGCAACACCCTGCAAGTCTGCTTAGGGAAACCTGACTTTGCAGGACCCCCTTCTTTTTTCCCCAACCTACTAGTACACATACTCCCCTGAAAAATCCTTGACACCGAGGAGGTAACAAGTAGGGAGGGTTACTTTGGGGTATTACACTATGCAGTGTCGCACTTGGGTACTGATCTTGTAAGAGCAGGAGTCTTGCACTAGACAGGGTATATTAGTGCCAGGTCCCGTTTTACAGCTTCTCCTGCCTATTTATACCTTGGAAGGATGCGTCTCATCAGGACACATGGGTGAGATTGAACCAATCTTTTTATGAGCACTGGCATCTCTCTCTATTGATTACACAGTTTGTAAAGGTTATAAGGATCTAATTTAAAGCGAACCTGCCACCAGGTTTGGCCGATACAAGATGCGGCCACCGCCTTTCAGGGTTTATCTGCTGCATTCTATAATGCTGTAGATAAGCCCCCAATCTGACCTGAAAGATAAGAAAAATTAGATTTATTATACTCACCCGGGGGGGGCGGTCCGGTCGGATGGGTGTCGCGGGTCCGGTGCCTCCCATCTTCTTATGATTGCCACCCTCCTGCTTGCTTCATGGTTTCCTGGCATCACGCTCCTGCTCAGGCGTACTTATCTGCCCTGTTGAGGGTAGAGCAAAGTACTGCAGTGCACAGATGCCGGAAAGGTCAGAGAGGCCCAGCACCTGCACACTAAGGTTCTAGCTGGGACACATGTTCTCAAATGGGGAAACTGTGTTTTTCCTGCTGCATTTGTTCGCTATGTTTTGTTTTGTGCAATTTTTTAATTATTTTTTTTGCTGTTGTGGATTTGATGGTTTATTAAGGGGTGGCTCAGTGGATAGCACTGCAGCCTTGCAGCGCTGGGGTCCTGGGATCAAATCCCACCAAGGACAACATCTGCAAGGAGTTTGTATGTTCTCCCCGTGTTTGTGTGGGTTTCCTCCAGGTGCTCCGGTTTCCTCCCACATTCCAAAGACATACTGATAGGGAATTTAGATTGTGAGCCCCATCGGGGACAATAATGTCTGTAAAGCGCTGTGGAATTAACGGCGCTATATAAAATGAGTAAAATAAGTAATATGGTACATTTTAGTGCAAAAACACTGGAACTCTGCAATCACAAATGCAAGATATGTTTTTTCTATGCATTTGTCCAGGTTCCATATAGAAGTCTACAAAGGCACAAACACACACACAAAAAAACAACAAAAAACAGTTGGCATAAGTCAGCAAATTTTCCATATAAAATAAGCGAGCAGAGAAAATTCAGCATTTACTGTATGTTATATGAGACATGGTCTTATTGTTAGGTTATAAAGTACAAGTGGTTACAAACTCAAATTATTACCAGCAGAGCAACACTCTGCCCAACTTAAATTCTTACCAACTGCTGAATGAAGGCAGTTATTGTAATTGGCTTCCTTATACGTTTGGTGTGCAACTATTGCTCTAATCCTGGTCTGGCATGCGATCTCGACTTTGACTCTGTGATGCCCCCTGACCTTGGTATCAGCTAGTGTGACTCCGCATTGACTGAGCTCAGTTGAATGACCTCTTTATGTCTGTCTTCAAAACTCCTGATTCTTTTCCTGCTTCTGTAGTTATTGGGCTATCTAATTTGCCACTCTTGCCTCTGTTTCGCTCCTCCTGCCAGCTTCGACTACATGGACACAACCAAGAGGGCCTTATTGTAAGTCCAGATCCCTGTTTACAGACTAAAAGATGAAAACCAGAGGCCTGATAAGTGGAGTGGCTTGTGCCAATCCACTTGTCTGTCCAAAGTAGCCTTCTTGAAACAGCAGCCCCAGAGAGATAATTACACGTGCCCCTTACATGTTGCATGTTGACATTTTGTCAAAACTCCTAAATAAATGCTTTCCTCTGATCAGACCACATCCTTAAATTATTTTAGACTGCAAGCTACACAAAAAAAAATTCAGACCCCCAAACTCGACTCCCTCAATAAATTCATACACTTGTCCTTTAAATTAATTCAGACACCAAACCCTAAAATAATTGTGGACCAGACTAGGTGAGAAAAAAATATTCCGATCCCAGCCCAAACTAATAAACGAATCCTCTTTGTTTCTGGGGTCTTCTTCTAGTCCTCATACATATCATATCATGATATCAGGAAGCGCGCTGAATAAGAAATGCACAAAGGTTCATACACAGTGTTGAAAACACACACGGTTAAGGCTATGTGCCCACGTTAGCGTTTTAAACGCTTAGAAAACCGGACTCCTTCCCAGAAACCGCGAGTTTTATTTACGCGCGTTTTTTTGCGCAATTTTGGCACAAAAACCGCGTGTTTTTGATGCGTTTTTTTCTAAGCGTTTTCTATGCGTTTAAAAACGCATGCATTGGCACAAAAAGCCAAAAATGCATGCAATTTAATGGGAAGCTTCTTTTAAGCGTTTCTGCAGCGTCTGATCCGGCTCAAATGCTGCAGAAATGCTTAAAAAAACGCAACATGGGCACACAGCCTTTCTGTTATTTTCAATGATTTCACAGCAAGTACAGGTGAAACACAAGACGACCGACTAGTGATTAGCTGCAGTGGTCACGGGTCCCTGAGTCGAAAACTCATGCCACGGCAGGATCGGACAGTGCAGGAACTGCAGTACCAGAAATGAGTGATATTTCTATGCCATTTTTTTCTATGCACCATTTTGAGATGGTTTAAAAAATATATTTTTTTTTCTTTGTAGTACAAATTTAATTAAAGCAAAAAATAAATACCTATTAAATGTTTTCACAAGTTCAAACTTCATCACACACATAGTATTGACATCTGGACTCACCAAAACATGTAGTTAAAGTTTTACCCAGGAACTAAATCATACCGTATAGACAGAAATGTAATTTCTTCACATTGTGAAACCTCTACAGCGTAAAATGCTTTACTTGTTCGGCAGAATCTTGTCTGCCACGAGATGTCACTGTTGCTTCTTCCATTTCTTAGAACATCTAATTCGGCAGCGCGAGGCTGCTACACACAACAGATGAAAGTGTAGAAAGCTTGATCTTCTGCCAAGAAGGAGGGCATCATGTGAATTTTTTGCAACTATGCATTGCGATAAATATTCAAAAGAAGAATGTTCTGTTATTGTGCAAAGAATTACAATCATGTTTCAATCATGTCTATCATCTGTTTATGATACAAATTAATCAGGTGCTCTGTGCTTCGAGGAGCACTTGTGATATTAGATTATTCTATGATTAGAGACAAAGGAAATCATTTCTTCTACAAATTATAATGTTTTATCAGGGACGAGAAAAAATGCCTATACATTCAATGTGGTATTATAGCATTCTGGAGCATAGCATGAAGTACTGCTTTTCCGTCACTTTTAGTGGATGGAGTATTATATATGTTGCATTTTTACAACCAGTGGGCCATAGGAGTGATGCAAGGGATACCCTTTAAAAATTAAAGAAAACCATATTGGTGCCATTAAAGAGAACCAGTCAACTCATTCACAGGGCCCGAACATGCAATGTGAGTCAGAGACTAGCTCCTGGTTCATACTAGTCTCATTGGTTTACTCTGAAACACTCATCATCAACTCATCCCATGCCATGCCTTTAACTATGTTTGCCTCTGAGATGCCCCAGAAATGGAAAGAAAGAATGAATGACAAAGAAAGAGAGAGAAAGAACAACAGAGAAAGAAAGAAAGAATGAAAGAGCAACAGAGATAGAGAAAGAAAGAATGAAAGAACGACAGAGAAAGAGAAAGAAAGAATGAAAGAACGACAGAGAAAGAAAGTTGAAAGTCTCTCTGAATTTCTAAAGGGCTGCGGAATATGTTGACTCTTAACTAGTGATGAGCGAGCATGCTCGGGTGTCCTCCAAGTATTTTGGCGTGCTCGGAGATTTAGTTTCTATTGCCGCAGCTGCATGATTTGTGGCTGCTAGACAGCCTGAATACATGTGGGAATTCCCTAACAAACAGGCAATCCCCATATGTATTCAGGCTGTCAAGTAGCCACAAATCTTGTAGCTGCGGCGACAGAAATTAAATCTCCGAGCACATCCAAATACTCGGAGACCACCCGAGCATGCTCACAGAGCAACAAGCATACTCACGCATTACTACTCTTAACCCCTTAACAACCAGTGGTATTTTTGGTTTTGCATTTTTTTTTTTTGCTCCCCTTTTTCCCAGAGCCATAACTTTTTTTATTTTTTGGTCAAAATGGCGATGTGAGGACTTGATTTTTTGCGGGACGAGTTGTACTTTTGAATGACACCATTGGTTTTACCTTGCCGTGTAATAGAAAGCGGGAAAAAAATTCCAAGTGCTGTGAAATTGCAAAAAAAGTGCAATCCCACACAAGTTTTTTGTTTTGCTTTTTTACTAGTTTCACTAAATGCTAAAACAAACGTGACATTATGATTCTCTTTTCCAGGTCATTACGAGTTCATAGTCACCAAACATGTCTAGGTTCTTTTTTATCTAAGTGTTTAAAGAAATTCCAAAGTTTGTAAAAAAAAAAAAGTTGCCATTTTCCGAGACCCATAGCGTTTCTTGTGAGTGCATGTTAAATACCGCTGTCAGAGTTTGATGGCAGCATTTAACATGTTAACAGCCACGAGTGGATCGCGATTCCACTCGTGGCTGTTCTGGGCACATGTCAGCTGTACAGATCAGCTGTCATGTCCCGGAAAAGGTGCGTGCACATCGCCGGAGCCCACACCAAACAGGGGGAGACGTCCAGTGACAGACTCTGTCGGTCATTGGATGTTAAGCGGTTAATAAATATTATTATAATTATTATTATTTTGCACCCAGACTAGCTGACAGTCTCTTACAGTTGTTTAAGGCTCTAACTACATAAAAAGTAGTTAGCGCCAAAATGTATATACACTTTATCTCTTGATCTGTAGTAGCTAAAAACTGTAATGTTGAAAAATTACATTAATCAGAATTGTAAGAGCAGCAGGTAGAAGAAAATCAAGTAATTTATGGCATCTCATTTGCAGCATGTTATCCTTGATTCATGTGTCTATATGAGAAACTACTCAGCTATACATACTTTTGCATTTGTAATATATTTCTTATTGAATAAAGGACTTATTTTATTTTCAGTTACATGGATTGTACATGTTCAGAAAAAAGTGCAATTGGATTTTCCTACAAGTAGCACCATACCTGTTTATAGGTTGTTTTTATATTTCAGTTCAGCTCCTTAAGGCCGGGGTCACACTTGCGAGTGTGATGTGAGAAACTCACGTGAGTTTCTCGCATCAATACCCGGCGCTGCCGCCGGCACTCGGGACCACAGTGTACGGCACCATGTATATCTATGCAGCTGCACACTCCAGTCCCGAGTGCCGGCGGCAGCAGCGGGTATTGATGAGAGAGACTTGCGCTAGTTTCTCGTGACACACTAGCAAGTGTGACCCCAGCCTAAGCTATGTTTCCAGAATGAGTGAGTTTGTGACTTTTTTTACACTATTTTTTTAAAAAGCAAGTAACCTATTTTACTTAACGGGAGCAGAAATGGTGCAGAAAATCTGCAACATCAAAACTTTAGCCTAAGGGTACTGACACACTTAGCAATGTACCAGCAATCCCGACCAGCGATATGACGCGGTCAGGATCGCTGGTACATCGCTAAGTGGTCGCTAGTGAGCTGCCACACAGGCAGATCTCGCCAGCGACATCACTGGGGACGGGGGTCGCTACTTACCTGTCACACTAGGCGATCCTGCATCCTCCTGCCCGGCTCCACGCTCGTCGCTCATCTCTCCACAGGAAGCGCTGCAGGAAGCTGACGACGAGAAATAGTCCTGGACGTTCTCGCGCGATCAGCGATAACCAGCGGGGGAGCGGTCGTAGGTAAGTATCAGACACAGCGATGTCGCTAGCAATATCGCTATAACGTCACAAGTTATAGCGATATTGCTAGCGATATCGCTTAGTGTGACAGTACCTTAAGTTACATTCCCACAAAGAGTATTTGCAGTGTTTTTGATTTTGCAGGTTTTCTACAGCATTTCTGCACCTATTAGGGAATTTAGGTTACTTGTGTTTTTTAGTGAGTATTCATTAGCAGCTCCTTTGCTGTGAATAAATAATTAAAAAGAAAAAACGGCTTGGGTCCCCCTGTATTTTTGATAACCAACCAGGCAAAATTCACAGCTGGGGGCTGCATTCCTCAGCTGTCAGCTTCAACAAGGCTGGTTATCAAGAATAGAGGGGTCCCCATGCTGTTTTTTTCAATTATTAAAATAAATAATTAAGAAAAATGGCATGGGGTTCCCCCCCATTTTTGACAACCAGCCTTGCTAAAGCAGACAACTGGGGGCTGGTAGTCTCAGGCTGGTAAGGGGCCATGGATATTGGCCCCCTCAGCCTAAAAATAGCAACCTGCAGCTGTCCAGAAAAGGCACATCTATTAGATGCACCAATTCTTGCACTTTACCCAATTCTTCCCATTTGCCCTGTAACGGTAGCAAGTGAGGTTCATATTTGTGGTGTTGATGTCGCCTTTGTATTGTCCGGTGACATCAAGCCCACAGGTTAGTACTGGAGAGGCTTGTATAAGATACCTGTCCATTACTAACCCTATAATTGTATGGTAAATAAACACACAGCCAGAATAAATTCCTTTATTAGAAAATAAAACAAAGCACAGTTTTCCATTTTTATTTAAATATAACAAACACAGTTATACTCATCTAATGGCTAATTCCACCGAAGCCCTCGATCTCCTGTAATAATCCAAAGATAAAAAAACAACAATATACCATACCTGTATGTCGTTCTGTCCCACGCCGTAATCCATGTCTGGGGGATAAACAATTTTCAACCTGGATGGTGCCAAGATGCGACCGTCCAGGCTGAGAACCACTGGTGACTGAACTGCTGTGAGCGCAGCCTCAGTGACCAGTGGTGACGGCAAAAATATTGGCTCTTGGAATAAAGGGAAGAGAAAACAAAAGCACGAAAAGAAAAACTGCCTGGTCCTTAAGGGACTAAACATATGCTCCAAACCTGGATGTATTTTTTTATTCCATTGTTTGTCAAAAGAGGCTAATGTACATCGTAATGAGAGAACTTTCATACTATGTTTCCAATGGATAGAAAATATGTCTATTTCCGGGTTCACATGACCATATTTCACTATCTGTATATACACATGTGGTCAAAATTGTTGGTACCCCTCGTTTAATGACAGAAAAACCCACAATGGTCACAGAAATAGCTTGAATCTGACAAAAGTAATAATAAATCGAAAATCTTTGAAAATGAACAAATTAAAGTCTATCTTTGCTTTTCAACTATGCTTCCAAAGATTAAAAAAAAAAAACTCATGAAATAGGCCTGAACAGAAATGATGGTACTCCTGAAAATAATGTGACAAAAGGGACATGTTAAATCAAGGTGTGTCCACTAATTAGCATCACAGGTGTCTACAATCTTGGAATCAGTGAGTGGGCCTGTATAGAGTGCTACAGATACTCACTGTGCTGTTTGGTGCATGGTGTGTATCACACTCAACATGGACCAGAGGAAGAGAAGGAAGAGTTGTCTCAGGAGATTAGAAAGAAAATTATAGACAAACATAAAAGTATAAGACCATCTCCAAGCAGCTTGATGTTCCAGTGACTAGAGTTGCACATATTATTCTGAAATTTAAGGTCCATGGGACTATAGCCAACCTCCCTGGATGTGGCCGCAGGAGGAAAATTGCTGACTAATCAAAGAGACTGATAATACCAATGGTAACAAAAGAGCCCAGAAAAACTTCTAAACATATTAAAGGTGAACTTCAAGCTCAAGGAACATCAGTGTCAGATTGCACCATCCGTTGTATGAGCCAAAGTGGACTTCATGGGGGACACCATTGTTGTAAAAAAAAATCATAAAAAAGTCAGACTTGAATTTGCCAAACTACATGTTGACAAGCCACAAAGCTTCTGAGAGAATGTCCTATGGACAGATGAGACAATAATGGAACTTTTTGGCAAGGCACATCTATGTTCACAGACAGAAAAATGAAGCATATCAAGAAAAGAACACTGTCCCTACTGTAAAATATGGAGGAGGCTCTGTAATGTTCTGGGGCTGCTCTGCTGCATCTGGCACAGGGTGTCTAGAATTTATGCAGGGTACAATGAAATCTCAAGACCATCAAGGATTTCTAGAGAGAAATGTGCTGCCCAGTGTCAGAAAGCTTGGTCTCAGTCGCAGGTCATGGGTCTTGCAACAGGATAATGACCCAAAACAACCAGCTAAAAACACCCAAGAATGGCTAAGAGGAAAGCATTGGACTATTCTGAAGTGGCCTTCTATGAGCCCAGACCTAAATCCTACTGAACATCTTTGGAAAGAGCTGAAACATGCCATCTGGAAAAGGCAACCTTCAAATATGAGACGACTGGAGCAATTTGCTCTTGAGGAGTAGGCCAATATACCTGTAGGTCAGCTGACCTGAACTTATAGCCTCATAGATACTGTAGATAGAAAACTGTAAGGGTATGTTCACACTGGGCTTTTTTGCTGCTTTTCTATGCTAATTTTCTGCTGCTTTTTACAGTACCAGCAAAGCCTATGAGATTTCAGAAATCTCATGCACACACATTGGCTTTTTATGTCATCAGGATTTTGTGCTTTGCTGCGTTTTTGGGACATAGAGCATGTCACTTCTTTCAGCATTTTTGCAGTGTTTTTGTAGCGTTTTTCACCCATTGACTTGAATGGGTGTTGAAAAAAACGCAGCAAAAACGCACCAAAAATGCAGGTATCATTATTACAGAGTTTTTTCTGCAGAAAAGTCATGGACATTTTCATGGACAAAGAGACACAAAAATGCTCCAAAAATGCAACAAAAAAATGCACCTAAACCTGTGTTTTTGCAGCAGCTTCTTTCCTGCCAAAAAGATCAGGTTTTGATGTAGAAAAAAAGCAGCAAAAACGCCCAGTGTGAACTTATTCTAAGTTTGGGTTTGGAGATCTCCGATCAGCCTGTACATTGTGTTCCATACATGGACCTTGAAATATGCTCTAGTGAACCTGGTCTACAAAGTGAATTTTTAAATGTGGCCGAGCAACTCATGTGTATGGAGAAGTTGAGAGAAATAGTTGACTGCTTACAATCATCTTATGTGCAGGGGCAACGTAAAGAGTTATCAGGATTTTATATCCCAAACAAACGACATGTATGTAAATGTGCTTCAATTCTGAATAGATCTTTAGCTTTCTTGTGCGAATCCTGCTTTAGAGAAATCCATAGTTGGAATTCTTTACTAAAGAGGTACAATTGTAGTGTATTGTCCCCCTGAAGAAGGTCCGAAACGCGTGTCGGGGAGTGTGCCGCACTGCCAGCTTACCATCCACCAAGTAACATCTCCTTTCCTCCCACTTCATGCTGAGCCCCTTTTCCCAGCACTCCCTATTTCCTCACAAGCCCTTTGACTTTGTACCAGACACCCCTCTCCAGTATCACCCACATTTGGGATCACCATCAATACATCTACTTCTGCTGCTTCTGGCAAGTGGGTTCTGACCCTCTCTCCCTGTCTTTATATTAAATTACATCCTTCTGGTGGGATTGTATATGACACCTCTTTTTTCTCTTAGTTATCTCAAGTGACCTATAAATAATGACTTAATCTAGTATTACATATTTATTATCTGATTTCACTTGAATTATATATATGTGCATGGCATACATTTTGCCTGGTGTTCTTTGGTTTTTATTTTCTTTTATTGTGTAATAATGCCATTATTTTAATTGTGCGGGCACCTTGTCGTTGTGGTATTACCACTTACCACTTTCTAGTCCCAATAAAGATATTTTATCTTTACTTGATCGATTCTATCTACTCTTTTTCCATATGTTCGGCTTTCTTTGTTTGGTCTTCACAATTGTAGTGGGGTAGACACTGGACTTACCGTTCTCCAGCCTCCCTCTATGTCCTCCACCTGCTGTTTGCCTCTTGTCTCTGACTGTTAGGTGACTTGTTGTATTAGGAAACAATTTCATGATGGATTTCTCTAAAATAGCAATACAGATTTCTAAAAGAAAGGTAAAAATGTAGTTAGCATTAAAGCACATTTACATTCATGCCATTAGTTTGAAGAATAAACTCCTTATGACAGGTTCTATTTAAGTCTCAGATGCCCTCAGTAGTGGTTATAACTTAGGCTGGTTTCACACATTCATGTTTTACTGTCCCAGTACAGAACTCATTGTATACATATAATGTATGAGGCTGTCAAGTTTAAGTAAGGAGACCCTCAGCAAATCTGTACATGGCAGTCAATAATAGGACCATAAAACCCCTATTTGTAAAACTTGTGTTAGATGCCCCCATTGTGTGCCTTAGTCTTTGATTAATCAATTTTCTTGAACTGGGCCCGTGCCTATCTTGGATTTGATGAGGGAATCTGAAGTATCATCATTCTGAGGCACATGATGATGTCATGAGTTGCATCTTTCAGTCTCCGTTATAGACAATGAGTCCTACATTTTTAACTGTTAAAGAAAACATTTTTGGGAGGCAGCATGTATGTATGAATGACTACAGTGTATAAGGGTGGCACGGTGGCTCAGTGGTTAGTGCTGCAGCCTTGCAGCGCTGGGGTACTGGGTTCAAATCCCACTAAGGACAAACATCTGCAAGGAGTTTGTATGTTCTCCCCGTGTTTGCGTGGGTTTCCTCCGGGTACTCCGGTTTCCTCCCACATTCTAAAGACATACTAATAGGGAATTTAGATTGTGAGCCCCATCGGAATATGTTAGAGCTATATATATAAAAAAGAAAAAGATAATAGAAGTTACCTTTTCTTGATTACTATCAGGTACCTGAGGAGTAGCCAGCATTTATGTTCCACTCAGCAAGAGAATTCTCATTATTGACAGACGTCCAACAGTATTGATTTAAGCTAATGCTTTTTTATCACAGGTTGAGATCACTGACATCTGGACATAACTGGATTATCATGATTGTAACAAGAGATTTGCCGTTAGAAATAGCTGTATTGATTCCCTTACTCAGGTGTTGTAACGTCTGCCATTAAAACATTATCTGTAATTAGTCTATTAATCAGCTGAGAAATAGCAAGAGTATTACAAGACTATTTTGTAAAGTTGCAAGTTTTATATAAAGAAAACCCTACTGAACAGAGTCAATGCACAGCCATAAGGTGAGCAGATTTTGTGCCATTGCTTTTAGAATGTTTTAGTTAGCGACTGGATCCTGGGTTCAAATCCAACTAAAAATTACTTCTGTATGGATTGGAGCTTGTATGCTCATACTGAATTTACATTGTGAGCCCCAATGGTGATGTAGTTGATGCCATTGATTGTAACAAGTGGCATTTTATGTTGCCTCTATGTAAGCTAAACATATAAGTAGTTAGATGCACCTAGTGCCCTGTATGGCAGATGTGGAATTTGTATCTTTACCTTTTAACAGAATTTTACATTTTGAGGTCATCATTTATATTAAACTGGAGCACTGGAGCAACAGAACCAGCAAATATTGGCAAGATTGGCCTTCAGTATAATGTATATGGGGGAAGCAAAGGATCCGGCCGGCTGACTTTCAGTGGCCGATCTTTTTATTCTCCCTGGAGATGTGCCTCTACCAGAGGAGTATTGCAGGAGCTCTCTCATAGAGATCACAGAAGGGCTTGGGTGAGGAGGGCATTGCTGTGTATTGGTGTCTGGATAGATAGTTGTCGGCCAAACAATCATTCTGTCAACAGCTGTCTAATGTGTATGTGGTGCTTACTTATAGAGTGAATCTACATAAAAAAGTAGAGGACCTTTGGGGCAGCATTGTATTTATTAGTCATTTCAGTTACATCATAGTCTATAGTCCAAGACAACGTTGAAAAAAAATTCAAGAGTATGGTATATCAAGACGGCAAAATGTAAGGTAAAATCATGTATAAATTGTGGACATATGGTTTTAATTAATTGAAGTTCATGTATAAACATGTACAGAAAATTGCTGTAGTTGCAAATTTAGAAATAAAGAAATGGTCTCTGATGCGAAGGCATGACTGCTTAGAACTGTCCTACATGTGTGCGTTTTAAAAAGGCATGAAAATAAATGTTATTTTATTATATAGGCAATGATTGCCATGCAAGAGAGATAAGCCTTTCCGAAAATAAAGTGAAATTGTGTCAAAGTCCTTTATCTTAAATGAGATGTACAGTAAGGATAAAATATCTGTAAAACAAGTCACAATGGTGTTCAACAATTAAAAAAAGCCAATACATTTGCAGCCAATCTCAACACTACAAAGCCTGTGATTGCCTGGAAATTATGTGGATGACACTTCGAGATCTCCTAGGACTGGATTTAAAGGGAACCTGTCATCAGTTTTGGCCGATATAAGTTATGGCCATCACCTTTCAGGGCTGATATACAGCATTCTATAATGCTGTATATCTGCCCCCAACACAACCAGTAAGAGAAGAAAAATAACTTTTATTATACTCACCTGCAGGGCGGTCTGGTCCGATGGGTGTCACTCTTCTTGGCCCGGCGTCTCCCATCTTCATGCAATGCTCTCCTCATTCTTGCTTCGTGAGGATGACGTGCCCCTGCATCATCCATACAGGCTCCCCAACATCGCGCTCCTTTGCAGGATATCGGGGCTCTTTGACCTTTCCCATCACCTGCACACTGCAGTACTTTGCTCTGCCCTCAACAGGGCAGACAAGTATGCCTGCGCAGGAATGCGCCACGAAGAAAGCAGGAGGACTGCATTGCGTGAAGATAGGAGGCACCGGACCAAGAAGCGCAACACCCCTCAGACCTAATTGCCCCGCAGGTGAGTATAATACAAGTTATTTTTCTTCTCTTACAGGTCGGGTTAGGGGCCGATATACAGAATTATAGGGGGCACCACAGGACATATAATAGTAGGATCCCAACCCCGGCCTATAAAAGCTTAAGCCATATGAAAAGAAGAGAAAAAGTATAGGCCAAACATAGGGGGATCACCACAAAATACTGCATGAAAATACAAGCTTTATTAGGTACAAAACCACATAAAACAATTTAAAAACATTAAAAGGTCACACTAGTGACATATGAAATAACAAATGGGCTAATAATAAAGCCCTAACCTACAGCCTATCACACATGTGTGCCAGACAATATATATAAATATGTATGTCAATAACTATACACTATAAACAGCATACCATCAATCAGTGATACAACAGGGTAGAAAAAGGGTTAATTTGAAATCACAGCTGAAATACTTGTTAAACACCTGTCACAGTACCATGTATTATCCCCGATTGCAGAGGGCAGATGTTAATCCGAGACACAATCTGTCCAATATAATATGTGACAGAACAACCCCTCTCAATTGAATATTGAATACCCCTGACCGGTATATAATAATAAAAATAATACATTTTATTTCTATAGTACCGACATATTCTGCAGCACTTTACATTTCAGAGGGGATTTGTACAGACAATAGACATTACAGCATAACAATAAACACATAGATAATAACAGATACCAAGAGGAATGAGGGCCCTGCTCACAAACTTACAGTCTATGAGGAAAGAGGTAGACACGAAAGGTGGGTGGTAACAATTGCCCTGATTGTTTGGACCAGTCATAATGTTAAGTGTGTAACAGAACAGACACAGAGGGCTAATGGATGCATAAAGCATGTGGGAACATGATGTGGGGAACCTGGTTATGGTAAAACTTTTGACTGTGCCAACAAGGGATAGATTAGGTTAATGTGTTGAGGCGGTAGGCCAGTCTGAATAAATGCGTTTTCAGGGCACGCTTAAAATTGTGGGGATTGGGGACTAATCGTATTGACCTGGGAAGTGCATTCCAAAAAATTGGCGCAGCACGTGTAAAGTCTTGGAGTCGGGAGTGGGAGGTTCTGATTATTGAGAATGCTAACCTCAGGTCATCAGCAGAACAGAGGGCGTGGGTCGGGTGGTATACTGAAACATGGGGGGAGATGTAGGGTGATGCTGAGCCATGGAGTGCTTTGTAGGTGAGGGTAATAAGTTTGTACTGGATTCTGGAGTGGATGGGTAGCCAGTGTAATGACTGGCACAAGGTAGAGGCATCAGTGTAACGATTGGCGAGGAATATGATCCTGGCTACAGCATTCCAGACAGATTGGAGAGGGGAGAGTTTGGTAAGAGGGAGACCGATTAGAAGAGAGTTACAATAGTCGAGACGAGAATGAATAAGAGAAACAGTAAGAGTTTTTGCAGAGTCAAAAGTAAGAAAAGGTCGAATTCTAGAAATGTTTTTGAGGTGCAGATGACAAGAGCGAGCCATTGATCAAATGTGGGGGGCAGAGGAAAGCTCGGAGTCTAGTATGACCCCAAGACAGCGGGCATGTTGCTAGGGAGTAATAGTGGAACCACACACGGAAATGGCAATGTCGGGAATAGGTACATTAGTAGAGGGAAGAAACACAAGGAGTTCAGTCTTTGACAGGTTCAGTTTCAGATATAGTGAGGACATGATGTTAGACACAGCCTTTAGACAGTCGCCGGTGTTTTCTAGAAAGGCTGGCGTGATGTCAGGAGAAGAAGCGTATAATTGGGTGTCATCAGCGTAGAGATGGTATTGGAAACCAAATCTACTGATTATTTGACCAATAGGGGCAGTTTACAAGGAGAAGAGTAGGGGGCCTAGAACCGATCCTTGAGGAACCCCAACAGTAAGGGGAAGGTGAGAGGAGGAGGAACCGGCAAAAGATACAGTAAAGGAGCGGTCAGAGAGATAGGAGGAGAACCAGGAGAGAACGGTGTCCTTGAGGCCAATGGAATGGAGCATAGTGAGGAGGAGCTGATGATCCACAGTGTCAAATGCTGCAGAGAGATCCAAGACAATTAGCATGGAGTAATAACCATTTGATTTAGCTGTTAGTAGATCATTAGAGACTTTAGTGAGGGCAGTTTCAGTAGAGTGTAAACAGCGGAAACCGGATTGGAGAGGGTCGAGGAGAGAGTTATCAAAGAGATAGCGGCTAACCAGCGGCTGGACCAGGCATTCCAGGAGTTTAGAGCTGAAGGGAAGATTAGAGATAGGTCTATAGTTAGCAGCACAATTTTGGTCGAGGGATGGTTTTTTAAGTAGTGGATGTATGATGGAATGCTTAAATGAGGAGGGAAATATACCAGAAGAGAGAGAAAGGTTAAATATTTTAGTTAGGTGAGGGGTGACAGCAAGGGAAAGGGACTGGAGGAGATGTGATGGAAATGGGTCACTGGTGCAAGTGGTTGGGCGAGAAGATGCAAGGAGCCTGCTTACTTCATCTGTGACTGGTTCAAAATCAGAGAGTGAGCTAGACACAGTGGGGGAGGGAGGACAGTTCATGGTATGAGGTGATCGGGAGATAATTTCCTGTCGGATATGGTCAATTTTTTCTTTGAAGTAATTGGCCAGATCGTCAGCTCGGAGCTCCGTGGTTGGGGTCTGTACTCTTGGGTTGAGTAGAGAATGAAAAGTGTCAAAGAGACGTTTAGGGTTATTGGACAGTGAGGTGATGAGGGTGTTGAAATATGTTTGTTTGGAGAGGTGAAGGGCAGTGTTGTATGTTCTAAGCATAAACTTATAATGGATGAAATCTTTGTGTAGATTGGATTTTCTCCACAGACGTTCAGCGCACCAGGAGCACCGCTGCAGGAAATGTGTTTGCAGGGTGTGCCACGGTTGTCGCCGTCTGTGTTGTGGTGTTCTATTTATAGGGGGTGCAAATTCATCCAGGGCACGTTGAAGTGTTTCATTGTAATGTTTCAATGCAGAATCAGGACATGAGAGGGAGGAGATAGGGGCCAATGAAGACTGCAAGTTCTTCATAAGTTTCTGGGAGTTAATGGCCTGTATGTTTCTATAAGTATAGACAGTGGGGGTGACCTGAGCAGCCTGGCAGTTCTTGATAGAGAATGAAAGAAGATTGTGGTCAGAGAGCGGGAGAGGGGAGTTTGCAAAATCATCCACTACACAAAGCCGAGAGAAGACCAAGTCGAGGGAGTTTACGTCTTCATACGTTGGAGAATTAGTAAGCTGCGAAACGTATGAATATGGTTATAAAAAAGACATACAGCAGCTTGCAAGATTTGCATGTAAATACATGCCCACAAACCTATACTGTACATGCTACCACAAAGCCAAAATGAACGAATAGTATGGTAGCTTAAATAAGCAAAAGAAGCTCAGAACGAGCCCCTATAGAGAGAGGTATAGCAAATTGAGTACCATAGCTAGTTTATAAAAAGCGTGGACAAACCGCCCAAAAAACACATGGTGGTAGGTGAGGTAAAAAGAAAATACCCGACGCGTATCGCCACTCGTGGTGGCTTCGTCAGGGGTAGTCACACTCAAGGTGTTGCACCTATATATAGTAGCATTTAAACAAGAAAATAAAATGCAGCTGTGCTGCTTTTACCCGAGAAACATAGGAGCCATCAGACCAGAGGATCCTCCATGATGAGAGATGCAGTACTGCCAGGGGCGGCGCATAAGACCAGTTAGTGCGCTTGCACAAGATACAAGGACGAACAAGGATCGCCAAACCAGGGGAGTCGTTGGTGACGCAAGACGTTCAGTTGCCATGGATAGCGCGTTAACAAACTCAATGCACTTGCGCAATATAAGCACAGTCCCACATATCTCTGCAGCGGAAGCTCACCCGGCAAAACAGGAAGCTTACATCAGTTGCCACTCAATTGCCATAGTCAGCGCGTAAACACACTCCATGCGCCTACGCATTATGGGCACAATCCCACATATCTCTACAGCGGAGGCTCACCCGGCAGTACAGGAGGCTTCCACCAGTTACCAAGGGTGGCATGTTTAACAAAGTGCATGCGACTGTGCAGTATGAGCACAGTTCCACATATCGCTAAAGCAAAAGCTCACCCGACAGTACAGGAAGCTTACGTCATCAATAGTGACGTGTCAGCAAAACAGGGGGCATGTGTCAAATATCGGAAATACGCATGTGTTAATGACACATGTAGTGCATTCAATACAGGGCACAAATGCTGCAAACAGACACATACACCCAGACTGAACCGTTCATTGATGTGCAAAAAAATGGTGATGATGGTAAACACACAAAACCCCCCCACCATTCACAATGAGTGGAGTGGCACGACATACTAATAGCACAAAAAAACAAACATTAATAAGTAACGCAGGCCACCCTGTTTATATACTGAATACAATATCCGTTTTAATAACTTGCCTTACTGTATATAGCACATAAGATAGAAAGTACAGTGACCTATAATAGTGATGCAAGGCACAAGATGAGTATACACAGGAAAAGTATATATATTGATTATAATGTAGTCCACACCGTTATCCCATCAAGCAAGGCGGCCCCAAAAGAAGCCAATAGCCCGTGATGTTATACTGTTCATAGACAAGGACAAAGACAAAATGTAAAGACAAAACCTAAGAGAAATCATAAACCCAATTGTTTTATAAACTACTCCAGAAAATGCACACATTACGACACATGAAATAATCACAGCCCGGCGATCAATAACAGAACCAAAGCACGGAATGACTGGAAAGATTTAAGTCTGCTTATAGAACCCCGTAAATAAAGTTCTTCCTTTAACCCAGATGGGGTCAAACTGTTGAGGTTGTAAATCCACTTGGATTCCCGTCTCAAAAGTTCAAGGGTGATATTACCCCCCTGATGTCCGGATAAACAGTTTCAAGTCCCAAAACTTTAGTTCCTCCGAACTGACAATTGTGCATGGACAAAAAATACGTGGCAACAGAAGTAATTGTCTTTCCTATTTCTTTGTCTTTCCTGGCCGTAGTGATATTAGAAAAATGCTGTTGTATCCTTTTTCTGAGCTCCTGTGTAGTCTGTCCCACATAAATCCATGGACATGGGCAAATCAATGCGTACACCAAATTCCAAGATTTACAATTAAAAAAGTATTTAGAAACAATCTGAAACGGAAAGATAGAGAATGTGAAAACATTGCAACTAGTAGTAAAAGGGCAGATATTACAGCCCCCACATGGGTATGTACCCTGTAAGCGAGTGCCTCTATTCAATCTCGTGGTGGGTCGTTTGACGTGACTATGGCTAAGGCCTCTTTCACACATCAGGTTTTCGCCGTCAGGCACGATCCGGCGCTTTTGACAGAAACCGGATCCGGCGAAATGCAATGCCAGATCCGGTTTCCCCCCCATTGACTTGCATTTGCGCCGGATCGCGCCGGATGGCCATGCGTTTCATCCGGTTTTCGCCGGATCCGGCAATGTGTCGCGATCCGGCGTCTGGAAAAAACGTCTACTGTAACGTTTTTTGTCTCCGGCGAAAAAGCCGGACACGCCGGATCCGGCGCGTCCGGCTTTTTCACACAATGAAAGCCTATGAGCGCCGCAATGCGCCGGATCCGGCGAAAGCCGGATCCGGTGGCCGGATCCGGTTTTTTTGGTCTGAGCATGCTCAGTAGCTCTGCCCACAGGAGATATATAAAAGCAAGACAATGGGACCCTCAGCCACACCCAACATGCCACCCAAGACAGCAACCAGGCGCAGGAGAAGGCAGCAGACATCTGCAGCAGCAGCACCATCAGCAACACCCCAAATGGAGCAGCATGCTGAACGGGAGGGGAGTCCAGAAGCAGATGAGAGACGGTAATTATCAAATCCCCCATTCCTCCAAACTAGGGCCATGGAATATCAAGATATTCATTGGCCCTTTGTTTCTCTTTATTCAACAGCCGCCAAAGAGATGCAGCAGCAGCACCATCAGCAACACCCCAAATGGAGCAGCATGCTGAACGGGAGGGGAGTCCAGAAGCAGATGAGAGACGGTAATTATCAAATCCCCCATTCCTCCAAACTAGGGCCATGGAATATCAAGATATTCATTGGCCCTTTGTTTCTCTTTATTCAACAGCCGCCAAAGAGATGCAGCAGCAGCAGCAGCAGCAGAAATGGCATCACTGGCAGCAGCAATACCCACAGCCATGGAGTCTGGCCATCAACAGGACAGCACATCTTCTTCTGGGAGCCCTCCCTCGCATCGTCAGCGTTTGACGGTAAGTTTTTATTTCCAAAATCCATCATCTCTGTAATATATGTCTATTCATTGCCTTTTATTTCAAAACAGGAATCACAAGATGAAGAGGAGCTCCCAGAAGAAGAAGGAAGGGGTGGACAGACGCTTGGAGTGGGCTCACAATTCGTAAGTTTTTTGCATCAAACGCAGAAACACAACATCACACTACACACAACACATAGAAAACAATGTTCTGCAGACCACACACAGCAAACAAATGCCTACATCCAAACTCATAACATTTTTTGTTTTCTTCTCTAGTCTTCCCAATCTGGTGCTCGGCCAAGAGGTCCTCGCAGTGCCTCCCAGGGTCGTCGGCGACAGCAACGCGGCGGTCACCAGCGTGTAAGTATAAATATTTTTGCTTTGTTTTTTGGCACTTTTTATTTCATTTCTTTTGTGGAGGCTAATTATGTTATTTTTGTCTTTTTCTTTAACAGCCTTCACAGCGTGCTCCCGACTCTGACGGTGAGGATGGAGGGATTGATGTGGACCGCCTCATCGATCTCGTCAGAGAAAGGGAGCCGCTCTGGAATATGGCTGACCGCCGCCACGCTGACCTGATCATTACCCGACGACTCTGGGAGGAAATCTGTTCTCTCCTTGTGGGCCGCTGGGAGGACCTCGAAGCTCGGGACCAGATTAAAGAGCGTAAGTATATACAGTAACGGTTGCTTGATGTAAACCAGTGTTTCCCGAACTCCAGTCCTCGTGGTCCCCACGGATTATGTGTTCAGGATTTCTATTTACTATTGAAATCCTGAAAACATGACCCCTGGGGACCATGAGGACTGGAGTTTGTGAAACACTGATGTTGTATACTAACCACTCCTTTCTCGTTTCAGGGAACAGAATTGTGAATCGGTGGCGGTCTGTGAGGGATCGTTTCAAGAAGGAGTTCAATAAAGAGATGCGGGCCCCGAGTGGATCTGGAGGACGCAGGAGCAAGTACAAGTACGCAGAAGCCCTGTCGTTCCTCCGGGAAACAATGCTCACCAGAAGGTAAATATTACACACCACATGTGAAAAAGATGTAACTTTTTTTTTTCAGCCAGGGCCATACCATGTCAGTATTTTAATTGTTTTTTTTTCTCTTTATTCCACAGCACGGTGAGCAGCACTCGGGAGCCTGCACGATTGGACCCTTCTGAGGCGATCCCTGAGGAGACCGGCACCGAGGGACACTTCGACCGCCCCGGTACATCTGCACCTTCCCTGCCTTCCCACACATTCGACCCATCTGTCCCATCCACCAGCACAGGAGCATCGTGGCCGCCTACATTACATGAAGCTGCTGGTGAGGAGATCGCTTTCCCTTTACCCCACCCTTCTGCCCCTGCCGCCTCTAGTACACCTGCGGGTACTGGGCGGCAGCGGCAGAGGGGTCAGGAAAAGAGTTATGCGCAAGAGTTATTGCATCTGAATGCATCTTTCCAGAACTGTCTCAAAGTCTTGTCAGAGCAAATCTCCGCAGGCTTTCAGCAGATCAACTCCAGCATTCTGGAGGTGAAGACACTTCTGCAAACCATGCATTCAGAAGCAAGATCTTCGCCAAACCACACCTTTTTCAGGTCTGTTGTGGAGCGCATGGAAACGCTCTCTCCTGCCCAGCAGATGCATGTAATGCATTCGTGCCACGGTGCTCTACAGCAGGTTACCTCCCAACCTCCACCTCCCACCACTGTAGTTCCTCCACCTGCACCCCCTCCAGCCACTTTCCATCCTCCCCCTCCTATTACATCTGCACCCCCTCCAGCCACTTTTCATCCTCCCCCTCCTACTACATACCAGCAACCTGCCCAGTACCAGCAACCTCCCCAGTACCAGCAACCTCCCCAGTACCAGTCATCTCCCCACTTCCAGCAACCTGCCCCGTACCAAACTCCTTCCCCATACAACTTTCCATCAACATCATCTGCTCCTACAGTCCCTGCCCAACCCTCCACTCCACCACCCACCACCTCTTCTGCTTCCCACATGTCCACCCATTCTGTAGTTTTTTCCACACCTTCACCTCTAACTGTTCCTTCCCCACCACGATCCCAGTCCTCTCTCCACACACCCAGTGTCGAAGTGTCCCGCAGCCCCTCCAGCAGTATTTCCACCCCACAATACACAGATTTGTAATGTGTGTTTTTTAATAAAAATGCCCATTGGGTTTAAAACCTTTATTAAAAAAGTTTTTTGCACTTTAAAAACATTTTACAAAAAAAAAAAAAATTTTAAATAAAAGTTAAATTATCGTTTCACAATGGTTGTCTGTCTTTTCTTTCTGCGGCGAACTATGTTTAAAAAAAAGGTTAAATACAGGGTATTTCAAAGGTAAAAAGGTATTCAAAACCAGGTATAACTGTGGGTAAATTTTAGCTTTTTGCCACAGTTGTGTTCCTGGTTGTGTTTGAAGCAAAGTATTTCACCTAAAAAGTTGTGTTTATTGTTGGTGATTTCCTAACAATGTACACAACTTTTGTTAAAAGGTGAAATACTTTGCATAAAACACAACCAGGTACACACCTGTGGCCTAAAGCTAAAAATAGTAGACCATGACAAGATAGCCAACTTTGGTTGGCAAAGGTATATACTGTTGGTCCAGAAGGTACACAAGTTTGGTTAGGGCACAAATCTTTCACACTCTGTCATCCTTCCAGTGTACTCTGCCTTGAGGGGCCACAAGGGTCAATTTTAAAAACCGGATCCGGCGTAATCCGTCGAAAAAACGGATAGAAAAACGGATGAACCGGATGAGACGGATCCGGTTTTGTCTGTCAAGAACAAGACGGATCCGGCAGAAAACCGGATCCGGCACATCAGGTTTTACAAAACATTTGCCGGATCCGGCATTCCGGCACGACGCCGGATCGCGCCTGACGCCGAAAACCTGATGTGTGAAAGTAGCCTAAGACAATCCTTCAAACTTTTGGCTCTTCTAGCCACCAAGCTGGGCTGTGCAGAGATATGGGGCTTAAGTCTGGACTCACTGAGCAAAATGCCCCAGTGCTTGGATAAAATGCCACGAATATCTCGCCATTGGTTGTTGTAAACTGTAACACCACCCAATGGTTTAGGCGGCCTTGCTGTCCGAGGTTGCAAGAGCAGTCCCCTATCCACCTCCTTAGCAGCCACAAATGCCCGTGAGATTACCTTGTTTGGGTAGCCCCTACTCTTAAAACGTTGAGTAAGATCCTTAGCCTGTTCCAAAAAATCTTCCTGTGTGCTACAGTTTCTCTTCAAGCGGAAGAACTGTCCCTTGGAGATGCCTGATTTTAAATGCAGTGGATGGAAACTTGAAAACTGCAGCAGATTGTTCGTAGCAGTAGGTTTGCGATGGAGGGTGGTAGAGATACGAGAATCATTGAAAAACAACTTGAGATCCAGGAATTCAACCATAGTTTGAGAAAATTGTGCCGTAAGTTTTATATTCCAAGGGTTGGTATTCAATGTTCCAACAAAACTCTGACAATCCTTCAGGGTGCCTGTCCAGAAAAACAAAATGTCGTCAATATAACAAAACCATTTTACAATATGGATGGCAAACTCCTCCAGACAGTACACCCTGGTGATCTACCACCAACTCAAAAAAAGATCAGCATAACTGGGCGCACAACGTGCGCCCATTGCAGTACCTGTGGCTTGTCTGTAGTGGACACGATCAAATACAAAATGGTTCTTATCCAGTGCAAAGTGTAATAGATCCAACAGGAAGGAAAGACAAAGAAAAAGGAAAGACAATTACTTCTGTTGCCATGCATTTTTTGTCCATGCACAATTGTCAGTTAGGAGGAACTAAAGTTTTGGGACTTGAAACTGTTTATCCGGACATCAGGGGGGTAATATCACCCTTGAACTTTTGAGACGGGAATCCAAGTGGATTTACAACCTCAACAGTTTGACCCCATCTGGGTTAAAGGAAGAACTTTTATTTATGAGGTTCTATAAGCAGACTTAAATCTTTCCAGTCATTCCGTTCTTTGGTTCTGTTATTGAATACCGAGCTGTGATTATTTCATGTGTCGTAATGTGTGCATTTTCTGGAGTAGTTTATAAAACAATTGGGTTTTTGATTTCTCTTAGGTTTTGTCTTTACCTTCTGTCTTTGTCCTTGTCTATAAACAGCATACCATCACGGGCTATTCGCTTCTATTGGAGCCGCCTTGTTGGATGGGATAACGGTATGGACTACATTATAATCAATATATATACTTTTCCTGTGTATACTCATCTTGTGCCTTGCATCACTATTATAGATCACTGTACTTTCTATCTTATGTGCTATATACAGTAAGGAAAGTTATTAAAACGGATATTGTATTCAGTATATAAATGAAGTTTATATTGCTATTTTTCGATCCAATTACTTGTGAGCCTATTATTTATGCGGGGAAGGCCTGATATTAGTGGTATTACTTTAATGTGCAGGCTTACTTTACAAGCCTTTATATATGTTTGTTCTTTACATCATATGACACGTATGTGTCTATTTCCGGTTGGGCAATTAAAGTTGCCCTTTATTCATTTGTACATGGGCTCTTCCTTTTATTGATATGTTGCCATGGCAACAGGGTGGCCTGCGTTTCTTATTAATGGTTTTTTTTGTGCTATTAGTATGTCGTGCCACTCCACTCATTGTGAATGGTGGTGGTGGGGGGGGGGGGTTTGTGTTTACCATCATCACCATTTTTTTGGACATCAATGAACGGTTCAGTCTGGGTGTATGTGTTTGTTTGCAGCATTTGTGCCCTGTATTGAATGCACTACATGTGTCATTAACACATGCATGTTTCTGATATTTGACACATGCCCCCTGTTTTGCTGACACGTCACTATTGATGACGTAAGCTTTCTGTACTGTCGGGTGAGCTTTTGCTTTAGCGATATGTGGAACTGTGCTCATACTGCACAGTTGCATGCACTTTGTTAAACATGCCACCCTTGGTAACTGGTGGAAGCCTCCTGCACCGCTGGGTGAGCCTCCGCTGTAGAGATATGTGGGATTGTGCCCATAATGCGCAGGCGCATGGAGTGTGTTTACGCGCTGACTATGGCAATTGAGTGGCAACTGATGTAAGCTTCCTGTTTTGCCGGGTGAGCTTCCGCTGCAGAGATATGTGGGACTGTGCTTATATTGCGCAGGCGCATTGAGTTTGTTAACGCGCTATCCATGGCAACTGAACGTCTTGCGTCACCAACGACTCCCCTGGTTTGGCGATCCTTATTCGTCCTTGTATCTTGCGCAAGCGCACTAACTAGTCTTATGCGCCACCCCTGGCAGTACTGCATCTCTCATCATGGAGGATCCTCTGGTCTAATGGCTCCTATGTTTCTCGGGTAAAAGCAGCACAGCTGCATTTTATTTTCTTGTTTAAATGCTACTATATATAGGTGCAACACCTTGAGTGTGACTACCCCTGACGAAGCCACCACGAGTGGCGATACGCGTCGGGTATTTTCTTTTTACCTCACCTACCACCATGTGTTTTTTGGGCGGTTTGTCCACGCTTTTTATAAACTAGCTATGGTACTCAATTTGCTATACCTCTCTCTATAGGGGCTCGTTCTGAGCTTCTTTTGCTTATTTAAGCTACCATACTATTCGTTCATTTTGGCTTTGTGGTAGCATGTATAGGTTTGTGGGCATGTATTTACATGCAAATCTTGCAAGCTGCTGTATGTCTTTTTTATAACCATATTCATACAGGTCAGGGGTATTCAATTGAGAGGGGTTGTTCTGTCACATATTATATTGGACAGATTGTGTCTCAGATTAACATCTGCCCTATGCAATCGGGGATAATACATGGTGCTGTGACAGGTATTTAACAAGTATTTCAGCTGTGATTTCAAATTAACCCTTTTTCTACCCTGTTGTATCACTGATTGATGGTATGCTGTTTATAGTGTATAGTTATTGACATACATATTTATATATATTGTCTGGCACACATGTGTGATAGGCTGTAGGTTAGGGCTTTATTATGAGCCCATTTGTTATTTCGTATGTCACTAGTGTGACCTTTTAATGTTTTTAAATTGTTTTGTGTTGTTTTGTACCTAATAAAGCTTGTATTTTCATTTTCATGCAGTATTTTGTGGTGATCCCCCTATGTTTGGCCTACACTTTTTCATACAGTATTATACATTACTTATGATGCAAATTTGACTTTGGGCTAGGATTTTCTTTATTTATTTTCTCACTCCTTCCTGTACATATAGCATCAACATAAAATTATATTGTGTGTAGAAAAAACACATGCGGCACAGATCTCAGATAGACTGATGTAGCTGATATATCTACTAATGGTTAACAACTACGGTATATAACAACCAGAGAAGAAAGGAATCCATCTGTCATTAAAATGGACCGGGTGTCGTGTGAAATCTGGTTTCCAATTTGCTTTGTATGCATGTCACTAGCTAGGCAGCAATTAATTAGCTGCACACTTTTCTTTATTCACTAGACGCTTGATATAGAGATATTTCTGAAATAGAAATGGTGACAATGTATAACACAGCTTATCTCCAATGGTAGAAAAATCAGCTTATCTAAATTATAAGATGGATAGAGGAGCATCTGATAACATGAACACTTAGAACATTTTCCCTGGTACATTGTTTTATGATTTGTCAATTAGACATAATAGTGTGAGCAGTAGAGATCAGGCAGATGGGATTGCCAATGTCCATGAAATTGAGGGGCAAGGGAATAACTTGTAAGGGTAGAGAGGCTAATTTTTGTGTTGGGTGGCACTATGACTGGCAAAACTCTATTGTCTCTATGATGAGATTGAGGCGCTAGAGCAGGAAATGATGCTACAAAGCCACCAACAGAACATTCCACAGAAGGCTGGATGATGTCCAGCACTATTGCTGATTGCAGTGTCTTTGTGATTCTTTGCTTTGGTGCTTGTTCCCTATTCCTACTTCCAAAATCACCTGGTTAAATTTGGTTCCTCAAACCCTTTATCATTCAGGATACAGCCAGACGGTGTAGCCCAGCGCAAACAACCAAGACTCCACTGTGCAAGTTTGTTTCAGAACTGTGTGAAAATTGTCCAACCATGGTGGCCATGCTGCCACCGCACTACTGCCGAGAATTGTTTGCATCAATTGTCAATATCGATTACAAAGAGGTATGTAGACTGTGGTCTGGACACTCTCACCAGGAACTCATTACTAACCTGATCTGCATGTTGGTATACAACTGAATATAATATTTTACTGCATAACTACAATTTTGATTAGGGCAGAAATTATAGGGCACCTGGTGGCCCAATGGTTAGCATTAGTGCCTTACAGAGATCTTATGTTCAAATCTGATCAAGCAGATCAACTCTGTGTAGTTTGCATGCTCTCCCTGTTGACATGGGTTTGATTCAGGTACTCTATTTTCTAGCTTAACAGGGTTGATCTGTGAAAAGAAGTAGTAGTCTATCCACAGGATAGTTGCTAACTTGAATATTGATGGGTCTCCAACAACTGGGACCCTCACCGATTGCCAGAACAGTTACTTGTATCTTCTATTAGAATGGAGTAGCAGTGTGCATGCCCGACCGCTGAGCCTTTCATCCTCTATGGCAGTGTTTCCCAAACTCCAGTCCTCACAGCCCCCAACAGGTCATGATTTCAGGATTTCCTTAGTATTTCACAGGTGATGCAAGTATCATCAAGGCATCAGGAATTCTCTCACATGTGTGTAACACTATGGAAATCCTGGAAACATGAACTGTTGGGGTCTGCGAGGACTGGAGTTTGGGAACCACCGCTCTATGGGAATGCAGTACGTTTTGCTCTGCTATCCCTTGCAGCCCCATAAAGAATGAATGGAGGAGTGATTAAGCATGCAGACTGATGCTCAATTCTAACGGGGATAAAAGGGATAGTAGGGTCCTGGTAATCTGTAGGGGGTCCCAATTTTCAAACCGACATTGATCTATAAATTCATATACTTCTTTTCACCAGACAACCCCTTAAATTTGAAAATTAGATTGTGAGCTCTAAATAGGAAACAGGAACCGGGGAATGTGTAGGCAGCATGTAAACAAATCAAACAAATAATCTCATCAAGAAGCAAATATCCCAGCTCGTGCTGCTATTAGATTGAATTATTTTGTAAGTGAAGATTATTGTATTTGGGATTCTATCTATCTATCTATCTATCTATCTATCTATCTATCTATCTATCTATCTATCTGTCTGTCTGTCTGTCTGTCTGTCTGTCTGTCTGTCTGTCTATCTAACTGTCATCTACAGGATTAGTACACATTCCTACTTTTTCAAATTTTATTTTTTCAGAAGCAGAACTGTGATGGATGATTCAGTGTCGGCTCTCAAACCATTACAACTGCAAAGCCTGTGAGTCATCAGTAAAGTTCAAGCTTCATGAATGTCAAACTTGTTTTCCTTTTATGATACTTACAGTGCAGATGTACCACTCTTTTCAACAAGTGAGCATCCATCTTTAGAAATAGAGGTCTGTACATTTCCCTCTTTTGCTGGTGATACAGGATATTTTTTCTCAAGTATCCTATACATAAATTATTCCAGTGCACAGCATGTGAGGCATTTATTATTGACTGTATAATTGCTGCGATGGATATGAATACATATATATATATATATATATATATGAGATTAGTGATTAAAACCTTTACATATTTGATTGTTGATCAATTGCAGATGTTATATTAGATTTTTTTTTCTAGAAAAAGAACATTGCTCAAAAAAGAGAAAAGTAATTCAGAATGATTTTCAATTCATCATATCTCGGCTAGTTTATCCATCTCAAGTCCAATGTAAAACAAACAGCAGGATGTCCTCTCGGGCTCCTAGGTAATTGCTAGTAATGTGGAATAGACACAATAAACGGAAAACATTGATATTGCAATACATGTAGAAATCTCACTTAAAAATCCTCTTCCTCTTAATTTTGTCCGGTCACTCTAGTTTTTATATTTAAAGGGATGATATATTATTGCAACGTTTCTGAGCACTAATACTAGGATGCAGCCTGGTGGAATGCCGCACATCACGGGTGAACTTCCACTGATTTTGAGTTAACATTCAAAGCCAAAGTAATTGATAACATTCTTTCTTACTAAGAAGAGCTCACATCATATGGATTTATTACATAGTGCAATGGGGATATGTATAAATCCTTATATAGTGAGCTCCCCCTAGTGGAGTTTGGAGGCAGAATGAATGTATTAGATTAAGGCTGAATGAATGGAATCAAATGACTTGGAGTTTATTATCCAAAAACAGAACTTTGAACCTTGCAAAATAATTGTACTAATCTCAATTAAATTAAATATGACCATCTGTACCATTTTTAACCTCTGTATCATCATAAATCAATAGGAATATTACGTGACCCATAATTCCTGGCTGTCTAGGCTGTGTTAAGGCATGGATTGTATGACATATTTCCAAAACATAGTGCAAAACAATGGGAAATAGAAGAGATAGCACTTGGGTCAGTCTGTAGAAGCACATAGTTGCCGACATGAGCTGTCTCCTAATTTCTTGCACGATGCTTTGAATACAATAAAACTAACAATCGACAAATGGTGATTGCTGCCCTTCCTTCTTCTTTGCCTGTGCAGTATGCTGTAGATGCTGTTACTTCACCTGAACTGGTGGTAAGTGGTGCATGCATTATCCGGTACCTGGTAGCTTTAGCTTTTTTAATCCGCCTGATCACTGACAATGTGGTACAGAAGGTGATAGAAAGAAAAGCAGAAAAATATTTCCACTGTACGAGTGATTGGAGAGGTAGTAAGTGAATCAGTGGAAAACCGGGTAACCAAGGAAGACGGGCTGCAGGAGCTCAGTACGGTGAATATACTTATTTATCTTACAGTTTTCTAAATCTTTTCTTTTCTTTCATTTTGGCTGGGAAACTATTTAATATAAAAAACTAAGGTAGCCACCTGAGTGATATTTGACAATTTTAAATTTTGTTTTAATAAGTTTTTGCAAACAAGAGAAAAAAAAATACAGGCTAAACATTTGCCAAGAATGGACAAGATGCAAAAACTCCTTATTAGGGGAGAACAGGTTTAAGGATAATATAATAATTTTCTCATCAGAGTAGATGAAGCATTAGCAAATATAAAGAATATACAAAGTTTGACAGAATTCAGAAAAAAGTGTTATATACTCTAGTATCACTTAAAGCAAACCTGTCACCAGTTTTGGCCGGTATAAGATACGGCCACCGCCTTTCAGGGATTATCTACAGCTGTAGATAAGCCCCCTGTCATGATCCCAGTGCAGGTTTTTGAGCTGCACACCTGGGGTTAATGTCTGGAGCTCGGTGCAGGTTTTGACCTGCACACCTGGGGTTAATGATTGTGGCCTCTTTCTGGTTCTGGGAGAGCTTCTTAAACCCCTGGGAAGTTTCAATCCCTGCCAGTTATACTTTTGCCTTTGGCCTAGTGTGCTGACCCCTGTGTGCCTGTTTGTTACTATAGCTTGTTTATATGGTTCTGACCCGGTTCTGTTTCCCGTTGTGAGTTTGCCTGTTGATTTTGTACTGCGTTATTATCTCTGCGTATGACTCATTGCCTGTGACCTGACTACTCTCTGCTCGCCCCTCTTGTACCTTTGCAGCTATCTCTGTGTGTGACTCATTGGCTACGTCCTGACTATTCTCCCTGTCTATGCCCCCTGGTAACTTTGTCTCGCAGTTACCCTGCTAGGAGTTATCTTGCAGCTCCTAGCTCTGTGGAGTTTAGGCCACGCCGCTAGCAGTCACGTGTTTCAGGTCCTGGGGCTCTGAAGTATGCATCTACTCGGCTGCTGACGACTCCACAGGTATTTTTGAGCACTGTTCACTTTACTCAGGACACGGGCACTGGCTCAGTGAGCAAGTTCATTGCGGTGTTCCTAACACCCTCGTTCTGACCTGCAAAAGAAGAAAAATAAGTTTTATTATACTCACCCGAGGGGGGGAGGGGCGGTCCGGGCCGGTCCGATGGGTATCACAGGTCCAGGTCAGGAGCCTCCCATCTTCCTGCGATGCCGCCCTCCTGTTGCTTCATCGCTCCCCAGCATCAAGCTCCTGCGCAGGCGTACTTATCTGCCCTGTTGAGGGCAGAGTAAAGTACTGCAATGTGCAGGTCCTGGGTCTCTCTGACCTTTCCCAGCACCTGCACACTGCAGTACTTTGATCTGCCTTCAACAGGGCAGATAAGTACGCCTACGCAGGAGTGCGATGCCGGGGAGCGATGAGGCAAGCAGGAGAATGGCATCACAAGAAAATGAGTGGCGCTGGTCCTTGACCTGTGACACCCATCGGACCTGACCACCCCCCTTGGGTATGTATAATAAAACTTAGTTTTCTTATCTGGCAGGTCAGATCTGGGGCTTATCTACAGCATTATAGAATGCTGTAGATAAGCCCTGAAAGGCAGTGGCCGTATCTTATACCGGGCAAAAAAGTTCCCTTTAAGGAGGAGACAAGTTGTCAGGAATGTCAGGAATTCAACTTAATATTTTCTAGTCTTATTGCACAGGGATGCAAAATTATTTACATGTAGAGAGTTTAGGCATGGATAGCCCTACCACATCCTACAAAATGTAAAAATGTGGAAATATTCTTATAAGTATGTAACCATTTCAATGACTAATTTGTGTAGGAGTCCTATTGGACTAGTCATGTTAGATCTGACGCAATTGGCCCAGGGATCCCAGTTTTATTAAAATTTGAAATGTGAAGACTCTTTTAGACAGTCATTAGATAAAATGGGACAGTTGAGTCCACAAATTGCAGACGTGATTGGCTCTTCGTGAGCTTATCCGTGTTGTGGACGGATGCTGGAAATGTCTTTAAATTGTATTTATTATTCTAGTTAAAAAATGGATTAAAGCAATGCATGCTGTGATTTTTTTGAATGACGACAATCGGTCAACATGGAAATTCGGTCATAAGCATTAGCGTCGCTATAATAGGTCCAAGTGTGCTCTGTGGGCAGCCAAGATCTTAGCAAGATTTAGAGATTTCTCAGTTATATTTTCAAAAACATCAACAACTTCCATGGCAAAAACTCATGAAACCAGAGACATCAGTTTTTGTCCTTTTATTTTATCCCCATTTAATGATCAGAAATGTCTATTGCGAAATCGTTTTTACATTGGTACAATGAATGGGAGCAAAATATTCTTACCCATGAAAATGGTCTTCCTGCTGCACTGGCCCACTGACTTCTCATTTAAGTTAATAGTAAAAAAAAAAGAGGTGGTTTTGGTGATGAATGTCATATGTCGAAATTAGAAACACAGCACATGTAGCAATATCCTGTCTGCCATGAGCTGCATCCATCTCCATGACTTACAATATTTTTGCATATTTTCACAAAATGCAATCCTAAGGAATTCTGTATCTCTCATTTTGACATCGCTTTTTCCAGCCATATTTGGGTATGAGGAAACAATCATAATCAACACAAATGATGGACAAGTGTGAACACAGCTCAAGTGAACAAAAACATAGTCTAAAGCCCCCGTTACACACTGCGATATCGCTAGCAATATCGCTGTAAAGTCACCGATTTTGTGACGTTGCAGCGATATTGCTAGCGATATCGCTGCATGTGATACTTACCTCCGACCAGCTCCCCCGCTGGTTATCGCTGATCGCGCGAGAAGCTCCTGGACCATTCCTCGTCGGCCACTTCCTGCTGGGCTTCCTGTGGCGCCGATGAGCGACGCGTGGAGCCGGGCGGGAGGATGCAGGATCGCCGGGTCTCACAGGTAAGTAGCGATCCCCGACCCCAGCGATGTTGCTGGTGAGATCTGCCTGTGTGGCAGCTCACTAGCGACCACCTAGCGATGCACCAGCGATCCTGACCGCGTCACATCGCTAGTCGGGATCGCTGGTGCATCGCTAGGTGTAACGGTACCCTAATACGTAGTAACATAGGTTGAAAAAAGACCAAGGTCCACCGAGTTACAGCACAAATAAAAATAGTAGGAAGTTCTAATTGCCATATACTTGTGAACAATTGCTTCTCAGTGGATATTTAGCAACTATAATAATCAGTCACTGTGGAACAAGAACATCATATACCGCACAAGTATGATGAACTACAGCTCGGCATTCACTGCACTATAGGGAAAAAATCTTAGGTAATGAATCGAAGACCGTGAATTTCTGTCTTCGTTAGACGTGTTCCGGTTAAGAATATAAATATGGATTAACTGGGAAGCATCTTAAATGTGCTTTTTATCTTTTAGCTAATAGAGAGACAAAATGATCATGTTTACGCCTTTGGGCTCTCTGGAAAAAAAATCAAAAATAATTTTAAAAGCTATACTGATTCTTTTTATTTCCACAAACATTGACCGGAGAAAAAAAAAAGAGATGCTAGAGAAAGCTTCTGTGGCGGCAGCTTTGCAAGTGCTAAAGTAGCTTTGAGCAGTATTATTCTAGAACTGCTCGCTGCATAAATCAATTCATTCCACTTCAAAGTGTACCTGTTAAATGAAGAGATCTGTTAAAGAAATCAGCATATATGCGTTTATTGCAGATTTGTAAAAATAAACCTACTGTACAAATAAAAAAAAACCCTGTCAGAAGGCAGAAAAGAATTTCATTGTTCAGACACATGTAATGATCATCATTAAATCTTTATGTTAGCTCTCTTACAAGTGCAAAATAAATTAATGTGATTGTCATATTGTGTAAGTGCAGTCTAATTTGCTGTAATAAATTACTAATACATCTCAATAGAACACACTGCAATCAAAGCCAGCTACCTAATAGAAGTCAATCTAAAAAGATTTATTTCATGCTACATTGATATTACTAGTACTAACTCAACAGGAACAATATTAATAGCTTGGATACTGCAGAAGTGTTCTCAGTGTAAATTACTGTATGTCCTATTGGGGTTGTATATTGTGTGCACAATTATTAGGCAATTTGCAGTTTTGATGATTCATTTTTTTTACTGAACTACAACACTGCTGTCTCTCAATCCAAAAGCAATATACTCTCTTGTCTAATAATTGTGTATGCAGTGGTCCTTTCCGTGTGCCATCCATATGTACGCATGTGACATCCGTGTATCTGTTTACTGTCCATGTGTCACATCCGTGTGCCGTCCGTGTCACCCATACTGAACGGTGGCATGATGTAAGCGTTCAGCCTTGCATCCAGCAAAGACACTGAGATGTGCGTGATAGCGCAGCATTAGTCTTTCGCGGTGACATGAATAAGGTGAGTGGAGTTCATAGGAGATGAACTCTGCTCACATCACTGAAATCACCGCTAGTGACGTGAGAAAGTTCTCATGCTAGCGGTGATGGCTCGCATCATGGCAACTTTCAGTATGGCATATAGGCGTAGCAGAGCTAGACTAGTCAAATGACAAATGGATTACCGTCTTGTTGGAGAGGTGAGAAATATGGTTGTTTATTATTGGTTGTTTATTATTTTTGTTTTTTTACAGTGGACATGGGCATTTGAGGACTATCTTCCTGTCGGATAGGTGATGAATATGATTGTTTATTATTTATTGTCTTTTACATGGGACATCGGCTACAGTGGATTAGGTGTAAAAGTGAGTATAACTTTGTTTTTTTTAAATAAATGTGTAAAAGAGGATGTTGAGTTTTATTTCAAATAAAGGATTTTGTTCTTGCTGTGTATTTATTTTCAAACTTACTAATGTCATGTCGGACTCTGTTCACACCACTGCATCCGGCAGGCAGAGGTAGTTCCACCTCCAGCCACTATAGCCTCAGTGGCGCCGGCTTGATCTTCAGGCTCTCGGGGGTTAATCCTGCTGGAGACCAGGTTGGATGGTTAGTCACGCCCACCGTCTTTAAATAGTCATGCTGGCCTATGGGCGTCGCCGATTATAGCTTGTGTTTCATACCAAGTGGTTCCGGTCTGGAGTGGAGGTGTTGCAGAGAGAGAGAGATTCGTGTCTGGTGGCGTATGATCCGTTGTTTTCCTTTCTCCTTCCCATATTTGTGTTTAGTTGTGCCCTGTTCACATTACTGTATATTCCTGTGTGTGTGCGGCGCAGTGCAGTTTAAGTCCTCCCTGTCTGTCATATTTGTGTGGGGGCTTTGGTGTTGTGACTCCTCACTGGGTGGAGGGTGGAGGGTTAAGTGCAGGGCTGAGCAGGAGATAAGGAAAGGGTGGAGGCTCGGGCATTTGCACCAACAGCAAAAACTCTGGGTTGAGGGTCAGACAGGGTTTCCCCTAGTTATAGGGACATCACAGGGGCCCCGGGAGTTACAGCCTTAGTTGAACTAAGCCCCCCGTGACATTATAATCGGCCCACATTTTTTCAGGAGTCCATGGATCCATTAGAGTCCATAACCCGCCAGTTGGCGGCGCTGTCCATACAGGTCTCCGAGTTGAAAGGAGCAGTTCAGCAGCAGGCCCTGGTAGTAGCGAAGGTGCAAACGGCATCTGCAGGTATCGGTGCAGAGCCGAAGTTTCCGCTGCCAGAACGATTTTCAGGGGATCGCAGCAAATTTGTCGTATTTCGGGAGGCCTGCAAGTTATACTTCCGCATGCGGCCAATCTCCTCAGGTAATGAGGCCCAGCGGGTAGGACTAGTGTTGTCATTACTGAGTGGTGACCCCCAAGCATGGGCATTTTCTTTACCAGCTGACTCTGCTACATTTCATTCTGTTGATAATGTTTTTTCTGCCCTCGGGCTCATTTACGATGATCCTGACCGACTGGCTCTAGCGGAATCTAAAATCCGCGCCCTCCGCCAGGGGGAGCGCTTGGCAGAGGACTATTGTTCGGAATTTCGCCGCTGGGCCGTAGACACACAGTGGAATGACCCAGCCCTGCGGAGCCAGTTTATTCATGGGGTATCAGAGAGGGTTAAACAAGCCCTCCTGATGTATGAGACTCCGGCATCGTTGGAGTCTGCCATGAGTTTGGTGATACGTATTGATCGCTGTTTTCGTCAGGGGGCACAGGAGACGTTACCTCTGGGGGAAAGCAGAGGTGCAAGTGTGGTTGAAGTTGATGAGTTCCCTGAACCTATGCAGATCGCTGGCGTGGCACAGGTTAAGCGTCGCGCTTCGGGATTCCGGAAGCCTGGAGCATGTTTCTACTGTGGTAAAAGTGGTCATTATGTTAACGTTTGCCCGGTACTACCTAAGAGGGTCACATCGGCGGAAAACTGTTAAGCTCAGTGGGTATGGAGGAGACCCAACTGAGCGTATGCATATCCTCCATGATGGTATCTCAATGTATGCTCCCTGCCAAGGTTATTATCGCGGGCAGAGAGCTACCAATATCAGTATTTGTGGATAGGGGTTCCGCCACCAATCTCATAGATGAGAAGTTTGCACACACCGCCGGGTTTAAGATCGAAAAACTTCCTCACCCCATACAGGTGGTGACCATTAATGCTGTTCCCCTCCCTCAAGGGGAGATTACGGAGTTTGTGGCAGAGGTGAAACTCCACATTGGGGTCCTACATTCTGAGTCGGTTACATGTAGGGTCCTCCGTAATCTCCCAGCACAAATGGTCCTGGGTTTTCCATGGTTGTCCAGGCACAACCCGGTAATTGATTGGACAACTCAGGACATAGTACAATGGAGTGGTTTCTGCCAAGACAATTGCTTGGCCACATGTGTGTCCGCCGTGACGCCCAGCCTGCCGGAGGCTTTGCAGGATTTCGCGGATGTTTTCTCTGAGAAGGGTTGCTCAGAACTGCCTCCACATAGAGCCTATGACTGTGCGATTAGGTTAAAACCCAGGGCCAAATTACCTAAGGCCAGGATGTTTAATATTTCTGGTCCTGAGAGACAAGCTCTGAAAGACTACATCGCGGAGAGTCTGAGCAAAGGACACATCCGGCCTTCGTCCTCGCCTGTAGCCGCGGGGTTTTTCTTCATTAAGAAGAAAGATGGGGGGTTACGCCAGTGTCTGGATTTCCAAGAGTTAAACCAGATTACTATCCGTCATCCCTACCCAATGCCGTTAATCCCGGATTTGTTCAACCAGGTAGCGGGGGCGAAATGGTTTTCCAAGCTGGACCTCAGGGGGGCGTATAACCTCATAAGGGTCCGTCAGGGGGATGAGTGGAAGACGGCGTTTAACACTCCTGAGGGTCATTTTGAGAGTCTGGTTATGCCGTTTGGGTTGACCACCGCGCCTGCCGTTTTCCAACATTTTATTAATGATGTATTTGCTCATATCCTGGGGAGATTTGTGATTGTATACCTGGATGATATCCTCATTTATTCTAGCGATCGGGAAACTCATTTGGAGCATGTCAGTCAGGTGTTACAGTTGCTCCGGGATAACCAGCTCTATGCTAAGCTGGAAAAATGTTTATTTTTTGTCCAGGAGTTGCCCTTTTTAGGATATATTGGGTCCGCAGCCGGGTTTAAAATGGACACCGCTAAGGTGCAAGCGGTGCTGCAATGGGAGAGGCCGGAGAGTCTGAAAGCACTCCAGCGGTTCCTTGGGTTTGCCAATTATTATAGGAAATTTATAAAACACTTTTCGACTATTGCCAAACCGCTCACGGACATGACAAAAAAGGGTGCCGATCTAGCGAACTGGCCTGAGGTGGCTATACGTGCATTTGAGCGTCTGAAGAATAGTTTTGCTTCAGCCCCCATTCTGGTGCAACCAGACGTGTCTAAACCTTTTGTGGTGGAGGTTGATGCGTCGGAGGTGGGAGTGGGGGCAGTACTGTCTCAAGGCTCGTCCTTGAGCGAGATGCATCCATGCGCCTACTTCTCCAAGAAGCTGTCGCCGGCCGAACGGAATTATGATATCGGCAACAGGGAGTTGTTGGCCATCAAATTGGCTTTTGAGGAATGGCGACACTTCTTGGAGGGGGCGGCTCACCAGGTCACAGTCATCACCGACCATAAGAATCTGCTCTACCTGGAGTCGGCCAAGCGTCTGTCTCCTAGGCAGGCCCGCTGGGCATTGTTTTTTACTCGTTTCAATTTTCTTGTGACTTGCTGTCCCGGGGCTAAAAACACCAAGGCGGATGCTTTGTCTAGGTGTTTTCCGGGGGGAGAACCTCGGGAGGAGCCGGTACCCATCCTCCAGAAAGGGGTAGTGGTCTCTGCTCTCACGACGGAGGTAGAGGCGGAGATTGCCGAGGCCCAAGAGGAGGTACCACCAGGACTTCCCGCCAACAAATCATTTGTACCCCTGCATCTTCGGCTTAAGCTGTTGAAGGAACACCACGACTCGGTACTGGCTGGTCATCCAGGGGTGAGGGGCACCTTAGAGCTGGTATCGCGTCGTTTCTGGTGGCCCAAAATCCGGCAGGACGTGGTCTCATACGTGGCAGCTTGCATCACGTGCGCTAGGGCTAAGACACCCCGTACCCGTCCTGCTGGCACGCTACAGCCTCTGGGGGTACCCAATAGGCCATGGACAGAAATCTCCATGGATTTCATCACTGACTTGCCAGTCTCGGCGGGGAACACGGTCATCCTGGTGGTGGTTGACCGTTTTTCAAAGATGGCGCATTTTGTGGCGTTGTCTTCATTGCCCAATGCTAAGACATTGGCTCAGGTATTTGTGAAGGAGGTGGTCAGACTCCACGGAGTACCGTCGGACATAGTATCTGATAGGGGTACACAATTTGTGGCGAGGTTTTGGAAAGCTTTTTGCTCACGTTTGGGGATCAAGTTGTCACATTCATCAGCGTTTCATCCACAGTCTAATGGACAAACTGAGCGCATGAACCAAAATCTAGAACAGTATTTACGATGCTTTGTGTCCGACAACCAGGAGGAGTGGTCTACTTTCCTTCCTCTGGCCGAATTTGCGTTAAATAATCACCGCCAAGAGTCATCGGGAGAGTCTCCATTCTTTTGTGTGTACGGTCAACATCCTCAGTTTTGTACCTTACGTCAGGGTGACTCGGGGGGGTGTCCTGGAGGAGGATCAGCTAGGAGCCCAATTGTCATCAGTCTGGAGGCGGGTGAAACAGCGTTTGTTGAGCATGAGTGCCAGGTACAAACGGGTGGCTGACAGTAGACGCGTGCCAGGTCCGGACCTGTGTGTGGGTGAATGGGTGTGGTTAGCTACGAAGAACATAAAACTCAAAATTCCATCTTTAAAACTGGGTCCAAGGTTTATTGGGCCTTTTAGGATTTCTGCCATCATTAACCCAGTGGCTTGTCGGTTGGAACTTCCCGCAGTGTACAAGATACACAACGTGTTTCACAGGGCTTTATTGAAAAAGGTGGTAGGCTTGGTGGACACGACGCCGATGCCACCTCCAGTCATGGTGGATGGCGATTTAGAGTTTGAGGTCGCCAAGGTAGTGGACTCTCGAGTAGTACGCCGTACTCTTCACTATTTGGTGCACTGGCGGGGGTATGGTCCGGAGGAGAGGTCTTGGGTTCCAGCCTCAGACATACATGTGGATCGGCTGGTCAGTTCTTTTCACCGTCGTCATCCGGACAAGCCGGGTCCTATGAGTCTTGAGGGTCCGGAGGTCCCTCGTAGAAGACGGGGTAATGTCATGTCGGACGCTGTTAACACCACTGCGTCCGGCAGGCAGAGGTAGTTCCACCTCCAGCCACTATAACCTCAGTGGCGCCGGCTTGATCTTCAGGCTCTCGGGGGTTAATCCTGCTGGAGACCAGGTTGGATGGTTAGTCACGCCCACAGTCTTTAAATAGTCATGCTGGCCTATGGGCATCGCCGATTATAGCTTGTGTTTCATACCAAGTGGTTCCGGTCTGGAGTGGAGGTGTTGCAGAGAGAGAAAGATTTGTGTCTGGTGGCGTATGATCCGTTGTTTTCCTTTCTCCTTCCCATATTTGTGTTTAGTTGTGCCCTGTTCACATTACTGTATATTCCTGTGTGTGTGTGGCGCAGTGCAGTTTAAGTTCTCCCTGTCTGTCATATTTGTGTGGGGGCTTTGGTGTTGTGACTCCTCACTGGGTGGAGGGTGGAGGGTTAAGTGCAGGGCTGAGCAGGAGATAAGGAAAGGGTGGAGGCTCAGGCATTTGCACCATCAGCAAAAACTCTGGGTTGAGGGTCAGACAGGGTTTCCCCTAGTTATAGGGACATCACAGGGGCCCCGGGAGTTACAGCCTTAGTTGAACTAAGCCCCCCGTGACAACTAAGGAGTTGTAATGGGGGCTTCTTATAGACACCTCTCCATTACTAACCCCTGGGCTTGATGTCAGATGCCAATACAAGGCTGGCATCAACCCTAGCCTTATTACCCCACTTGCCACTGCCACAGGGCAAGTGGGAAAAGCAAGGATAAGCCCCAGATTTGGTGCATCTTATGGATGTGCTATTTCTGGGGAGGCCAAAGGCTGATGTTGGTAGCCTGAGAGGGGGGCCAATATCCCTTGCCCCTTCCCAGGCTATTAATATCAACCCACAGCTGTCTGTTTAGCCTTTGCTGGTTTGAATTTATAGGGTGACCCTACGTCATTTTTTTTATGGGGTCCTCTGTCAACTCACCAGTAAAGGCTAAGCAAACAGCTGTGAGCTGTTATTAATAGCCTGGGGACCTTTTGGGATATTGTACCTTTTCCACACACCCTCGGAATAACAATTTTTGAAATCTGTGTTTGGATGGGAGACACGGCGCTTCCCTGCTTGCCTCTAAGGTAAAATGATATTTACTTTTTCTGTTCTTATACTTTCTCCTTAGACTGCCAGCCCTGGTTTTCAGCGCACTGAAAACACTATAGCACTTATTATTTGCGTGTGCGCTAAAAAAGTATTTGATTATCCTGCCCTATTCATAGGCACAGAGGCTTTTTTGGTGGTTTTTGTAGGAGTGAGTTAAAAGAATGGTTTTGATATTCATTACATTTTTGTGGACACTGAGACACTTTATGTTGAGATGTGAGAAAATAATTCATTTTAGTGGACCATTGATTTATATGCACTGAGGCACTTAATTAATGAGAGGGAAGATGATATTACAATGAGCTGCTTTTCATCATTTACATGACCATCTATTGATATACCCTCTCTAAGTGGTCTGTTTTTGTAAATTTCTTATATTTAATTTTCTGGTGTCTTATAGGAATGATATCTCTCAATTTTGTTGTCTAAGCAGTTGTTTTGCTAAGTCTTTTCTAGATAAGAGGCATCTTTTCATCTTTGTATATTCATATGTTTAATAAAATTATTTTTTATATATACACTTCAGTGCATTTCGTGATGTGTGAGAAAGGTAGTGTGATCATATTGCAATAAGGAATGTGACCTCTTGTTGAAGGTTAGTTAATGGACTAATATATATGTGCATATACTGTATATACACTTGCCAGGTCTTGCTGTTTCATTTTTTTGTGATCCAAGGCAGAGTCGTAGAGGGGTCAGGCATGATGGTGAGGGAGTCATGGGACTGCTGGCTGCTTCCTGTCTCAGGTTCTGCACACTTCTGTGCTGTCAACCGGTCCCCTTGCTCTCATCTTCTGACCCAACACTGCTGGGGGAGAGTGGGAGACATGCGCTGCACTGCATGGAGGGGCTGCAGAAGCAGGGGGCCCCCATTGTGAATGGGGTCTTGGGCATTTCTCCGGTCTACCCATAGCGTAACTCCCACCTTGCACTATAGGCCACTCAACTGTACACTGCATCTTATAAATTATACAACCAAGTATTTTGATCCTTATTTATGTCCATTTTTAAGTCCACCATCATTATTTTTTGCTTACTGATAGAAGAGATAGATGGAATAGAATGGTGAGTTAGTTGTTAGCATTATTTCTTTGCCACACTATGTCGGTTTACTGTGGGTCTTCTGGTTTCTCCCACACAATTCAACGACATATTGTGAGAATTTAGTGAGGATTTAGTGAAATTCACTGAGGAGAATGAGTGATAACAATGTTATTAACATGATGTAGAGAGTGTTTGTGCTATGTACAGTAAGAAACATATATAAAAATGGTGCATATGACATCAGAGTCTTAGTTCCCATACTCTAGCCTTTAAAGAACTAATTCCAATTTACAGTATTCTTAAATGAAAACTGATGCATTTAGATAATTAGGGTGCAATGGATGAGAAGTTATGGGCAGGATGGGACAAACCAACATGTAACAATATGGTGGAAAGGAGAAATGCCTGGAAAGAGGGATCCCAACATGTATACATATTGTGGAGAGAAGATTGGAGTGGTGTCTGTTAGAGATGAGAGAATTTTTCTGAATTTTGGCCCCGTATCAGATTTTGACATATTCGGCCCATGTTCAAACACTATTTGTGACGAATGTTTGTGTTATGATCGGCTCCGAACATATTCGGCAATTTTTACTCCCAATGACTCTAATGACTTTCGGCTCTGTTCAACGAATATTGTGAAACCAATATTCGATTCGATCGTATTCTGAACCCAATCCAAACAAATTCGCTCATCTCTAGTGTCTGAGCATGTACACTGCTGTTAAACAATTAAAAAGGATTTACCGCTGAAAAAGTGTGGATAAGTGTTAAATGCCCACATCTGGAATACACATAATGGAGTTCAAACACGTGGGCCATGCACAAAAAATGTATGCTAAGCCGCTCTATCGAACGTCAAGGTAACCCCATCAGAGCAGTCCCTAACCAATGTATTTAAAAACCTGATCATGTGTATAGTACCTATACGAGCAGGACTCAGACAGGTAATGTCCGATGTGGACATGCTGTAGAAGACGACTTTTATGTGCATGGCCCAAAAGGGAGGGGTGGAAACCTCCCTAATCTGGCAAAAGCAAGAAACCAATTGAATACAAACACATGGGCCATGCAAACAGTGAACAAGTCTGTAGGACAGTGTACACTCCACCAGAAGACTGAAACGCCGAAAAACACAGTAAAACAAACATATAAAAATACTCTGCTGTGAAAAAGTAACAGTAAACAGCAAGTGCTAGTAAAAAGATAACAAAACAGGGTATTTAAAGGAGTTCCTAGTACTAACCATGTAACGTGTAAAGCTTTACCTGCACTATGACTTAAAATAATGACTTCTTGCAGAATCAGACATATTTGCTTTCCCAATATAATGTTACCCTACATTGATTGGGGAACACTGGTAAGTATTCGGTTGTCTGTAAATACCACTCTTGTTTTCCCATAAATAACTATTACTTTTTTAATGGGGTGGCTTCCTTGTGGAATGCTGTCTTCTGTAAAAGCTTTGACAAGGTTTTAATAATGTCAGTTCACTTCTTGAATGCTCCTGTTATGTGTGGGCTTGAGGCTACACATTAATGTGAAGCTGAAATATTGATCTATCCCTTGACATTTTTACCTTTTTTTTCTGTTATTGCCACTATCAAAGAAGAAAACAGAGAAACTATATTTCTGTATGTTTGTTTTCCACATATTTGTCTAATAAATGTCACATTTCAGATTTCCTGGATACAGGTTGATACGATTGCTGTGTCATTGCTTCCTGGGTTCTTATTTCCACAATCTGCTCTACCAGACTTCACATAATATAAAGGAGCAGCTCGTTGGCAAAATCCACAAAGTGATTTTGATAGGAGTCAACCTTGTATTTATACCAAAGCTTTACAATACAGGGATGATCTCGGTTCTAGGCACTAAAACTATTACATTAAGATTTTTGCTTTACTGTTAATGATTTTTTTGCCATTATAATAATTTTTGAGACATTAATATTACAAATTTGCATCATTTACAGTAAAGTAAATAGTTTTACCATAATTATATGGTAAAGGCAGGTGACCATATCAAACATTCAAGGCCCATTTTACACAAAAAAAAGCTTTGAGAATACAACCAACAACTTTTTCAAGTTTTGATATTTTCACACCATTTTTCTCCCCCAAAATTGGTTCCACTAAGGCAGGACAAGGGCTTGACACTACAGCTCATCTAATTCATGACTAACTGTGGCGTTCCCTAAGCCAGAAATCATACTCCAGTCTCTGACTAGAATATGATTTGTGGCGAGTTGCATGGAGGCCCAAACCACTTGTCAGATGCTCCCAATTCAATAAGCGGTGTGAGCCTCTTAAAGAATTAGAGCGTCTGACTCCAACACACCCCCTCATCAAGACCAGTTTGAGGATTTCAAGTCTTGATGTATTGGGGCACCAGTTTGTCTAGCCTATATTGCAATATTCAAAATAATGATTGACTTTAATATGGTTTCATGTCCCTAATTGCTATGAACATGTCCATTCTCAACAGTATAGTGCAAAATAGAATAAATTCATGACACATCTCAAAGATTTTTCAATTTCAAAATTCCTTTATATTGAATAAAAAAGTTAATCCATAATTGCATAGCTCATCATTAGGCTTCCACCTATTCCCCTTAATGGGACAGTTCCAGATATACTCTGATATCCACAGAATGGGAAAACATAAAGTTTGGCAGAAAGTAACGCTACTCACGACATAATTCCTGAATCTGGGTAACTTTTTGAGTATCTGCCCCCTTTCTCAAGCATTTAGGGTGAAAAGGGTAGAAGCCTAATTATGAACTATGTAATTATGGATGAATTTCTTTGTGCGATAGAAAGGAATTTTGAAATTGAAAAATCTCTGACATGTGCGGTGAATTTCTTCTATTTTGTACTAATTGGAATTTGACATATTTTAATTTCATGGATAAAGGTGATGAAAACTCAGAAATAATACATTTATATCTTGTTTAATTGACATGACTCCATTTTTATATGATATTACTCTACTTTTATTTCCCAAAAAGATATTATAGGGTATAAAACTTCACTGGTTCCTATTCTTTTCTAAACTAACCATCTTAGCGCCTTTCACTAGCCGGTTCTCTGGTCTGCAGCACTGAAGATCGTGTCAAGACTCTCTATAGCTGCAGATCTTCAGGCAAAGGTTAAACATAGACCTGTAATAAAAGAGCCCCATTCAACTCTAATTTTGAATAAATAATCAGGCTGGGGGATAAGGTCTGGTCACATCATTTCCATGTCTCCAGCGAGGAGTAGGGTGGGCCTCTTCTATCACAGGTATATAATAAAGATATAATGTAGGGAGAGTCTATGTTCCTGATTCATCAAAGCTATTTATCCAGAATTGTGGCATAAACCACTTTGGGAAGTCTCAAAAATCAAAGGTGAGTTTAAGGATTTTTAATTTTTTTTTTACATTTTGATGGCCTTTTATGGTTCACCGTTCGGCTGAATCCGCGTGGAAGTGAATTGCAAAAAATTCTGTATTTTGTTGTATTCAGATTTATGCAAAATGTGAGTAACATTCAATTTCACTTGAATTTGTTGATTCATCTGAACTGACAATGTGATAGAATAACAAAAGGAGTAGTAACTCGCATGGTGTTGCTATGATGACAGTTTTCTTGTCCCTTGCCAATCTTTGCTTACCTTGTGCCACTGTTGACAACATGCGACCACTGTAACCAATCACTAACAGTGGCCTTAGTGATGCTCATATGTTCAAGTAAGGGTACCGTTACACTTAGCGATGCACCAGCGATCCCGACAACGATATGGATCGCTGGTGCATCGCAAAATGGTCGCTAGTGAGCTGCCACACAGGCAGATCTCACCAGCGACATAGCAGTGGTCGGGGGTCGCTACTTACCTGTCAGACGCGGCGATCCTGACGTCCTCCCGCCCGCGTCCACACGTCACTCGTCGGCGCCACAGGAAGCCCAGCAGGAAGCGCCCGATGAGAAATGGTCCAGGACGTTCTCGCGCGACCAGCGATGAGCAGCGGGGGAGCCGGTCGGAGGTAAATATCAGACACAGCGATATCGCTAGCAATATGGCTGCTACGTCACAAGATCGGTGACGTTACAGTAATATCGCTATGTGTAACGGGGGCTTAAAGCTAAATTGTAGGTGCAGGGATCACATGTTGACACGTGTACATCATTGTTGGAGCAGGGTAAAAACCCAAATACAGCAGAGAAAAAATACACAGATCTGAATAACATTGGTCCTAGTGCAATCCCTTTTTTATCAGATTGCTCTTGTCCAATTTATACAAAAGTGTGAGAGAGCCCTAATCCTTTTACATAGGTGATTTTAAATTAACAGGAGACTGCAAAGAAGAGGGTCTAGCCCATTTTTGCTGTCACTGGTGAGCTTGAGGAAGGTGTATTTTAACACTCTTTCATTTGGTGTGGGTGCTGTGTGGTGGCCATTGCTGCTGTGGTTTTGTGCTAGTGAGGCGGCGCGGTCTGGATTCATGGGGACTTTGTTTTGCAGCATGGGCACTGTGAGGCACCAGGCCGTCCACCCTGCCTCTGTATTGTTGCTGAGGCGGTGGTTGGCGCACGGCTCTGCTCCATTAGGGCGATAGGGACCCTCTGAGAGGTTTGCCATGATGCGGCAGTGGGCTTCATACAGTCTGATCAGAATGTTACACTAAGAACACTGAGAACCTCATGTTCAGTTATATACACTTTTGCCTAGCGGCATTAGATCAATGTATTATTTTTGTCGGTGCCGTCCATTTTCTTTTTCAGCATATTAATACAAAATTCTATATACCTAGCAGAAAGTGATGCCAATGAATATTACTAAAGAAAAATAGTACCAAATATATATATATATATATATTAATAGCATCCAGGTGGGACTATAAACAACTTTTCTATGTGGAAAATATGAGAACCTATACAAAAGAGTGTACTCTGAACAAAAAAGAAATAAAGACTAAAGCTCCAAGCATATAGTGGATAGCACAGTTCTGACAAAAACATGCTGAACTAACCATAAATTATCTATAGCAATTGCATGTTCATTAAATATAGTCATTGAGTCTAGAATATAAACCAAATACAGTGCTGCTGTGTAAAAGATTACCACTATTATACTACAATTACATGGATTAACATAATATAACCTACTAGAGCCCATGCGATGGTAGCACTTCCCCAACGTACGTTTCGGCGACATGCCTGATTTTTGTCAGTACTGTGCTATCCACTATATGCTTGGGGCTTTAGTCTTTATTTCTTATTTATATTTATTCTCTATGTTCCTGCCTGCCATCTGATGGTGCCACTTATTGTTTTTTGGTCTCATCAATATGCACTATTGGCTCTTTTTTAGTGTATGTTTGTTATGTTTTTAATGTACAAATAAAGGATTGTAATTTTTGTTCAGAGTGCGCTCTTTTTGAATAGGTTCTCTCTTTTTCAGCATATTGCCTAATCTTACTACTACAACTACATACCATTGTCAGCTATAATCAATCTCATGGGACTGAAAAATCCCTTTAATAATGGCAACTTCTTAATCCCCCATTACACACTGCGATATCGCTAGCAATATCGCTGTAAAGTCACCGATTTTGTGACGTTGCAGCGATATTGCTAGCGATATCGCTACATGTGATACTTACCTCTGACCGGCTCCCCCGCTGCTCATCGTTGGTCGCGCGAGAAGGTCCTGGATCATTTCTCGTCGGGCGCTTCCTGTGGCGCCGACGAGCGAGGCGTGGACGCGGGCGGGAGGACGTCAGGATCGCCGCGTCTGACAGGTAAGTAGCGACCCCCGACCCCAGCGATGTCGCTGGTGAGATCTGCCTGTGTGGCAGCTCACTAGCGACCACTTAGCGATGCACCAGCGATCCATATCGTTGTCGGGATCGCTGGTGCATCACTATGTGTAACGGTACCCTTAATGTCACTTTCTGATATTTTCCCTTGATTTGTTTGCTCTGTTTTTTTTCTGCACTCTTTAAGGACACATCATTATTCTTTCTATATGCTGTCAGCAGGATCATTGCCAGATGAGAACCACTAGTTGAGCGCCAACGGCCACTTTGTATTGTACACTGCCCGAGCTGGGCTGCTTTATCATTTCTTGTGGATCCTTTTTTTTCTGTGTTACAAAACAAAAATGGAAGAAAAAAGAAACAACGTAGGGCACAACAAGGAGAACAGTTAATCAGTACATTTCTCCTTGTTTTCCAGTTGATAAATTTATTGCTGTCACAAATTGACTTTTATAAGAACAGCAGATAGTGCGTGCTCATGATAAGACAGGCAGCAAATGCAAGATCTGTTGTGGCAATGTTGCCATTTATCATTATGCAAGATAAAAGACAGTGCCACTTCTGACAGCTGAGAACTTATTTAAGCACTTAACCCTTTATAAATAGCATTAATACACAATGAAGATGACTATAATTATTCACAACCTACACTTTAGTCAGATATTATAAGACAGCCTGGCTTGTGCATTAAATGGACTGCTGATATTCTATTAAAAAAGAGATTTATAACGTCCTGCATGAAAAATGATTCATTGTGTCCAAGTTTACAGTGAACATAACTGCACGGATAGGAAAGGTTACCAGTACTTGAAAGAGCACAGGTCATTTGAGGACAAGTAAATATACACCAAAATAAACAGTAAAGGAGGCGACACATGCATAAATAGTTGTGGGGTCTTCAGGCACTTTTGTTATGATTCAAATATAATTAAACTTTTAAAAGCTTTTTTTATAAATATTGTAGCTCCTCTGATACACTGGTAACATTGTTCTAGAGCCAACTTGGTTCAGAGACCAAAACAGTTGGACTTAACTAATTTTATGGTGCTAATATTGAATATCCTTACATTTGCTGATTGGCTCTAATTTGAAAGATCCAGAGGAGTTTGTAATTACTTATGACTCCTTTCATGCTGCTTATAGAATAATTCTGTCTTTATTATTTCATCATTATTGCATTGTTAGTAGCTCCTCCAAGCAGCTGATTCAGAGTCACCATATTGATGCTGAGGACAGAGAAGACCCTTGATCCACATATCACAGACTGGACCAGAACTGACAAGCTCAAGTGATCCCACAGCCCAAGCCTCCCATAGTAGCTAGGATTGTTAGTAGTTCGTCTATTACATCATCTATTGAGTCTTTGCAGCATTCGGTATTCTATCATCTTAGAGTGACCAATCAAAAAATGCCAACTATGCTCAAATTAAGTCATCCTAATTACTTTTATAAAAATTTTATCTGTAATGTATACAGTTTTAGGATTTCTTTGCTTAATTTCTTAGCATAATGACGTTTTTATATGTTTTCTTCAGATATGCCTTTTTCTTGCACTAACAAAATGGATAATTTTTGCTGCATTGGGGAGAAGTCACTTTTGCGTTACAAAGGTGAAACTTGCCTACCATGGTAAGAAAAGCCTACAACCTGCATTTTGGATGCAAGATAGGAGATCAGAACAAGAGTTGGGGTCCACAAATATGCTGTAATCTATGCCTTTTGTGGTCCCAATGATCTGGAGAGCCAACTGAAAGGAAGGAAAGGAGTTTACATGCAACAATATACAACAACATCAACAGTTTAAAAGAAGCTATGAAAATAAGTCATAATCCAGAGGAATGGTGGCTCTTCATCCATTCGTCCAAAACAAACCTAAAAGCCATGTTGCTCCATAATGGCAATGTGCTAGCTTCAAATTCCAGTTAGTTATGAAGTCCATATGAAAGAAACCTATGACAGCATGAAATAGCTGTTGAGGTGCCTAAACTATGATCAACATTTGTGGCCCTTCTGTGTTGACTTAAAGGTGGCTGCACTATTACTTGATCTCCAAGGTGGATGTGCAAGGTATTTCTGCTTTCTGTGTGAGTGGGATGGATAGTCGTGCAAGAGAATATCACTATAATAAGGCTAGTTTCACACTAGCATTTTTTGCCAGCAGCGCACGCCGCTGCTAAGCCCCACCCCCGCCCCCTCTGGTCATCTCCACCTAGTATCGCACACGGCTGCATGTGATCTGCACACCCTATCTTTACCATAGGGTGCGCAGACCGTGCACTGACCCTGCGCTAGTAGAATTTAGCATGCGCTGCGCCCTTTTGACGGTGCTCCGAGCGTGCCAAAATGCAACATGGTGCATTCGGCGCGCACCGGCGCACCGTCAAAGGGGCGCAGCGCATGCTAAATTCTACTAGCGCACGGTCAGCGCATGGTCTGCGCACCCTATGGTAAAGGTAGAGTGTGCAGATCGCATGCAGCCATGTGCGATACTAGGCGGAGATGACCGGAGGGGGCGGGCAGGGGGCAGGGCTTAGCGGCGGCGTGCGCTGCTGGCAAAAAACGCTTGTGTGAAACTAGCCTAAGAGACTGGCCTCTCCGACATACACTTCAGCCAGGTGAGTTAAAATGTCCTGCATCCAGTGTTTTTGACTCACATAAGATTTTGTTACCACCATTGCATATCAATGGGCCTAATAAAGACCTTTGTAAAGGCAGTGAATAAAAATGCAAACACATTCAAGTATCTCCAAGTAGAGAAAAGGTCGCACTTTTTTTTTCTTTCATTTCATGCACATTCAAGTATCTCATTGATAAATTTACAAGGCTGAGTGAAGCAAATATAAATAAAGGAGTCTTTAGTGGACCCCAGATTCATAAGCTTCTTCAAGATGTGGTGTTTCTCCGATTGTTGCAGGTCAAGGAAAAGGTATGGGTAGCATTCCCATTAGTGGTAACAGTGGTAACTAATTTTTGGGTAAACTCAAGAGCAGATAACTTTAAAGAGGTGATGGAAAATCTCCTCAAAACATATAAATATCTTGGCTGCTGTAGCTATGAAAAAAGATAGAAAGGAAAATGGAATTCATCAATGCTTGCAGATTACTGCTGGACAATTGTAAGAGATGATCCAATACAGGAGTACAAGAGGCAAGTAAAAAAGTGTTGCCACTGAATGAGGATCAAATTTTGTAGTCCAATTTCTGTTTGATACTGTTTGTAATTCACAATAATGTTTACACATGTTTTAAATATCTTTATACATCTTTATATTTGCAAAAATAATAATGTTTCAAAGTACTGAAACTTTTATGCATTAATAATACAGCATGTAGTAGTAAAATGAAAATGTTTGATATCATAGAAACAAGTCAACTAAAAATTTCCATTGTCAAACTTGAAATAAGGATGTCAAAATCATTGAGAAATGGCTCATTTCATAACTGAACCTGACAACTTTTGAAAATATGCAGAGCAGTGTAATCAGTCTAGCTCTTGAGACCCTCACCCAGTACTCAAACTACTTGTCAAAAGAGTTCAACTCATGCATTAATGTGCACAGTGATGCATAGACCCAAAAGCTTTCTATTAAGTTCATACACCACTATTTACACGCTCTTGCATGAGATGATCACTTTGGTCTTGGGGTTTGAGCGATAAGTGAGGAACACACAAATCATCAATGCATTAGAGGTGCTATGATTCATAAAAAACCTATTCAAAGTTTTAATTGACTTGGAGAGTTAGGATTTTGCACCCTATTTCCCACGTAATTAATTGGTTTTGTGATCTTGTTATTAAACAAGCTATGAATGGATGGAACAGATAAGTGTAGCATAGCACATAAGCAGATATCTATGGGGTCCCAAACCCAAAGAGATAGCTGTAAGATGAATGATGGTTCAGCCAATATTAGTCCATTGTGTATGTGTGCTTTTGCCAACATAGTTGGTATAAGACACAATTGCCCACCCTTTGATTGCAGCTTCATTGTAATTTTGTTAAAGATAGACTGTTGAAAACCATGAACATGAATAATAAAATGATCTTCTTATTATTAAGTCATATAAATCCCTTCATTTCCAGACACTGTCTTAGAAGGGTTCCTCTATTTGGACAACCCTTTCTTAGGGTACCGTTACACTTAGCGACTCACCAGCAATCCTGACAATGATACGACCTGGTAAGGATCGCTGATGCGTCGCTAAATGGTCTCTAGTAAGCTGTCAAACAGTCAGATTTACCCAACAATGCAGCAACGATCCAGCGATCCGTATAACGACCTCGGCGTTCGTTGGGACCTTGCCACACAACAACGATTCTGACGACTCCCGCTTGCATCTGTGATTTCTGAGTCGCTAACGAGGTCGCTCGTCAGTGTCAAACACAGCGATGCGCGCTGGCCAGCGGGACACCAGTGATCAAAAAATGGCCCAGGACATTCGAGCACAATCAGTGACATTGCAGAGGGGGCCTGGTCGCTGCTATGTGTGACATGTAACGAGATCGCTGGCGAGGTCGCCGTTGCGTCACAAAATCGGTGACACTTCAGCGATCTCACAATGTGAGACGGGGACTTTAGATTAAAGACAATATGGTATACAGCTGATTGCAGTGGTCTCTTCTTATGTAAATCCCTGATTTCAAATGGCTTTAGCTGGGCGTTTTGCAGAGGAAATGTAAAATTGCATGACAAAATCAATGAGAAAGAACATCCCTCTCTTATCTAATCACCTTAATTAATGACATCATGTAACTCAGTGTATTCAGCCCACTTAACCCTCTATATAAACACTAAATGTCCTAGACAGACAATAACCACTCTATTAACTACAAAAAAGCTCCACAATAATTTCTATCATTAAAACCTAGGAATTCTTGAGTTCCTGTTTGGAAAATTGGCCTAATCTCTTTTTGAAACAACAGTTTACGTCTATCCTCTCCATGTATCGGAATAGGCATGCTTTCTATATTGCGGAAGCGCATTAATGTGGGATCCCCACCATCGACTTCACATATATTTTTATTAAGCTTAGTGATTCCTGAGTCTGTGTGAATCCAACCATAATGTTCTCTGAATTGTTCTTGCATCTACCTTATCGTTTTTCCTATGTAAAAAAAATTCCAAAGACAAAATAGGACATACCCCTCAAATTGTATTTTACACGATATAGTCACTAAGTTTTCATTAATTCAAGGTTTTATGTTGCAGTATTGTCTATCTCGAACATTAGGTGTATATAAAGGGTTAAATGGGCAGAACTAAGTGAGATAGATGATGTTACTGATTAATGCCAGTCGTATTGCCTTTTTCTCCTTGCCTGTTAACTTGCTTTTAATATGATGTAATAAAGAAGAGTTTTTATTTTTAGATAAAGCCTCTGGAATTCTTTACCCACAATATGAATCTAAGCACTGAATGTTAGAGTACTGGAAATTTGTACTGTTGTCTGAAAAATTTGAGATTTTTTGGTAACAAAAAAGTGAACAGATAGTGAGCGAATGGATCATACATATATAATACTCACTGTAAAGTATGGTGGGGGAGGTATGATGGTGTGAGGGTGCTTTGCTGGTGACACTGTTGGTGATTTTTTTCCAAATTCAAGGCACACTTCCCAAGAATAGATACCCCAGTAGTCTGCAAAAACATGCCATTCTATCTGTACTGCACTTATTTTGACTATAATTTGTGTTGCAACAGGATAATGACCCTCAACACACCTCCAAGCTATGTAAGGTCTATGTGTCCAAGAAGGGAAGGGATGGAGTGCTGCATCAGATGACATGGCCTTCACATGGACCCAACCTGAAGCCAATTGACATAGTTTGGGATGAATTGGACATCAGAGTGAAGCTCCTTCAAGACTGTGGGAAAGCCATTTCAGGTGTCTACCTCATTAGGCTGCTCAAGAGAATGTCAAGAGTGTATAAAACTACCATTAGAGTGGCTTCACAATTATGGAACTACACAGTTAGCAAGCTTTGCATAAATCAATAGTACAAGCAAATACCATATACCGGGTGAGTCATAAAGGACGGACGTTTTTAAACTAATCATAAAATCGTTAAATATTTATTAAATATAAATGTATTCACAGATTTGGTTACGTATACTAATAGCATTTGACAAATTCAAGTGTGGAAAACAACATCTGCCATGTGGTGGCCATTATCAGTGATGCATTTCCAAAGGCGTTCTTGGAAGTTGGCATCAACACGTTCCAACACAACTCTGTCGATTTGGGCAACTTCCACTCGAATAGCTTCCTTCAGTTCTTGTAATGTTCGAGGCTTAAGCTTGTATACACGTGATTTGAGGTGACCCCATAAGTAATAATCGCACATGGACAGGTCTGGGGACCTAGGAGGCCAATTAATATCGCCAAACCTGGAAATGATGCGACCAGGGAAGAGAGGGCGAAGAACGTTCATTGTTGCTCCGGCTGTGTGGGCCGTTGCCCCATCTTGTTGAAACCACACACTAGAGATGGGGATATGTTGCCGTCGTAACTCAGGAACAAAGAAGTTATTTATCATGGCGATATAACGTTGTGAGTTCACGGTAACAGTATTGCCATTATCGCCTTCGAAAAAGTACGGACCGATCACGCCATATTTGCCCATAGCGCACCACACCGTTACCTTAGGGCTGTGCAGCGGTCGTTCATGTAATTCTTTCGGATTTTCATAGGCCCAATAACGGCAGTTCTGCTGATTAACCATGCCATTGACATGGAAATGAGCTTCATCACTCATGAATAAAATAAGGTTGTCGTTTTGCTCAATAATTGCTTCCATCTCATGTGCGAACTTCAGTCACGCTGCGTAATCCCCGCGCTCCAACTGTTGCACAATGGCCAATTTATAGGGGTGGAAATGCAGGTCTAAACGCAAAATATGCCTTACTGTACGATTACTGAGGGCAAGTTCTAAAGAATGTTTCCGAGCAGATCGACTCGGACTACGCAGCATGGCTTGCCTGACGCGTTCCACATTTTCAGGGGTACGTGCCGTTCGTGGAGCCCCCGGTGGTCGTTTGTTCATTAGTGTACCTCGCGTACGGAGTGCTTCAACCCAACGTAGGATAGTGTTACGAGCGGGAACAGCTTGATTTCTGTGAATATTGAAATGACGCCGAAACTCACGCTGAACGGCTGTGATACACTCATTATTCTTGACAAAACTGTCGTACGCAAAAACGCGATGTTCTATCGTCCACGGCACCATAGCTTAAACTGAAACTAAAATAAAAACAATGCTTTCACCTCACAAACATAACCCCGCCTCCCGCACATCTCTACCTCCACCTGGTGGTGAGTTATAGCCACTTCAAATACATCCGTCCTTTATATTTAACGATTTTATGATTAGTTTAAAAACGTCCGTCCTTTATGACTCACCCGGTATTAAACTTTGTTGTATATCTGATCTGGGCAATCTGATTTTGATTTCTTAAATTATAAGCAGTTTATTTTCCTATCCTCCTGAACTTGCTATCTACTCAATGTGTTGGCTTCTGCCAGCACAATGAGGTGCCAGTTTACACAGCCTTTCATATTTAAAGAGTATACTAGATTAGGGAGGAGAAATGAAGAGAATCGGGAAACAGGCAGATGTAGGCACAGAATATTTTGCTGAACTTTCCAACAAGTCTTTTACTCCACACTAGAACTGAATTCACACTAGGAATTGGAAACTGACCATGACTGCCATATAATCTCCTCCATTCTGCTGCTTCTCTCTTTGTGCTTACTGAGAAATGAAAAACAAGTATCCCTCTTATTTTGTGTGCTGTGCTGTGTATCGGAGATATCTTGGCATCCAGTCTTCTATCACCAACTCAGAATAAAGAGCAACTTAAGGGATAGAGCCTGAAGAGGGCAAAACTGGTGAAAATATAGGTCACACTTAATGTAATGGACATAAATAGTGTTACTCCTCATGTTCCCCCAGAGGACAGCTTATTCTGAAAAGTTATTTAAAAGTATAGGGCCCGTTAAGTCATACAGTACAAAGAAAGTTTTATTTTTTATGCAAAAAATGGGTGTTTAGTTTTGCTTGATGCTTAAAAGTAAAGTTTTGAGTGTCGTGAAGGACATTGGAAATATGATGGGGATGGTTGTTTTTGAGAATGTCAACAATAAATATTCTGTTTGCTTTTACTCAATTAATTTTCATTTTGCAAATAGTATAGATTACCATTGTTTAAAAAAATATAGATATAGAGAAATATGAACTAAATATTTGAGTAATTTAGTAACCTAATGGAAAGTGGGCACAAAGAGCCCACTGGAGTTGATGTGCAAGGCCGGATTAGAGAAGTTGTGTTGAGCGAGCTTGTAGAATCAAGAGACGGCACACATATAATAGTGTTCATCAAGAGATTTTGCTTTAATAGAATGTGGGCGAGGGTTATATACACCCCTGACAGGCATTTCTTGATGTGTCTTCTTATCATAACCGGATCTCCAGGCTTTAGGTCGTGACTGTTTGGGTCTGGAATGGAAGAAAAGACCTGCTTGTAAAAAGATGTTAGCTTATTATGTAAACTTTGCACATAACAGAACACGTCATCACGTCATCATACTTTAAAGTAAGAACCTGAGAAAAATACAATCCTGCATGCCCTGTCCTTCCAAAAATTATGTCAAAGGGTTTCAATCCTGTATTTTTATTTGGGGTATGTCTTACAGAAAATAAAACAAGTTATAAGCACTCTTCCTTGCCTTTGCCATTGCTTTCTGCATCTTCAGTTTCAATGTTCCATTCCGCTGGTCCACCTTACCATTGCTCTGTGGGTGGCAAATGTTGTGGAAGGCTTGCTCTGCTTCTAAGGAGATCAGCATTTCTTTTGTAAGACCTCTGCAATGAAGTGGGTACCCCATTCACTCTCTATCACCACACCAGGAATCCCATACCTGCCGACGACCTCAGACAGGAGTTTTTTAGAAGTAATTTCGCCTTTGTTACCAGATTTGCCTTGGGCCATCCTGAGAACAGTTTCATAAGTACACAATTCAGGTATCTGTATGTAGTCTTTGGAAGTGCATTGACTTTTGGGTGTGCTTAGGTGTTTTTACTACTTGGCACAATTAATTAAACCAATTAGTAAGCCTTGTTGGTTTTTGACTTAAACAAAGATGCCAGCAACAAATGCATTATTTTAGTACTATAAATTTCCTTGCACCTTTATCAAAACCATGCCACAAAGGCTTTGAGCTAAAAAGTTAAGTACAAGACATATTGGTTATGTTATATGCTCACTGACAACCCCTTAAAAAGATGGTTGCTAAGACACAAATCCATAGTTAGATAGCCAGGTTACGAATATGTCTCTTAGTAGTGGGGATAAGATATGTATAGGGAGATGAGCTGTGAAGGATAAAATGGATTTAGTCCCAGATAGTGATTCATCTCTACAGCTGGTAATTGTAGTATAGACTTACCGCATTTTGATAAAGACTTGAGTGAGAAAGAAGCCAAACATTATAAAACGATGTATACATTTGCAAGTTCCATGAAATATTCTGCAATTGATGAAAATTGCCAAACACCTAATAATAATAATAAAAATAATAATCTTTATTTATATAGCGCCAACATATTGTGCAGCGCTTTACAGTTTAACAGTTTCAAAACACAAGTCATAAGTAACAACGTTAACAATACAATAATTAAAGCAAAATAAGACGACCCTGCTCGTGAGAGCTTACAATCTACAATGAGGTGGGGGAGATACAAAGTACAGGTGTGTACAGTATTTACAATGATGGTCCAGCCATCTTGAGGGAGTGAAGGATAGATGGGGATAGTGAATGGGCTACTCATGCACAGTTTCATATAAAATGACTTTGATTAGTGAATGTGATAGGCCGCTCTGAACAAATCTGTTTTGAGGGAGCACCTAAAACTGTGCAAATTGTGGATAGTCCTAATTTCTTGGCGTAGAGCATTCCAGAGGCTTGGCTACCTAAGAATGAACATGAGATTCATAGATGACATTTTGATCAAATTCTGTAAGCTCACTTGCCATTTAATTGCAAACACTTTTAATTGGGTCCTTGGTGCCTAAAAAAGTAGCTACCATTTAAATTAGGTCACTGTGAGGCTATGGGCCCACCTAGCGTTTTAAAACGCACAGTGAAAACCGGACTCCTTCCCAGAAATCGCGCGTTTTTTTCCCCGCGCAATTTTACCGCGATTCTGTTCGCAATTTTACCGCGATTTTCTCAAGCACTTTCCAAGTGATTTGAAGCATCGCTTGTAAAGTGATTGACAGGTTGGTCACACTCGTCAAACATAGTGTTTGACAAGTGTGAGCAGCTTTTTACTATTGAGGCCGCCTATGCGGCATCAATAGTAAAAGATAGAATGTTAAAAATGATAAAAAAATAAAAAATCAGGGTATATTTACCTTCCGACGTCCCGCACTGCCATCCCGGGCCTCAGCGTTCCCAGCGATGCCTTGCGAGACCTGTGATGACGTTGGTCTCGCGTTACTATAGCGATCTTGCGAGACCGCTAGAGTCACGCGAAACTACGTCATCACAGGACCTTGCCGCAAGGCATTACTGGGAACACTGTGGCCCGGGATGGCAGCGCGGGACGTCGGAAGGTAAATATACCCCGATTTTTTATTCTTTTATTTACAGGGGTATGGTACCCAGGGCCTGGAGGACAGTCTCCTCTCCTCCACACCGTGTGTACCAACCGCATATGAGACGCTTAACTTCCTGCATGGTGGGCATAGCCACTTGTGGGAAGTAAGCGATTCTCATGCATTCCTATGGGTGCGGAATCGCGTCAATTCTTTGCGATTCCGCACAAAAGAATGATCATGCTGCGATTTTTTCCGTGATGCGATTCCGACGTGGAAAAAAGCGCAGCATTAGCACAGCATGTGCGGAATGCCATAGGAATGCTTGGGGGGCGTTCTGTACACGATTTTTAAATGTTTTCGCAGCATTTTCGCGCCAAAAATCGCGCATCATGGGCACACAGCCTGAAGTGGCAATTGGGTTTTAAAGTTTGGCAAAAATGTCAGCTATGATCTAATTTAAATTTGGCTTAGCAGCAATATATAAAATGTGAATATGTGTCGATGTTTTTAGTTTGTACATTTGTAACATTCTGATACAGAACTTAACATCCCAGCTGAATAATATGATATCGGAACAGCTTATGTAGTTCATCCTTGTAAATGTATAACGCCAGATTTGATTCCCTTTAACAGTTCGGATCTATTTTAGCAGAGTCCTCTAATACCTATAAATAGATATGGAGCATTTTTATACCTCAGCTGCATTTACATTGGTTTATATGCACATGAAGTATAAAGACTTTCTGGATGAGGAATAAAATTAATTGAACAGTCTTTCTAAGCCGATCAGCAGTGCTCCTCAGATAATGCATGCTTCTTCCCTAGAATTCTTGTAAGTTTCATGGATAATTAATTTACAGTCCCCTTCTCCATACAAACTGCATGTGGCACAATCACACTTTTTTTATAATAAGATCAGCTGTGCAAAAAGACAAAATGTCCTGAATTTTGATATTTCTTTCTGAAATACTAGTTATTACAGTTAAATACAACATGGACTGGTTTTCAGTGTTGTTCCAATAACAGGAGGGAGTTCATGTAAGTAATCTACTATGTTAACTTGTTATTTAGATTCCCTAGATTTGCTACCTTTCAACCCTTCGCCATTCTGTGGATCCGTTAGGCTGCATTTTCTATAGGGAGTCTGAGGTAGATTCAGGCAGAATCCTTGTATCTTGATTGGTTCACCCATCATCTTTTACAGTCTGGGACCTCAGATTGGCTTCTGTATATAAACACACCTTTACCATATAATAACTTAGAAGTCAGTCTGCTAGACACTGGATACTGCAAGATGAGCGGATCGGGACACTGCAAGATGAGCTCCCGATCAAACACACATTTGTACGTTATAATGAGCAGATTGGAGGACATATCCCAGAAATCTACCGCCATGATGAAAAACTAAGCACACCGAACAAAGATTTTAACAATTTTAAGCTATGACAAGCAAAATCACAAGAAAAATCAGGACTCAAAGATACAAAAGCAAGACAAGATCGCATAGTGGAAACTCAGAAAACAGACAACCACCAAACCCTAATAGAGCACAGCGCACCCCCCAAGGTAAGGGCTTCATGCTGATACACTGCTAAGATGAGAACTGACCATATATTACACATTAGAAAATATAAAAGAAAGAATTTCAAAATCAAACAACACAGGGATAGCACTGCAGGCAAGGCGAGTGACCTAGAGATAGCAGGCGGAGACACCAGGGGACCAGATACTTTAGTGCTAACCTTCCCTGAGAATGCTAGATCCATAGAAGGGAGAAAATATATAAAAAATGTACACCATAAGGAAAAACCCAGAGACCCTATTGATAGACCTTAATGAACAGGGGAAAAAAATAAATGTGTTATTCTACTGAGGGCACCATGAAAGCTGGGACCAGACTCTCAGCAAAAATTACCAGAACATCAAAATGCGAGGCATTAGCAAGGGAAAACAATTAAGAGTACAGGATGAGGAGGACCCTGAGATTTTTAATCTCTCTACAAACATTGATAACAATGGAAATATCTTGATAGAAGGAGCAGAACCCAAAATAGAGGAATTTCAACTACAAATCCAGCGCATTAAGAACCAAGGTAAAACCCTGAGGGAGAGCGGAGGCACAACCACTCCTCATCAGATCACAGCAGACAGGGTCCCCAGTCATCCTGCAACCCCATCTACATCACAGTCCCCATGGATATACTCAGAGACTACCTGTCCCAATTAGAAAGTGAGTTTATTTAAATAAAAGAGGAATTTCAAACAAGCCAAGGTGTGAAAAGTTCAAGTGACCAACTGAGGGACAAAATATCAAGAGTGAAAACAGACCTGTGTGAAATGCAGCAGTCACTCCATACGCTGATTTTTACATAATTAATTTGCATTTTATTGCATAAAATAAGTATTCAATACAATTAAAAAATAGATCTTAATATTTGGTACACAAATCTTAGTTTGCAATTACAGAGGTCAGACATTTCCTGTAGTTCTTGACCAAGTTTGAACATACTGCAGCAGGGATTTTGACCCACTCCTCCATACAGATTGTCTCCAGAGCTTTCAGATTTTAGTGCTGTCACTGGGCAATGTTGTGTTTCAGCTCCCTCCAAGATTTTCTATTGGGTTCAGGTCTGAAGACTTGCTAGGCCAGTCCAGTTCAGACCTTGAAATGCTTTTTATGAAGTCACTCCTTAGTTTCCCTGGCTGTGTGTTTTAGGTCATTGTCAGACTGGAAGACCCAGCCACAAGCCATCTTCAGCACTGACGGAAGGAGGTTGTTGGCCAAAATCTCATGATATATGACCCAATCTGTCCTCCCTTCAATACGATATTGAATAGAAAATAGAAAAGCAGCCCCAAAGTATGATATTTTCCCCACCATACTTCACCATTGGAATGGTGGGCTTGGGGTCCTACTCATCTTTCTTCTTCCTCAAAACACAGCAAGAGGAGTTGATACCAAAATGTTAATAACCATTGTCAGATGGAATAATAATTTATAAGCATAGCCACTTTATCTGGCAAGTTATCGATTGCTACATGTGTGGATAAGAACCAATAACAGTTCATGAGTACACCAACAATACAGAACTTCATCACCATAAAAACCAACAGTACAGAAGTATAGCGACAAAACCACCAACAGTACAGGATTACATCACCAGAAGCACCATCAATTCAAGAATACAGCACCAGAAATACGAATAGAAATAACAATTTCATAGCATGACAACCACCAATAGTACAGGAATACATCACCAAGCTTAGTTCAGTGATCAATTATAATCTTAGGTCAGCTCTATATACAATTGCACAGCATGAACCTACAGTTCCCCGTTTGTCCTTAACAATGGTAAGGACTTGGAGCTATTATTAACAGCTATCATTAGACTGTGGACAATGTAGGAACAACAGTGCTGATTAGACATAGTCAGTATTACATATAAACATTTACATCCAGGAACTTTATAGATGACATCTCTGGTTAAAGCTGTTTGCTTTTCTTTTCTACTCCATCTGGTTCTGACACCATGATGACTGACCATACACAGCTAATATCTGCAGACTTCCATTTTCTCCAGTCCTTTGCAGAACATTCCAACATGATGCTCTTAAAAAGAAGTGTCATTAAAATACTCCAGAATAAAAATATCTGCTCTTTCGCCTTGTGCTCTGAATAAATAATTTCCCCTCATTGTGCTCCCTGCACATAATATTACCCCACACCATCCCTCTTATGACACATGACTTCCACACTGTCCTTTCCTACCATATATTGCTGCTATACTATCTGCCCTTATGAACTGTAACCCCCACTGTACACCCTTATTAGTTCTAACTGCTAAACTTTCCTTCCTTTATGGAAAAGTGACAAGAAGAAAGCCATTTCTCAAAGATATCCATAAAAAGGGTTGTTTAAAGTTTGCAACAAGCCACCTGGGAGACACAACTAACATGTGGAAGAAGGTGCTCTGGTCAGATGAAACCAAAATCGAACTTTTTGGCAACAATGCCAAGCGATATGTTTGGCGTAAAGGGAACACAGCTCATAACCCTGAACACACTATCCCCACTGTCAAACAAGGTGGCGGCAGCATCATGGTTTGGGCCTGCTTTTCTTCAGCAAGGACAGGGAAGATGGTTAAAATTGATGGGAAGATGGATGGAGCCATATACAAGACCATTCTTGAAGAAAACCTGTTGGAGTCTGCAAAAGACCTGAGACTGGGACGGAGATTTGTCTTTCAACAAGACAATGATCCCAAACATAAAGCAAAATCTACAATGGAATGGTTCACAAATAAATGTATCCAGGTGTTAGAATGGCCAAGTCAAAGTTCAGACCTGAATCCAATCGAGAATCTGTGGAAAGAGTTGAAAACTGCTGTTCACAAACGATCTCCATCAAACCTCACTGAGCTCGAGCTGTTTGCCAAGGAAGAATGGGCAAGACTTTCAGTCTTTCGATGTACAAAACTGATAGAGACATACCCCAAGCGACTTGCAGCTGAAATTGCAGCAAAAGGTGGGACAACAAAGTATTAAGTTAAAGGGGCCGAATAATATTGCACGCCCCACTTTTCAGTTTTTGAATTTCCACAAAAATTTAAAATAACCAATAAATTTTGTTCAACTTCCCAATTGTCTCCCACTTGTTGTTGATTCTTCACCAACAATTTATATTTGGTATCTTTATGTTTGAAGCATGATATGTGGGAAAAGGTTGAAAAGTTCCAGGGGACCGAATAGTTTTGCAAGGCACTGTAAGGTGTTTGGCACATTGGGTGCTGTTTGACATGCTGGATCTACTTTTTGCTCTCCATCATTATTCCTAGTTAGTGAACACATTTATACACTGATGGTAATTATTTTTATATGTATTGTTTCAATAAATGGTTTTTAAATTTATTGGTTTGCAGCTACTCCATTTATTATTTTTGTTTTTTTATGTTTGGAGTACTCCACCGCTTGATCATGCAATACTGATTTATTGTGTGGGAGGACATTAAGGCTGTGTGCACACGCTGCAGATTTAGATGCGGATCCTCAGCATTTTTGGCCACACGGATTCGCATCAAATCTGCAGTGTAGTGCACAGCCAATGTAAATCTATGGGGAATGGAGATTAGTTCTGCACATGCAGCGGAAAAATCCGCACAGATTTGCAGCGTTTTTTTCTGCAGCATGTCAATTCTTAGTTAGTCGACTTTCGACTAACCTCTGCACTAATCCGTACCTCCTACTCCCGACTCCAAGACTTCTCCCGTGCTGCTCCTATCCTCTGGAATGCTCTACCCCAAGAAATCAGGACTATCCACAATTTGCATAGTTTTAGGCGCTCCCTCAAAACACACCTGTTCAGAGCGGCCTATCACATTCACTAATCAAAGTCATTCTCTGTGTAAGTGTGCGTGCGTAGCCCATTCACTATCTCCATCCATCCTTCACTCCTGCAAGATGGCTGGACCTTCATTGTAAATACACCATTGTAAATACACACCTGTACTCTGTATCTCCCTCACCTCATTGTAGATTGTACGCTCTCACGAGCAGGGTCGTCTTATTTTGTCTTATTTTGCTTTAATTATTGTATTGTTAGCGTTGTTACTTATGACTTGTGTTTTGAAACTGTTAAACTGTAAAGCGCTGCGGAATATGTTGGCGCTATATAAATAAAGATTATTATTATTATTATTATTAATTCTTTTTGTGGATCTGCAGCGTTTCTGCACCCATTGACTTCTATTGAGTCAGGCACATCCGCAGCAAAACCGCAGATGTAAAAAAGATCTGCGGATTTGCTGTGGATGTGGGTGCTCGAAACGCTGCACTTCGAGAGGAGGGAAGTGTGTGGGTGGAGTGTGGGCAGAGACTGTGTATGTGTCTGAGTGTGTGGGAGTCTGCGTGTATGTGTGTGCGTGTCTGTGTGTGTGCGTGTGTCCCTGTGTGTGTGCTGGTGTGTGCGGGTCTGTGTAAGCAGCCAATGTCTGATGAGACTACTGCTCCCATCTGGCTATGCATGCTCACAGTGACAAAACTGATAGAGACATACCCCAAGTGACTTGCAGCTGTAATCACAGCAAAAGGTGGCTCAACAAAGTATTAAGTTAAAGGGGCCGAATAATATTGCACGCCCCAGTTTTCAGCTTTTGCATTTCCACAAAAATTTAAAATAACCAATACATTTCGTTCAACTTCACAATTGTGTCCCACTTGTTGTTGATTCTTCACCCAAAATTTACATTTGGTATCTTTATGTTTGACGCATGATATGTGGGAAAAGGTTGAAAAGTTCCAGGGGGCCGAATGCTTTCGCAAGGCACTGTATACTGTCTACTCACACATTTCTACCCCATGCTATCTTCTCACATATTTCTCCACCATACTGCCCCCTCACACATTTCTCCCCCCCACAAACTGTCCCCTCACAATATCCACCTCATACTGTTCCCTCCCACTTTCCCCTATTCGGTCATATCTCATATTTCTCCCCCATACTGTGCCCTTACATTTTTTTCCTGGAAGCTTATTACTCACACTCCCCATAATGTACCTTCATACTTCTCCCCTATTGACCTCGCAAACTTTTCCCTCAGTACAGTCCTCTCACACTTTCCCCTCAAAACATTTACCTCAAAATTTTCATCCCATATTATCCACTCACATCATTCCCAGCTATAATGTCCCGTCACACATTTTTCCCTCATAATGTCTCATACTATACCCTCATTTCTTGAATAAGTGCCCTATGTTTAAAAACATAGGTGCCTCATAGCTGAAGGATACACATAATAGGAAATTGTGAGATGCTATATAGTAAGTATTAGTAGTTCAAGCACAAACTCTATCTTAGATATCTGATATATACTGTATATACGTCTGCCCTATATATAGTAATAAGCAATAGTGCATAATAGTACTACAGTGGCTTGTGAAAGTATTTATCCCCTTGACTTTTTTCCTATTTTCTTACATTACAACCTGTGTTTAAATATTTTTGTAATCCAATTTGAGTGTGATGCATCAGCACTAAATAGTCTAAGTTGGTGTAGTGAGAAAAATATAGGCCTAAATTAAATTTGTGGGATCAAATAACTAAAAATTGGCATGTACGCATATGTGTTCACCCCTTTTGCTATGAAGCCCCTAAAAATTTCTGGTGCAAGCAATTACCTTCATAGGTCACATACATAGTGATAGGAAGTCTATTTGTATATATTCTAAATGTAGCACGGTCTGTCAGTATATGCACACCTTTTGTGAAAGGACGCAGGGGCTACCACTCCATTAAACAAAAGGTACCACTACCCAAACAACCCCTTGAAGACCATGGGGATCTCCAATCAATTCCGGGACAAAGTTCTTGATAAGTACAAGTCAGGGCCGGGTTATAAATAAAATCCCAATTTCTGAGGATCCCCCAGAGCACCATCAAATCCATTATCATCAAATGGAAAGAACACGGTAGTGCAAAAACCTGCCAAGAAAGGGTAACCCACCAAAACTCTCAGCCAAGGCAAGGAGCGCATTAATCAGAAAGCCAGCACAGAGAGCTACAGAGTTCCCAAGCAGAAAGTAGAGTATCTTTCCATACTACCAAAATGAGCCCTCCACTCCATAGTGGTGGCCTTTGTGAAAGAGTGGGAAGAAAATAGGCTTTACTTACACATAAAAATTGGAAGGCTCATTTTGAGTTTTGTAAAACCACATATGGGAGACTCCCCAAATGTATGGAGGAAGTGCTGTAGTCAAATGAGACCAATATTGAACTTTTTGGCCACTTAGGTAAATGATATATCTGGTACCACACAAACACAGCTCATCACCCTAGGAACACCATCCCCACAGTGAAACATGGTGGTGGCAGCATCATGCTGCTAGGTTCTTTTTTTGGCAGCAGAGACAGTAAAAATGGTCCGAGTCAAGGGGAAGATGGATGGTGAGAAAAAAAAGAGATTTTTTTGAGCAAAACTTTTTGCAGTCTGTCTTTGATTTGAGACTGGGACAGAGATTCACCTTCCAACAAAACAATGACCCAAAGCATAATGTTAAAGCAACACCTGAGTGTTTTCAGGGGAAATGTGTAAATGTTTTGTAGTGGCCTATTCAAAGCCCAGACCTTAATTCAATTGAGAATCTGTGGTGCGACTTGAAGATTGCTGATCTCCAGACAAAACCATCTAATTTAAATAAGCTGGATCAGTTTTACCTTGAGGAATTGGCACAAAATGCCAGTGGCAAGATGTGGAAAGCTCATAGAGACTTATCCAAACTGACTTGCACCTATAATTGCTGCAAAAGGAACCTCTACAAAGTACTGACTTTATGTGAGTAAATAGTTATGTACGCTGAACTTTTCAGTTATTTTGTCCTATCTGTTCATAGAATCGTAGAGTTGGAAAGTACCTCCTGGGCCATCTGGTCCAACCCCCTGCTCAAAGCAGGATTCGCTAAATCATCCCAGACAGATATCTGTCCAGCCTCTGTTTGAAGACTTCTGTTGAAGGAGAACTCACCACCTCTCGTGGCAGCCTGTTCCACTCATTGATCACTCTGTCAAAATGTTTTTTCTGATATCTAATCTGTGTCTTCTCCCATTCAGTTTCATCCCATTGCTTCTAGTCTTTCCTTGTGCAAATGAGAATAAAGATGATCCTTCTGCAATGTGACAGCCCTTTAGATATTTGCAGACAGTTATTAAGTCTCCTCTCAGTCTTCTCTTTTGCAGGCTAAACATTCCCAAATCCTGCAACCTTTCCTCATAAGACAAGGTTTGCAGACCGGTCACCATTCTGGTCGCTCTTTTCTGAACTTGCTCCAGTTTGTTGATGTCTTTTTGAAAATGTGGTGCCTAAAACTGGACACAGTATTCCAGATGAGGTCTGACCAAAGAGGAGTAGAGGGCAATAATGACTTCACGTGATCTAGGCTGAATGCTTCTGTTAATACATCCTAGAATTACATTTGCCTTTTTTGCTGCTGCATCACACTGTTGACTCATATTCAGTCTGTGATCTATTAGTATACCCAAGTCTTTTTCATATGTGCTGTTGCTTAGCCCTATTCCTCCCATTCTATATATAGTACTTTGCATTTTTCCCTGTTAAAAACCATTCTGTTAGTTGCTGCCCACTGCTCCAGTTTATTTATATCTTTTTGAATCTTCTCTCTCTCTTCTCTAGTATTAGCTATCCCGCCTAGCTTTGTGTCATCAGCAAATTTAATCAGTTTACCCTCAATTCCTTCATCTAGATCGTTGATAAAGATGTTGAACAATACAGGGCCCAGGACAGAGCCCTGTGGTACCCCACTTGAGACATTCTTCCAATTGGATGTGCAGCCATTTACAACCACTCTTTGGGTCCGATCACTAAGCCAGTTATGAATCCACCTAACAGTTGCCTTGTTCATTCCATACGTAGTCATTTTTTCAATAAGGATTGTGTGGGATACTTTGTCAAATGCTTTGCTGAAGTCAAGATATACTATATCTACAGCATTTCCCTGATCCACCCAATCAGTGATTCTGTCATAGAAGGAAATTAAGTTGGTCTGACATGACTTATTAGTTACAAACCCATGCTGACTCTGTTTAATCACTTCATTCTTATCCAGGTACTGACATACAAGTTGTTTAATAATTTGTTCAAAGATCTTTCCTGGTATCGAAGTCAGACTCACTGACCTATAGTTGCCTGGGTCCACTGTTATGAATGAGTCACCGGAGGAGGAGAAGACAAAAATACAAGCTAAGTCCAGAAAACCGGAGAGGTTGGTAGCTATCGGATTGCAGACCCCTGATCCTATACACCACAACTAACATTAGCCGTGGGGGTTCTTACGGTGCCCTAGACCCCTCGTCACAGCTGGAGAACTACATAAGCCTAAAGAAGGAAAGGGGAAATCTAAACTGCCCCAGAGCAGACCCCAAAGCAATAGACAGCCCCCAACATGTATTGTCGGTGAAAAACAGATGAAAACACAAACACAGGCAGAAAGACAGGCTGAGCAAATGTTGGGGCCCAACTAACTAGATAGGACAGGACAGAAAAGATGCTGGCTGCAATCCGCAAAAAACCCTACCAAAAATGTCCCAACCGTCTGATAGGGAAAAAGGCCCTGAAGTCGCTAGACTTCAAAATCACTATATCAGCACTCAGGTATATTCTGAAAACAGAGCAAAGAGATCAACTGATCAGAGACAAAAATGGAATTCAGCCAGTCCCAACCTGGACTGGCTTAATACAAACACTAAGGAAACCAGACAAAATCTCATGGAATAATAGCAGGGCAAAAACTTAGCTTTTAGTAGACAGGAACTAAGCTGGATGCAAGAGCTCAGAGCAGAAAGGATCACCAGAAGCCCTGCAGGGCGTCGGCTGCCTTATATCCACTCAGAAATTCCAGATGTCCAATCACACTCCGCCTGTTCAGATGACAGGTTCTTCCCATCCCAATCAATTTCACTACCTCTCTTCACCAGCAGAGGGAGTTCATCAGACATCAAAGGTGAAGGGGAGAATGAACTCACAACAGTACCTCCCCCTTGAGGAGCGGTCACTGAACCCTCATCCATGCCACCAGGGCGATCAGGATAGGCCCGATGAAAAGCACAAACCAATCTTTCGGCATGAATATCGGATGCAGGGACCCAAGAATTATCCTCCTGGCCATAACCCTTCCACTTAACCAAACACTGGAGTCTCCGTCTAGCCAGACGAGAATCCAGTATCTTCTCAACCTCATATTCCACATTACCTTCAACCAATACAGGGTCAGGAGGTGCCACCACAGGAACTACTGGCTCAACAAACCTCTTTAACAGAGACTTATGAAACACGTTATGGATCTTGAATGTAACAGGAAGAGCCAATCAAAAAGAGACCGGATTAAGAATCTCCAAAATCTTGTAAGGTCCAATAAATCTAGGTTTAAACTTTGGAGAAGCCACCTTCATAGAGATATTCTTTGATGACAACCAAACCATATCACCCACCTTAAACCGGGGACCAATGGTCCTATGCCGGTTGGAAAACCGCTGGGCCTTTTCCTGGGAGAGAGACAACTTATCCACCACTTGGTCCCAAATCTGGTGCATTCTCTCCACCACAGTGTCAACACCTGGGCAGGCAGAAGACTCCACCTGCCCTGAAGAGAATCGAGGATGAAACCCAAAGTTGCAAAAAAAGTGACATCAAAGTGGCAGAACTAGCTCTATTATTTAAAGCAAATTCGGCCAAGGGCAAAAATGAAACTCAATCATCCTGATCAGCAGAAATAAAACATCTCAAATGCGACTCCAAAGTCTGGTTTGTTCTCTCCATCTGCCCATTGGTCTGAGGGTGAAACGCAGAGGAGAAGGACAACTGAATTTCCAGCTTGGAACAGAAAGTCCTCCAAAATCTAGAAACAAACTGAACTCCTCTGTCAGATACAATGTTCTCAGGAATCCCGTGCAAGCGAACCACCTGTTGCAAAAACAAGGGCACCAACTCTGAGGAAGATGGCAACTTAGGGAGTGGTACAAGATGGACCATCTTAGAGAAACTATCACAAATCACCCAAATAACAGTCATTCTCTGAGAGACAGGCATATCAGAGATAAAATCCATTGAAATATGGGTCCATGAACTCCTGGGCACTGGCAAAGGCATCAACAACCCACTGGAGCGAGAACAAGGTTTAGACCGGGAGCAAGTCCCACAGGACAAGATTCCTGACATCACGAGACAAGGCGGGCCACCAAAAAGACCGACTCACCAAATCTCTAGTACCAAAAATACCTGCATGACCAGCCAATGCGGAGCAATGAACCTCAAACATCACTCTCTTCCTCCACTGGTCAGGAACATACAATTTTCCAATGGGACAACGCTCAGGTTTGTCCTCCTGAAACTCTTCCAGAACACGTCTCAAATCGGGCGAGATGGCAGAAAGAACTACCCCCTCACCTAAGATGGTAGCAGGCTTGGTCACAATAGGAGAATCAGCAAAGAAACTCCTAGAGAGGGCGTCTGCCTTGACATTCTTAGTGCCCAGAAGAAAAGAGACCACAAAATCAAAACGTGTGAAAAACTAGGCCCACCTAGCCTGTCTAGGATTCAAGCGTTTGGTCGACTCCAGGTAAATCAAATTCTTGTGGTCCGTAAGGACCACGACTTGATGTTTAGCTCCCTCCAACCAATGTCTTCACTCCTTAAATGCCCATTTCATGGCTAACAGTTCCCGATTCCCTACATCATAGTTACGTTCGGATGGGGAGAACTTTCGGGAAAAGAAAGCACAGTGATTCATTTTAGATGTTACAGGATCTTTTTGGGACAAAACAGCTCCTGCGCCAATCTCAAAAGCGTCCACCTCTACCTGAAACGGGAGTGAGACATCAGGTTGCCGCAAAACCGGAGCAGAAGTGAACCTTCGCTTCAGCTCCTGAAAAGAAGAAACAGCCTCCGGAGACCAATTCAGCACATCAGCCCCCTTCTTAGTCAAATCAGTCAATGGTTTGGCAATACCAGAAAAATTAGCTATAAATTTACGATAAAAATTAGCAAAACCCAAAAACTTCTGGAGGGCCTTCAAAGAAGTGGGCTGAACCTAATCATAAATGGCCTGTACCTTGGCCGGGTACATTTCAATAGTTGACGGAGACAAAGTAAATCCCAAAAATGAAATCCTCTGTACACCAAAAAGGCATTTCGATCCCTTGACATACAGGGAATTCTCCTTCAAAATCCGGAACACAGTCCGAACATGTTCCACATGAGAGTCCCAATCCTTGGAAAAGATCAAAATATCATCCAGATAGATGATCAAAAATTTATCCACAAAGTCTCGGAAAATATCATTCATGAAGCACTGCAAGACAGAAGGGGCATTAGTGAGCCCAAAAGGCATCACCAGGTACTCAAAATGTCCCTCCGGAGTATAAAACGCCATCTTCCATTCATCACCCTGCTTAATGCGAATAAGATTATACGCCCCCCTGAGGTCAAGCTTGGTAAACCAGCAAGCACCTTTAACTCTGGAGAATAGATCAGAAATCAGGGGTAACGGATACTGATATTTAACAGTAATTTTGTTGAGGGAACGATAGTCAATACAAGGCCTTAATGAACCATCTTTCTTGGCCACAAAAAAAACCCCAGCACCTAAGGGTGAAGAGGATGGTCTAATATGACCCTTCTCCAATGACTCCTTAATGTAGGATCGCATAGCCTCGTGCTCGGGTACAGATAAATTGAAAAGTCAACCCTTGGGAAATTTACACCCAGGGCTCAGCTCAATTGCACAGTCAAAACTCCTATGAGGAGGCAAAGATGCAGACTCATTCTCACTAAATACATCATAAAAATCAGCCAAATAGTCAGGAACATCATGCGACTGTGGAGAGGTGGAGAAAATAGGAGCGTCACTAAGGGCACACCGACAACCCCAACTCACCACAGACACAGATTTCCAATCCAAAACTGGATTATGGATTTGCAACCAGGGAAACCCCAGAACGATGGTATCATGCAAATTATGCAACACCAAAAATCTGCAATTTTCTTGATGGTCTGGGGCGACCCGCATTACCACCTGGGTCCAAAACTGAGGTTTATTCTTCGCCAAAGGAGTAGCATCAATACCCCTCAAAGGGATAGGCGTCCGCAGAGGTGTCATAGGAAACCCACAACGTTTAGCAAAATCCAAGTCCATCAGGTTCAGAGCTGCACCCGAATCCACAAAAGCCTTAGCGGAAAATGTGGACAGGGAGCAGATCAGAGCAATTGCCAGAAGAAACTTAGGTTGAACACCACCCACAGCAAATGTGTGTGCAAAATGTTTCTCTCGTTTAGGGCGGACAGAAATAATATGAGAGGCATCTACATAGAAAAAACACAGCTTATTACGCCTTCTGAACTCCTGACGTTGCGCCCTAGACAAAACTCTATCACATTGCATAGGTTCAGACATTTGTTCAACAGGTGGCAACACCTCTCGTGCAGTTTTGCGTTCACACAAACGCCGATTAACCTGAATGGCTAATGACATAGAATCGTCCAGACCAGAGGGAACAGGAAATCCCACCATAGTATCTTTTACGGTTTCTGACAAACCCTTCCGAAAGAGAGCTGCCAAGGCACCATCATTCCAGGTAGTAAGGACCGCCCACTTTCGGAATTTTTGACAGTACAACTCTGCAGAATCCTGTCCCTGGCTCAATGCCAACAGGGCCTTTTCAGCCTGATCAATAGCATTAGGTTCATCATACAACAACCCCAAGGCCTGAAAAAATGCGTTCACATCAGTCAGAATAGGATCATCAGGTTTCAAAGAAAACGCCCAATCCTGGGGATCGCCGCACAGCAAAGAGATGACAATTTTCACCTGCTGCGCGGAGCTCCCCGATGAGTTAGGCTTCAAGGCAAAAAATAATTTACAGTTATTCTTAAAATTCAGAAATTTAGACCGATCCCCAAAAAACACATCAGGAGTAGGGATCTTTGGTTCAGCAGCATGTGAATGAGCAAGATAGGCGGAAATTCCCCACACTTCAGCAGTAAGCTGCTCCACACGATCAGACAATTGCTTAATCTCCATTGAGAAAAAATTCCCCCTACGGCCTCAGAGAAATAGAGGAAAAAATATACACCAAAAAAAAAAAAAGTTCTGACACTTTTTTTTTTTTTTTTTACAATTCTTTCCTGCTATTGAGCACCCTAGAATCTGCAGTATGGCTGGTGATTCTGTTATGAATGAGTCACCGGAGGAGGAGAAAACAAAAATACAAGCTAAGTCCAGAAAACCGGAGAGGTTGGTAGCTATCGGATTGCAGACCCCTGATCCTATACACCACAACTAACAGTAGCCGTGCATGGTTCCTATGGTACCCTAGACCCCTCGTCACAGCCGGAGAACTACATAAGCCTAAAGAAGGAAAGGGGAAATCTAAACTGTCCCAGAGCAGACCCCAAAGCAATAGACAGCCCCCAACATGTATTGTCGGTGAAAAACAGATGAAAACACAAACACAGACAGAAAGACAGGCTGGGCAAACGATGGGGCCCAACTAACTAGATAGGACAGAAAAGATGCTGGCTGCAATCCGCAAAAAACCCTACCAAAAATGTCCCCACCGTCTGATAGGGAAAAAGGCCCTAAAGTCGCTAGACTTCAAAATCACTATATCAGCACTCAGGTATATTCTGAAAACAGAGCAAAGAGATCAACTGATCAGAGACAAAAATGGAATTCAGCCAGTCCCAACCAGGATTGGCTGAATACAAACACTAAGGAAACCAGACAAAATCTCATGGAATAATAGCAGGGCAAAAACTTAGCTTTTAGTAGACAGGAACTAAGCTGGATGCAAGAGCTCAGAGCAGAAAGGATCACCAGCAGCCCTGCAGGGCGTCGGCTGCCTTATGTCCACTCAGAAATTCCAGATGTCCAATCACACTACGCCTGTTCAGATGACAGGTTCTTCCCATCCCAATCAATTTCACTACCTCTCTTCACCAGCAGAGGGAGTTCATCAGACATCAAAGGTGAAGGGGAGAATGAACTCACAACAGTCCACCTTCTTCCCCTTTTTGAAGATAGGAACAACATTTGCTCTTCTCCAGTCTTCTGGGACTTCTCCTGTTCTCCATGAATTTTCAAAGATTATGGAGAGCGGTTCAAAAATTTCTTTTGCTATCTCCTTCAGTACTCTGGGGTGTAATTGATCTGGACCTGGAGACTTGAATTCATTTAGGTTAGCTAAGTGTTTCCTCACTATATTTCTGTTTATAGTTATCCTGGAGTCTTCTATTCCCTTAATAGGACAGTGAAGAATAGTTGATGTTACATTTCCTTTCTGAGAGAAAACAGATGCAAAATCGGAATTTAAAAGTTCGGCCTTCTCAACATCCTGTCTTAACATTTCATCTTTTTCATCCTGTAGAAATCCTATAGCATCTTTGACTTTTCTTTTACTTTTGACATATCCCCAAAATCCTTTATTATTATTTTTGATGTCTCTTGCAAGCCTCAATTCATTGTCAGCTTTAGATAATCTGATTCATGCCCTGCAGGTTCTGCAGACAGCATTATATTCTTCTTTGGATATGCCTCCCTCTTTCCATTTTATAAACATTTCTTTCTTCCTTTTTAGCATGTGCTTAACTTCTGTGTTCATCCATCCTGGTTTCCTTAAATGCTTCCTATTCTTCCCTCTTTTCGGAATTGTTAACGATTGTTCTTTGAGAATTTCATTTCTCAAGATTTCCCATCCTTACTGGACATTTTTGTCCTTAAGGATATCCAGCCATTGGATCCCTTCAATTCTCTTTCTGAATCCCTTAAAATCTGCCTTTCTGAAATCTAACCTTGACGTCTGAGTCTTCACAGGTCTTCCTCCTCTAGTTATCCAAAATTCTAAAATAGCATGGTCGCTACCTCCTAGGGTCCCGCCACTTTTACCTCCTCAACCATTTCCTCCCTGTTTATAAGGACTAGATCCAAGGTAGCAGTTCCCCTTGTTTTCTCCCCTACCTTTTGGAAGATAAAGTTGTCAGCAAAAGAGGATAAGAATTTCCTTGACCTGTTAGTTTTGCCTGAGAGAGATTCCCAACAAATGTCAGGATAGTTGAAATCTCCCATGACAACTATGTCATATTTTTTGGAGAACTCAGCCATTTGATGCATAAAGAGTTCATCCATATCTTCAGCTTGCACAGGCGGCCTGTAGTAAATGCCTACAATGGTGTCCTTTCCATTGTTCAGTCCTTGTATTCTTACCCAAACAGTTTCCACTGAACTCCCAGTCTCTGAAGCTTCAATCTCTGTGCAGATATACACGTTTCTAACATACAATGCGACACCTCCTCCTCGTTTATCAAGTCTGTTTCTTGCAAATAAGTTGTATCCTTCTAGCCTTGTATTCCAATCATGTGTATTGCCCCACCAAGTTTCAGTGATTCCAATGACATCATATTTCTTCTCCTGTGTTAGTAGTTCCAGTTCTCTTTGTTTGTTGCCCATGCTTTGTGCATTAGTATAGAAACATTTTAGTTTGTGATTGGTTTCTCTTTCTCCAATATTTTTATTATTTAGATTCTTTTGTCTTTGTTCTTCCTTTCCACTTCTAATAGCAGAGTTCTCAATAGCATTCGTCAGGTGTATGGCTTTTTCTGGCCTTTTGCTTCCCTTCCCGCATTGTTCTAGTTTAAAGCTCTCCTGATGAGTGTAGCAAGGCGACTTCCAAATACATGTCATCCAGTCTTCGTATGGTGCACCCCATCTCTAGCAAGTAGTCCATCGCATAGGTAATACACTCTGTGATCCAGAAATCCAAATCCTTGCTGACGGCACCATCGACGTAGCCAGTTGTTCACCTGCAGAATCTTATTCCACCTCCTTGTTCCATGGCCATCCACTGGGAGGATGGAAGAGAAGACCACCTGCGCTCACAGTTCTTTCACTTTCTTACCTAAATTTTCAAAGTCTCTGCAGTTGGTTTCCAGGTCGTTTGTTGCTGTGTCATTTGTCCCCACAAGTATTAGCAGGAATGGGTAGTCATCTGTAGGTCTGAAGAGTCCTGATATCCTGTCAGACACATCTTTAATTTTTGCACCTGGAAGACAGCACATTTCTCTTGAGGTTATATCCGGTCTGCAGATAGCGGCCTCTGTTCCTCTCAACAGGGGATCCCCCATGACCACCACTCTCCGTTTCTGTTGTTTGATCACAAAACAGAAAAACACACGTTCACAGTTCTAAACATGTTCTTTATATGGACGGATGCAAACCCTCAAAAAACTGTGAAATTTCAGGTTGCTAAGTAGCAAAACACAAAAACTGCCAAATGTGGTGAATACCTATGCAAGCCATTGTATATCTTTGATATGTGCTTCCGCCCTATATACATAGTGCTTATCAATAGTGCATAAGGTATAAGGACTAAGAATAATTATTAAATGCAAATACTGAGGACTAACATAGCAATCATGCTCGCCTAGGTCACTGATGGAAGATTAGGTTCTGCGTTCATCCACCCCGACACGCCCCCTGAGGAAGGAGGCCCGAAACTCACATTAAGTATTCCAAGAACTTTGTTAATTTTTGCTTAATGGTTATGTGCATTGCTTTTGTCATCATTCAGCTGCACATGCACATCACAGGTTGGGAATGGTTTAATGTTTAGGGCCTACTGATATTGAGGAAAAGAAAGATTAAGATTGTCAAATTGCTTGTTTCACTGGATATTGTGCCAGGAAATATTTAGACCATGAAATTTTTAGCCCACCTAAGTGGATGGCAGTGACATACATCACTAAACCTATCGAAAACACCTGCACTTTAAGTCAGTCAGAGCTTGCTTGGTATGGGGGAGTCTGAAGAGATTGCAATTGGTCAAATGATTTTCTTTTCACCGCGATTTGGAATGCTTTGGTCGTTGAAGCAGTTAAATCTAGTCTGGTGGCCCCGAGGGCCAAAAAGGGCAATGTCACATAACCATACTAATATTAAGTAAAACATACACTACCGTTCAAAAGTTTGGGGTCACCCAGACAATTTTGTGTTTTCCATGAAAATCATACTTTTAATAATCAAATGAGTTGCCAAATGAATTTAAAATCTAGTCCAGACATTGACAAGGTTCGAAAAAAAGATTTTTATTTGAAATAATAATTTTCTCCTTCAAACTTTGCTTTCATCAAAGAATGCTCCCTTTGCAGCAATTACAGCATTGCAGACCTTTGGCTTTCTAGCAGTTAATTTGCTGAGGTAATCTGGAGAAATTTCACCCCATGCTTCCAGAAGCCCCTTCCACATGTTGGTTTGCTTTATGGGCACTTTTTGCATAACATACAGTCAAGCTGCTCCCACAACAGCTTAATGGGGTTGAGATCTGGTGACTGCGCTGGCCACTCCATTACAGATAGAATACCAGCTGCCTGCTTCTTCCCTAAATAGTTCTTGCATAATTTGGAGGTGTGCTTTGGGACATTGTCCTGTTGTAGGATGAAATTGGCTCCAATCAAGGGCTGTCCAGAGGGTATGGCATGGCATTGCAAAATGGAGTGATAACCTTCCTTATTCAAAATCCCTTTTACCTTGTACAAATCTCCCACTTTACCAGCACCAAAGCAACCCGAGACCATCACATTACCTCCACCATGCTTGACAGGTGGCGTTAGGCACTCTTCCAGCATCTGTTCAGTTGTTCTACATCTCACAAATGTTCTTCTGTGTGATTCAAACACCTCAAACTTGGATTCGTCTGTCCATAACACTTTTTTCAATCTTCCTCTGTCTATTGTCCATTTGCCCATATTAATCTTTTCCTTTTATTAGCCAGTCTCAGATATGGCTTTTTCTTTGCCACTCTACCCTGAAGGCCAGCATCACTTCTTCACTGTAGACGTTGACACTGGCATCTTGCATGTACTATTTAATGAAGCTGCCAGTTGAGGACCTGTGAGGTGTCGATTTCTCAAACTACAGACTCTAATGTTCTTGTCTTGTTGCTCAGTTGTGCAGCGGGGCCTCCCACTTCTGTTTCTACTCTGGTTAGAGCCTTTTTGTGCTCTCCTCTGAAGGGAGTAGTACACACCGTTGTCGGAAATATTCAGTTTCCTGGCAATTTCTTGCATGGAATAGCCTTCATTTCTAAGAATAAGAATAGACTGTCGAGTTTCACATGAAAGTTCTTTTTTTCTGGCCATTTTGTGAGTTTAATGGAACCAACAAATGTAATGCTCCAGATTCTCAACTAGCTCAAAGGAAGGTCAGGTTTATAGCTTCTCTAATCAGCCAAACTGTTTTCAGCTGTGCTAACATACTTGCACAAGGGTTTTCAAGGGTATTCTAACCATCCATTAGCCTTCTTACACAGTTAGCAAACACAAAGTACCATAAGAACACTGGAGTGATGGTTGTTGGAAATGGGACCTATGAAAATATTGCATTACAAACCAGACGTTTACAGCTAGAATAGTCATTTACCACATTAACAATGTATAGAGTGTATTTCTGAATCACTTAATGTTAGCTTCATTGGAAAAACTGTGCTTTTCTTTCAAAAATAAGGAAATTTCTAAGTGACCCTAAACTTTTGAACGGTAGTGTAAGTGCGACATATTTTTTTTGGTCCATGAGTTCCAAGCTATACCTCTATTCTTCTGCATCAGTACTTCTGAGGTTTTACATTTTTTTGCAGTTCTCTGCTGAATAGAAATAGTAAACTACTAGAATTACCAACCAGCGTATCTTTTGCTGTCAGGTCTATCACGTGTTCATTCATACAGTATTTTGCATATATAATCAGATTCTGTGTCATGAAAAAAAGCAAAACATTCCTTTCAGGTAATGTATTCCACACATGGGAAATTGTTGTTTTAGTTGAATTTCTCTTCCAGTGTCAAGAACTAATAAAGAAAGCTTTGAAAACAGACACATCCCATGTCTAACATAGATGTATCACTTACAAAGAATTATTGGAAGTAAACCAAGCTAAGCACAGTGCATCAGCTATCCATTTCACCTTGGCCTACATAAACTACCATGTTGGTTTTTGGCAGTGATGTTATTGTGTACACAATCTTAATCACAGATGTTGAAAAACACATACAAACAGAAGGTGTAAGAATAGATTCTACCATGTAAGAATACTAACATTTGGGTTAGAAATGTGACAGTATAATTTACAGTATTAAAAGCGCCAATAGCTATACTACCCTCAGGCAAAACATGAAACAGTGATTTATTTTTTATTTTTGTTTTTTTTTGCCACTACATTTCTTGTGGTACGGTAGAGTAACAGTGTACGGAATCAGCTCAGAATCTATAACGCATTGCTGAATATTAATCAATCGATTTTATTAAAACTGTTCAAACATTATGTTGATAGTAAAACTGAGCCAATATTGAATATGCAAATCTTCTTCTGAGATTCAGTGCTACAGAGACATTGATTAAAATATTATAACTCACATGAAGCACACCATAACGGCAAAATTCATTTTTCCCCCATGCATTAGAGTTAAAAAGTAGCCATTGTTTTAATTTTTATTTTACAAATCAATAATACACATTAAAATAAGCAACGTTGTAATATATTTTATCAGAGAAATCTGCTCCTTCCTCCTCCTGAACTTTAAAATATCAATTCCCAGGTAAAATCTGTGTTCAGTGAAGACAGATTATTAAATTACTGAGAAAGGAGATATGGCGGCTGCTACTGATAAGGTTCTATGCAGACAGGAGGCGGAGGAGCAGTAGGAAGCTCTGTATCTAGGCCCTACCTCATCCTCACCCCTCTCCGCTACAATGACAGTTGCTACTGATAAATTACTATCTCATAAAATTACAAATCTGTATTCACTGAACACAGGTTTCATCCGGGAACTGAGAATTTTGAAAATGATCGATCCGTCTAAGAGGAGAAAGAAGCAGATTTTTCTGATAAGATATGTTACAAACTTTCTTATTTTCATATTTACTATTGACTTAATAAATGCAAATTAAAATGATGGTTGCTCTTTAAAGTAAATACTGCCACTTTCTAAAACTTAGAAATTTACAAAAACTAAGGCCGGTTTCACATTTGCGCTTTATGGCGCTGCGACGGCCTGCACACGGCCGCCGCGACGGCCTGCGCACAGCCGCCGCTAAGCCCCGCCACCTGCCGGCTCCCTGCCCGCCCCATCCGGTCATCGCCACCTACTAGCGCACATGGACGCTTGCGATCTGCACACCCTATCTTTGGCATAGGGTGCGCAGATCGTGCGCTGGCCGTGCGCTAGCAGGATTTTGCCGTGCGCTGCGCACTTTTGAAGGTGCACCGTGCGCGCCGAAATGCAACATGCGCAGCGCATGGCAAAATCCTGCTAGCGCACGATAGATAGGGTGCGCAGATCGCAAGCGTCCATGTGCGCTAGTAGGCGGCGATGACCGGATGGGGCGGCGCAAATGTGAAACCGGCCTAACAACTATTTTTCAACTGACCTTTTAGGAAGTTCATGCTTGTATTAGTTAACGTTGAGCAAATGAATAAGCGACGCTGCAGTACAGATTATCTTAAGGCGAGAAGTAGACAGCGCTAGAAGTGCTTAAATAATTGCAGAGGTAGAAGCAGACCGATATATCTTTTGCTGGAAAAGGCATCAACTGTTTCCCTAGATTCCATTACTGTAAAACCTAAGCACAGTGATGGTTATCACCTTGATGTCACAGTATACATTGCACAACAGTGGAAAATATATTACTATTGCATTTTAGCCAGACACAATCAATACACAACTTTAATGAATACTTGGTTATTGCAACGAATAAAGGAACACTCCTTTGCTACTCCCTTCCTCCTTGTCTCAAGTGGGATTGTGTTGCACATGCTGGACAGCAAAGAAAGTTTTCCTAAAAGGAGTTTCTGGGTGAAAAGAAAAAAAAAGACATCATCAAGAGACAGGAGTCTCAGGATGGATAAACCTTTGCCCCCCAGAGTTTCCTCTTACATTTCTAACATTTTCCTGCAGTCAGTTATGGTATGTTTATTGACACTGGCACCACACAGACTCGGTGTACGGTAGAAGAGCTATAAATCATATAATGTATTAAATTATAATTTAATCTAGCACTTTTCCTTCTAGTTAATGTTATAAATTGATGAGATTATTTTATTTGTGTGGAGCCTGCAATGTGCTCTATCTACTCTCCCTTCCCGTGCGCATTCTCCATCAATGCAAACTTGCCCAGGCCATGCCTATATTACATCACCATTACGTGGTTAAAACAGCACTGCCTTACACCTTGGAATAGAGAGGCAAGCTGGATGCTCTAAATAAAAGCAATGTCTACCTACATTAAGGGAGGAAATCATGCAAATGGACATCTTCAAACTCACAATCCCACACATGTCATGCTCTGGCAGTATCAAAACAAGATGCTTTACAGAAATGAATAATACAATAGATATATAAAAAACAACAACTTTGGAGTTTTGACACCATCATCTTTTGAGCTTTTCAGACAGATTCAGCAACTTTTTGAACAAAGAAAAGACCTTGCATTGCATAAACAGGCCACTACAATTATTAATAGTTGATGAACAGATTTTTACCAATGCTCATAATTAAAGCATGCACATGTACATATACCATTGTTCAATTGTTAAATTTTCTTTAAAACATACTGTACTTTGCAACATAGAAAACATCTGCTTTGTTCTAAAGATACATGAGTTACAATTGGCAGTGGGCAAAACTAGGGATGAGCGAACGTGCTTGGGAATACTCGGATATCACTCGAGTATCTGATCGCTTGGATGTGCTGGGCACTCAACGAGCATTGGCTAGTGCTTGGATTTGAAGTTCGAATCCCCATTTCGCATGTTGGCGCCTGTTCTCAGCCAATAAACATGTGGGGATTGCCTGTCAGTCACTGCAATGCCATAGGCTGGTTTCACATTTGCGTCTGTGTGCGCAGCGTTTTATCCGCATAAATCCGCATGCGTCATGCGTACATATATTTAATATGGTGTACGCAGGGACCTGCGTCTGCATATTTTTGCGTACGCATGCGTCATTTCTCGGTGTGCGGCGGGGCGCAGCTAACACAATATGTTGCATTTTTCGTGGCGTCAAAAATCCGGCAAATATGCGCAGGCATACGCATGTGGATGAGTATGTCAAAAAAATGCGTTACTGTCTATGGGAACGCATTGGTACGCAAGGACATGCGTACACATGTGTTCAATACGCATGCGTACTTCAGAATGAGCAGGTCCAGGAAATGGTTTCATCCACCTCCAAAACAAATCTGTATATAAAAGGAAGTGTGGAAACTGAAAGGTTATTACTTGCAAGACTCTGGATCTGACAGCAACACTGGCTATGTAAGTATAGAACTTTTGAAAATGTCTGTCTCTGTCACTGCAGTCTGTACTTGTACTAATTTTTTTCTGCTCCTTTTAGACTGGTTGTCTCCTGGTGCTGCAGTCTGTCCTGGTGCTGCAGTCTGTCCTGGTGCTGCTATCTCTCCTGGTGCTGGTGTCTCTCCTGGTGCTGCTGTCTGTCCTGGTGCTGTTGTCTCTCCTGGTACTGCCGTCTGTCCTGGTGCTGCTGTCCTGTGAGGACAGCACTGTCTATGTAGGTATAGAAGCTTTGAAAATGTTTGTCTCTCTTAATTTTTTTTTCTGTTCCTTTTAGACTGGTTGTCTCCTGGTCATGGCGTCTCTCCTGGTGCTGCCATCTATCTTGGTGCTGCTGTTTCTCCTGGTGCTGATGTCTGTCCTGGTGCTGCTATCCTGGTGAGGACAACAATGTCTATGTAAGTATAGAAGATTTGAAAATGTCTGTATCTCTTATTTTTTTCTGTTCCTTTTAGACTGGTTGTCTCCTAGTGTTGGTATCTCTCCTGGTGCTGCCGTCTGTCCTGGTGCTGCCATCTATCCTGGTGCTGCCATCTGTCCTGGTGCTGCTGTCTCTCCTGGTGCTGCCGTCTCTCCTGGTGCTGCCATCTGTCCCTGTCCTGTGCTGACTGCTGTGCTGTTGGACTACTGCCTGTAATGTAACTATTGGTGTCCATTGTTTGTTTTTTTGCTACATTGTGTTTAACTCTTAACAAGTTTAATTTTTATTATCTTTTTTTTCTGTAGTATTTCACTTGACTGCTGCCTGCTCTTCAACCATGTCCTCAAGTGAAGAACTGACTTCTTCCCAGGGTGGACATGACAAAGTTTATGTAATCACATTTGCTATACTGATTGGTATGCAATGACTGGCAATACTATACCTGTGTTAAATCATTAGAAATAGAGATATGTCCAATAGCTTTTTAAACACCAATGGCGGTAGTTTAGACAAGTAAGCCGCCATATCAATCTAAATTCCACTCCATACATATAATCAGAGAATAGGAGAACAACCAGAGTATAGGATTTAATGGAGTAAAAAATTACAACTTTATTAGTCTAAATACAGTAAAATAGCATAGTAGCAAGAAACAGGACAGACACAAAAACAAGGGGGAAAAAATCCCGTGCATCACATCAAATAACAATATAGTCAGCCATTACAAAAGTCACACCCTCTGCTTTGGGTCCGTGCACATTTCTCTTGGTAAGCCCACCTTCTTATTTATGGTTATATACCCAATTGAGTTTTAGATTTAGGTGATTATGGGTTGAGGCTTGCTTACATATTGTATATAGCCAGTCACATTGTGTGACTTTTGTAATGGCTGACTATATTCTTATTTGATGTGATGCACGGGACTTTTTCCCCCTTGTTCCCCTTAGTGATTACAAAAGTACAGGCGCCACCACAATTGGCTCACTGACACCATTGCACCATTCAGGTACAGTTCTGATAGAAGGGGAAGAGTAGTTATCCAGGCCTGTGTATGCACAGTTTAGCAAGTCAGATGTTACTACTGATGCTGAAACATCATTCTAACAGTCCTTCTAAGTGGTAATCTTGGGCTTTGCTGTTTGTATCAGATACATGCTGCATTTAGCCTAAGGACAATTGCAGGACAAGGAGAGTGGCAGAATACAGCCTCTAAGCAGGGCTTAGGGATTTGCAGTCCATTGTTAAATATATAGCTGCTGCAAGTGACCACATTTTTCAATTTTTAGGTGATAAATTGACTATATTGTCATCCATAGAGTATTCCGTGCTTTGTGTTACATTTCGATAGTGTATAACACTCAAAAAAAGCTTTCAAAAATATTTCTGGATTGAATTTATCCATAGAGTATTACTTGGTTTGTGTTACTTTTTGGTGATATATAACACCTAAAAAGCATTAAAAAATGTTTCTAGTTTGAAAAGCCTGTGTGCAAAGTCTTTATGAGTGTTGATGTTCCACAACTACACTTTCCTAATTTTTTTTGAGGCACTCCATTTGGTTCCTTCAAACATGTATGGATGACCCACCTTATTATTTTAGTCTGGCTTTGCACTGTGTACAGAGCTTTTATGAGTGTAGGAGTACCAGAACTACATTTTTTTCACAATATTTGAATGAGGCACTCCAGTTGGTGCCTTCAAGAGTTAATGGATGACCCTGTTTGTAATTTTTGTCAAGCTTTGCAAGGTGTGCAAAGTTTTAATGAGTGTTGGAGTACCACAACTATACTTTGTACACAATGTTTGAATGAGGCACTACAGTTGGTCCCCTCAAGAGTGTATGGATGATCCCGCTTGTATTTTTCGTAGACATTGCACTTAGTGCATAGCCTTTATGTGTACAGGAGTACCACTACATGACACTTTAAACAGAATGTGTATGAGGTCCTCCTTTATGTCTAATACAGCATGTATCTGAGTCCCACTTCCATTTATTTTTTGTCAGTTGTTGATTCCTTCATAAATTAAACTGATTTTTTAATATACTGTATATACTCGTGTATAAGCCGACCGGTGTATAAGCCGACCCCCTAATTTTGCCACAAAAAACTGGGAAAACATATTGACTCATGTATAAGCCAAGGGTGGAGTCCATAGACTATGCCCCCATATGCTGCTCCATAGAATATGCCCCCATATGCTGCCCCATAGACTATTCCCCCATATACTGCTCCATAGACTATGCCCTCAAAAGCTGCCCCATAGAATATGTCCCATATGCTGCTCCATAGAATATGCCCCCCATATGCTGCCCCATAGAATATGCCCCCATAGAATATTCCCCCATATACTGCTCCATAGACTATGCCCCCATATGCTGCCCCATAGAATATGTCCCCATATGCTGCTCCATAGAATATGCCCCCATATGCTGCTCCATAGAATATGCCCCCATGTGCTGGGTCCATCGCCGCTGTCTGCCGCTTCTTGTGTCAGTGACTGTTCAGCCAGCAGAGGGGCGGCGCGCACTAATCATGTCACCGCACCCCCTGCTGCCTAAACGTCACTGACACAGGATGCAGCACAGACAGTGGTGAGCAGTGATGGACCGGGGGACAGGTGAATATCGCTATACTCACCCATCCTGCCGCGGTCTCTGCAGCCTCGCTCGCTTCTCCACTGTCTCCCTTCCCTTCCTGTCTTCAGCGGTCACGTGGTACCGCTCATTACCACTCATGAATATGCGCATATTCATGAGTGGTGATAAGCGGCACCACATGACCACTGAAGACAGGAAGGGAGACAGTGGAGAAGTGAGCGAGGCTGCAGAGACCGCGGCAGGACAGGTAAGTATGATCTCTGACACCTCCGCTCCCCCTCCCCCGCCGACCCCCAGGTATATGACCCGTGTATAAGCCGAGAGGGGGACTTTCAGCCAAAAAAATGGACTGAAAATCTCGGCTTATACATGAGTATATATGGTAAAATTAATTTAAAAAATAATAAAAAATCTTAAAAAAATATATTTCGGTTTACTTAATTGATTATTTTGCCTAATATTCAGGTCATTAAGCAGGAAAGAATGTGTCTTAATATTTTTTTCCTGTAAACTCAAATTTCTCGTTGATTTTGAATTTTTTTTGTAAGTCCTTAAAGTAGTGTAAAAGTGTAATACCATTATTCCCCATGCTGTTCTCCTTCCATTCAGCACTTTTTCCATCCATTTTAACTTTTTAATGCTCCGATTTCCCATTGACGCCCATCATGCTCGTTACTCAAAACATGCATCCGTGCATTAGGAACTGCTCGGTATGAATAACAAGCATCCAAGCATTTTAGTACTCGCTCATCCCTAGTCAAGACTCTTAAATTCTCATATGTATTAGAAAAAGGCTGTAATGCACCTGCTATATTGCATAATAGTATTAACTTTATCCAGTTCTTCACAGTAAAACTACAGAATCACATCTGAGACAATAGGTTTGTAAGGATAGTCACTCACCTAGACTGCTACTTCTTAACTCTCTGAGGAAGCACAATTTGAAAAAATAACTAAAAAAGTGACCAAATGCTGTGCTACCATGCGCCCTCTCCCAAACTTCGGCATTCAGCACAATGATGACTGGGGTGTATTCACACAAGTCAGTGGGGACAGTGAGTCTCTAAAGGTATGTGCACACCATGCGGATTGTCCTGCGGATTTTTCCGCGAGGATTTGGCTCACTCTGCAGATAAATCCGCAGGTAAAAAGACCTGCGTTTTACCTGAGGAATTAGTGCAGATTAGCCTGCGGATTACCCCTGTGTTTTGATACCTGCGTTTTTCTATAATGGTGCAGGTGTCAAAACGCTGCGGATTCAACACAAAGAATTGACATGCTGCGGATTTCAATCCGCAGCTAAACCTCGCGGACAAATTCGCGGCATGTGCACAGCGTTTTTCAAATTTCATAGACTTCAATGCTACTGTAGAACACAGCAGAATCTGCTGTGGATCCGCAGGGCCAAATCCGCTGCAGATCAGCAGCAGAATCCGCAACGTGTGCACACAGCCTAACCACTCACTCTGTCTGTGTCCCACCATCTGGATAATGTGTTGAATGTAAAAAAAAACCACAAACATACATACTACATACATACAACATACATACAACATACATACAATACATTCATACATTCATGCAATACATACATATAGACATACAGTACATATAACATAGAGTACATACTCACCATCACTTGTCACTTTGATCCCGAAGCCAGTGTCATCTGTAAAAAATATTAAAATAACAAACAACCAATATACTCCCTGATCCACAGAAATCCACGAGTGTCCCACGACGATCTCCCCTATAGAACAGTGACATCGGGTGATGTCACTGCTCTATAGGACCTTCAGTGACACACTGACAGGAGACAATGGCTCCTGCAATGCATCACTGAGAGGTTACTATAGTTCACTGGTCTCACTTTATGGCAAAAGCTGCGTGGGAACTTTCTCACACAGCAATGCCAAAAGTGAGACTAGGGACTATTTTTTTAGTGGCGGAGGAATACAGTGTGGAAGGATACCTTCCTCCCGTCATTGTATTCCTGGAGCCCTTAGAGAGCGGTCGAATCAGCTGATGCTGCTGTTCTCCACGGGAGATCGCCGTGGGACACTCGTGGATTTCTGTGGATCAGGGAGTATATTGCTTGTTTGTTATTTTAATATTTTTGACAGGTGACACTGGCTTCGGGGAACAAAGTGACAAGTGATGGTGAGTATGTAATCTATGTTATATGTACTGTATGTTATATGTATGTATTGTATGTAATGTATTGTATGTAGTATGTATGTAGTATGTATGTAGAATGCATGTAGTATGTTGCATGTATGTAGTATGTATTATGCATGTAGTATGTTGTATGTATGTAGTACGTATGTAGTATGTATGTAGTATGTATGTATGTAGAATGCATGTAGTATGTTGTATGTTTGTATGTATGTAGTATGTATGTTGTATGTAGTATGCATGTATGTAGTATGTATGTATTATGTTGTATGTATGTTGCATGTAGGTATGTATGCAGTATATAGTATGTTGTATGTATGTATGTATGTTGCATGTATGTAGCATGTAGTATGTATGTTTGTGCTACTACTGTCCCATCATTGGCTAATGTGTCAATCACTGTCATTGTAGCAGGCATAGCCCGATGGGACTTGTAGTCCCATCGGATGATGCCTGCACACAGACACAAAGACCCCGAGAGGCCCACACAGATTCCCGAGAGGCCCGCACAGACCCCCGAGAGGCCCGTACAGACCCCCGAGGGGCCCGCACAGACAACTCGAGAGCCCCGCACAGACCCCCGGCAGGCCCGCACAGACCCCCGAGAGGCCCGCACAGACCCCTGGCAGGCCCGCGCAGACCCTCGAGAGGCCCGTACAGACCCTGCCCGCACACACAGACACGCACAGTCTCCGCCCACGCACCGCCCACACTCTTCCCCCCTCCCGAACTGGATGTGCAAGGAAAGAAAGGGTTTATTTTCATTCCAATATTTGTATCCCATTGACTTGCATTGGTTTCCGGTATCGGAATCGGCGATACCCGATATTTTTGGGGGTATCGGTCCGATCTAATCCGATCCAATATTTCCCGATATCGGAAGGTATCGCTCAACACTAATTACAATGTTTCTGATTAACGTCTGCGGTACTGCTACATCGAAATATGTATTATCACCAGTCTTTAATGGTATTGCCACATGTATGTGTTACCATTGTGTATTGTATAATATTATGTGTCTGTTGTCTATGTATAGTTAGGGTAAGCTAGTGCATCCTTCTTGGGACATTAGAGAGGGCACTCTTAGTGCATAGTTCCCCCATAGACCCAGGTAGATGTAATTATGTTGTGGGCCACTAGATGGGGGCATTCTAGTGGGGTCTGATAGGATGTTCATACAGGGTTAATTGTTGGAGGGGCTGCTCAGTTAAGGTTAGTGCTAAAAAGCAGTTTAGTGAGACGGGGCCAGGGCACCCAAGTGTCCACATGGGCAATAGGCCAGGACAGCTCGGCAGCCATGTAAAGTTAAGTCATTATAGCCTATGTTACCCACGGCCACTGCGTGTCTTAGTAGTGGAGTGGGCCAAAATAGGAAAGTAAAGATGTGGCATCTCATCACCTGGGCCACTTATTTTAGGGCAGAAGTTAGCTGGACTGAGGAGATAAAGGGAGTCGAAGCTTCGATGAGATCGGTACAGACGGGCCGGATGCATCACCTGGGGCCACCAAACATTGTGACTGATGAATTCGTGTCTGGGGTGAAACAGGCTGAAGGAAATGTCATTATAGCAAGGTCAGGCCAGGAAGGAAATGGGAAGCAGAATAAGGCGGTCCGGTCCGGGTGTGTACTGCACAGAAGTGACAACGAGCAAGGGAAAGATCAGGAAGCAAGCAAATGTTATGATGTACCAACTGTGGATGTAACGTGCAAAATTCTAAGTAAAGACAGTTTTAAAGTTGTCTCGGACTGTGTCTCCATTGATGGGGGTCACCTAGAAGAGGGACCGTTATGGCCTGGGAAGTACCCGGGTGAAGCTGAATCTGGAAATGCAGGTACAGTATGCCGAGAGGAAGAGTATTGTTTCATGTAGGGGAAGGACAGGACACGGCTGATACAGTAATACAGGTCACAACTACAGTTCTGTCCCTCCCTTACACCAGCAGGCTGCAAGATACTGCCGGCACCAGCAGGTGATGTTTGGCAGTACAACAGCACAGCTAATTTGTGCCGCCCACTGCTAGAGAAAGCAGAAGTGGAGACAGAGACTGAAATGGATGGGGAACCATGATTAGGTAAGTATTAACTTTTACTTTTTTTGCTTTTCTTATATTATTTGGACTGTAAGTTGGATGGTGTAGCATCATACTGTATGGCGGGCTGTGGGGGACATTAAGCTGTGAGTTCACTCTGGGGATCATTGCTGTACGGGGGATATGTGAGACATGGTGCTGTATGAGGTACTGTGACCATCATCATACTATGAGGAACTATGATCACTAGCATACTGTGTATAGGGGCTGTGGTCAACAGTATACTAGGAATGGTGTTCTGTGGGCAATGTGTTACAGTATGGGGCACGTTGGTGTATATCATGCTTTTTAGGGTGCAGGAAGGGATATTATTCGGTCTGAGGTTAGTGTGGAGGGAACATGAGATTGTATAGGGGGCTGTGGGGAACTGCAGACTGTTTGGAGGAATGCGCAGAGATATCAAACTATGTGGATAGCTGTATGAGACCATATCTATCTGGATAGATACATGGATAGATATATAGATAGATACAGATAGATATATAATACCAAGGCCAATTTTTTGTTAATGAACAATATGGTTAATTTTGAAAAAAAAAAAGGCAATTTTCTGCTCCAGAGAGGGAAAGCCAACGACTGTGGGCAGATATTCACAGCCTAGGAAGGGTCCATGGTTATTGGCCCCCCTGGCTACAAATATCTTTCCCCAGCTGCCCCAGAAATGGCGCATCTGTAAGATGCGCCAATTTACGGCACTTAGCATCTCTTCCCACTGCCCTGTAGCAGTGGCATATGGGGTAATAAGGGGTAATGTCACCTTTGTATTGTAAGGTGACATCAAGCCCGGTTAGTAATGGAGAGGTGTCAATAAGACACCTCTCCATTACTAATCTTATAGTTGTTAAAGGTTAAATAAACACACAAACAGCCAGAAAAAAGTATTTTGTTGAAATAAAACACTACACAATTTTGACATATATTTTAGATGCCTAATCCATGCGACACCCTCAATCTCCTGAAAAAAAACAAAAAAGCAAACAAATACTTCCTGTTCCAATGTAGTCCATTTAATAACGAGTGTGTAAGGGCTTGGACTGCATACCTGTTTTGTTTGCTCTTGCCCTTAGTTCTGTTGGATTTTGTCCTTACCCAAAATGGAGTTGCTGGCTTCATGGGGACCATCTAGTTTCCTGTCTGATACTCCTTGTTTCCTGTCTGCTGCATATAGAAAGGAACTCTGCACACTATACCTTGCTTGTGTATCTTGCACCTTACTTGCTGCCAAGCTGGAAGGACCTGCAACCTGCTTGTTTCTTCTTTTCCTCGGGATATCCTGCTTGCTTCTTTCTTTACGTACCACCGGAAAGACTCTGTTGCCCTACACCTGCTCTGCACCCACCTCCGCTATGGTCTGCCCTCCATTAGGAGCCGGCCCAGGCTCTGGAACTCTAGATCCTGCATTGCTGGACTTGTAATCACACCCTCGGTCTGTACTACTAACATCTGCATATTCTTGAGACTGTCTTATTGCCTGCTTATCTGTAGAGTCGCAGTTTGCATCAGTTATCTGAAGTTCATCGCTCTACAATATATATATATATAGTAACGTTTCACACTGTCTGTGGATGGGGATTACTCACATTACCTGTCTTGGAGGTAAACACTGGCACACTCATGGTTAAAACAAGTCCATTCGGTTTATTTTCTCCATGAACCATGAACAAAAGGCAAACAGTCTTACAGCAACACAAAAACAGTCCTTAGCTGGGCTTTGTTCCCTCAGGCCCTGTGCACACACAGGCCAGGGCAATGTCCAGCCCAGAGGCTCCGTCTTGAGCCATACACACAGGAGGGCTTCTCCTTCTCTGCACAGAGACCACTCTGTAATGAAAATAAAAACCAAAAAACACAAATATCCTGAACTAAAAAGTAAAAAATATACTGCAAATAATGTATAAAGGTAGTAATAATAATAAGGGTATTTAGTAAACATAATTTTGATCAAAATAATGAACAAGCCATCCCGCCACGTCACGGCAACCCTTGTGGGACAGTCCCTACTCTAGTAGGGACTGTCCCACAAGGGTTGCCGTGACGTGGCGGGATGGCTTGTGCATTATTTTGATCAAAATTATGTTTACTAAATACCTTTATTATTATTACTACCTTTATACATTATTTGCAGTATATTTTTTACTTTTTAGTTCAGGATATTTGTGTTTTTTGCTTTTTGTTTTCTCTGGTTAATGGTCATGTGTTAATATGCACTTACATTGTGCATACACATTAACTTACTTTTCTCAGTTCAGATTTGTTTTTTATTCATTTCATTGTGCATTCAGTGCATATAGGGGTGTGACCGCCCTCTTTCTGAGCTGGGAAAGCCATCCAGTCTGGCCTAAGCTGTTACTAGTGGTTCAGCCGCTCGACCCTTATTCACATTCACGCCACTTGGCAAGTGAAAAGGTTTTAAATACTAGAGTAGGGACTGTCCCACAAGGGTTGCCGTGACGTGGCGGGATGGCTTGTGCATTATTTTGATCAAAATTATGTTTACTAAATACCCTTATTATTACTACTACCTTTATGCATTATTTGCAGTACATTTTTTACTTTTTAGTTCAGGATATTTGTGTTTTTTGCTTTTTGTTTTCTCTGGTTAGTGGTCATGTGTTAATATGCACTTACATTGTGCATACACATTAACTTACTTTTCTCAGTTCAGATTTGTTTTTTTATTAATGTCACACCTGGACACATGGAAGTCTGTGCACACTTCCAGACTCCAAAACACTCACATGTGCTAAAAACCTCAATTACATAGGCTCTGTAATCACACCCATAGGTGAGGTATGGATCACATTGTCATGACCTCACTACAGGTCCTGACACCTGCAGGTCCTGAAGGAAAACAGAGGTACAGTCAACACCCTCACCCAGAGGTGAGGCAATATGGGTAGCCAGACCCTCCCATCTCTCATAGCTACCTGCAACCCGGACCCAGTGCACTAAAGGACATCTTTAGTGCTCATGTACACTAGAGACAAAATACTCTGGGTTGCATTACAGGGAGTATCCATCCCTGGGACATATACCTCCCATTAACCACGTGACCACCAGTCACACCACAATATATATAGCCACTCACCTCTCAAATGTGGAGACTACAGTCATAGCTGCAGTTCCTTCCCCAGTTTCAACTCCAGTTTCGGGTCCAGATTTTCCCAAACTCCCACCATTCAGGTTTGGTGGAGAAAGAGAGAAATTCCGTGAGTTTCTGAATCAGTGTCAGCTATATTTTTCAGCACGTGCGGCTCAGTTCCCAACTGAATAGGACATGGTGTTAACCATGATAATGTTGCTGACAAACAAAGCCTTAGCCTAGGCTAATCCTCTGATTGAAACCAATGATGCATGTCTAAATTCTCTGAATGTCTTTATTACTACAATGTGTCAGATGTTTGACGATCCTAACTGAAACGTCACGGCAGAGGCTGCGTTACTAACACTTTGTCAAGGAAAGCGTCCTGTTGTGGAATATGCTATGGAATTTCAGAGTTGGGTGTTGGACACTACATGGTGTGACTCAGCAAAAAAGCAGTGTTCAGGAGGGTTTTGTCTGCTACTATTAAGGGTGAACTGGCTTGGGGTGAATCACCTACTAATCTGACTGACTTTATAAATCATTGTATCCAGATATATATTCGTCTCACAAAACGCCGGCAGGAGAAGTGGGCGGAAGCCAACCGTAATAACTCTATATTCCTCCCATCTTCCTCAAGGGAAACTAAAAGCAAGTCATCTTCTCCGGCAGAGCCTGAACCTATGCAAGTTGATGTGGTTTGGAGGAGTACCATAGACACATGCAAGGAACACCACTTCAGAGAAAATTTATGTTTCTACTGCGGAAAATCAGGTCACTACATCTCGGTCTGTCCGGGAAAAAATTGCAAGGCGGCAGCTGCAGTAATCGAATGTGACTTTTCCAATGTATCTTCTGTATGTTCTCAGTCAAATTCTTGCAGGAAAGTGATGTCAGATGAAAATCCAGACTTCCCTAATTGTAGTTCAGAAGCATCGTCACCTGTGGGTGGGGAAGTATTTTCAATAAGTTCTGCTACGTCAAGCTCAGGCGAGGTCAGAAAGGACTCACTTTGTACTATTCCCATTAAGATCTGGGTGCAATTCTGTTGGAAAACTAGTACAGCCATGATTGATTCTGGGGCTAGCGGCAATTGCATGGACATTGCATTCGCTAAAAAACATGGTATACACTCGCAGAAGAGACGCTCACCAGTGTTAATGGAGACTGTAGATGGGTCCCCGTTGGTATCCGGGCCGGTAGACTTTCAAACAACACCTCTGAAGATTCGTATGGGGGCGGGTCATTCTGAAAAACTGTCTTTTTTGCTAATTTCCTCCCCTCACTTTCCTATAATTCTAGGGTTACCATGGTCACAATGGCAAAATCTCACTATCGATTGGAAGACGAAAGAATTTCAGTTTCCAAGTAAACAGACATCATCTGGAGAATTAACTTCAGTCAGGTCAGCTGTCACAGTTGAGTTAAAATTACCAATTGAATATCAAGATTTTGCAGATGTTTGCGATAACAAAAATGCAGACAAATTGCTACCACATCAGCCATACGATTGCCCTGTGGAACTACTTCCTGGTGCGCGATTCCATTTGGGAATATTTATCCCTTGTCTGGGCCAGAATTGAAAACCCTCAAGAAGTATACTGATGAGAACTTATCGAAGGGATTTATACGACCATCTTTCTCCCCAACAGGTGCCCCAATCTTTGTCAAAAAGAAGGAGTGCTCTCTTTGATCGTGTATCGATTACCGTGAACTTAAGAAGGTTACGATTAGGAACTCTTATCCGCTTCCACTAATTCCCGAATTACTCGAGAGGGTGCGACACGCCAAGATCTTCACAAAATTAGATCTCTGTGGTGCTAAAAAGTTAGCACGGATTTGCCCCGGGGACAAGAGGAAAACAGCTTTCCGGTCACATTATGGACATTTTGAGTATTTCGTTATGTTTTTTGGTCTGCGCATTGCACCAGCTACATTCCAACGCTCCTCGTCTGATCAGACAGTTCCACAGCAGATACCCCAACAAATCAGATATAAGATCATCCAGAGGACATCTTTACAGAGTAGAGTAATCCAGGGCTCTGGACCTCTGGAACCTGCATTACTGGACTTGTACTCACACCCACAATCTGTACTACTAACATCTGCATATTCTTGAGACTGTCTTATTGCCTTCTTATCTGTAGATTCGCAGTTTGCATCAGTTATCTGAAGTTCATCGCTCTACAATATATATATATCTTGAACTGTGATATACCGTGTTTGTCTTCATTCTGACCCACGTCATCGGTCTCCATAGAACTTTAGCATAATCTTATTACAGAGTGTCTCACGACGACCTCCCCTATAGAGCTGTCACATCAGGAGATGTGACCTCTCTACAGGGCCTCCAGTGACACACTGACAGGAGACAATGGCAGCGCAGTGCATCACTGAAGAGGTTACCTGAGTTCATCCTCTCACTTTACGGAACTTCTGTGTGAGAATTAGTGTTAGGGGACCTCTTTCTCTGCAGCAGAGGGATACATTACGGGAGCCCCTGTAGAGCACTGACATCACCCAATGTAAGTATTCTATATGGGAGATCGTCATGAGACACTTTTTATTAACTTCACTATGGTAGAAAGGTAAGTATAGGTTGGTTTATTATTTTTATTTTTATTACAGAAGATCGAGGCCTCCGGGGACTAGGCGATTGGTGAGTATGTACTGTCTGTAATGTATGTTATATGACTGTACTGTATGTTCTGTATGTTTTTTTTTTTTACTACTGAACACATGCATTGTCTGATGGGACTACTTTCCCATCATTGGCAATGCTGTCACTGTGAGCATGCATAGCCAGATGGGAGCAGTAGTCTCATCAGAGATTGGCTGCTTACACAGACCCGCACACACCAGCACACACACAGACACGCACACACACAGATACGCACACACATACACGCAGACTCCCGCACACACAGACACATACACAGTCTCTGCCCACACTCCACCCACACACTTCCCTCCTCTCGATCTACAGTGTTTCGAGCACCCACTTCCACAGCAAATCCACAGATCTTTTTTACATCTGCGGTTTTGCTGCGGATGTGCCTGACTCAATAGAAGTCAATGGGTGCAGAAACGCTGCAGATCCGTAAAAAGAATTGACATGCTGCAGAAAAAAATGCTGCAAATCTGTGCGGAGGAATGAAGGAAACACTGATGAGGGGCAAATACCCCGAAACAGCTGTCTGTGGATGGATACCATGTTTTGGCATAGGTGGTTTCCTTCATTGGAGACTGCCCTTCCCGTGGTTGTTCCTTGCCGGTGAAAGACCTGGCTAGTCATTGCTTGCGTTGAGAAACATGTGATGGTGTCTCCGCAGCTTCTGTTTTGCATGTTTTGCATATTTCCCATAAGGGATGGGGGCAGTGCTCTAGAATCACTGTGTTGAGAAACACGTGATGGTGTCTCCGCAGTGTTGGATGTTGATCTCTATGAAGTCAATCATCCTCATTTTTCACAGTCTTCTACTAGGCATTGCTCCTACTAGCCAGTTTCCTACTCCACACTGATGAGGGGCAAGTACCCCGAAACAGCTGTCTGTGGATGGATACCATGTTTTGGCATAGGTGGTTTCCTGTATTGGAGACTGCCCTTCCCATGGTTGTTCCTTCCCGGTGAAAGACCTGGCTAGTCATTGCTTCCGTTGAGAAACATGTGATGGTGTCTCTGCGGCTTCTGTTTTGCATCACCACCAACGTGACACATCCCTGTGAGACACCGGCCCGGTACCAATTAACCCCACTGCCCTGGCTGACCACCCACACTCCATGTCAGATTCATCTTGGACAGGGGAATTCACGATTTGACTTGATAACCCAGACATGGTATGTGAGAAAGAGCTACATGGACTAATGTGAAGTGTGGCCTGCTGCATCATTCACTTTTGGTGGGGGTGAAGGACACAAGGAAAGGGGTTCTTCCTGACCAGGAGCCAGACCTTGATGACTCAGTGCTTGCATTTTTTGAAACTTCAGAAGAGGAGGGCATATTAGCTGGAGTCTGTTTTGGCAATGTAAGCCAAAACCAGTTCCTGATGCTCCGGCTTTAAAAGCGGTTAACCTACTCCCAGAAAAGGTAGTCTTCCAGGTGTTCCGGAGTCAGACAATGACACAGGCGCAACACCTCCTGCCTTAGCTGCTATTGTGCTTTTGCCACTACCAGCAGATGCACCACCACCATCAGTACCAGCTGGCCCCCCCACGCCCATGTCCGCGGCCTCTTCCACCATACTTCCAAATTTTGGAGAAAATGTACCCAAAATAACATCAGATATATGGTACTGTATCAGAAGCGTACAGCTCTATACAGTCAAAGGATAATCTCCCTATATATTTCATGAGTCACATAGAGACGCTCACAGGCTCAGTATGGATTAGACAAGAATATAAAAAGTAGATAAAGGGTACAGTATCATCAGATAGCAAGTATATATAGTATAGATTAAACATTCTAAATTACCGTATATATTTCAGGAGGCAGACACAGACGCTCTCAGGCTCAGTATGGATTACAACACAATATAAAAAGCCATAAAACGGTAATGGATCTGAAGCATACAGCTGTATACAGTGTAGGGGTCATTGTCAATCTCAGTATTTATTTCCAAAGTCAGAAACAGACTCTCACTTGGTCAGTTTGGATTAGACCAGAATATAAAAAGCAGTAAATGGGTAATGTATCACAAGCGTAGAGCTGTATACAGTGTTGGGGTAATTTTTAAATCTACATATAACTTGCAGGAGTAACCCACAGACTCTCACATGCTCAGGATGGATCACACCACAATATAAAAAGAAGATCCGCAAGAAATAATCACACATGTGGGACAATGTTCCAGGTGTCAATGATACACAGAGTGGCGGGTGGAGGAGGACTTCCTGGCAGAAAGGGTACAGTATCACCAGATACCAGGTATATATAGCATAGTTTAAACATTAAAAATGTACGTCTACATATCAGGAGTAGTGTTGAGCCACCCCGCTAGTGTTCGAGTTCGGTTCGGTTCGTCGAACAGGAGGAAAGTTCGTCGAGCCCCATTGAAAACAATGGCAGGCAAACACAAACACATATAAACACATAGAAAACAATTGCAAAACACCTTAAAAGGTGTCCCAAAGCAGACAAAATGCTTAGAAGACACAAATAACATATGGAAAAGGGCAACTACCTATAGAAAAGAGGTGGAGGAGTAAAAGGAGGAGGAGGAGACACAGATCTAGGCATGTCATGCCCTTATAAAGTCAAGAAAGGCTGGAATAAAAATCTAAAATAAAAAAAATCTAAAATTCTAAAATCGAAGATGATCATATACCATCGGACTTCCCACCATAAATTATGCCAACTGCCGATCGGGCGGCGTTATTCCCACGACCCTCCGAACAGCGTCCATGAAGGCAAAGTGTCTGGTTTCTGGGGGCAGTATGGTTGCAAGGCTGAACCTTAAAGGAATGTCCAGAAGGGGCAACCTCAACCATGCCACCCACGGAAAGGATGGACAGATTGCAAGCTTTGTCGATTCTGTGGGTGTTGGTACATGGCCGTTTTTAGTTGTGCTAGCGATTTGTCAGCTTAATTCCAATAACAAATGAGACTCCGGCATGCCCCCGCAGTCCGCGTCCAGATTTCTAGAGGGACACTCGAGGCTCTGGCATGCGAGATCGAGCAATAACAGGTCTGTCATGCCCTTACATGTCCGGGGCTGCACGCGCGCTACACTGAAAGGACCAGCTTGTGTCACTTACAGGTGCGGATAACCCGCTGAACCCCGTTAGTGATGGGGATCTGGGATTCCAATTCTTCCCCGCGAACGAGGATTTCCCAGTAAGTGCAGGTCAACCGGAATTCCGGAATTAGGCCTAACCGGCATTCCAGAAAGAATGTGAAAAAATTAAGTGTCCAAACCACAGGTGCTGTAGCTTGCTAAACAGCTGGGCTCCTCTGCTGAGTAGCAGGCAGTCCTTACATAAACAGGTGGCATAGCTTGGTTCACGGGTAGGCAACTCTGCTGAGTAGCAGACAGTGCTTACATAAACAGGCGGCATAGCTAGGTTCACGGGTGGGCTCCTCTGCTGAGCAGTAGACACAGGTACTAGGCCCAAAGTATTCACTGTGCTAAATGGAGTTAAAAAATGGTTCTTACTTAAACAGACGGCACAGCTTGGTTCACGGGTGGGCTCCTCTGCTGAGTAGCAGACACAGTTACTAGGCCCAAAGTATTAACTGGGCTAAATGCAGTCAAAAACAGGTTCTTTCATAAACAGGTGGCATAGCTAGGTTCACGGGTGGGCTCCTCTGCTGAGTAGCAGACAGTGCTACAAGGCCGAAAAGGATTTTCTGGACAAGATCCGGTAAAAAATTATTAGAAACACACACGGTGTAGCTCCTTGACAGGTGTACTACACCGCTGGCTACCAGACACCGCTACTATACCATGAAACTGTCTATTAACATTGAAAACCATTATTAATGTGAAAATAAAGTTACGCTTTTGGTGAACGAACCGTTCTGGAACGGAACCTCGAACAGCCGAATTTTAAGCAAAGTGTTCGAGTTCTACGAACGGCTCGAACACCGCCCAAAACAGCTCGAATTTGAACTTGGTGAACAGGTCGACTTGAACACTGCTCATCTCTAATCAGGAGGCAGACTCAGACGTCTCAGGCCCAGTATGGATTCGACAAGATTGTAGAAAGTTGAGAAAGGGTACAGTATCACCGGATAACAGGTATATATGTAGTATAGTTTACTCATTAAAAATCTATGTCTATTTATCAGGAGGCAGACTCAGACGGTCTCAGGCCCAGTATGGATTCGACAAGATTGTAGAAATTTGAGAAAGGGTACAGTATCACCAGATAACAGGTATATATGTAGCATAGTTTACAAATTAAAAATCTATGTCTATATATCAAGAGGCAGACTCAGACGGTCTGAGGCCCAGTATGGATTCGACAAGACTGTAGAAAGTTGAGAAAGGGTACAGTATCACCGGATAACAGGTATATATGTAGCATAGTTTACACATTAAAAGTCTATGTCTATAAATCAGGAGGCAGACAGACGGTCTCAGGCCCAATATGGATTCGACAAGATTGTAGAAAGTTGAGAAAGGGTACAGTATCACCGGATACCAGGTATATATGTAGCATAGTTTACACATTAAAAATCTATGTCTATATATCAGGAGGCAGACTCAGATGGTCTCAGGCCCAGTATGGATTCAACAAGATTGTAGAAAGTTGAGAAAGGGTACAGTATCACTGGATACCAGGTATGTATAGCATAGTTTAAACATTAAAAATCTCCGTATATCTTTCCGGAGTCCAACAAAGACACTCAAAGCCTCAGTATGGATTAGACAAGAATCTAAAAAGTAGAAGAAGGGTAATGTATTCGGAGCGTACACCAATATACACTGTTGGGGTATTTTTCATTCTTCATATATATTTCAGTCTCAGTAAGACAGTCCAGACTCTCCGCAAGAGGAAACGAGATGGATACAAGTACAGACGGAAAGTCGAGTGATTGCAGAAATTTTGGAATTAGTAATCACGGGAAATACTCCCGGGAGAATTCTCAGAGGCGATGCTGACCCTCAATTACTTTGTCTGAGGAGACAGCGAAAACAGTTCTTTGTGAAGAAAGGTTTGCTGTATTGCAGTACCGTGGATCCCATCACCGTTACTCATCTCCATCAAATTGTGATCACAGGGAGAGATGTAGACATTGTCCTCACTGCCTATCATGATCTGTCAGGTAACTTTGGAGTGCAAAAGACAGAAGCCACAGGCCGTAGGCGATTCTATTGGCGATTCCATGGGAGGACACATTTAAAAATGTGGGCAGGAATGTCACACGCCTGTGAGTAGGAAAACCGTGAAAGCTGATGATAAACCACCACTGCATCTCATTGTGAGTCGACGTCCATAACAAATGGAAGCCATTGATCACAACATTGTCACCTTCACATTCACAAATCCTCCCCCACCCCAGCTCACTCCTACCTACCACACAGTCAGAAATCTACAAGCCATTAACCCACAGACACTTTCAGACTCCCTACACTCATCACTGTCCCCAATCTTCTCTTTTTCCTGTCCTAATCTGGCTGTTCATCACTACAATGAAACTCTTAGAAGCACCCTTGACCAAGTAGCTCCCCTGACCCTCAGAACCTCCAAGCACAGAGTTTAACAGCCCTGGCTCACATCGCAAACTCAACTGCTCCAGCGATGCTCTAGGAGTGCTGAACGCCTATGGCAAAAAACCCGCACACCAGAAGACTTCATCCACTTCAAATTTATGTTAAGAACCTATAACGCTGCCCTTTACCTCGCCAAACAGACCTACTTCACCACCCTGATCTCCTCACTAGCCAACAACCCCAAGAAACTTTTTGACACTTTTCACTCCCTCCTCAGGTCAAAAGCACAAGCCCCTATCACAGACATTTGTGCTGATGACCTGGCCTCCCACTTTACAGAAAAAATAGATAATATCCGTCAGGAAATCTGCTCCTAACTAACAAGTGCTGTGACTCTCATCCCTTCCTGCATCTCCCCTGGCTCACTTTCCACATTTGATCCCATCACAGAAGAAGAAGTCTCCAGACTCCTCTCTTCTTCTCGTCCAACTACATGCACTACCGACCCCATTCCCTCATATCTCCTCCAGTCTCTCTCTCCAGTCGTCACAACCCACCTAACTACAATCTTTAATCTCTCACTCTCCTGTGGCATTTTCCCATCCTCCTTCAAACACGCCATCATTACTCCATTACTAAAGAAACCCGCTCTCGACCCATCCTGCACAAACAACTACAGACCAGACTCCAATCTCCCCTTCATCTCTAAACTTTTGGAGTGCCTAGTTTACTCCCGCCTTACCCGTTACCTCTCCACTCACTCCCTTCTAGACCCTTCACAGTCCGGCTTCCTCCCCCTACATTCGACTGAAACTGCACTCATCAAAGTGACCAATGACCTTCTGACAGCAAAACGTAATGGTGACCACTCTCTGCTCATTCTTCTTGACCTATCTGCAGCTTTCGATACTGTTGACCACCATCTCCTACTCTCTAGGCTCCAGTCACTAGGCATTAAGGACTCTGCTCTCTCCTGGTTCTCTTCCTATCTCTCTGACCGCTCCTTCAGTGTTTTGTTCTCTGGCTCCACTTCATCTCCTCTTCCTCTTGCTGTCAGGGTACCTCAGGGCTTAGTCCTTGGCCCCCTTCTTTTCTCTCTCTACACAGCCCCAATTGGACAGACCATCAGCAGATTTGGCTTTCAGTACCATTTTTGTGCTGATGACACACAACTACACATGTCATTCCCCGACCTTACCCCCTCTGTACTACAGTATGCCAGTGACTGTCTGTCCGCAGTCTCCAATATCATGTCCACTCTCTATCTGAAACTCAAGCTCTCCAAAACTGAACTTCTTCTGCTCCCGCCATCTACTAACCTCCGTAAATTGGACATTTCCCACTCCGTGGGTGGTACCACAATAACACCCCGGCAGCAGGCGCGCTGTCTAGGCGTTATGTTTGACACCAATCTCTCCTTCACATCCCATATACAATCTCTTGCCCACTCTTGCTGCTTACACCTAAAGAACATCTCTAGAATCCGCCCTTTTCTCACCATGGAAACAACAAAAACCCTCACTGTAGCATTGATTCACTCCCGCTTGGATTAATGCAACGCTCTATTAATTGGCCTCCCCTTCACTTGACTATCCCCTCTCCAGTCCATACAACCCAGCAGCCAGGGTTGTCAATCTGGCTAATCAGTACTCGGACGTGTCCTCTCTTCGTCAGTCATTACACTGGCTGCCCATTCATTATAGGATCCAATTCAAAGTACTTGTTCTCACCCACAAAGCTCTCCACGGTGCAACACCCCCCTTCATCTCCTCCCTCACTTCTGTTTATCAGCCTAGCCGATCGCTGCGCTCTGCAAACGACTTTCGACTAACCTCTGCTCTAATCCGTACCTCCCACTCCCGACTCCAAGACTTCTCCTGTGCTGCTCCTATCCTCTGGAATGCTCTACCCCAAGAAATTAGGACTAACCACAATTTGCATAGTTTTAGGCGCTCCCTCAAACACACAGAGTTGCTTATCACGTTCACTAATCAAAGTCATTCTATGTGTAAGTGTGCATGTGTAGCCCATTCACTATATCCATCCTTCACTCCCTCAAGATGGCTGGACCTTCATTGTAAATATAGAATTGTAAATACACACCTGTACTTTGTATCTCCCTCACCTCACTGTAGATTGTAAGCTCTCACGAGCAGGGTCATCTTATTTTGTCTTATTTTGCTTTATTTATTGTATTGTTATCGTTGTTACTTATGGCTTGTGTTTTGAAACTGTTAAACTGTAAAGTGCTGCGGAATATGTTGGCGCTATATAAATAAAGATTATTATTATTATTATTATTATCTGAAGATAGAGCCCAGAAGGACAGGGCATAGCTACGTCTTAACCATCATCAATCAGTTCACCAAATTTGTATTGGCAGTCCCAGTGAAGGATTTAACAGCCCAGACTACACAGCGCTGGAGCAGGGAAAGGTAAGTATTGCAAGTGCTGGGGCCCTGAGCAAGCAGGGGGGGCCCACTCGTGGGTGGCGGTACTGGCACAGGGCCCCTCATAGTACGCCGGTGTGTCTGACGGTGGGTGTGCACCCTCACCGTCAGAGACACTTGATTGTACTATGAGGGATCCTGTGCCAGTGCCGTCGCCAAAGAGTGGGCCCACCCACCTGTCCAGGGCAACGGCACTCGCACGGGTGCGTGCGCCAGGTGGTGACCCTGGCCCTGGGGGGGAGACAGCCCAGTTAGGGAGGTTGAAAAAATGGCATATGTTGATGTTGGACATTCAGCAGCTGCAAATGGAGGAATTGGAGAAGTCCGAGGAAGAGGAGGACAAAAGCGAGCCATTTTTCTGGCAACCTACGTGTCAGCAGGGGAAGGTGGGACAAAATCCTTTGAAACCCATGCATGGTTCATTTTAATGAAGGTTAGATCATCCACATTTTGTGTCAACAGACGGGTCCTTTTTTCTGTCAGGATCGATCCAGCAGCACTGAAGACTCTTTCGGATAGCACACTAGCAGCAGGGGAAGCAAGCTCCTGTAAGGCATATTGTGCCAATTCAGGCCAGGTGTCCAGTTTACAGTTCCAATAGTCAAATGGGAATGACCTGTGAGGGAGAACATCGATATGGGAGGAGAAGTAGTTTGTAACCATAGTTGACAACTGCTGTCTCCTGTCACTTTCAATCGATGCAGTATTACCAATCGTGTGAGCGGTACTTGAAAAATCAGTCCACAACATGGTCATGAAACCCCTGTGTCCAACGCTACTTCGGCTGTGTGTACCACGAACACCCCTTCCATGTTGCCCCCTACGGCTCGTGGGAGAACCATCACCGCCGCTGTGTGCTGGGAATGCCTCAAACAAACGGTTTACCAGAGTTGCTTGTTTGTTAGCCAATATTAGCTCTAGGTTCTCCTGTGGCATGATGTTTTGGAATTTGCCTTTATAGCGTGGATCCAGGCTGCTGGCCAACCAGTAGTCATCATCGTTCATCATTTTGGCAATGCGGGGGTCCCTTTTAGGATCTGCAAGGCATAATCACACATGTGGGCCAATGTTCCAGGTGTCAATGATGCACTGTGAGTGCTCTGTGGAGGAGCACTTTCTGGCAAATCATCTTCCCTCCAGTCACGCACAAACCCTGTACCTGACCTTGCCACGCCAACATTTTCTCTTGCCCCCTGAGAAGCATCCTTCTCCCTTTTATAATCATCCCCATCATCCTCCTCCTCTTCCTCTTCTTCCTCCACCTCATCCAAGAGAGTTCCCTGAGCAGAAAATGGCTGACTGTCATCAAGGCTTCCCTCCTCCTCTTCCTCCTCGGCTGCAGACGCCTGCTCCTTAATGTGCGTCAAAGTTTGCATGAGCAGACGCATAAGTGGGATGCTCGTGCTTATGATGGCATCGTCTGCGCTTACCAGCCTTGTGCTTTCCTCAAAACACTGAAGGACTTTACAGAGGTCTTTCAGCTTCGACCACTGCACACCAGACAACTCCATGTCTGCCCTCAAACTGCCTGCCCATGTATCCTCCCACAAATGCATTACAGCCTGCCTCTGTTCGCACAGCCTCTGAACCATGTGCAGGGTGGAGTTCCACCTTGTTGCAATGTCGATAATTAGGCGGTGCTTGGGAAGGTGGAGCAATCACTGCAGCTTCTGCATACGACTGGAGTGTACCGGCGACCGGCGGATGTGCGAGCACAGTCTTCGCACCTAATGGAGCAGGGCTGTTAACTCCAGATAATTATTGAGGAAGCTCTGCACCATCAGGTTCAAGGTGGGAGCCAGGCAATGTATGTGTCTGAGTTTTGAAAGGGCTATAGCTGCCACAAAATTCTGGCCGTTATCACTAACTACCTTGCCTGCCTCAAGATGTAGACTGCCCAACCATGACTCAGTTTGTCGCTGCAAGTAGTCGGCCAGTACCTCCGCGATGTGTCTGTTGTCGCCCAAACACATCATTTTCAACACAGCCTGCTGACGCTTACCACTAGCTGTTCGATAGTGCAACACTAGCAGCTGCGGATGGAGTGCTCGTGCGACAGCGCTCTGTGGACAAGCTTTCGCTTCTGGAGGAGGAGGAGGGTCGAATGCCTACAGCTAACTGTTTCCTATACCGTGAGCTAGGCAGCACTGTCCCACTGCCGCTGTCCCCTGTGGACCCTGCATCCACCACATTAACCCAGTGCGCAGTGATGAACATGTAATGGCCCTGGCCATGCCTACTGGACCATGCATCTGTTGTGAGGTGCACCTTTCCACTCACTGATTGCTTGAGTGCATGGACAATGCAGTCTTTCACATGCAGGTGGAGGGCTGGGATGGCTTTTCAAGAAAAGAAGTGCCGACTGGGTAGGTCATAGCGTGGTACTGCGTAGGCAATGAGCTCGCGGAAAGCTTCGCTTTCAACCAACCGGTAGGGCATCATCTCTAACGAGATTAGTTTGGCAATGTGGGCGCTCTAACACAGTGTACGCGGATGAGAGGATGAGTACTTTCTTGTCCTACTCAGAGTCTCTGGTACGGTGAGCTGGACTTGAGAGCTGCATATGGTGGAACTAATATAAACCAAGGAAAAAATACACAACCAAAATCCAAGTATAATGAAAAAAATAGAAAATGTTTATTAGGGTATACAGATATAAGGGGAAGGGGAGCTACCCAAAAGGCAAATGTTGCAAAAAGACACTCCTGGATCAATGTACACATTGATGAATATTATAGGGGATGAAGGCAATGATAAAGACAATAGTAGTCACAGATACAATGGGGTGCAAGAACATCATTGTAATATAATTGATGCTACAAATAATAAAGTAACCAACCGAAAGCCCAAATGAAGGGCTATATATAGAATGTTAGTAACATCCCCATTGACATGCCATTCCTCAAAAGATAGAATGTGCAAAAGAAGGCAACACGCTCCCTAATTGGTTAAATGTGGTACCGATTTACCTAAAATAATGGTGGGGGCAGGAGCCAGATCCCGGAGCATCACCCCGCCTTTTTCAAGGGGCGTAGCCATGCAGGGAAGAGGAAGGTATAAAAAGTCCCAGCAGCCAATCAGGTCTGCTTTAACAGCAGTCGTCATGATGCCAAATCAACCAGTAGAAAATCACGGTTCTCATGTTACAGCATCACACTGACACCGTGATGTGACGCATGCGCAAGCCAGACCAGGGGATGGGAGGTGGCGGCTTCACGTGACACGCGACGTGGGAGGTGTCGCCATGCCAACATAGACGCCGAGGACCGGCGCGCAAACCAAGGTCCTAGTGAGCATGCATGCCGGGTCAGAGGATAGGAAGTAAACACGGCATCACATGGCCCACAATATAAACAATGTTGCCATGCCAACGAGGCAGATCTTGACCCGCATGCATACCCAATTAAAAAGATATGCAAAAAAAAAAGGGGGGGGCATGGTTATATCAAAATAGGGAAAGATGACCAACAATCAAAATAATGTGAAGAAAAGGTAATACCATGGGGATAGTTAACAACACAGCACAGATTAGCCGCATCACAATGCATGTGCGAAAAATAGCTATATCCTAAAATGGTTCAATAAGGTAGCTAATACAATAATTCAATAAATATGAATATAAGATTATATATATATGTATACATATATCTGCGGCGCACAAGAATAAAATAATTGTGCCGTACTAATAACATGAAATATTGTCATCACATCATAAATAATTTACAAAATTTATAATCATATCATGTGATGCTTTATTTTAATGGTATATATTGACAAATTCACAAAAGACACAGTAGCAGAGTGAATACATATTGAACACCAATTGACAATCAATGCCTCCTTCACATAGGACGATGTACATCATGTAGAAGCCATCACCACAGAACACACGAAAGACGACTTTATCGATAGGGCTAAAAGATAAAAAAAATAAAATATATAAGAATCAATATTAAAAAGCAGCAAATGCAATTTCCCAGCATGGTTGATCATAAGAATGGGACAATGCTTAAATTCTCATTTAATCCTTTAGGCTGGACCGTATCAAGAGCCCAGATCCATCTAGTCTCATGTTGGGCTAACCTAGTACCAATTTTGCCACCCAGAATACCAGGATCAATCGCATCAATGCCCCTAAATCTAATAAGGGAACTGTCACAATTGTGATGTTGTTTAAAGTGACGGGGAAAGGTCCTTAGTGCGGATACATCGTCCTGGTCGGCGGCAGCCATAATTCCCAAAATGTGTTCACGGACACATATTTTAAATTGCCTCGTAGTCAGGCCTACATATATGAGGTTACAATGACACACAGCAAAATAGATGACATTTTTGGTGGTACAGGTGATCTATTTCCTGATATCATAAGTCCTTGAACCAGATGAATTAAAAACTTACCCGTACAATCAATATTCGGGCAGGCTACACACCGACCACAGGGCCTGCACCAACACGCGGGACCTATACCGTTAATAAATGCTTTCCTGGATTTTCGCTGGTAATGGCTCTGTACAAGATAATCCTTCAAATTTTTTGATCTTCTAATAGTGATACTAGGTTTGTTGGGGATAAGTTGTTTGAGTATGGGATCTACCTGAAGGATAGGCCATGCACGCTGAATACATTCACGCATGTGTGAAAATTGTGCATGATAATTAGTGATGAATCTAACCTGATTCGTTGATTTTTGGTTATTGCATGCATATAATAATGAATGACGTGAGGAATATTTAGCTCTATGATACGCACGCTTGAGAATGCGTCTCCCATAGCCTCTTTCACGAAATCTGTTGAAAAGATCTTTAGCCTGATTTTCAAACTCTTCATCATTAGAACAGATCCTTCGCAACCGAAGAAACTGTCCAATGGGTATAGAATTGGTCATATGTCTCGGATGGGATGAGGAGGCATGTAGTAACATGTTGGTTGAGGTTTCCTTCCTATAGATGGTAGTCTGTAGTATAGAATCCCTATCACTCCACACCATCACATCTAGAAAATTACTTCTTTGCATATCACATTGATATGTCAAATGAATATTCTTATCGTTGATGTTTTGGCATATCATAAATTCGCTCAGCTGCTCTGAAGACCCCTGCCAGATGAGGAAAATGTCGTCGATGTACCGCATCCAAAGGGGGGTGCGGTCCATCGTCAACTGATCTGACAGGGAGAAGTCCCTCTCCCACAGCCCCAGGAACAAGTTGGCATATGCCGGGGCAAATGAAGCACCCATGGCAGTGCCCTGGAGCTGCAGGTAGAAGGACCCCTTGAACACAAAGAAATGATGTGTCAAGGCAAATTCCAAAAGTTCCAGAATAAGGTAGATGATGCCACGCGGCAAATTTGACATTTCCAAATAATATTTGGTTGCCATCAATCCATCGCTGTGTTTGATATTAGTATAAAGTGATTCAATATCACAAGTAGCCAACAGTGAGTCTGATTTCACGTGGAGACCATCCACCCTCCTCAGAAATTCACCAGTATCAAGCACAAAAGATTGAAGTCCCTCCACCAGGGGTTGTAATTTGGATATTTGGATTCTCAATCCAACGATTGATATTTTCTAGGAAATTTCCGGATCCAGACATAATCGGGCGACCCGGTGGCTGTTCAAGATTTTTATGTATCTTTGGCAATAGATACAATGTAGAAACGGCTGGTTCCTGAACTTTTAATGCCAAAGAAAGTCCCTTAGTAATTATACCACTGCTGACCGCAGTGTCAAGGATCTTATACAGTAGATTGGTAAAGGATACTAGGGGGTTAAATGTTAGGCATTTGTAACATATATTGTTAACCAAATGTTTAAAAGCCTGTTTTTCATAGAGATCACTAGGCCAGATGACTATATTTCCCTCTTTATCTGCTGGTTTTAGCACTACATCTGGAAGGGACCGCAGAACATCCAATCTGCTCCGCTCATCTCTGCTCAAATTATCACCCGGGACACCCATGAGTATTTTACAGAATTCTTCTTCCACAACCCGAACAAAGAGGTCAATGCTAGAATAACTAGATAGAGGAGGAAACTTTTTAGATTTGGCTCTGATAGACGGAGGAACCTTACCTCCCTCATCCAAAAGATGTTCATTGGAGAGATCCTCCAAATCTTGAAGAGCTAATTGTTCTTCCTCTGTGGGGAACAAAGCATTAAGATGAGGATCAAAGAAATGTCTTAAATAACAACGACCTAGCAAATAGATGAAGGTCTTTAGTCGCTGTAAAAATATCAAATTTAGACTTGGGTGCAAAGGTTAGGCTACTTTCACACATCAGGTTTTCGGCGTCAGGCGCGATCCGGCGTCGTGCCGGAATGCCGGATCCGGCAAATGTTTTGTAAAACCTGATGTGCCGGATCCGGTTTTCTGCCGGATCCGTCTTGTTCTTGACAGACAAAACCGGATCCGTCTCATCCGGTTCATCCGTTTTTCTATCCGTTTTTCGACGGATTACGTCGGATCCGGTTTTTAAAATTGACCCTTGTGGCCCCTCAAGGCAGAGTACACTGGCAGGATGACAGAGTGTGAAAGATTTGTGCCCTAACCAAACTTGTGTACCTTCTGGACCAACAGTATATACCTTTGCCAACCAAAGTTGGCTATCTTGTCATGGTCTACTATTTTTAGCTTTAGGCCACAGGTGTGTACCTGGTTGTGTTTTATGCAAAGTATTTCACCTTTTAACAAAAGTTGTGTACATTGTTAGGAAATCACCAACAATAAACACAACTTTTTAGGTGAAATACTTTGCTTCAAACACAACCAGGAACACAACTGTGGCAAAAAGCTAAAATTTACCCACAGTTATATACCTGGTTTTGAATACTTTTTTACCTTTGAAATACCCTGTATTTAACCTTTTTTTTAAACATAGTTCGCCGCAGAAAGAAAAGACAGACAACCATTGTGAAACGATAATTTAACTTTTATTTAAAATTTTTTTTTTTTTTGTAAAATGTTTTTAAAGTGCAAAAAACTTTTTTAATAAAGGTTTTAAACCCAATGGGCATTTTTATTACAAAGCACATCATAAATCTGTGTAGTGTGGGGTGGAAATACTGCTGGAGGGGCTGCGGGACACTTCGACACTGGGTGTGTGGAGAGAGGACTGGGATCGTGGTGGGGAAGGAACAGTTAGAGGTGAAGGTGTGGAAAAAGCTACAGAATGGGTGGACATGTTGGAGGCAGAAGAGGTGGTGGGCGGTGGAGTGGAGGGTTGGGCAGGGACTGTAGGAGCAGATGATGTTGATGGAAAGTTGTATGGGGAAGGAGTTTGGTACGGGGAAGGAGTTTGGTACGGGGCAGGTTGCTGGAAGTGGGGAGATGTCTGGTACTGGGGAGGTTGCTGGTACTGGTGAGGTTGCTGGTATGTAATAGGAGGGGGAGGATGGAAAGTGGCTGGAGGGGGTGCAGATGTAATAGGAGAGGGAGGATGGAAAGTGGCTGGAGGGGGTGCAGATGTAATAGGAGGGGGAGGATGGAAAGTGGCTGGAGGGGGTGCAGATGTAATAGGAGGGGGAGGATGGAAAGTGGCTGGAGGGGGTGCAGGTGGAGGAACTACAGTGGTGGGAGGTGGAGGTTGGGAGGTAACCTGCTGTAGAGCACCGTGGCACGAATGCATTACATGCATCTGCTGGGTAGGAGATAGTGTTGCCATGTGCTCCACAACAGACCTGAAAAAGGTGTGGTTTGGCGAAGATCTTGCTTCTGAATGCATGGTTTGCAGAAGTGTCTTCACCTCCAGAATGCTGGAGTTGATCTGCTGAAAGCCTGCGGAGATTTGCTCTGACAAGACTTTTAGACAGTTCTGGAAAGATGCATTCAGATGCAAGAACTCTTGCGCATAACTCTTTTCCTGACCCCTCTGCCGCTGCCGCCCAGTACCCGCAGGTGTACTAGAGGTGGCAGGGGCAGAAGGGTGGGGTAAAGGGAAAGCGATCTCCTCACCAGCAGCTTCATGTAATGTAGGCGGCCACGATGCTCCTGTGCTGGTGGATGGGACAGATGGGTCGAATGTGTGGGAAGGCTGGGAAGGTGCAGATGTACCGGGGCGGTCGAAGTGTCCCTCGGTGCCGGTCTCCTCAGGGATCGCCTCAGAAGGGTCCAATCGTGCAGGCTCCCGAGTGCTGCTCACCGTGCTGTGGAATAAAGAGAAAAAAAAAATTAAAATACTGACATGGTATGGCCCTGGCTGAAAAAAAAAAGTTACATCTAACATTTTTTTTCACATGTGGTGTGTAATATTTACCTTCTGGTGAGCATTGTTTCCCGGAGGAACGACAGGGCTTGTGCGTACTTGTACTTGCTCCTGCGTCCTCCAGATCCACTCGGGGCCCGCATCTCTTTATTGAACTCCTTCTTGAAACGATCCCTCACAGACCGCCACCGATTCACAATTCTGTTCCCTGAAACGAGAAAGGAGTGGTTAGTATACAACATCAGTGTTTCACAAACTCCAGTCCTCATGGTCCCCAGGGGTCATGTTTTCAGGATTTCCATAGTAAATAGAAATCCTGAACACATGATCCGTGGGGACCACGAGGACTGGAGTTCGGGAAACTCTGGTTTACATCAAGCAACCGGTACTGTATATACTTACGCTCTTTAATCTGGGCCCGAACATCGAGGTCCTCCCAGCGGCCCACAAGGAGTGAACAGATTTCCTCCCAGAGTCGTCGGTAACGATAAGGTCAGCGTGGCGGCGGTCAGCCATATTCCAGAGCGGCTCCCTTTGTCTGACGAGATCGATGAGGTGGTCCACATCGAGTCCTCCATCCTCACCGTCAGAGTCGGGAGCACGCTGTGAAGGCTGTTAAAGAAAAAGACAAAAATAACATTAGCCTCCACAAAAGAAATGAAATAAAAAGTGCAAAAAAACAAAGCAAAAATATTTATACTTACACGCTGGTGACCGCCGCGTTGCTGTCGCTGACGACCCTGGGAGGCACTGCGAGGACCTCTTGGCCGAGCACCAGATTGGGAAGACTAGAGAAGAAAACAAAAAATGTTATGTCTTTGGATGTAGGCATTTGTTTGCTGTGTGTGGTCTGCAGAACATTGTTTTCTATGTGTTGTGTGTAGTGTGATGTTGTGTTTCTGCGTTTGATGCAAAAAACTTACCAATTGTGAGCCCACTCCAGGTGTCTGTCCACCCCTTCCTTCTTCTTCTGGGAGCTCCTCTTCATCTTGTGATTCCTGTTTTGAAATAAAAGGCAATGAATAGACATATATTACAGAGATGATGGATTTTGGAAATAAAAACTTACCGTCAAACGCTGACGATGCGAGGGAGGGCTCCCAGAAGAAGATGTGCTGTCCTGTTGATGGCCAGACTCCATGGCTGTGGGTATTGCTGCTGCTGTTGCTGCTGCCAGTGATGCCATTTCTGCTGCTGCTGCTGCTGCATCTCTTTGGCGGCTGTTGAATAAAGAGAAACAAAGGGCCAATGAATATCTTGATATTCCATGACCCTAGTTTGGAGGAATGGGGGATTTGATAATTACCGTCTCTCATCTGCTGCTGGACTCCCCTCCTCAGCATGTTCCATTTGCTGCTCCATTTGGGGTGGTGCTGATGGTGCTGCTGCTGCAGATGCCTGCTGCCTTCTCCTGCTCCTGGTTCTTGGCTTGGGTGGCATGTTGGGTGTGGCTGAGGGTCCCATTGTCTTGCTTTTATATATCTCCTGTGGGCAGAGCTACTGAGCATGGTCAGACCAAAAAACCGGATCCGGCGCATTGCGGCGCTCATAGGCTTTCATTGTGTGAAAAAGCCGGACCGGACATTGCCGGATCTGGCGAAAACCGGATGAAACGCATGGCCATCCGGCGCGATCCGGCGCAAATGCAAGTCAATGGGGGGAAACCGGATCCGGCATTGCATTTCGCCGGATCCGGTTTCTGTCAAAAGCGCCGGATCACGCATGACGGCGAAAACCTGATGTGTGAAAGAGGCCTTAGTCCTTTATTCAATAATGATAAATCACTATCTTCAAGAATATGAGAACTGAGATTAATTACCTTGTTCCCTGTCTTTTTCCGTTCAGGTGACTTGTATTGCATACGTCTATACGGATGGAAATTAGTGTCCCTCACGCTGTTTAATCTGGCTCCAGAGCGAGTCATAACTGATGGGTTAGACCACCCGGAGGAATCACTTACATTAGATAGTGAGTTCTCAGAGGGTGTATGGGAAACACTGCGAATTGGTGCAGTGGGTTTACGCCACAAGTAAACCATTTTAGATGTATAGTCTTTCAAATCACGTTGCATCTTAACACCCTGGGTCTCATGTATTTTTTTAACACATAGATCAAATTTTTTATCAATCTGGGTGTCATAGTTGTCAATCTTGTCTGAAGGACAATCACTCCTAAATTTCATCTGTGCCTCATCGATGCACTTGTCAAGATGATTAATTTTCCTTGTGTCCAAATCAACAAGAAGCTGCATGAGAGAATGGGAGCATATATTACATGCCTCCTCCCATCTAGAGACAAATTCGGCATCTTCAACTTTTTTTTTTTGCATATCTTTTTCATTGGGTATGCATGCGGGTCAAGATCTGCTTCGTGTGGTCTTGGGTGCTGATGTTGGCATGGCAACATTGTTTATATTGTGGGCCATGTGATGCCGTGTTTACTTCCTATGCTCTGACCCGGCACGCATGCGCGCTAGGACCTTGGTTTGCGCGCCGGCCCTCGGCGTCTATGTTGGCATGGCGACACCTCCCACGTCGCATGTCATGTGACACCGCCGCCGCCGCCCATCCCTTGGTCTGGCTTGCGCATATGTCACATCACGGTGTCGGAGTGATGCTGTAACATGAGAACTGCGATTTTCTATTGGTTGATTTGGCATCATGACGGCCGCTGTTAAAGCAGACCTGATTGGCTGCTGGGGCTTTTTATACCTTCCTCTTCCCATCATGGCTATGCCCCTTGAAAATGCTTCTAAGCCGAAACGCGCATCGGGGTGACGCTTCGGGATCTGGCTCCTGCCCCCACCATTATTTTAGGTAAATCGGTACCACATTTAACCAATTAGGGAGCGGATTGCCTTCTTTTGCACATTCTATCTTTTGAGGGATGGCATGTCAATGGGGATGTTACTAACATTCTATTTATAGCCCTTCATTTGGGATTTCGGTGGTTACTTTATTATTTGTAGCATCAATTATATTACAATGATGTTCTTGCACCCCAGTGTTTCTGTGACTACTATTGTCTTTATCATTGCCTTCATCCCCTATGATATTCATCAATGTGTACATTGATCCAGGAGTGTCTTTTTGCAACATTTGCCTTTTGGGTAGCTCCTCTTCCCCTTATATCTGTATACCCTAATAAACATTTTCTATTTTTTTCATTACACTTGGATTTTGGTCGTGTATTTTTTCCTTGGTTTATATTATGACATGTGATTTTTCCCGTAATTGGTCCTTTTTTATTGTTTCCACTGGTAAAATTGAGCATTCCCCTTTGGTATGTTTGTGTGATGTATTTCACAAGCCATTCACGATATGGTGGAACTAGCGGTGGACATGGCGGACTGAGAGAGGGTTAGTGATGCTGATGGTGTTGGTGGTCTTGCTGATGGCCTAGATTCAGTCTTTCGTAGCAATAACATTGTGATTCCCTGACTGCTTTGGCCTTGCAACGACACCTCAACATTTGCTGCTGCTGGTGTGCTAACCAGTGGGCTTACAGTGGGGGAAGTGATGTAGCATTGCTGACTACCTTCATTCGGAGCAGGTGCACATGTGGTACGTGAGGTTTGGTAGTCCATCCACGCTTGCAAGTGCATGGTGGTTAAATGTCTAAGCATGCAATTGGTATTCAAATTTCTCATATTTTTCCCTCGGTTAAAGGTCTTTGCGCACTTCTTACAGGTAACCTTTGCCTGATCATTAGGATTTTGTTAAAAAAAAGTGCCACACTGCACTCTTCATACTATGGAAGACATTTTGAGGCCTTGCACGCTGTGCTAATTTGACCGTCTGGCCAAGCTGTCCTGCAACTCTTTTGGTTTTTGTAAACCATTTTTGGACTGCTACGGGCCTGCCAGATAACAGCTGTTGCGATGTCGATGCCTGCTGCGGATCCTCCTCCTCCTCTTCTGAGCTATTGGCAGCGGCACCCTCTTCCCCCATTGGATGCCAATCTGGGTCAACAACTGGGTCATCCATCACCTCCTCTTCAATTTCATGTGCACCTTCCTCTGTATCACCGTGCAAGGTGGTATTGTATGCGGGAAGGGGCACCAGAGTTTCATCAGGGTCAGATTCTGGTTCAGTACACTACAAGGACAATGTAGTGCTCTGAGTGAATGTACCAGCAGAAAAATCTAGCAGTGGCTGTGCATCAGTGCACTCCATGTCAGATTCATCTTGGACTGGGGAATTCACGATTTGACTTGATAAACCCAGGCATGGTATGTTAAAAGAGCTCCATGGAGTAATCTGTAGTGTGGCCTGCCACATCCTTCACTTTTGGTAGGGGTGAAGGACACAAGGAAATGTGTTGTTCCTGACCAGGAGCCTCCACTGATGACTCAGTGCTTTTATTTTTTGAAACTTCAGAAGAGGAGGCGATAGAGCTGGAGGCTGTGTCAGCAATGTAAGCCAAAACTTGTTCCTGAAGCTCTAGCTTTAAAAGCGGTTTACCTACTCTCAGAAAAGGGAGCCTTCGAGGCCTTGTGGAGCCAGACGATGACGCAGGCTCAACACCTCCTGCCTTAGGTGCTATTGTGATTTGCCACTACCAGCAGATGCACCACCACCACCACCATCAGTACCAGCTGGCAACCCCAGCCCACTTCCACGGCCTCTTCCACCATACTTCCTCATTTTTGGATAAATGTACCCAAAATACCACCAGCTATAGGGTACTGTAAAACAATGTACAAGGTGTATATAGTATTGGGGAGAATTGGAAGCTCCCTAGAGATTTTAGGAGGCTGAACTATTATCTCAGGCCCACTATAGATTACACCTCAATTTAACAGGCTGAAATTGGCTTGTCTATGACAAAGTACAAGGTGAATATAATATTAGGGAGAATTGGAAGCTCCCTAGAGATTTTAGGAGGCTGAACTATTATCTCAGGCCCACTAAAGATTACACCTCAATTTAACAGGCTGAAATAGGCAGGTGTATGACCACGTACAAGATGTATATAGTATTGGGGAGAATTGGAAGATCCCTAGAGATTTTAGGAGGTGAACTATTATCTCAGGCCCACTATAGATTACACCTCAATTTAACAGGCTGAAATAGGCAGCTGTATGACCAGGTACAAGGTGTATAAAGTATTGGGGAGAATTGGAAGCTCCCTAGAGATTTTAGGAGGCTGAACTATTATCTCAGGCTCACTATAGATTACACCTCAATTTAACAGGCTGAAATAGGCAGGTTTATGACCAGGTACAAGGTGTATATAGTATTGGGGAGAATTGGAAGCTCCCTAGAGATTTTAGGAGGCTGAACTATTATCTCAGGCCAACTATAGATTACACCTCAATTTAACAGGCTGAAATAGTCAGGTGTATGACCAGGTACAAGGTGTATATAGTATTGGGGAGAATTGGAAGCTCCCTAAAGATTTTAGGAGGCTGAACTATTATCACAGGCCCACTGTAGATTACACCTCAATTTAACAGGCTGAAATAGGCAGGTGTATGACCAGTTACAAGGTATATATAGTATTGGAGAGAAGTGGAAGCTCCCTAGAGATTTTAGGAGGCTGACAATGATGCTCTCAGTCCAGGTATGGCAGCAGGCAGCCTAATAAGCATGACTGCTGCACACAAAAGTGTGGAAAAATGAACGTTTGGTAACTGTGCAGAAAAGAGGAGAAAAGTATTTTTGCTTTTAAAAAAGCAGGTTGCACAGCAGTGTGCAAACAGCAATGCAGCTAACAGGGAACCTTATAAGGCAGCCTAATAACCAACAGAGCTGATGCACAAAAATATAGCCTCCCCTGTCACTGCCCACAAACTGTTGTGTTGTACAGTCGAAATCGCTACCAGCAGAAGCAGTTTTTTTCTTCTTCTTCTTCCCTGCCTAACGCTTTCCCTTATTCAGAATCAACAGCTGTAACCTCTCCCTAATGCTAAGATCGGCAGAAGTAAGATGGCGGTCAGCGTGCAAGCCCTTTTATAGCCCCTGTGACGCCACACAAAGCAAGCCAATCACTTGCATGCCCTTCTCATCGCGTTGCCCACAGTGTGCGTCCTCCATCATTGACTGAACATGGGCGCTGGAAGCATCATTTGAAACGCGACTTTTGGTGCTCTGGTCGCCGACCTCGTGGCCGACCTCACGCTATGGTTGGGTTTCTTTTCATGAAACCCGACTTCAGCGAAAGTCGGCGACTTATGAATTTGACCGACCCGTTTCGCTCAACTCTAATGGAGAGCAAAAAGTAGATCCAGCATGTCAAACAGCACCCAATGTGCCAAACACCTTACAGTGCCTTGCAAAACTATTCGCTCCCCTGGAACTTTTCAACCTTTTCTCACATATCATGTTTCAAACATAAAGATACCAAACGTAAACTTTTGGTGAAGAATCAACAACAAGTGGGACACAATTGTGAAGTTGAACAAAATTTATTGGTTATTTTTTTGAGCAGTAGACACAGGTACTAGGCCCAAAGTATTCACTGTGCTAAATGGAGTTAAAAAATGGTTCTTACTTAAACAGACGGCACAGCTTGGTTCACGGGTGGGCTCCTCTGCTGAGTAGCAGACACAGTTACTAGGCCCAAAGTATTAACTGGGCTAAATGCAGTCAAAAACAGGTTCTTTCATAAACAGGCAGCATAGCTAGGTTCACGGGTGGGCTCCTCTGCTGAGTAGCAGACAGTGCTACAAGGCCGAAAAGGATTTTCTGGACAAGATCCGGTAAAAAATTATTAGAAACACACACGGTGTAGCTCCTTGACAGGTGTACTACACCGCTGGCTACCAGACACCGCTACTATGCCATGAAACTGTCTATTAACATTGAAAACCATTATTAATGTGAAAATAAAGTTACGCTTTTGGTGAACGAACCATTTTCGAACGGAACCTCGAACAGCCGAATTTTAAGCAAAGTGTTCGAGTTCTACGAACGGCTCGAACACCGCCCAAAACAGCTCGAATTTGAACTTGGTGAACAGGTCGACTTGAACACTGCTCATCTCTAATCAGGAGGCAGACTCAGACGTCTCAGGCCCAGTATGGATTCGACAAGATTGTAGAAAGTTGAGAAAGGGAACAGTATCACCGGATACCAGGTATATATAGCATAGTTTAAACAGTAAAAATCTATGTCTATATTTCAGGAGGCAGACTCAGACGGTCTCAGGCCCGGTATGGATTCGACAAGATTGTAGAAAGTTGAGAAAGGGTACACTATCACCGGATAACAGGTATATATGTAGCATAGTTTACACATTAAAAATCTATGTCTATATATCAGGAGGCAGACTCAGACGGTCTGAGGCCCAGTATGGATTCTACAAGATTGTAGAAAGTTGAGAAAGGGTACAGTATCACCGGATACCAGGTATATATAGCATAGATAAACATTAAAAATCTATGTCTATATGTCAGGAGGCAGACTCAGACGGTCTCAGGCCCAGTATGGATTCGACAAGATTGTAGAAAGTTGAGAAAGGGTACAGTATCACCGGATAACAGGTATATATGTAGCATAGTTTACACATTAAAAATCTGTGTCTATATATCAGGAGGCAGACTCAGACGGTCTGAGGCCCAGTATGGATTCGACAAGATTGTAGAAAGTTGAGAAAGGGTACAGTATCAACGGATACCAGGTATATATAGCATAGTTTAAACAGTAAAAATCTATGTCTATATATCAGGAGGCAGACTCAGACGGTCTCAGGCCCGGTATGGATTCGACAAGATTGTAGAAAGTTGAGAAAGGGTACACTATCACCGGATAACAGGTATATATGTAGCATATTTTACACATTAAAAATCTATGTCTATATATCAGGAGGCAGAATCAGACGGTCTGAGGACCAGTATGGATTCGACAAGATTGTAGAAAGTTGAGAAAGGGTACAGTATCACCGGATAGCAGGTATATATAGCATAGATAAACATTAAAAATCTATGTCTATATGTCAGGAGGCAGACTCAGACGGTCTCAGGCCCAGTATGGATTCAACAAGATTGTAGAAAGTTGAGAAAGGGTACAGTATCACCGGATAACAGGTATATATGTAGCATAGTTTAAACATTAAAAATCTATGTCTATATATCAGGAGGCAGACTCTAACGGTCTGAGGCCCAGTATGGATTCGACAAGATTGTAGAAAGTTGAGAAAGGGTACAGTATCACCGGATACCAGGTATATATAGCATAGTTTAAACAGTAAAAATCTATGTCTATATATCAGGAGGCAGACTCAGACGGTCTCAGGCCCAGTATGGATTCGACAAGATTGTAGAAAGTTGAGAAAGGGTACACTATCACCGTATAACAGGTATATATGTAGCATAGTTTACACATTAAAAATCTATGTCTATATATCAGGAGGCAGACTCAGACGGTCTCAGGCCCGGTATGGATTCGACAAGATTGTAGAAAGTTGAGAAAGGGTACACTATCACCGGATAACAGGTATATATGTAGCATAGTTTACACATTAAAAATCTGTGTCTATATATCAGGAGGCAGACTCAGACGGTCTGAGGCCCAGTATGGATTCGACAAGATTGTAGAAAGTTGAGAAAGGGTACAGTATCACCGGATACCAGGTATATATAGCATAGTTTAAACAGTAAAAATCTATGTCTATATATCAGGAGGCAGACTCAGACGGTCTCAGGCCCGGTATGGATTCGACAAGATTGTAGAAAGTTGAGAAAGGGTACACTATCACCGGATAACAGGTATATATGTAGCATAGTTTACACATTAAAAATCTATGTCTATATATCAGGAGGCAGACTCAGACGGTCTGAGGCCCAGTATGGATTCGACAAGATTGTAGAAAGTTGAGAAAGGGTACAGTATCACCGGATACCAGGTATATATAGCATAGTTTAAACAGTAAAAATCTATGTCTATATATCAGGAGGCAGACTCAGACGGTCTCAGGCCCGGTATGGATTCGACAAGATTGTAGAAAGTTGAGAAAGGGTACACTATCACCGGATAACAGGTATATATGTAGCATATTTTACACATTTAAAATCTATGTCTATATATCAGGAGGCAGACTCAGACGGTCTGAGGCCCAGTATGGATTCGACAAGATTGTAGAAAGTTGAGAAAGGGTACAGTATCACCGGATACCAGGTATATATAGCATAGATAAACATTAAAAATCTATGTCTATATGTCAGGAGGCAGACTCAGACGGTCTCAGGCCCAGTATGGATTCGACAAGATTGTAGAAAGTTGAGAAAGGGTACAGTATCACCGGATAACAGGTATATATGTAGCATAGTTTACACATTAAAAATTTGTGTCTATAGATCAGGAGGCAGACTCAGACGGTCTGAGGCCCAGTATGGATTCTACAAGATTGTAGAAAGTTGAGAAAGGGTACAGTATCACCGGATACCAGGTATATATAGTATAGTTTAAACAGTAAAAATCTATGTCTATATATCAGGAGGCAGACTCAGACAGTCTCAGGCCCGGTATGGATTCGACAAGATTGTAGAAAGTTGAGAAAGGGTACACTATCACCAGATAACAGGTATATATGTAGCATAGTTTACACATTAAAAATCTATGTCTATATATCAGGAGGCAGACTCAGACGGTCTGAGGCCCAGTATGGATTCGACAAGATTGTAGAAAGTTGAGAAAGGGTACAGTATCACCGGATACCAGGTATATATAGCATAGTTTAAACAGTAAAAATCTATGTCTATATATCAGGAGGCAGACTCAGACGGTCTCAGGCCCGGTATGGATTCGACAAGATTGTAGAAAGTTGAGAAAGGGTACAGTATTACCGGATAACAGGTATATATGTAGCATAGTTTACACATTAAAAATCTGTGTCTATATATCAAGAGGCAGACTCAGACGGTCTGAGGCCCAGTATGGATTCGACAAGATTGTAGAAAGTTGAGAAAGGGAACAGTATCAACGGATACCAGGTATATATAGCATAGTTTAAACAGTAAAAATCTATGTCTATATATCAGGAGGCAGACTCAGACGGTCTCAGGCCCGGTATGGATTCGACAAGATTGTAGAAAGTTGAGAAAGGGTACACTATCACCGGATAACAGGTATATATGTAGCATAGTTTACACATTAAAAATCTGTGTCTATATATCAGGAGGCAGACTCAGACGGTCTGAGGCCCAGTATGGATTCGACAAGATTGTAGAAAGTTGAGAAAGGGTACAGTATCACCGGATACCAGGTATATATAGCATAGTTTAAACAGTAAAAATCTATGTCTATATATCAGGAGGCAGACTCAGACGGTCTCAGGCCCGGTATGGATTCGACAAGATTGTAGAAAGTTGAGAAAGGGTACACTATCACCGGATAACAGGTATATATGTAGCATAGTTTACACATTAAAAATCTATGTCTATATATCAGGAGGCAGACTCAGACGGTCTGAGGCCCAGTATGGATTCGACAAGATTGTAGAAAGTTGAGAAAGGGTACAGTATCACCGGATACCAGGTATATATAGCATAGTTTAAACAGTAAAAATCTATGTCTATATATCAGGAGGCAGACTCAGACGGTCTCAGGCCCGGTATGGATTCGACAAGATTGTAGAAAGTTGAGAAAGGGTACACTATCACCGGATAACAGGTATATATGTAGCATATTTTACACATTAAAAATCTATGTCTATATATCAGGAGGCAGACTCAGACGGTCTGAGGCCCAGTATGGATTCGACAAGATTGTAGAAAGTTGAGAAAGGGTACAGTATCACCGGATACCAGGTATACACTCACTGGCCACTTTATTAGGTACACCTGTCCAACTGTGTGTTAAGACTTAATTTCTAATCAGCCAATCACATGGCGGCAACTCAGTGCATTTAGGCATGTAGACATGGTCAAGACAATCTCCTGCAGTTCAAACCGAGCATCAGTATGGGGAAGAAAGGTGATTTGAGTGCCTTTGAACGTGGCATGATTGTTGGTGCCAGAAGGGCTGGTCTGAGAATTTCAGAAACTGCTGATCTACTGGGATTTTCACGCACAACCATCTCTAGGGTTTACAGAGAATGGTCCGAAAAAGAAAAAAAATCCAGTGAGCGGCAGTTCTGTGGCCGGAAATGCCATGTTGATGCCAGAGGTCAGAGGAGAATGGGCAGACTGGTTCGAGCTGATAGAAAGGCAACAGTGACTCAAATTGCCACCCGTTACAACCAAGGTAGGCAGAAGAGCATCTCTGAACGCACAGTGCGTCGAACTTTGAGGCAGATGGGCTACAGCAGCAGAAGACCACACTGGGTACCACTCCTCTCAGCTAAGAACAGGAAACTGAGGCTACAATTTGCACAAGCTCATCGAAATTGGACAGTAGAAGATTGGAAAAACGTTGCCTGGTCTGATGAGTCTCGATTTCTGCTGCGACATTCGGATGGTAGGGTCAGAATTTGGCGTAAACAACATGAAAGCATGGATCCATCCTGCCTTGTATCAACGGTTCAGGCTGGTGGTGGTGGTGTCATGGTGTGGGGAATTTTTTCTGGGCACTCTTTGGGCCCCTTGGTACCAATTGAGCATCGTTGCAACGCCACAGCCTACCTGAGTATTGTTGCTGACCATGTCCATCCCTTTATGACCACAATGTACCCAACATCTGATGGCTACTTTCAGCAGGATAATGCGCCATGTCATAAAGCTCGAATCATCTCAGATTGGTTTCTTGAACATGACAATGAGTTTACTGTACTCAAATGGCCTCCTCAGTCACCAGATCTCAATCCAATAGAGCATCTTTGGGATGTGGTGGAACGGGAGATTCGCATCAGGGATGTGCAGCCGACAAATCTGCGCCAACTGTGTGATGCCATCATGTCAATATGGTCCAAAATCTCTGAGGAATGCTTCCAGCACCTTGTTGAATCTCTGCCACGAAGAATTGAGGCAGTTCTGAAGGCAAAAGGGGGTCCAACCCCTTACTAGCATGGTGTACCTAATAAAGTGGCCAGTGAGTGTATATAGCATAGATAAACATTAAAAATCTATGTCTATATGTCAGGAGGCAGACTCAGACGGTCTCAGGCCCAGTATGGATTCGACAAGATTGTAGAAAGTTGAGAAAGGGTACAGTATCACCGGATAACAGGTATATATGTAGCATAGTTTACACATTAAAAATTTGTGTCTATAGATCAGGAGGCAGACTCAGACGGTCTGAGGCCCAGTATGGATTCTACAAGATTGTAGAAAGTTGAGAAAGGGTACAGTATCACCGGATACCAGGTATATATAGCATAGTTTAAACATTAAAAATCTATGTCTATATATCAGGAGGCAGATTCAGACGGTCTCAGGCCCGGTATGGATTCAACAAGATTGTAGAAAGTTGAGAAAGGGTACACTATCACCGGATAACAGGTATATATGTAGCATAGTTTACACATTAAAAATCTATGTCTATATATCAGGAGGCAGACTCAGACGGTCTGAGGCCCAGTATGGATTCGACAAGATTGTAGAAAGTTGAGAAAGGGTACAGTATCAGCGGATACCAGGTATATATAGCATAGATAAACATTAAAAATCTATGTATATATGTCAGGAGGCAGACTCAGACGGTCTCAGGCCCAGTATGGATTCGACAAGATTGTAGAAAGTTGAGAAAGGGTACAGTATAACCGGATAACAGGTATATATGTAGCATAGTTTACACATTAAAAATCTGTGTCTATATATCAGGAGGCAGACTCAGATGGTCTCAGGCCCAGTATGGATTCTACAAGAATGAAGAAAGTTGAGAAAGGGTACAGTATCACCGGATAACAAGTATATATAGCATAGTTTACACATTAAAAATTTATGTCTATATATCATGAGGCAGACTCAGACAGTCTCAGGCCCAGTATGGATTCGACAAGATTGTAGAAAGTTGAGAAAGGGTACAGTATCACCGGATAACAGGTATATATGTAGCATAGTTTACACATTAAAAATCTATGTCTATATATCAGGAGGCAGACTCAGACGGTCTGAGGCCCAGTATGGATTCAACAAGATTGTAGAAAGTTGAGAAAGGGTACAGTATCACCAGATAACAGGTATATATGTAGCATAGTTTACACATTAAAAATCTATGTCTATTTATCAGGAGGCAGACTCAGATGGTCTCAGGCCCAGTATGGATTCTACAAGATTGAAGAAAGTTGAGAAAGGGTACAGTATCACCGGATAACAGGTATATATGTAGCATAGTTTACGCATTAAAAATCTATGTCTATTTATCAGGAGGCAGACTCAGACAGTCTCAGGCTCAGTATGGATTCGACAAGATTGTAGAAAGTTGAGAAAGGGTACAGTATCACCGGATAACAGGTTTATATGTAGCATAGTTTACACATTAAAAATCTATGTCTATATATCAAGATGTAGACTCAGACGGTCTGAGGCCCAGTATGGATTCGACAAGATTGTAGAAAGTTGAGAAAGGGTACAGTATCACCGGATAACAGGTATATATGTAGCATAGTTTACACATTAAAAGTCTATGTCTATAAATCAGGAGGCAGACTCAGACGGTCTCAGGCCCTATATGGATTCGACAAGATTGTAGAAAGTTGAGAAAGGGTACAGTATCACCGGATACCAGGTATATATAGCATAGTTTACACATTAAAAATCTGTGTCTATATATCAGGAGGCAGACTCAGATGGTCTGAGGCCCAGTATGGATTCGACAAGATTGTAGAAAGTTGAGAAAGGGTACAGTATCACCTGATGCCAGGTATATATAGCATAGTTTAAACAGTAAAAATCTATGTCTACATATCAAGAGGCAGACTCAGACGGTCTCAGGCCCGGTATGGATTTTACAAGATTGTAGAAAGTTGAGAAAGGGTACACTATCACCAGATAACAGGTATATATGTAGCATAGTTTACACATTAAAAATCTATGTCTATATATCAGGAGGGAGACTCAGACGGTCTGAGGCCCAGTATGGATTCGACAAGATTGTAGAAAGTTGAGAAAGGGTACAGTATCACCGGATACCAGGTATATATAGCATAGTTTAAACAGTAAAAATCTATGTCTATATATCAGGAGGCAGACTCAGACGGTCTCAGGCCCGGTATGGATTCGACAAGATTGTAGAAAGTTGAGAAAGGGTACACTATCACCGGATAACAGGTATATATGTAGCATAGTTTACACATTAAAAATCTATGTCTATATATCAGGAGGCAGACTCAGACGGTCTGAGGCCCATTATGGATTCTACAAGATTGTAGAAATTTGAGAAAGGGTACAGTATCACCGGATACCAGGTATATATAGCATAGATAAACATTAAAAATCTATGTCTATATGTCAGGATTCAGACTCAGACGGTCTCAGGCCCAGTATGGATTCGACAAGATTGTAGAAAGTTGAGAAAGGGTACAGTATCACCGGATAACAGGTATATATGTAGCATAGTTTACACATTAAAAATCTGTGTCTATATATCAGGAGGCAGACTCAGACGGTCTGAGGCCCAGTATGGATTCGACAAGATTGTAGAAAGTTGAGAAAGGGTACAGTATCAATGGATACCAGGTATATATAGCATAGTTTAAACAGTAAAAATCTATGTCTATATATCAGGAGGCAGACTCAGACGGTCTCAGGCCCGGTATGGATTCGACAAGATTGTAGAAAGTTGAGAAAGGGTACACTATCACCGGATAACAGGTATATATGTAGCATAGTTTACACATTAAAAATCTGTGTCTATATATCAGGAGGCAGACTCAGATGGTCTGAGGCCCAGTATGGATTCGACAAGATTGTAGAAAGTTGAGAAAGGGTACAGTATCACCGGATACCAGGTATATATAGCATAGTTTAAACAGTAAAAATCTATGTCTATATATCAGGAGGCAGACTCAGACGGTCTCAGGCCCGGTATGGATTCGACAAGATTGTAGAAAGTTGAGAAAGGGTACACTATCACCGGATAACAGGTATATATGTAGCATATTTTACACATTAAAAATCTATGTCTATATATCAGGAGGCAGACTCAGACGGTCTGAGGCCCAGTATGGATTCGACAAGATTGTAGAAAGTTGAGAAAGGGTACAGTATCACCGGATACCAGGTATATATAGCATAGATAAACATTAAAAATCTATGTCTATATGTCAGGAGGCAGACTCAGACGGTCTTAGGCCCAGTATGGATTCAACAAGATTGTAGAAAGTTGAGAAAGGGTACAGTATCACCGGATAACAGGTATATATGTAGCATAGTTTAAACATTAAAAATCTGTGTCTATATATCAGGAGGCAGACTCAGACGGTCTGAGGCCCAGTATGGATTCGACAAGATTGTAGAAAGTTGAGAAAGGGTACAGTATCACCGGATACCAGGTATATATAGCATAGTTTAAACAGTAAAAATCTATGTCTATATATCAGGAGGCAGACTCAGACGGTCTCAGGCACAGTATGGATTCGACAAGATTGTAGAAAGTTGAGAAAGGGTACACTATCACCGTATAACAGGTATATATGTAGCATAGTTTACACATTAAAAATCTATGTCTATATATCAGGAGGCAGACTCAGACGGTCTGAGGCCCAGTATGGATTCTACAAGATTGTAGAAATTTGAGAAAGGGTACAGTATCACCGGATACCAGGTATATATAGCATAGATAAACATTAAAAATCTATGTCTATATGTCAGGAGGCAGACTCAGACGGTCTCAGGCCCGGTATGGATTCGACAAGATTGTAGAAAGTTGAGAAAGGGTACAGTATCACCGGATAACAGGTATATATGTTGCATAGTTTACACATTAAAAATCTGTGTCTATATATCAGGAGGCAGACTCAGACGGTCTGAGGCCCAGTATGGATTCGACAAGATTGTAGAAAGTTGAGAAAGGGTACACTATCACCGGATAACAGGTATATATGTAGCATAGTTTACACATTAAAAATCTGTGTCTATATATCAGGAGGCAGACTCAGACGGTCTGAGGCCCAGTATGGATTCGACAAGATTGTAGAAAGTTGAGAAAGGGTACAGTATCACCGGATACCAGGTATATATAGCATAGTTTAAACATTAAAAATCTATGTCTATATATCAGGAGGCAGATTCAGACGGTCTCAGGCCCGGTATGGATTCAACAAGATTGTAGAAAGTTGAGAAAGGGTACACTATCACCGGATAACAGGTATATATGTAGCATAGTTTACACATTAAAAATCTATGTCTATATATCAGGAGGCAGACTCAGACGGTCTGAGGCCCAGTATGGATTCGACAAGATTGTAGAAAGTTGAGAAAGGGTACAGTATCAGAGGATACCAGGTATATATAGCATAGATAAACATTAAAAATCTATGTATATATGTCAGGAGGCAGACTCAGACGGTCTCAGGCCCAGTATGGATTCGACAAGATTGTAGAAAGTTGAGAAAGGGTACAGTATAACCGGATAACAGGTATATATGTAGCATAGTTTACACATTAAAAATCTGTGTCTATATATCAGGAGGCAGACTCAGATGGTCTCAGGCCCAGTATGGATTCTACAAGAATGAAGAAAGTTGAGAAAGGGTACAGTATCACCGGATAACAAGTATATATAGCATAGTTTACACATTAAAAATTTATGTCTATAAATCATGAGGCAGATTCAGACAGTCTCAGGCCCAGTATGGATTCGACAAGATTGTAGAAAGTTGAGAAAGGGTACAGTATCACCGGATAACAGGTATATATGTAGCATAGTTTACACATTAAAAATCTATGTCTATATATCAGGAGGCAGACTCAGACGGTCTGAGGCCCAGTATGGATTCAACAAGATTGTAGAAAGTTGAGAAAGGGTACAGTATCACCAGATAACAGGTATATATGTAGCATAGTTTACACATTAAAAATCTATGTCTATTTATCAGGAGGCAGACTCAGATGGTCTCAGGCCCAGTATGGATTCTACAAGATTGAAGAAAGTTGAGAAAGGGTACAGTATCACCGGATAACAGGTATATATGTAGCATAGTTTACGCATTAAAAATCTATGTCTATTTATCAGGAGGCAGACTCAGACAGTCTCAGGCTCAGTATGGATTCGACAAGATTGTAGAAAGTTGAGAAAGGGTACAGTATCACCGGATAACAGGTTTATATGTAGCATAGTTTACACATTAAAAATCTATGTCTATATATCAAGATGTAGACTCAGACGGTCTGAGGCCCAGTATGGATTCGACAAGATTGTAGAAAGTTGAGAAAGGGTACAGTATCACCGGATAACAGGTATATATGTAGCATAGTTTACACATTAAAAGTCTATGTCTATAAATCAGGAGGCAGACTCAGACGGTCTCAGGCCCTATATGGATTCGACAAGATTGTAGAAAGTTGAGAAAGGGTACAGTATCACCGGATACCAGGTATATATAGCATAGTTTACACATTAAAAATCTGTGTCTATATATCAGGAGGCAGACTCAGATGGTCTGAGGCCCAGTATGGATTCGACAAGATTGTAGAAAGTTGAGAAAGGGTACAGTATCACCGGATACCAGGTATATATAGCATAGTTTAAACAGTAAAAATCTATGTCTATATATCAAGAGGCAGACTCAGACGGTCTCAGGCCCGGTATGGATTTTACAAGATTGTAGAAAGTTGAGAAAGGGTACACTATCACCAGATAACAGGTATATATGTAGCATAGTTTACACATTAAAAATCTATGTCTATATATCAGGAGGGAGACTCAGACGGTCTGAGGCCCAGTATGGATTCGACAAGATTGTAGAAAGTTGAGAAAGGGTACAGTATCACCGGATACCAGGTATATATAGCATAGTTTAAACAGTAAAAATCTATGTCTATATATCAGGAGGCAGACTCAGACGGTCTCAGGCCCGGTATGGATTCGACAAGATTGTAGAAAGTTGAGAAAGGGTACACTATCACCGGATAACAGGTATATATGTAGCATAGTTTACACATTAAAAATCTATGTCTATATATCAGGAGGCAGACTCAGACGGTCTGAGGCCCATTATGGATTCTACAAGATTGTAGAAAGTTGAGAAAGTGTACAGTATCACCGGATACCAGGTATATATAGCATAGATAAACATTAAAAATCTATGTCTATATGTCAGGAGGCAGACTCAGACGGTCTCAGGCCCAGTATGGATTCGACAAGATTGTAGAAAGTTGAGAAAGGGTACAGTATCACCGGATAACAGGTATATATGTAGCATAGTTTACACATTAAAAATCTGTGTCTATATATCAGGAGGCAGACTCAGACGGTCTGAGGCCCAGTATGGATTCGACAAGATTGTAGAAAGTTGAGAAAGGGTACAGTATCAACGGATACCAGGTATATATAGCATAGTTTAAACAGTAAAAATCTATGTCTATATATCAGGAGGCAGACTCAGACGGTCTCAGGCCCGGTATGGATTCGACAAGATTGTAGAAAGTTGAGAAAGGGTACACTATCACCGGATAACAGGTATATATGTAGCATAGTTTACACATTAAAAATCTGTGTCTATATATCAGGAGGCAGACTCAGATGGTCTGAGGCCCAGTATGGATTCGACAAGATTGTAGAAAGTTGAGAAAGGGTACAGTATCACCGGATACCAGGTATATATAGCATAGTTTAAACAGTAAAAATCTATGTCTATATATCAGGAGGCAGACTCAGACGGTCTCAGGCCCGGTATGGATTCGACAAGATTGTAGAAAGTTGAGAAAGGGTACACTATCACCAGATAACAGGTATATATGTAGCATAGTTTACACATTAAAAATCTATGTCTATATATCAGGAGGCAGACTCAGACGGTCTGAGGCCCAGTATGGATTCGACAAGATTGTAGAAAGTTGAGAAAGGGTACAGTATCACCGGATACCAGGTATATATAGCATAGTTTAAACAGTAAAAATCTATGTCTATATATCAGGAGGCAGACTCAGACGGTCTCAGGCCCGGTATGGATTCGACAAGATTGTAGAAAGTTGAGAAAGGGTACACTATCACCGGATAACAGGTATATATGTAGCATATTTTACACATTAAAAATCTATGTCTATATATCAGGAGGCAGACTCAGACGGTCTGAGGCCCAGTATGGATTCGACAAGATTGTAGAAAGTTGAGAAAGGGTACAGTATCACCGGATACCAGGTATATATAGCACAGATAAACATTAAAAATCTATGTCTATATGTCAGGAGGCAGACTCAGACGGTCTCAGGCCCAGTATGGATTCAACAAGATTGTAGAAAGTTGAGAAAGGGTACAGTATCACCGGATAACAGGAATATATGTAGCATAGTTTAAACATTAAAAATCTGTGTCTATATATCAGGAGGCAGACTCAGATGGTCTGAGGCCCAGTATGGATTCGACAAGATTGTAGAAAGTTGAGAAAGGGTACAGTATCACCGGATACCAGGTATATATAGCATAGTTTAAACAGTAAAAATCTATGTCTATATATCAGGAGGCAGACTCAGACGGTCTCAGGCACAGTATGGATTCGACAAGATTGTAGAAAGTTGAGAAAGGGTACACTATCACCGTATAACAGGTATATATGTAGCATAGTTTACACATTAAAAATCTATGTCTATATATCAGGAGGCAGACTCAGACGGTCTGAGGCCCAGTATGGATTCTACAAGATTGTAGAAATTTGAGAAAGGGTACAGTATCACCGGATACCAGGTATATATAGCATAGATAAACATTAAAAATCTATGTCTATATGTCAGGAGGCAGACTCAGACGGTCTCAGGCCCGGTATGGATTCGACAAGATTGTAGAAAGTTGAGATAGGGTACAGTATCACCGGATAACAGGTATATATGTTGCATAGTTTACACATTAAAAATCTGTGTCTATATATCAGGAGGCAGACTCAGACGGTCTGAGGCCCAGTATGGATTCGACAAGATTGTAGAAAGTTGAGAAAGGGTACACTATCACCGGATAACAGGTATATATGTAGCATAGTTTACACATTAAAAATCTGTGTCTATATATCAGGAGGCAGACTCAGACGGTCTGAGGCCCAGTATGGATTCGACAAGATTGTAGAAAGTTGAGAAAGGGTACAGTATCACCGGATACCAGGTATATATAGCATAGTTTAAACAGTAAAAATCTATGTCTATATATCAGGAGGCAGAATCAGACGGTCTCAGGCCCGGTATGGATTCGACAAGATTGTGGAAAGTTGAGAAAGGGTACACTATCACCGGATAACAGGTATGTATGTAGCATAGTTTACACATTAAAAATCTATGTCTATATATCAGGAGGCAGACTCAGATGGTCTGAGGCCCAGTATGGATTCGACAAGATTGTAGAAAGTTGAGAAAGGGTACAGTATCACCGGATACCAGGTATATATAGCATAGTTTAAACAGTAAAAATCTATGTCTATATATCAGGAGGCAGACTCAGACGGTCTCAGGCCCGGTATGGATTCGACAAGATTGTAGAAAGTTGAGAAAGGGTACACTATCACCGGATAACAGGTATATATAGCATAGATAAACATTAAAAATCTATGTCTATATGTCAGGAGGCAGACTCAGACGGTCTCAGGCCCAGTATGGATTCGACAAGATTGTAGAAAGTTGAGAAAGGGTACAGTATAACCGGATAACAGGTATATATGTAGCATAGTTTACACATTAAAAATCTGTGTCTATATATCAGGAGGCAGACTCAGACGGTCTGAGGCCCAGTATGGATTCGACAAGATTGTAGAAAGTTGAGAAAGGGTACAGTATTACCGGATACCAGGTATATATAGCATAGATAAACATTAAAAATCTATGTCTATATGTCAGGAGGCAGACTCAGACGGTCTCAGGCCCAGTATGGATTCGACAAGATTGTAGAAAGTTGAGAAAGGGTACAGTATAACCGGATAACAGGTATATATGTAGCATAGTTTACACATTAAAAATCTGTGTCTATATATCAGGAGGCAGACTCAGATGGTCTCAGGCCCAGTATGGATTCTACAAGAATGAAGAAAGTTGAAAAAGGGTACAGTATCACCGGATAACAAGTATATATAGCATAGTTTACACATTAAAAATTTATGTCTATATATCATGAGGCAGACTCAGACAGTCTCAGGCCCAGTATGGATTCGACAAGATTGTAGAAAGTTGAGAAAGGGTACAGTATCACCGGATAACAGGTATATATGTAGCATAGTTTACACATTAAAAATCTATGTCTATTTATCAGGAGGCAGACTCAGATGGTTTCAGGCCCAGTATGGATTCTACAAGATTGAAGAAAGTTGAGAAAGGGTACAGTATCACCGGATAACAGGTATATATGTAGCATAGCTTACGCATTAAAAATCTATGTCTATTTATCAGGAGGCAGACTCAGACAGTCTCAGGCTCAGTATGGATTCGACAAGATTGTAGAAAGTTGAGAAAGGGTACAGTATCACCGGATAACAGGTATATATGTAGCATAGTTTACACATTAAAAATCTATGTCTATATATCAAGATGTAGACTCAGACGGTCTGAGGCCCTGTATGGATTCGACAAGATTGTAGAAAGTTGAGAAAGGGTACAGTATCACCGGATACCAGGTATATATAGCATAGTTTAAACAGTAAAAATCTATGTCTATATATCAGGAGGCAGACTCAGACGGTCTCAGGCACAGTATGGATTCGACAAGATTGTAGAAAGTTGAGAAAGGGTACACTATCACCGTATAACAGGTATATATGTAGCATAGTTTACACATTAAAAATCTGTCTATATATCAGGAGGCAGACTCAGACGGTCTGAGGCCCAGTATGGATTCTACAAGATTGTAGAAATTTGAGAAAGGGTACAGTATCACCGGATACCAGGTATATATAGCATAGATAAACATTAAAAATCTATGTCTATATGTCAGGAGGCAGACTCAGACGGTCTCAGGCCCAGTATGGATTCAACAAGATTGTAGAAAGTTGAGAAAGGGTACAGTATCACCGGATAACAGGTATATATGTAGCATAGTTTAAACATTAAAAATCTGTGTCTATATATCAGGAGGCAGACTCAGACGGTCTGAGGCCCAGTATGGATTCGACAAGATTGTAGAAAGTTGAGAAAGGGTACAGTATCACCGGATACCAGGTATATATAGCATAGTTTAAACAGTAAAAATCTATGTCTATATATCAGGAGGCAGACTCAGACGGTCTCAGGCACAGTATGGATTCGACAAGATTGTAGAAAGTTGAGAAAGGGTACACTATCACCGTATAACAGGTATATATGTAGCATAGTTTACACATTAAAAATCTATGTCTATATATCAGGAGGCAGACTCAGACGGTCTGAGGCCCAGTATGGATTCTACAAGATTGTAGAAATTTGAGAAAGGGTACAGTATCACCGGATACCAGGTATATATAGCATAGATAAACATTAAAAATCTATGTCTATATGTCAGGAGGCAGACTCAGACGGTCTCAGGCCCGGTATGGATTCGACAAGATTGTAGAAAGTTGAGAAAGGGTACAGTATCACCGGATAACAGGTATATATGTTGCATAGTTTACACATTAAAAATCTGTGTCTATATATCAGGAGGCAGACTCAGACGGTCTGAGGCCCAGTATGGATTCGACAAGATTGTAGAAAGTTGAGAAAGGGTACACTATCACCGGATAACAGGTATATATGTAGCATAGTTTACACATTAAAAATCTGTGTCTATATATCAGGAGGCAGACTCAGACGGTCTGAGGCCCAGTATGGATTCGACAAGATTGTAGAAAGTTGAGAAAGGGTACAGTAACACCGGATACCAGGTATATATAGCATAGTTTAAACATTAAAAATCTATGTCTATATATCAGGAGGCAGATTCAGACAGTCTCAGGCCCGGTATGGATTCAACAAGATTGTAGAAAGTTGAGAAAGGGTACATTATCACCGGATAACAGGTATATATGTAGCATAGTTTACACATTAAAAATCTATGTCTATATATCAGGAGGCAGACTCAGACGGTCTGAGGCCCAGTATGGATTCGACAAGATTGTAGAAAGTTGAGAAAGGGTACAGTATCAGCGGATACCAGGTATAAATAGCATAGATAAACATTAAAAATCTATGTATATATGTCAGGAGGCAGACTCAGACGGTCTCAGGCCCAGTATGGATTCGACAAGATTGTAGAAAGTTGAGAAAGGGTACAGTATAACCGGATAACAGGTATATATGTAGCATAGTTTACACATTAAAAATCTGTGTCTATATATCAGGAGGCAGACTCAGATGGTCTCAGGCCCAGTATGGATTCTACAAGAATGAAGAAAGTTGAGAAAGGGTACAGTATCACCGGATAACAAGTATATATAGCATAGTTTACACATTAAAAATTTATGTCTATAAATCATGAGGCAGACTCAGACAGTCTCAGGCCCAGTATGGATTCGACAAGATTGTAGAAAGTTGAGAAAGGGTACAGTATCACCGGATAACAGGTATATATGTAGCATAGTTTACACATTAAAAATCTATGTCTATATATCAGGAGGCAGACTCAGACGGTCTGAGGCCCAGTATGGATTCAACAAGATTGTAGAAAGTTGAGAAAGGGTACAGTATCACCAGATAACAGGTATATATGTAGCATAGTTTACACATTAAAAATCTATGTCTATTTATCAGGAGGCAGACTCAGATGGTCTCAGGCCCAGTATGGATTCTACAAGATTGAAGAAAGTTGAGAAAGGGTACAGTATCACCGGATAACAGGTATATATGTAGCATAGTTTACGCATTAAAAATCTATGTCTATTTATCAGGAGGCAGACTCAGACAGTCTCAGGCTCAGTATGGATTCGACAAGATTGTAGAAAGTTGAGAAAGGGTACAGTATCACCGGATAACAGGTTTATATGTAGCATAGTTTACACATTAAAAATCTATGTCTATATATCAAGATGTAGACTCAGACGGTCTGAGGCCCAGTATGGATTCGACAAGATTGTAGAAAGTTGAGAAAGGGTACAGTATCACCGGATAACAGGTATATATGTAGCATAGTTTACACATTAAAAGTCTATGTCTATAAATCAGGAGGCAGACTCAGACGGTCTCAGGCCCTATATGGATTCGACAAGATTGTAGAAAGTTGAGAAAGGGTACAGTATCACTGGATACCAGGTATATATAGCATAGTTTACACATTAAAAATCTGTGTCTATATATCAGGAGGCAGACTCAGATGGTCTGAGGCCCAGTAAGGATTCGACAAGATTGTAGAAAGTTGAGAAAGGGTACAGTATCACCGGATACCAGGTATATATAGCATAGTTTAAACAGTAAAAATCTATGTCTATATATCAAGAGGCAGACTCAGACGGTCTCAGGCCCGGTATGGATTTTACAAGATTGTAGAAAGTTGAGAAAGGGTACACTATCACCAGATAACAGGTATATATGTAGGATAGTTTACACATTAAAAATCTATGTCTATATATCAGGAGGGAGACTCAGACGGTCTGAGGCCCAGTATGGATTCGACAAGATTGTAGAAAGTTGAGAAAGGGTACAGTATCACCGGATAACAGGTATATATGTAGCATAGTTTACACATTAAAAATCTGTGTCTATATATCAGGAGGGAGACTCAGACGGTCTGAGGCCCAGTATGGATTCGACAAGATTGTAGAAAGTTGAGAAAGGGTACAGTATCAACGGATACCAGGTATATATAGCATAGTTTAAACAGTAAAAATCTATGTCTATATATCAGGAGGCAGACTCAGACGGTCTCAGGCCCGGTATGGATTCGAAAAGATTGTAGAAAGTTGAGAAAGGGTACACTATCACCGGATAACAGGTATATATGTAGCATAGTTTACACATTAAAAATCTGTGTCTATATATCAGGAGGCAGACTCAGATGGTCTGAGGCCCAGTATGGATTCGACAAGATTGTAGAAAGTTGAGAAAGGGTACAGTATCACCGGATACCAGGTATATATAGCATAGTTTAAACAGTAAAAATCTATGTCTATATATCAGGAGGCAGACTCAGACGGTCTCAGGCCCGGTATGGATTCGACAAGATTGTAGAAAGTTGAGAAAGGGTACACTATCACCAGATAACAGGTATATATGTAGCATAGTTTACACATTAAAAATCTATGTCTATATATCAGGAGGCAGACTCAGACGGTCTGAGGCCCAGTATGGATTCGACAAGATTGTAGAAAGTTGAGAAAGGGTACAGTATCACCGGATACCAGGTATATATAGCATAGTTTAAACAGTAAAAATCTATGTCTATATATCAGGAGGCAGACTCAGACGGTCTCAGGCCCGGTATGGATTCGACAAGATTGTAGAAAGTTGAGAAAGGGTACACTATCACCGGATAACAGGTATATATAGCATAGATAAACATTAAAAATCTATGTCTATATGTCAGGAGGCAGACTCAGACGGTCTCAGGCCCAGTATGGATTCAACAAGATTGTAGAAAGTTGAGAAAGGGTACAGTATCACCGGATAACAGGTATATATGTAGCATAGTTTAAACATTAAAAATCTGTGTCTATATATCAGGAGGCAGACTCAGACGGTCTGAGGCCCAGTATGGATTCGACAAGATTGTAGAAAGTTGAGAAAGGGTACAGTATCACCGGATACCAGGTATATATAGCATAGTTTAAACAGTAAAAATCTATGTCTATATATCAGGAGGCAGACTCAGACGGTCTCAGGCACAGTATGGATTCGACAAGATTGTAGAAAGTTGAGAAAGGGTACACTATCACCGTATAACAGGTATATATGTAGCATAGTTTACACATTAAAAATCTATGTCTATATATCAGGAGGCAGACTCAGACGGTCTGAGGCCCAGTATGGATTCTACAAGATTGTAGAAATTTGAGAAAGGGTACAGTATCACCAGATACCAGGTATATATAGCATAGATAAACATTAAAAATCTATGTCTATATGTCAGGAGGCAGACTCAGACGGTCTCAGGCCCGGTATGGATTCGACAAGATTGTAGAAAGTTGAGAAAGGGTACAGTATCACCGGATAACAGGTATATATGTTGCATAGTTTACACATTAAAAATCTGTGTCTATATATCAGGAGGCAGACTCAGACGGTCTGAGGCCCAGTATGGATTCGACAAGATTGTAGAAAGTTGAGAAAGGGTACACTATCACCGGATAACAGGTATATATGTTGCATAGTTTACACATTAAAAATCTGTGTCTATATATCAGGAGGCAGACTCAGACGGTCTGAGGCCCAGTATGGATTCGACAAGATTGTAGAAAGTTGAGAAAGGGTACACTATCACCGGATACCAGGTATATATAGCATAGTTTAAACAGTAAAAATCTATGTCTATATATCAGGAGGCAGAATCAGACGGTCTCAGGCCCGGTATGGATTCGACAAGATTGTGGAAAGTTGAGAAAGGGTACACTATCACCGGATAACAGGTATGTATGTAGCATAGTTTACACATTAAAAATCTATGTCTATATATCAGGAGGCAGACTCAGATGGTCTGAGGCCCAGTATGGATTCGACAAGATTGTAGAAAGTTGAGAAAGGGTACAGTATCACCGGATACCAGGTATATATAGCATAGTTTAAACAGTAAAAATCTATGTCTATATATCAGGAGGCAGACTCAGACGGTCTCAGGCCCGGTATGGATTCGACAAGATTGTAGAAAGTTGAGAAAGGGTACACTATCACCGGATAACAGGTATATATAGCATAGATAAACATTAAAAATCTATGTCTATATGTCAGGAGGCAGACTCAGACGGTCTCAGGCCCAGTATGGATTCGACAAGATTGTAGAAAGTTGAGAAAGGGTACAGTATAACCGGATAACAGGTATATATGTAGCATAGTTTACACATTAAAAATCTGTGTCTATATATCAGGAGGCAGACTCAGACGGTCTGAGGCCCAGTATGGATTCGACAAGATTGTAGAAAGTTGAGAAAGGGTACAGTATTACCGGATACCAGGTATATATAGCATAGATAAACATTAAAAATCTATGTCTATATGTCAGGAGGCAGACTCAGACGGTCTCAGGCCCAGTATGGATTCGACAAGATTGTAGAAAGTTGAGAAAGGGTACAGTATAACCGGATAACAGGTATATATGTAGCATAGTTTACACATTAAAAATCTGTGTCTATATATCAGGAGGCAGACTCAGATGGTCTCAGGCCCAGTATGGATTCTACAAGAATGAAGAAAGTTGAAAAAGGGTACAGTATCACCGGATAACAAGTATATATAGCATAGTTTACACATTAAAAATTTATGTCTATATATCATGAGGCAGACTCAGACAGTCTCAGGCCCAGTATGGATTCGACAAGATTGTAGAAAGTTGAGAAAGGGTACAGTATCACCGGATAACAGGTATATATGTAGCATAGTTTACACATTAAAAATCTATGTCTATTTATCAGGAGGCAGACTCAGATGGTTTCAGGCCCAGTATGGATTCTACAAGATTGAAGAAAGTTGAGAAAGGGTACAGTATCACCGGATAACAGGTATATATGTAGCATAGCTTACGCATTAAAAATCTATGTCTATTTATCAGGAGGCAGACTCAGACAGTCTCAGGCTCAGTATGGATTCGACAAGATTGTAGAAAGTTGAGAAAGGGTACAGTATCACCGGATAACAGGTATATATGTAGCATAGTTTACACATTAAAAATCTATGTCTATATATCAAGATGTAGACTCAGACGGTCTGAGGCCCAGTATGGATTCGACAAGATTGTAGAAAGTTGAGAAAGGGTACAGTATCACCGGATACCAGGTATATATAGCATAGTTTAAACAGTAAAAATCTATGTCTATATATCAGGAGGCAGACTCAGACGGTCTCAGGCACAGTATGGATTCGACAAGATTGTAGAAAGTTGAGAAAGGGTACACTATCACCGTATAACAGGTATATATGTAGCATAGTTTACACATTAAAAATCTATGTCTATATATTAGGAGGCAGACTCAGACGGTCTGAGGCCCAGTATGGATTCTACAAGATTGTAGAAATTTGAGAAAGGGTACAGTATCACCGGATACCAGGTATATATAGCATAGATAAACATTAAAAATCTATGTCTATATGTCAGGAGGCAGACTCAGACGGTCTCAGGCCCGGTATGGATTCGACAAGATTGTAGAAAGTTGAGAAAGGGTACAGTATCACCGGATAACAGGTATATATGTTGCATAGTTTACACATTAAAAATCTGTGTCTATATATCAGGAGGCAGACTCAGACGGTCTCAGGCACAGTATGGATTCGACAAGATTGTAGAAAGTTGAGAAAGGGTACACTATCACCGGATAACAGGTATATATGTAGCATAGTTTACACATTAAAAATCTGTGTCTATATATCAGGAGGCAGACTCAGACGGTCTGAGGCCCAGTATGGATTCGACAAGATTGTAGAAAGTTGAGAAAGGGTACAGTATCACCGGATACCAGGTATATATAGCATAGTTTAAACAGTAAAAATCTATGTCTATATATCAGGAGGCAGAATCAGACGGTCTCAGGCCCGGTATGGATTCGACAAGATTGTGGAAAGTTGAGAAAGGGTACACTATCACCGGATAACAGGTATATATGTAGCATAGTTTACACATTAAAAATCTATGTCTATATATCAGGAGGCAGACTCAGATGGTCTGAGGCCCAGTATGGATTCGACAAGATTGTAGAAAGTTGAGAAAGGGTACAGTATCACCGGATACCAGGTATATATAGCATAGTTTAAACAGTAAAAATCTATGTCTATATATCAGGAGGCAGACTCAGACGGTCTCAGGCCCTGTATGGATTCGACAAGATTGTAGAAAGTTGAGAAAGGGTACACTATCACCGGATAACAGGTATATATAGCATAGATAAACATTAAAAATCTATGTCTATATGTCAGGAGGCAGACTCAGACGGTCTCAGGCCCAGTATGGATTCGACAAGATTGTAGAAAGTTGAGAAAGGGTACAGTATAACCGGATAACAGGTATATATGTAGCATAGTTTACACATTAAAAATCTGTGTCTATATATCAGGAGGCAGACTCAGACGGTCTGAGGCCCAGTATGGATTCGACAAGATTGTAGAAAGTTGAGAAAGGGTACAGTATCACTGGATACCAGGTATATATAGCATAGATAAACATTAAAAATCTATGTCTATATGTCAGGAGGCAGACTCAGATGGTCTCAGGCCCAGTATGGATTCTACAAGAATGAAGAAAGTTGAAAAAGGGTACAGTATCACTGGATAACAAGTATATATAGCATAGTTTACACATTAAAAATTTATGTCTATATATCATGAGGCAGACTCAGACAGTCTCAGGCCCAGTATGGATTCGACAAGATTGTAGAAAGTTGAGAAAGGGTACAGTATCACCGGATAACAGGTATATATGTAGCATAGTTTACACATTAAAAATCTATGTCTATTTATCAGGAGGCAGACTCAGATGGTTTCAGGCCCAGTATGGATTCTACAAGATTGAAGAAAGTTGAGAAAGGGTACAGTATCACCGGATAACAGGTATATATGTAGCATAGTTTACGCATTAAAAATCTATGTCTATTTATCAGGAGGCAGACTCAGACAGTCTCAGGCTCAGTATGGATTCGACAAGATTGTAGAAAGTTGAGAAAGGGTACAGTATCACCGGATAACAGGTATATATGTAGCATAGTTTACACATTAAAAATCTATGTCTATATATCAAGATGTAGACTCAGACGGTCTGAGGCCCAGTATGGATTCGACAAGATTGTAGAAAGTTGAGAAAGGGTACAGTATCACCGGATAACAGGTATATATGTAGCATAGTTTACACATTAAAAGTCTATGTCTATAAATCAGGAGGCAGACTCAGACGGTCTCAGGCCCTATATGGATTCGACAAGATTGTAGAAAGTTGAGAAAGGGTACAGTATCACCGGATACCAGGTATATATAGCATAGTTTACACATTAAAAATCTGTGTCTATATATCAGGAGGCAGACTCAGATGGTCTGAGGCCCAATATGGATTCGACAAGATTGTAGAAAGTTGAGAAAGGGTACAGTATCACCGGATACCAGGTATATATAGCATAGTTTAAACAGTAAAAATCTATGTCTATATATCAAGAGGCAGACTCAGACGGTCTCAGGCCCGGTATGGATTTGACAAGATTGTAGAAAGTTGAGAAAGGGTACACTATCACCAGATAACAGGTATATATGTAGCATAGTTAACACATTAAAAATCTATGTCTATATATCAGTAGGCAGACTCAGACGGTCTGAGGCCCAGTATGGATTCGACAAGATTGTAGAAAGTTGAGAAAGGGTACAGTATCACCGGATACCAGGTATATATAGCATAGTTTAAACAGTAAAAATCTATGTCTATATATCAGGAGGCAGACTCAGACGGTCTCAGGCCTGGTATGGATTCGACAAGATTGTAGAAAGTTGAGAAAGGGTACACTATCACCGGATAACAGGTATATATGTAGCATATTTTACACATTAAAAATCTATGTCTATATATCAGGAGGCAGACTCAGACGGTCTGAGGCCCAGTATGGATTCGACAAGATTGTAGAAAGTTGAGAAAGGGTACAGTATCACCGGATACCAGGTATATATAGCATAGATAAACATTAAAAATCTATGTCTATATGTCAGGAGGCAGACTCAGACGGTCTCAGGCCCAGTATGGATTCGACAAGATTGTAGAAAGTTGAGAAAGGGTACAGTATAACCGGATAACAGGTATATATGTAGCATAGTTTACACATTAAAAATCTGTGTCTATATATCAGGAGGCAGACTCAGATGGTCTCAGGCCCAGTATGGATTCTACAAGAATGAAGAAAGTTGAGAAAGGGTACAGTATCACCGGATAACAAGTATATATAGCATAGTTTACACATTAAAAATTTATGTCTATATATCATGAGGCAGACTCAGACAGTCTCAGGCCCAGTATGGATTCGACAAGATGGTAGAAAGTTGAGAAAGGGTACAGTATCACCGGATAAGAGGTATATACACTCACTGGCCACTTTATTAGGTACACCTGTCCAACTGTGTGTTAAGACTTAATTTCTAATCAGCCAATCACATGGCGGCAACTCAGTGCATTTAGGCATGTAGACATGGTCAAGACAATCTCCTGCAGTTCAAACCGAGCATCAGTATGGGGAAGAAAGGTGATTTGAGTGCCTTTGAACGTGGCATGATTGTTGGTGCCAGAAGGGCTGGTCTGAGAATTTCAGAAACTGCTGATCTACTGGGATTTTCACGCACAACCATCTCTAGGGTTTACAGAGAATGGTCCGAAAAAGAAAAAAAATCCAGTGAGCGGCAGTTCTGTGGCCGGAAATGCCATGTTGATGCCAGAGGTCAGAGGAGAATGGGCAGACTGGTTCGAGCTGATAGAAAGGCAACAGTGACTCAAATTGCCACCCGTTACAACCAAGGTAGGCAGAAGAGCATCTCTGAACGCACAGTGCGTCGAACTTTGAGGCAGATGGGCTACAGCAGCAGAAGACCACACTGGGTACCACTCCTCTCAGCTAAGAACAGGAAACTGAGGCTACAATTTGCACAAGCTCATCGAAATTGGACAGTAGAAGATTGGAAAAACGTTGCCTGGTCTGATGAGTCTCGATTTCTGCTGCGACATTCGGATGGTAGGGTCAGAATTTGGCGTAAACAACATGAAAGCATGGATCCATCCTGCCTTGTATCAACGGTTCAGGCTGGTGGTGGTGGTGTCATGGTGTGGGGAATTTTTTCTGGGCACTCTTTGGGCCCCTTGGTACCAATTGAGCATCGTTGCAACGCCACAGCCTACCTGAGTATTGTTGCTGACCATGTCCATCCCTTTATGACCACAATGTACCCAACATCTGATGGCTACTTTCAGCAGGATAATGCGCCATGTCATAAAGCTCGAATCATCTCAGATTGGTTTCTTGAACATGACAATGAGTTTACTGTACTCAAATGGCCTCCTCAGTCACCAGATCTCAATCCAATAGAGCATCTTTGGGATGTGGTGGAACGGGAGATTCGCATCAGGGATGTGCAGCCGACAAATCTGCGCCAACTGTGTGATGCCATCATGTCAATATGGTCCAAAATCTCTGAGGAATGCTTCCAGCACCTTGTTGAATCTCTGCCACGAAGAATTGAGGCAGTTCTGAAGGCAAAAGGGGGTCCAACCCCTTACTAGCATGGTGTACCTAATAAAGTGGCCAGTGAGTGTATGTAGCATAGTTTACACATTAAAAATCTATGTCTATATATCAGGAGGCAGACTCAGAAGGTCTGAGGCCCAGTATGGATTCAACAAGATTGTAGAAAGGTGAGAAAGGGTACAGTATCACCAGATAACAGGTATATATGTAGCATAGTTTACACATTAAAAATCTATGTCTATTTATCAGGAGGCAGACTCAGATGGTCTCAGGCCCAGTATGGATTCTACAAGATTGAAGAAAGTTGAGAAAGGGTACTGTATCACCGGATAACAGGTATATATGTAGCATAGTTTACGCATTAAAAATCTATGTCTATTTATCAGGAGGCAGACTCAGACAGTCTCAGGCTCAGTATGGATTCGACAAGATTGTAGAAAGTTGAGAAAGGGTACAGTATCACCGGATAACAGGTATATATGTAGCATAGTTTACACATTAAAAATCTATGTCTATATATCAAGATGTAGACTCAGACGGTCTGAGGCCCAGTATGGATTCGACAAGATTGTAGAAAGTTGAGAAAGGGTACAGTATCACCGGATAACAGGTATATATGTAGCATAGTTTAAACATTAAAAATCTCCGTATATCTTTTAGGAGTCCGACAAAGACACTCACAGCCTCAGTATGGATTAGACAAGAATCTAAAAAGTAGAAAAAGGGTAATGTGTTCGTAGCGTACACCAGTATACACTGTTGGGGTATTTTTCATTCTTCATATATATTTCAGTCTCAGTAAGACAGTCCAGACTCTCCGCAAGAGGAAATGAGATGGATACAAGTACAGACGGAAAGTCGAGTGATTGCAGAAATTTTGGAATTACTAATCACGGGAAATACTCCTGGGAGAATTCTCAGAGGCGATGCTGACCCTCAATTACTTTGTCTGTGGAGACAGCGAAAACAGTTCTTTGTGAAGAAAGGTTTGCTGTATTGCAGTACCGTGGATCCCATCACCGTTACTCATCTCCATCAAATTGTGATCACAGTGAGAGATGTAGACATTGTCCTCACTGCCTATCATGATCTGTCAGGTAACTTTGGAGTGCAAAAGACAGAAGCCACAGGCCGTAGGCGATTCTATTGGATTGGCATGAGAGGACACATTTAAAAATGTGGGCAGGAATGTCACACGCCCGTGAAAAGGAAAACCGTGAAAGCTGATGATAAACCACCACTGCATCTCATTGTGAGTCGACGTCCATAACAATTGGAAGCCATTGATCACAACATTGTCACCTTCACATTCACAAATCCTCCCCCACCCCAGCTCACTCCTACCTACCACACAGTCAGAAATCTACAAGCCATTAACCCACAGACACTTTCAGACTCCCTACACTCATCACTGTCCCCAATCTCCGCTTTTTCCTGTCCTAATCTGGCTGTTCATCACTACAATGACATTCTTATAAGCACCCTTGACCAAGTAGCTCCCCTGACCCTCAGAACCTCCAAGCACAGAGTTTAACAGCCCTGGCTCACATCGCAAACTCAACTGCTCCAGCGATGCTCTAGGAGTGCTGAACGCCTATGGCAAAAAACCCGCACACCAGAAGACTTCATCCACTTCAAATTTATGTTTAGAACCTATAACGCTGCCCTTTACCTCGCCAAACAGACCTACTTCACCACCCTGATCTCCTCACTAGCCAACAACCCCAAGAAACTTTTTGACACTTTTCACTCCCTCCTCAGGTCAAAAGCACAAGCCCCTATCACAGACATTTGTGCTGATGACCTGGCCTCCCACTTTACAGAAAAAATAGATAATATCCGTCAGGAAATCTGCTCCCAACTAACAAGTGCTGTGACTCTCATCCCTTCCTGCATCTCCCCTGGCTCACTTTCCACATTTGATCCCATCACAGAAGAAGTCTCCAGACTCCTCTCTTCTTCTCATCCAACTACATGCACTAACGACCGCATTCCCTCATATCTCCTCCAGTCTCTCTCTCCAGTCGTCACAATCCACCTAACTACAATCTTTAATCTCTCACTCTCCTGGGGCATTTTCCCATCCTCCTTCAAACACGCCATCATTACTCCATTACTAAAGAAACCCGCTCTCGACCCATCCTGCACAAACAACTACAGACCAGACTCCAATCTCCCCTTCATCTCTAAACTTTTGGAGTGCCTAGTTTACTCCCGCCTTACCCGTTACCTCTCCACTCACTCCCTTCTAGACCCTTCACAGTCCGGCTTCCTCCCCCTGCATTCGACTGAAACTGCACTCATCAAAGTGACCAATGACCTTCTGACAGCAAAACGTAATGGTGACCACTCTCTGCTCATTCTTCTTGACCTATCTGCAGCTTTCGATACTGTTGACCACCATCTCCTACTCTCTAGGCTCCAGTCACTAGGCATTAAGGACACTGCTCTCTCCTGGTTCTCTTCCTATCTCTCTGACCACTCCTTCAGTGTTTTGTTCTCTGGCTCCACTTCATCTCCTCTTCCTCTTGCTGTCGGGGTACCTCAGGGCTCAGTCCTTGGCCCCCTTCTCTTCTCTCTCTACACAGCCCCAATTGGACAGACCATCAGCAGATTTGGCTTTCAGTACCATCTTTATGCTGATGACACACAACTACACATGTCATTCCCCGACCTTACCCCCTCTGTACTACAGAATGCCAGTGACTGTCTGTCCGCAGTCTCCAATATCATGTCCACTCTCTATCTGAAACTCAGCCTCTCCAAAACTGAACTTCTTCTGCTCCCGCCATCTACTAACCTCCCTAAATTGGACATTTCCCTCTCCGTGGGTGGTACCACAATAACACCCCGGCAGCAGGTGCGCTCTCTAGGCGTTATGTTTGACACCAATCTCTCCTTCACATCCCATATACAATCTCTTGTCCACTCTTGCCGCTTACACCTAAAGAACATCTCTAGAATCCGCCCTTTTCTCACCATGGAAACAACAAAAACCCTCACTGTAGCATTGATTCACTCCCGCTTGGATTACTGCAACGCTCTATTAATTGGCCTCCCCTTCACTTGACTATCCCCTCTCCAGTCCATACTTAATGCAGCAGCCAGGGTTGTCCATCTGGCTAATCAGTACGTGTCCTCTCTTCGTCAGTCATTACACTGGCTGCCCATTCATTATAGGATCCAATTCAAAGTACTTGTTCTCACCCACAAAGCTCTCCATGGTGCAGCACCCCCCTACATCTCCTCCCTCATTTCTGTCTATCAGCCTAGCCGATCGCTGCGCTCCGCAAACGACTTTCGACTAACCTCTGCTCTAATCCGTACCTCCCACTCCCGACTCCAAGACTTCTCCCGTGCTGCTCCTATCCTCTGGAATGCTCTACCCCAAGAAATTAGGACTAACCACAATTTGCATAGTTTTAGGAGCTCCCTCAGACACACAGAGTTGCTTGTCACGTTCACTAATCAAAGTCATTCTATGTGTAAGTGTGCGTGTGTAGCCCATTCACTATATCCATCCATCCTTCACTCCCTCAAGATGGCTGGACCTTCATTGTAAATATAGAATTGTAAATACACACCTGTACTTTGTATCTCCCTCACCTCATTGTAGATTGTAAGCTCTCATGAGCAGGGTCATCTTATTTTGTCTTATTTTGCTTTATTTATTGTATTGTTATCGTTGTTACTTATGGCTTGTGTTTTGAAACTGTTAAACTGTAAAGTGCTGCAGAATATGTTGGTGCTATATAAATAAAGATTATTATTATTATTATTATTATTATCTGAAGATAGAGCCCAGAAGGACAGGGCATAGCTACGTCTTAACCATCATCAATCAGTTCACCAAATTTGTATTGGCAGTCCCAGTGAAGGATTTAACAGCCCAGACTACACAGCGGTGGAGCAGGGAGAGGTAAGTATTGCAAGTGCTGGGGCCCTGAGCAAGCGGGGGGGCCCACTCGTGGTCGGTGGTACTGGCACAGGGCCTCTCATAGTACGCCGGTGTGTCTGACGGTGGGTGTGCACCCCCACCGAGAGAGACACTTGATTGTACTATGAGGGATCCTGTGCCAGTGCCGTCGCCCAAAAGTGGGCCCACCCACCAGTCCAGGGCAACGGCACTCGCACGGGTGCATGCGCCAGGTGGTGACCCCGGCCCTGGGGGGGGAGACAGCCCAGTTAGGGAGGTTGAAAAAATGGCATATGTTGATGTTGGACATTCAGCAGCTGAAAATGGAGGAATTGGAGAAGTCCGAGGAAGAGGAGGAAAAAAGCGAGCCATTTTTCTGGCAACCTACGTGTCAGCAGGGGAAGGTGGGACAAAATCCTTTGAAACCCATGCATGGTTCATTTTAATGAAGGTTAGATCATCCACATTTTGTGTCAACAGACGGGTCCTTTTTTCTGTCAGGATTGATCCAGCAGCACTGAAGACTCTTTCGGATAGCACACTAGCAGCAGGGGAAGCAAGCTCCTGTAAGGCATATTGTGCCAATTCAGGCCAGGTGTCCAGTTTACAGGCCCAATAGTCAAATGGGAATGACCTGTGAGGGAGAACATCGATATGGGAGGAGAAGTAGTTTGTAACCATAGTTGACAACTGCTGTCTCCTGTCACTTTCAATCGATGCAGTATTACCAATCGTGTGAGCGGTACTTGAAAAATCAGTCCACAACATGGTCATGAAACCCCTGTGTCCAACGCTACTTCGGCTGTGTGCACCACGAACACCCCTTCCATGTTGCCCCCTACGGCTCGTGGGAGAACCATCACCGCCGCTGTGTGCTGGGAATGCCTCAAACAAACGGTTTACCAGAGTTGCTTGTTTGTTAGCCAATATTAGCTCTAGGTTCTCCTGTGGCATGATGTTTTGGAATTTGCCTTTATAGCGTGGATCCAGGCTGCTGGCCAACCAGTAGTCATCATCATTCATCATTTTGGCAATGCGGGCGTCCCTTTTAGGATCTGCAAGGCATAATCACACATGTGGGCCAATCTTCCAGGTGTCAATGATGCACTGCGAGTGCTCTGTGAAAGAGCACTTTCTGGCAAATCATCTTCCCTCCAGTCACGCACAAACCCTGTACCTGACCTTGCCACGCCAACATTTTCTCTTGCCCCCTGAGAAGCATCCTCCTCCCTTTTATAATCATCCCCATCATCCTCCTCCTCTTCCTCTTCTTCCTCCACCTCGTCCAAGAGAGTTCCCTGAGCAGAAAATGGCTGACTGTCATCAAGGCTTCCCTCCTCCTTTTCCTCCTCGGCTGCAGGCGCCTGCTCCTTAATGTGCGTCAAAGTTTGCATGAGCAGATGCATAAGTGGAATGCTCGTGCTTATGATGGCATCGTCTGCGCTTACCAGCCGTGTGCTTTCCTCAAAACACTGAAGGACTTTACAGAGGTCTTTCAGCTTCGACCACTGCACACCAGACAACTCCATGTCTGCCCTCAAACTGCCTGCCCATGTATCCTCCCACAAATGCATTACAGCCTGCCTCTGTTCGAACAGCCTCTGAACCATGTGCAGGGTGGAGTTCCACCTTGTTGCAATGTCGATAATTAGGCAGTGCTTGGGAAGGTGGAGCAATCACTGCAGCTTCTGCATACGACTGGAGTGTACCGGCGACCGGCGGATGTGCGAGCACAGTCTTCGCACCTAATGGAGCAGGGCTGTTAACTCCAGATAATTATTGAGGAAGCTCTGCACCACCAGGTTCAAGGTGGGAGCCAGGCAATGTATGTGTCTGAGTTTTGAAAGGGCTATGGCTGCCACAAAATTCTGGCCGTTATCACTAACTACCTTGCCTGCCTCAAGATGTAGACTGCCCAACCATGACTCAGTTTGTCGCTGCAAGTAGTCGGCCAGTACCTCCGCGATGTGTCTGTTGTCGCCCAAACACATCATTTTCAACACAGCCTGCTGACGCTTACCACTAGCTGCTGCGGATGGAGCGCTCGTGCGACAGAGCTCTGTGGACAAGCTTTCGCTTCTGGAGGAGGAGGAGGGTCGAATGCCTACAGCCAACTGTTTCCTATACCGTGGGCTAGGCAGCACTGTCCCACTGCCGCTGTCCCCTGTGGACCCTGCATTCACCACATTAACCCAGTGCGCAGTGATGAACATGTAATGGCCCTGGCCATGCCTACTGGACCATGCATCTGTTGTGAGGTGCACCTTTCCACTCACTGATTGCTTGAGTGCATGGACAATGCAGTCTTTCACATGCAGGTGGAGGGCTGGGATGGCTTTTCAAGAAAAGAAGTGCCGACTGGGTAGGTCATAGCGTGGTACTGCGTAGGCAATGAGCTCGCGGAAAGCTTCGCTTTCAACCAACCGGTAGGGCATCATCTCTAACGAGATTAGTTTGGCAATGTGGGCGCTCTAACACAGTGTACGCGGATGAGAGGATGAGTACTTTCTTGTCCTACTCAGAGTTCAATAAGGTAGCTAATACAATAATTCAATAAATATGAATATAAGATTATATATATATGTATACATATATCTGCGGCGCACAAGAATAAAATAATTGTGCCGTACTAATAACATGAAATATTGTCATCACATCATAAATAATTTACAAAATTTATAATCATATCATGTGATGCTTTATTTTAATGGTATATATTGACAAATTCACAAAAGACACAGTAGCAGAGTGAATACATATTGAACACCAATTGACAATCAATGCCTCCTTCACATAGGACGATGTACATCATGTAGAAGCCATCACCACAGAACACACGAAAGACGACTTTATCGATAGGGCTAAAAGATAAAAAAATAAAATATATAAGAATCAATATTAAAAAGCAGCAAATGCAATTACCCAGCATGGTTGATCATAAGAATGGGACAATGCTTAAATTCTCATTTAATCCTTTAGGCTGGACCGTATCAAGAGCCCAGATCCATCTAGTCTCATGTTGGGCTAACCTAGTACCAATTTTGCCACCCGGAATACCAGGATCAATCGCATCAATGCCCCTAAATCTAATAAGGGAACTGTCACAATTGTGATGTTGTTTAAAGTGACGGGGAAAGGTCCTTAGTGCGGATACATCGTCCTGGTCGGCGGCAGCCATAATTCCCAAAATGTGTTCACGGACACATATTTTAAATTGCCTCGTAGTCAGGCCTACATATATGAGGTTACAATGACACACAGCAAAATAGATGACATTTTTGGTGGTACAGGTGATCTATTTCCTGATATCATAAGTCCTTGAACCAGATGAATTAAAAACGTATCCGTGCAATCAATATTCGGGCAGGCTACACACCGACCACAGGGCCTGCACCAACACGCGGGACCTATACCGTTAATAAATGCTTTCCTGGATTTTCGCTGGTAATGGCTCTGTACAAGATAATCCTTCAAATTTTTTGATCTTCTAATAGTGATACTAGGTTTGTTGGGGATAAGTTGTTTGAGTATGGGATCTACCTGAAGGATAGGCCATGCACGCTGAATACATTCACGCATGCGTGAAAATTGTGCATGATAATTAGTGATGAATCTAACCTGATTCGTTGATTTTTGGTTATTGCATGCATATAATAATGAATGACGTGAGGAATATTTAGCTCTATGATACGCACGCTTGAGAATGCGTCTCCCATAGCCTCTTTCACGAAATCTGTTGAAAAGATCTTTAGCCTGATTTTCAAACTCTTCATCATTAGAACAGATCCTTCGCAACCGAAGGAACTGTCCAATGGGTATAGAATTGGTCATATGTCTCGGATGGGATGAGGAGGCATGTAGTAACATGTTGGTTGAGGTTTCCTTCCTATAGATGGTAGTCTGTAGTATAGAATCCCTATCACTCCACACCATCACATCTAGAAAATTACTTCTTTGCATATCACATTGATATGTCAAATGAATATTCTTATCGTTGATGTTTTGGGATATCATAAATTCGCTCAGCTGCTCTGAAGACCCCTGCCAGATGAGGAAAATGTCGTCGATGTACCTCATCCAAAGGGTGATGCGGTCGATGGACAACTAATCTGACAGGGAGAAGTCCCTCTCCCACAGCCCCAGGAACAAGTTGGCATATGCCGGGGCAAATGAAGCACCCATGGCAATGCCCTGGAGCTGCAGGTAGAAGGACCCCTTGAACACAAAGAAATTATGTGTCAAGGCAAACTCCAAAAGTTCCAGAATAAGGTAGATGATGCCACGCGGCAAATTTGACATTTCCAAATAGTATTTGGTTGCCATCAATCCATCGCTGTGTTTAATATTAGTATAAAGTGATTCAATATCACAAGTAGCCAACAGTGAGTCTGATTCCACGTGGAGACCATCCACCCTCCTCAGAAATTCACCAGTATCAAGCACAAAAGATTGAAGTCCCTCCACCAGGGGTTGTAATTTGGATGTTTGGATTCTCAATCCAACGATTGATATTTTCTAGGAAATTTCCGGATCCAGACATAATCGGGCGACCCGGTGGCTGTTCAAGATTTTTATGTATCTTTGGCAATAGATACAATGTAGAAACGGCTGGTTCCTGAACTTTTAATGCCAAAGAAAGTTCCTTAGTAATTATACCACTGCTGACCGCAGTGTCAAGGATCTTATACAGTAGATTGGTAAAGGATACTAGGGGGTTAAATGTTAGGCATTTGTAACATATATTGTTAACCAAATGTTTAAAAGCCTCTTTTTCATAGAGATCACTAGGCCAGATGACTATATTTCCCTCTTTATCTGCTGGTTTTAGCACTACATCTGGAAGGGACCGCAGAACATCCAATCTGCTCCGCTCATCTCTGCTCAAATTATCACCCGGGACACCCATGAGTATTTTACGGAATTCTTCTTCCACAACCCGAACAAAGAGGTCAATGCTAGAATAACTAGATAGAGGAGGAAACTTTTTAGATTTGGCTCTGATAGACGGAGGAACCTTACCTCCCTCATCCAAAAGATGTTCATTGGAGAGATCCTCCAAATCTTGAAGAGCTAATTGTTCTTCCTCTGTGGGGAACAAAGCATTAAGATGAGGATCAAAGAAATGTCTTAAATAACAACGACCTAGCATATAGATGAAGGTCTTTAGTCACTGTAAAAATATCAAATTTAGACTTGGGTGCAAAGGTTAGTCCTTTATTCAATAATGATAAATCACTATCTTCAAGAATATGAGAACTGAGATTAATTACCTTGTTCCCTGTCTTTTTCCGTTCAGGTGACTTGTATTGCATACGTCTATACGGATGGAAATTAGTGTCCCTCACGCTATTTAATCTGGCTCCAGAGCGAGTCATAACTGATGGGTTAGACCACCCGGAGGAATCACTTACATTAGATAGTGAGTTCTCAGAGGGTGTATGGGAAACACTGCGAATTGGTGCAGTGGGTTTACGCCACAAGTAAACCATTTTAGATGTATAGTCTTTCAAATCACGTTGCATCTTAACACCCTGGGTCTCATGTATTTTTTTAACACATAGATCAAATTTTTTATCAATCTGGGTGTCATAGTTGTCAATCTTGTCTGAAGTCAATCACTCCTAAATTTCATCTGTGCCTCATCGATGCACTTGTCAAGATGATTAATTTTCCTTGTGTCCAAATCAACAAGCAGCTGCATGAGAGAATGGGAGCATATATTACATGCCTCCTCCCATCTAGAGACAAATTCGGCATCTTCAACTTTTTTTTTTTGCATATCTTTTTCATTGGGTATGCATGCGGGTCAAGATCTGCTTCGTGTGGTCTTGGGTGCTGATGTTGGCATGGCAACATTGTTTATATTGTGGGCCATGTGATGCCGTGTTTACTTCCTATGCTCTGACCCGGCACGCATGCGCGCTAGGACCTTGGTTTGCGCGCCGGCCCTCGGCGTCTATGTTGGCATGGCGACACCTCCCACGTCGCATGTCATGGAGTGATGCTGTAACATGAGAACTGCAATTTTCTATTGGTTGATTTGGCATCATGACGGCCGCTGTTAAAGCAGACCTGATTGGCTGCTGGGGCTTTTTATACCTTCCTCTTCCCATCATGGCTATGCCCCTTGAAAATGCTTCTAAGCCGAAACGCGCATCGGGGTGACGCTTCGGGATCTGGCTCCTGCCCCCACCATTATTTTAGGTAAATCGGTACCACATTTAACCAATTAGGGAGCGGATTGCCTTCTTTTGCACATTCTTTCTTTTGAGGGATGGCATGTCAATGGGGATGTTACTAACATTCTATTTATAGCCCTTCATTTGGGCTTTCGGTGGTTACTTTATTATTTGTAGCATCAATTATATTACAATGATGTTCTTGCACCCCATTGTATCTGTGACTACTATTGTCTTTATCATTGCCTTCATCCCCTATGATATTCATCAATGTGTACATTGATCCAGGAGTGTCTTTTTGCAACATTTGCCTTTTGGGTAGCTCCTCTTCCCCTTATATCTGTATACCCTAATAAACATTTTCTATTTTTTTCATTACACTTGGATTTTGGTCGTGTATTTTTTCCTTGGTTTATATTATGACATGTGATTTTTCCCGTAATTGGTCCTTTTTTATTGTTTCCACTGGTAAAATTGAGCATTCCCCTTTGGTATGTTTGTGTGATGTATTTCACAAGCCATTCACGATATGGTGGAACTAGCGGTGGACATGGCGGACTGAGAGAGGGTTGGTGATGCTGATGGTGTTGGTGGTCTTGCTGATGGCCTAGATTCAGTCTTTCGTAGCAATAACATTGTGATTCCCTGACTGCTTTGGCCTTGCAACGACACCTCAACATTTGCTGCTGCTGGTGTGCTAACCAGTGGGCTTACAGTGGGGGAAGTGATGTAGCGTTGCTGACTACCTTCATTCGGAGCAGGTGCACATGTGGTACGTGAGGTTTGGTAGTCCATCCACGCTTGCAAGTGCATGGTGGTTAAATGTCTAAGCATGCAATTGGTATTCAAATTTCTCATATTTTTCCCTTGGTTAAAGGTCTTTGCGCACTTCTTACAGGTAACCTTTGCCTGATCATTAGGATTTTGTTAAAAAAAAGTGCCACACTGCACTCTTCCTACTATGGAAGACATTTTGAGGCCTTGCACGCTGTGCTAATTTGACCGTCTGGCCAAGCTGTCCTGCAACTCTTTTGGTTTTTGTAAACCATTTTTGGACTGCTATGGGCCTGCCAGATAACAGCTGTTGCGATGTCGATGCCTGCTGCGGATCCTCCTCCTCCTCTTCTGAGCTATTGGCAGCGGCACCCTCTTCCCCCATTGGATGCCAATCTGGGTCAACAACTGGGTCATCCATCACCTCCTCTTCAATTTCATGTGCACCTTCCTCTGTATCACCGTGCAAGGTGGTATTGTGTGCTGGAAGGGGCACCAGAGTTTCATCAGGGTCAGATTCTGGTTCAGTACACTGTGAGGACAATGTAGTGCTCTGAGTGAATGTACCAGCAGAAAAATCTAGCAGTGGCTGTGCATCAGTGCACTCCATGTAAGATTCATCTTGGACTGGGGAATTCACGATTTGACTTGATAAACCCAGGCATGGTATGTGAAAAGTGCTCCATGGAGTAATCTGTAGTGTGGCCTGCCACATCCTTCACTTTTGGTAGGGGTTAAGGACACAAGGAAATGTGTTGTTCCTGACCAATAGGCAGGTGTATGACCAGGTACAAGGTGTATATAGTATTGGGGAGAATTGGAAGCTCCCTAAAGATTTTAGGAGGCTGAACTATTATCACAGGCCCACTGTAGATTACACCTCAATTTAACAGGCTGAAATAGGCAGGTGTATGACCAGTTACAAGGTATATATTGTATTGGAGAGAATTGGAAGCTCCCTAGAGATTTTAGGAGGCTGACAATGATGCTCTCATTCCAAGTATGGCAGCAGGCAGCCTAATAAGCATGACTGCTGCACACAAAAGTGTGGAAAAATGAATGTTTGGTAACTGTGGAGAAAAGAGGAAGAAAAGTATTTTTGCTTTTAAAAAAGCAGGTTGCACAGCAGTGTGCAAACAGCAATGCAGCTAACAGGGAACCTTATAAGGCAGCCTAATAACCAACAGAGCTGATGCACAAAAATATAGCCTCCCCTGTCACTGCACACAAACTGTTGTGTTGTACAGTCGAAATCGCTACCAGCAGAAGCAGTTTTTTTCTTCTTCTTCTTCTTCCCTGCCTAACGCTTTCCCTTATTCAGAATCAACAGCTGTAACCTCTCCCTAATGCTAAGATCGGCAGAAGTAAGATGGCGGTCGGTGTGCAAGCCCTTTTATAGCCCCTGTGACGCCACACAAAGCAAGTCAATCACTTGCATGCCCTTCTCATCGCGTTGCCCACAGTGTGCGTCCTCCATCATTGACTGAACATGGGCGCTGGAAGCATCATTTGAAACGCGACTTTTGGTGCTCTGGTCGCCAACCTCGTGGCCGACCTCACGCTATGGTTGGGTTTCTTTTCATGAAACCCGACTTCAGCGAAAGTCGGCGACTTATGAATTTGACCGACCTGTTTCGCTCAACTCTAATGGAGAGCAAAAAGTAGATCCAGCATGTCAAACAGCACCCAATGTGCCAAACACCTTACAGTGCCTTGCAAAACTATTCGCTCCCCTGGAACTTTTCAACCTTTTCTCACATATCATGTTTCAAACATAAAGATACCAAATGTAAACTTTTGGTGAAGAATCAACAACAAGTGGGACACAATTGTGAAGTTGAACAAAATTTATTGGTTATTTTATATTTTTGTGGAAATTCAAAAACTGAAAAGTGGGGCGTGCAATATTATTCGTCCCCTTTAATTTAACACTTTGTTGCGCCTCCTTTTGCTGCGATTCCAGCTGCAAGTCGCGTGGTGTATGTCTCTATCAGTTTCATACATTGAGAGACTGAAATTCTTGCCCATTCTTCCTTGGCAAACAGCTCGAGCTCAGTGTGTTTGATGGAGATAGTTTGTGAACAGCAGTTTTCAGCTCTTTCCACAGATTCTCGATTGGATTCAGGTCTGGACTTTGGCTTGGCCATCTTAACATCTGGATATGTTTATTTGCGAAGCATGCCATTGTAGATTTTGCTTTATGTTTGGGATCATTGTCTTGTTGGAAGACAAATCTCCGTCTCAGTCTCAGGTCTTTTGCAGACTCCAACAGGTTTTCCTCAAGAATGGTCCTGTATTTGGCTCCATCCATCTTCCCATCAATTTTAACCATCTTCCCTGTCCCTGCTGAAGAAAAACGATAAATAACAAACGATAAATAACAAATAAGCATAACTACTAATGCTACATCTGTGAAAGTGCAGACTATGAACATTTTAAATTATATAAAATCAACATTGAAATTGCATTCTTTCTCAATTTAATTTCTCTTGAATTTATTTTTAATGTTTTCGATAATTTCAGATGGTAAAATGAATTATGTGATTCAAAACTACCATTTGTCCTGCAAAAATTAAGATTTCAAACAACTATGTTGATAAAAAAATTTAAAAGAAGAAGAGTCAAATGCAAAACCTTAAAATTTAGCAAAAATTGTAATTTATTTATTTAATCGGCTGGTCATGAAGAGGTTACTGATATTTTGTCTAGAATCACACAGTATATTATGCTTTTACAATTTGAAGTGGCTATTAGAAAAAAAATTAAAGATAAGAAATAAAGTCAATTTTAAACTTTAATGAAATTGAAAACTGTTATATATTTATAGGTCCCCTACTTTAAATGAAGAGAATATTTAAACTCACCCAAATGTTTTGCAACCATATAAATATTGAAGGCGACAGACGAACTGCATTAAAGCATGTAAAGGAAGTCTGAGACGACTTCCAATATTTCTTTCAGTCATCTTATTAAAATATAATCTTAATTGGTGCATAACTTCTTTTGTGGCATAATTTGGAAATTCTAGTATCTCATTCATTGATATAAAACTCTCTTATTATTTTCAAAACAAACGTCACTAGCATCTGGGATGTTTTTCACTGATTTGTACATGCAAGAGTATACTATAGTTTCTAAAGTAGCTCTTTTCAATCAAAAAGTGGCACAGAAAAACAATCGATACAAAATAATTAATTAGGGTACTTCACAGTAACCTAGATACAGTGCTTAAAAAAATGTTTTTTATGAACTTCGGTTTTTTATCAACCCAGTCTATTGAGTCTTTCTTTGCAAAACTGAAATAATTAAAAAACCTTAATAGAGATACATTAAAAATTAGCTACTTAACAGTTTTTAAATTATAAATTGATGTATTTGGTAGATTCTCGCATCTGACCAATATTTCTAAAGAAGAAAGGATATTACCAGAACACATGCAAAGTGTTGTGAAAAATTAAAGCATTCATCACATAAAGACAAACATGCGAATTGTAGGAAACATAAGCATGAAAACCTTACAGGAAAGTCCAACGTGACTACTTTGGAGTATCTCCTGGCAGGGAAATCCATTTATATAAATGACTTGTAAAAGGAAGTCATGCCCTTTCACCAGAAACATTTAAAAAAATAACATTTATCCTATTAATATCTACATAAAAGTAATACTGATGTATTCTAACCAACTGTTGACAGCATAGCTCTTCAATTCCAGAAATAGCAATATGGGTACTTATTACTTAGTATTTCTTTATCATTAACACTTTTTTAATCTACATTTTATCATCTATAATATAAATATCATTGTGACTGTAGTGAACAATTTTTCTTGAAATAGCTTTGTTTCTTTTTGGAACATAGTAGCTAAAAAGAATAAAAATTGTTGCCAAATGTCTATCTTGTCAACTGTTCTTTATTTATCATTGTCATGGTTTATATTATTTCAATAATATATTGAACATAAATATCAAATACTATCATTAGATATTAGAGGCGAATCTATTTGATGAAAATTTGTGCTGAACTGCATGAAACACACGTCACCCAAACAAGCAAGGAGAAACCTGTGTCGAGGCAAAGGGACGCAACGCCCACCTACCTCTCAATATCAGTGGTATAAGTACCAGGTATCCACTGCATTATAACGCTTTGTTCACATTGCAACATTCATATCTTGACCTTTTTCCTAAATGCTAAGGATGAGCAGACCTGTTGATGATCGGGTTCTTTGGGTTGCGGCAAACCATATGAGAATCCACAATTCTTGCTTGCTTCTGTCAATAGAGAAAGATTGGGAAATGTGGAAATACAAGCGCACATTGGTATATGCACTACTGACAACATCCTCACCTGACATCTGGGGCTCAGTGGAAGCACAAGGCAAAGGGGAAGAAGTCGCCGACACAGATGAAGCACTGGTAGCACCTCGGAAGCGATGGTAAGCTTGGAAAAAATGTTGAAAACATTACTCAGCATGTCGCAAAATCCAGCACCACCATCTGAGACAGTCCCTATCTTGGTACAGTACAAACAGATTTTTCTTTTATGATACTCCCAGAGGCTTTTTGGTAAAGTTGAAACAGAGGTATTTTGGCACAGTATTCCCAGGGTCATTTTGGTAAAGTTTAAACAAATGCTTTCTGGCACCGCACACATACAGGCTTTTTTTTGGTAAAGTAGAAACAAAGGCTTTTAGGACAATCCACACATAGGGGTTTTTTTACAGTATTCCCAGAGGATTTTTGGTTCAGTACAAACAGTGGCTTTTTGGCCCACAAATTGCAAAAACAGGGTTGCATGCTAGAATTTTTTTTAGACACACCATTCACAAAAAATGGCTGCAGAGTAGAATTTTTTTTATAATACAACTTTTATAGACACAGAGGTACAATAAAATAATTTTTCAACCCAAGAATGGGAAAGAGATTGCTGCACGGTAGAATTTTTAAAAGAGACATTAATGTTAAAAGCACAGCTGCAGACAGGAAAATTAAAATAGAAACAATGCTCGTATAGACACGGCTGTACAATAAAAGAAAATTTTTTTGTCCCACAAGCGGGAAAGAGATGGCTGCATAGTACAAATATTATTTAGATACACTACTCACAAAAAGACAGCTGCAGAGTATAAACATTTTTTAGAAACACTGCTTGTATAGACACAGCAGTACAATTAAATAAGTTTTTAGGCCCACAATTGGGAAAAAGAAGGCTGCATAGCACAAAAATATTTAAATACAATACTCACAAAAACAGGGTTGCAGAGTATACTTTTTTTTAGAAACACTACTTGTATTGATACAGCTGTGTTACACCCAACCATGGCGCATGTGGACTTGTTGATCCATTGTGCCACAGGGCTGGGCCTGTCCAGGAAGGGGCATAGCTAAGTGACTACCTGGTGGTCACTGGAGCTCTTGATGGTGGGGCACACAGAGCTGCAGGTAGCCGCCAGGTACCACTCCTGGGCAGAACCCAGTACTTCAGCTGCTGACCATAGGTGGCAGGTATGCTGACACTGATTTAGGGATAAGAATCAGACATGCTAGTCTAGGATACTGGGTCAGGGTTTCGCCACTCATAAATAGGGGGACAATGTTAAAGCACTGGCTGCACCGGGACTTTGGGTACAGGACTGGCCACAACAGGACCAATGGATGAGGTTTAGACTCTGGCTTCTCCAGTACCAGGGGACAAGGTTCAGGCCCTGGCTGCTTCAGGACCAGGGGACAAGGTTCAGGCCCTGGCTGCTCCAGGACCAGGAGACAAGGTTCAGGCATTGGCCGCTCATGGAGCAGGGGACAAAGTTCAGGCAATGTCTGCTCCTGGCCTAAGGAATGAGGTTCAGGCGCTGGTCGCTCCAGGACTAGGGGACTTTGGATACGGGACTGGCCATGCCGTGACCAGGTGACAACAGATACAGAACTGGTCACACCGGGACAAGGGGATACAGGTTCAGGACACTGACAACTCATTAGTAGTACACTTTACTGACTAGTGATTTTACTTGTTGCTCGGCGACTTCTAGGGGTGAGGGAGTCATTTATGCAAGATGCTTCCAAGCTATTGGCTGGGAGACATTTTGCAGGTGTACTACATTATACTAAATGCCTCTCAGCAACAAAATGAGGGCAGTTAGCATATGCACATGCTGCCCCTTTAAGAACAGGGAAGCACATGCAAATACTAGACGTGCCACCAGGAAATGAAGCACACACACCATGAAGCAGGAAGGACATGCTGGGAGACCACACAATGGAGCTAGTGCAAAGAGTAAGCCAACATACCTGCATGAAGGGGGAAGGGGACACCATGCAAGGGTGCAGACATTAGCATCACAAGCAGGGTTGCAGAGTACACACAAAGACTTAAAGGCACAGTACTGTCATAGATATGGGTGCAGAGTACACACAGTGGCTTTTTGGCACAGTACTATCACAGACGTGTGCATAAGAGTGAGAAAAATTTGTTTTCACTCACATGACTCCATCCGACACAGTTGCAGATTACACAAACTTTTCACATCACAGACTTGGGTGAAGATGACACATAGAGACTGTTTTTGGAAAACTGTGCACACAAAACCTAATACTGTCCCTCACTACAGCTGCATCCTGTACCTATGCTAAGCAGTATAGAAATACAAAATAATAATCTGGAATCAGGAGGAACAGGTCGAAGTGTAGGAGGAGGTGGACATAGCGGTATAGGTGAAAGAGGCAAGGGAGGAGTAATCCAACACTGTGGGCTTTTTTTTATACTGTTTGTATTTTTTTATTTTTTTCAGTGTTTTATTTTTTTTATTTGTTTTTTTTTATGGAACTGCCATTAAAAAGCCTAGAATTAACAAAACTAGCAATCTAGAACCAGGAGGTGAGGTGTTGGTCCAAGTGGAGGAAGATGTGGATGTGGTGGTATTTATGGAAGAGGCAAGGGAGGAGTAAGCCAACATTATTTTTTTAATTTTGGTTGTTTTTTTCCTTTTTTCATAGATTTTTTTTAAATTTTTTTGGAACAGACTTAAAACAACCTAGAAATAAAAAAAACTAAAACTAACTCTCTAGAACCAGAAGGTGTAGGTCCAAGTAGAGAAAGAGGTTTATGTGGTGGTATAGGTGGAAGAGTCAAGGGAGGAGTAATACAACACTGTTTTTTTTTGTTTTGTTTTTGTTTTTCTTTAATTTTCTCTTTTGATTTTTTTCTAGGGAACTTACTTAAGAGAGCATAGAATTAGCCGAAAATAAACTAGCAAGCTACAACCAGTGGTCGGAGGTCTAACTGAAGGAGGTGGAGGAGGTGGAAGTGGCGGTTTAGATGCAAGAGGTGGAGGAGGAGGAAGTTTTATCTTTGGAAAGGAATCATGAAACTGAAAAGAATGGAAAATAGACTTGAAGACTGGCTGGGTGCACTTGGTATAGTTGTCTAGTCATCCAAATGGTACGGACGAGGGACGAGTCCTGTGGGATCCATGCTTGGTTCATTTTAAGGAATGTTAGCTTCCCCATGTTGGATGTGGACATTCAAATGTGCCTTTTTGTGATCACTTGCATCCACTTTATTGATCTGGGGTTTGATTTTGCCTCTACCTATTGCATATTTAAGGTATTTTGCCTCCTCTTTACACATGGTAATTTTTTTTGTATTTATAAAAAACACCATCTTCCTGAGAGCATCAAACACAGCCTAGACCTTTTCAAGATGACTTCCTTTATCCGGGCTGAAGATTACCATATTGTCCAAGTATGCTGTAGCGTAGTTCTTATGGGGTGTGAGGATCTGGCCCATAGATATCTGGAAGGTGGCCAGAGATCCCTGCAATCCAAATGGCATTCGGATGTATTGGAAGCATCTAAATAAAAATGAAATGTTGTCAGCTTACTAGAACCTTCTGATGTTTCCTGAAGTAGGAGCCAACTCCCCGCATGGATCAAGGCAGAGCAACCAGACAGATGCAGCAAAATGCGAAAAAATTCAGCGTGGAATAGAATGGCTAAAATATAACTTTTATTCCATAGTTACTTTAAGAAGGACAAATTCCACATAGTATAAAGGCAGCTAGAGTTCCATGAAGACAGATCGACAACGTTTCGACATGAATCTTTGTCAAGACCTTGGGGTGGAGACATGGATGGAGACATGGTGAGTAACCATTCTGCTCCAACTCTCCAGGTGCTCACAATAAGACCTGATCCATTAACCCCTCTCAGTACTATGTGTACTACAGTATTAGTCCAGGTTCATATCTCAGAGGAAATGCATCTCTGTGATAAATATCTCCCATCCACTCTGTGTCCAGCAGCCACCTTACAAGTGCAGATTGGGCAGGAATTCATTGTTGACATCATGTTGTAAACCCCCCCCATAAATGGCAATATTTTAGAAACTAAACACTCCAAGGAATTTATCTAGAGGTGTAGCAACATCTTTTGGACCTACAGGTGCTTCTCAAAAGTTTATAACACTGGAAAGCAAAAACAAAAAATAAATTTTCCAGAAAAATTATAATTAGGCTTTAGGACACCATGTCACATTTGAAGTTCACTAAATTGTATTATTCAAAGATGCAAATTGTCTTTTCAGAGAGGTAGAGAACTTTAACTCTAGCGCCACCTATTGGAAGTAGCAATCCTACAAGTTATTATCGACCATTTAACGAGCCTTGAACTATGACTAAACACCAAATCAGAATCTCAATTTGTATACACGGTGTTTTGTGGCGTTGCCCTTCATCAGAACAAAATATGAGATCTGATTTGGCTAGGTGAAAGGCTAAGACTGGGATCTAAAGGAAAAGGTGTCTCCTTGTGGAGAGTAACATGCCAGTCAAGGTTAATAGAAGTAAATAGAATCCACAATATGAAAAACAAATTCTCCTAAATGGGGTAATAGCCTATATATGATCAAAAACTACTATTTGAACTGGGAAGGGAAGAAATGCTATTTGACTTTTGGAGTGCAATTCCATAAATCCAGAGTTGCCGGCCCAGCAGAAAATCCCCTAAAGTGATCAAGAAATTCATCTAGAATTATAGTGAGCATTTTGAACCCAATGGTGCTTCACAGAATTATATAATGCTGGGTCATTTAAATGAAAAATTACTTTTCGTCACTAAAATGTTGCATTATTCCCCAATTGTTTTTATTTTCACAAGGTATAATAGATGGAAATGGACTACAATGTTTATAAAGCAATGTCTCCCAAATGAGGCAATGCTCAATACATGTTTAACCCCTTCACTACCAAGGGTGGTTTGCACGTTAACTACCGGGCCAATTTTTACAATTCTGACCACTGTACCTTTATGAGGTCATAACTCTGGAACGCTTCTATGGATCCCGGTGATTCTGACATTGTTTTCTCGTGACATATTGTACTTCATGTTAGTGGTAAAATTGCATTCAAATAACTTGCGTTTATTTGTGAAAAAAACGGAAATTTGACGAAAATTTTGAAAATTTCGCAATTTTCCAACTTTGAATTTTTATGCCCTTAAATCACAGCGATACGGCACACAAAAAACTTAATACATAACATTTCCCACATGTTTACTTTACATCAGCACAGTTTTGGAACCAAAATTTTTTTTTGTTAGGAAGTTATAAGGGTTAAAAATTGACCAGCGATTTCTCATTTTTGCAACACCATTTTATTTTTAGGGACCACTTCACATTTGAAGCCACTTTGAGGGGTCTATATGATAGAAAATACCCAAAAGTGACACCATTCTAAAAACTGCACCCCTTAAGGTGCTTAAAACCACATTCAAGAAGTTTATTAACCCTTTAGGTGCGTCACAGGAATTTTTTGAATATTAAAAAAAAAATGAACATTTAACTTTTTTTCACAAAAAAAATACTTCAGGTTCAATTTTCTTTATTTTACCAAGGGTAACAGGAGAAATTGGACTGCAAGACTTATTGTACAATTTGTCCTGAGTACGCTGATACCTGATATGTGGGGGGAACCTCTGTTTCGGCGAATGGCAGAGCTCAGAATGGAAGGAGTGCCGTTTGACTTTTTCAATGCAAAATTGGCTGGAATTCAGATCGGACGCCATGTCACGTTTGGCGAGCCCCTGATGTACCTAAACAGTGGAAACCCCCCCAAGTGACCCCATTTTGGAAACTAGACCCCCCAAGGAACTTATCTAGATATGTGGTGAGAACTTTGAACCCACAAGGGCTTCACAGAAGTTTATAACGTACAGCGGTACAATTAAAAAATCATATTTTTTCCACAAAAATGATCTTTTCACCCCCAATTTTTATTTTTCCAAGGGTAACAGGACCCTAAAAGTTATTGTGCAATTTGTCCTGAGTACGCTGATACCCCATATGTGGGTGTAAATGACTATTTGGGCGCATAGCAGAGCTCGGAAGGGAAGCAGCGCCATTTGACGTTTTTGGCTAGAATTGAGATCGGACACCATGTCGCGATTGGAAAACCCCTGATGTACCAAAACAGTGGAAACCCCCCACAAATGACACCATTTTGGAATCTAGACCCCCCAAGGAACTTATCTAGATGTGTGGTGAGAACTTTGAACCCCCAAGGGCTTCACAGAAGTTTATAACGTACAGCAGTACAATTAAAAAATCATATTTTTTCCACAAAAATGATCTTTTCACCCTCAATTCTTATTTTTCCAAAAGTAACAGGACCCTAAAAGATATTGTGCAATTTATCCTGAGTACGCTGATACCCCACATGTGGGGGTAAACCACTATTTGGGCGTATGGCAGAGCTCGGAAGGGAAGCAGCGCCATTTGACGTTTTTGGCTGGAATTGAGATCGGACACCATGTCGCGTTAGGAAAGCCCCTGATGTACCAAAACAGTAGAAACCCCCCACATATGACACCATTTTGGAAACTAGACCCCCCAAGGAACTTATCTAGATGTGTGGTGAGCACTTTGAACCCCCCAGTGCTTCACTGAAGTTTATAACGACCGGGCGTGAAAATAAAAATATCGGATTTTTTCAACAAACATCATCTTTTAGTCCCCATTTTTTTATTTTCCCAAGGGTAACAGGAGAAATTGGACCCCAAAAGTTGTTGTCCAATTTGTCCTGAGTACGCTGATACCTCATATGTGGGAGAAAACTACTGTATGGGCACACGTCGGGGCTCGGAAGGGAAGTAGTGACGTTTTGGAATGCAGACTTTGATGGAATGGTCTGCGGGTGTCATGTTGCGTTTGGAGAGCCCCTGATGTACCTAAACAGTGGAAACCCCCCACAAGTGACCCCATTTTGGAAACTAGACCCCCTAATGAACTTATCTAGATGTGTGGTGAGCACTTTGAACCCCCCAGTGCTTCACAGAAGTTTATAACGACCGGGCGTGAAAATAAAAATATCGTATTTTTTCAACAAACATCATCTTTTAGTCCCCATTTTTTTTATTTTCCCAAGGGTAACAGGAGAAATTGGACCCCAAAAGTTGTTGTCCAATTTGTCCTGAGTACGCTGATACCTCATATGTGGGAGAAAACTACTGTATGGGCACACGTCGGGGCTCGGAAGGGAAGTAGTGACGTTTTGGAATGCAGACTTTGATGGATTGGTATGCGGGTGTCATATGCGTTTGGAGAGCCCCTAATGTACCTAAACTATTGAAACTCCCCACAAGTGACCCCATTTTGGAAACTAGACCCCCCACCGAGCTTATCTAGATGTGTGGAGAGCACTTTGAACCCCCAAGTGCTTCACAGAAGTTTATAACGCCTGGGCGTGAAAATAAAAAAAACATTTTTTTCCGCAAAATTATATTTTTGCCCCCAATTTTTTATTTTCCTAAGGGTAACAGGAGAAATTGGACCCCAAAAGTTGTTTTGTAATTTGTCCTGAGTAGGCTGATACCCTACATGTGGGGGTAAAACACTGTTTGGGCACATGGCAGAGCTTGGAAGGGAAGGAGCACCATTTGACTTTTTCAACGCATAATTGGCTGGAATTGAGATCAGACGCCATGTTGCCTTTGGAGAGCACCTGATGTGCCCAAACAGTGGAAACCCCCAATTATAACTCCAACCCGAACCTCAACACACCCCTAACCCTAATCTGAGCCCTAGCCCTAACCCTAGCCCTAACCCTAGCCCTAACCCTAACCCTAACCCTAGCCCTAACCCTAGCCCTAACCCTAGCCCTAACCCTAACCCTAGCCCTAACCCTAACCCTAGCGGGAAAATGGAAATAAATACATTTTCTTTTAGTTTTATTATTTTTCCCTAACTAAGGGGGTGATAACGGGGGGGTTTGATTTACGATTTATGGCGGTTTTTATGTTTGGCGGCTGTCGCACGCTAAAAGACGCTTTTTATTGTAAAAATAGTTTTTGCATCACCACATATTGTGAGCTATAATTTTTCCGTATTTTGACCCACCGAGTCATGTGAGGTCTTATTTTTTGCGGGACGAGTTGACGTTTTTATTGGTACCATTTTCGGGCACGTGACATTTTTTGATCGCTTTTTATTCCGATTTTTGGGACGCAGAATGAACATAAACCAGCGTTTCATGAATTTCTTTTGGGGGGGTGCGTTTACACCGTTCCGCGTGCGGTAAAATTGATAAAGCGGTTTTATTCTTCGGGTCAGTACGGTTACAGCGATACCTCATTTAGGTCGTTTTTTTATGTTTTGTCGGTTTTTTGCAATGAAAACTATTTTATATAAAAAATAATTATTTTTGTATCGCTTTATTCTGCGAGCTATAACTTTTTTATTTTTTTGCAGATGATGCTGTATGGTGGATCGTTTTTTGCGGGACAAGATGACGTTTTCAGCGGTACCATGCATATTTATATGCGTCTTTTTCATCGCGTGTTATTGCACTTTTTGTTCGGTGGTATGATAATAAATCATTATTTTTTGCTTCGTTTTTTATTTTTATTTTTTAAGGGGTTCGCTAAAGGGGTTAACTAATGGGACAGTTTTATAGGGCAGGTCATTACGGACGCAATACCAAATATGTGTACTTTTATTGTTTTTGTTTTTTTTATTTTGAAAAAATGGATTTATTGGGGAATATTTTTTTTTTTTACTGATTTATTTAGCGATTTTTTTAAAATTATTTTTAACACTTTTTTTTTTTTACTTTATTACCTTGTCCCAGGTGGGACATCGCTGTCCTGTGACAGATCGCTGATCTGTCACATCACAGATCACTGTGACAGATCAGCGATCTGTCACAGGCACTGCTGCAGACTTCCTCATGCCTGCGCTTTGCAGGCACTGAGGAAGCCAGCTTCCTCAGGCCCCCGAAGGCCCCCGTCGCCATCTTGGATCCGGGGGCCTGTAGGGAAAGAGCCCCCCGCAGCAGCGCTGCACATTGCGCTGCCGTGGGGGGCTCAGGGAAGCACGGAGGGAGCCCCCTCCCTGCCGATGCTTCCCTTTAACCCCCGGTACACCGCGATCGCGTTTGATCGCGGTGTGCAAGGGGTTAACGTGTCGGGGGCGGTCCGTGACCGCCCCTGACACATTGTGCCGGGTGTCAGCTATGATAATTAGCTGACACTCGGCCGCGATCAGCGGCGCTCACCACGTGGGCGCCGCTGATCGCGATGACGTAATATTCCGTCCATGGTAATTAGGTCCATGGTCACATGGACGGAATATTACGTCAATTGTAGGTAAGGGGTTAAAACTATTTGTGCAGACAGATAGACTTGACAAGGAAAAATCACTATTTGGCTTTTGAATCACAATTTTGACAATAATAGTTTGCGGGTACACTTGCACTGCTCATGAACAGCAAAAACCTCAAAGTTGACACAATTTTGGAACTACGTACTTTAGGGAATTCATGAAGGTGTGAAATTAACATTTTTATCCAACAGTTGCTTCACCGATTTCTTTATCGCTGAGATGTGTGAAAATGAAAAATTACATTTGTTACAATATTAAATAGATTTAGATCAAAATGTTTCATTTTTACCATGGCTAATAAAAAAATAGTACCCCATAATAGAGTACTCTATTTCTCCAAAAGTGCAGCAATATCCTGTTTGTGGTCATATACTTCTGTTTGGACACACGGCAAGGCTGAGAAGAGAAGGAGTGACATTTAGGTTTAGGACACAGAGTTTCCTGGATAATATAGGGGCACTAGAGCTTCTAAGCTGTGAAAACAGCAGAAGATTATTGTGGTTCGTCCTGATGAAGAAGCATGTGTGATTCGAAATGTGTTGCCAAATAAAAAACCATCAAACCCACTACATCCTGTTCCATTGTCAACTCTGATTTATATTTACTTTTTCTAGTTTTACATGTTACTTCATTTTGTGGATCTGCAACTTTTTTAGCTGACACGGGTTGCGATTTTCACAACCCTTCAAGGCATTATCTGCTTTTTATCACCCCTTTTTAACCCGGGTAAGTTATTACTAAATCATAATGCAAATTGCACTCAGGGAAATCGTCTAATGATGTAGTGACTATTTTAACCTTACTCGTGTTTTCAAAAAAATAGTACATAGTAGATGTTGCAGAGTCTAAATATGCCAGTTTTTACCTGATCGATGGGTGTGCCAGGTTTTAGTCCCCAATCGATCTCATATTCATCAGCTATCAGATGGATAGGTCATCATTGTATAGACCAAGAGAACCCCAGAGAACTCTGCAAATATTTGCTCTTAGATCAATGGGAGGGTCATTGCAGTTGTCCTTCGAATCTTAATATATCCATTATTTATATAGCGTGTTCATATTTCACATCATTGTACAATAGGAGGAAGCTGTAAACATTAATCAACAATGAAACAAAGAGATAGAAGACCTTACAAATAGGATCTTATGATCTAAGGAAATGCATGCAGTGACAAAGTAGTTCTAAAGTGCTAATTTTATCTGTTTATATTGTCCAAATTCCAAAGTGACTGAACTTGTGTTAACCAGTCACTATTCCAATATTTTTGCTAACACAGATATGGAGTGCATAATGATTGCAGAGGAGAGGAAAGAAATATCTGTGGCAAGGTCAGGCTGTGGTAAAACCATTGACTATAGTTGCGGCAGTAATACAAATATGTGAGTTTTATTTCTGAATTAATTCTGGTTGAGCTGTTAATATTAAAAGGGAGTTTAGTAGTCTGAGGCAATGAATTTTAAGCTGCATTCACACATCCGTGTGATATGTCCTAGCGCTACATCTGTATGTCATCTCCTGCTGTGTTATTTCACCTCCTCTGTGAACTCTTTTTGAATGTTTTTAATCCTTTTAGGACTTTCTGTATTTACAGTCATATGTTAAAGTTTGGGCACCCCTATTAATGTTAACCTTTTTTCTTTATAACAATTTTGGTTTTTGCAACAGCTATTTCAGTTTCATATATTTAATAAATGATTGACTCAGTTATATTTCTGGATTCAAATGAGGTTTATTGTACTAACAGAAAATGTGCAATCTGCATTTAAACAAAATTTGACCGGTGCAAAAGTATGGGCACCTCAACATAAAAGTGACATTAATATTTCGTAGATCCTCCTTTTGCAAAAATAACAGCCTCTAGTCGCTTCCTGTAGCTATTAATGAGTTCCTGGATCCTGGATGAAGGTATTTGCGACCATTCCTGTTTGCAAAACAATTCCAGTTCAGTTAAGTTTGATGGTCGTCGAGCATGGAAAGCCCGCTTCAAATCATCCCACAGATGTTCAATGATATTCAGGTCTGGGGACTGGGATGGCCATTCCAGAACATTGTAATTGTTCCTCTGCATGAATGCCTGAGTAGATTTGGAGCAGTGTTTTAGATCATTGTCTTGCTGAAATATCCATCCCCTGCGTAACTGTCACGCTCGCGCCTTGGCTGAATGGCGCGAACCGGGGGGTTGTGGCCCCACTGTGCCACAAACCAAACTACCCTGGAAGGGGCGTGACTACGACAGCTACCTCGGTCTTCACTGGAGCCTCTGATGGTGAGGTCAGGCTTGTGCGGCAGATAGCTGTCGGGTGCCACTCCAGGGTGGTGTCTGGCTGTGGCTGCTGGTCCCACTCGGGGACAAGTCACTTGGACAGGTGTGACTAACAGGCAGGCTGAGACACTGGGCAAGCATGCACGGCTTGGTACACTGGCAGGCAGGCACGGCTTGGAGGCACTGGGCAAGCGGGCACGGCTTGGAGACACTGGGCAAGCGGGCACGGCTTGGAGACACTGGGCAAGCGGGCACGGCTTGGAGACACTGGACACGGCTTGGAGACACTGGGCAGGTAGGTGACGGCTTGAGACACAGGGCAAGCAGGAGTGGTATATGAGAGAACAGGTTTGGACCTGTTCACACAGGAGATGCAGGTATGGATATAGGCAGGAAGGAGTGGAATATGAGAGAACAGGTTTGGACCTGTTCACACAGGAGGTGCAGTTATGGATATAGGCAGGAAGGAGTGGTATATGAGAGGACAGGTTTGGACCTGTTCACACAGGAGATGCAGGTAGACAGAGCCGCAGGAGTGCGGAGCAGGCAGAGCCGCAGGAGTGCGGAGCAGGCAGAGCCACAGGAGTGCGGAGCAGGCAGAGCCGCAGGAGTGCGGAGCAGGCAGAGCGGCTAAGGAGCCGTGCAGATGCACAGATAAAGCTGCGAGAGTGCAGATGCACAGATAAAGCTGCGAGAGTGCAGATGCACAGATAAAGCTGCGAGAGTGCAGATGCACAGATAAAGCTGCGAGAATGCAGATGCACAGATAAAGCTGCGAGAGTGCAGATGCACAGATAAAGCTACGAGAGTGCAGATGCACAGACAAAGCTGCGAGAGTGCAGATGCACAGACAGGGAGGACACAAGGAGAGACACGGCAGAGAAGGAACCACAAACAAGGAGACTGAAGACAGAGGTAAGACTGAGTTCAGACAGAGACACAGGGACAAAGACACAAGGACCAGGATATTCTGCCTCCTGGCAGGCGGACAAAGAACAGACAAGGCACTGGAAACAAGACTCAAGGGCCAGGATATTCAGCCTCCTGGCAGGCAGACAAGGTACAAGGCAAGACAAGAAGTATTCCTCCAGAGAAGGAGATACACAGAACAGGGCCTGGCTTCCTCAGCTGCAAGACACTAACTGAGTATAGACATTGCACAGGCAATGTTTCAGTGGGAGTGGTGAAACTAAATAGTCAAGGGCTCCAGGTGATTGGTCAGGGACAGATTACCCAGGTGCACCCTGACTGCATAAGAACCAGAGAGTTCAGGCGCCGCCCCCTATACACACAGTCTGGAAACATGGAGAGCAGAGGCACAGAGCTGGCAACAGACGGAATTCACAGCATGGCTTGAAGCAGAAAGTAAGTTGGTGTACGGGGGATGGAAGGCCATGTAGTGATGCCATCAGGGTTGTTACAGTAACTTCAACTTCATCACTGATTCTTGCACATTATTGTCTAGAATCTGCTGATACCGAGTTGAATCCATGCGACCCTCAACTTTAACAAGATTCCCGGTGCCGGCATTGGCCACACAGCCCCAAAGCATGATGGAACCTCCACCAAATTTTACTGTGGGTTGCAAGTGTTTTTCTTGGAATGCTGTGTTTTTTAGCCTCCATGCATAACGTCTTTTTGTATGACCAAACAACTCAATCTTTGTTTCATCAGTCCACAGGACCTTCTTCCAAAATGTAACTGGCTTGTCCAAATGTGCTTTTGCATACCTCAGGTGACTCTGTTTGTGGCGTGCTTGCAGAAACGGCTTCTTTCGCATCACTCTCCCATACAGCTTCTCCTTGTGCAAAGTGCGCTGTATTGTTGACCGATGCACAGTGACACCATCTGCAGCAAGATGATGCTGCAGGTCTTTGGAGGTGGTCTGTGGATTGTCCTTGACTGTTCTCACCATTCTTATTCTCTGCCTTGCTGATATTTTTCTTGGCCTGCCACTTCTGGGCTTAACAAGAACTGTACCTGTGTTCTTCCATTTCCTTACTATGTTCCTCACAGTGGAAACTGACTGGTTAAATCTCTGAGACAACTTTTTGTATCCATCCCCAGAAAAGCTATGTTGAATAATCTTTGTTTTCAGATCGTTTGAGAGTTGTTTTGAGGAGCCCATGATGCCACTCTTCATAGGAGAATCAAATAGGAGAACTGCTTGCAAGTGGCCACCTTAAATACCTTTTCTCATGATTTGATACACCTGGCTATGAAGTTCAAAGCTCAATGAGGTTACAAAGCCAATTTAATGCTTCAGGAAGTCAGTAAAAAGTAGTTAGGAGTGTTCAAATCAAGAAAATAATAAGGGTGCCCATACTTTTGCACTGGTCAAATTTTGTTTAAATGCAGATTGCACATTTTCTGTACAATAAACGTCATTTGAATCCAGAAATATAACTGAGTCCATCAGTTATTAGATATATGAAACTGAAATAGCTGTTGCAAAAACCAAAATTGTTATAAAGAAAAAAGGTTAACATTAATAGGGGTGCCCAAACTTTAACATATGACTGTACTATTCCACTATTTGCTGCAGACCAGTTGATGTTACGAAGCAAAATTCACTACAAATATGGAAAAAATATTTATAGCACTAGTATGACTAATAAACCTATTAAGCCGACTTTAAAAATTGGTGATAATGTATGGCTGGTCCAATATAAACATGCTTTTGCTAAGAGATATGATCAAACATACACTGATGAAATATTTATGATTAGCGGCATTAACAGAAAATTCCAAATACCGCTCTACAAAATTGTTGATTTGACTGGTGAACCTGAACAGGGTTCATTAAATAAGGAGGAGATACAGGTTTCATTGAATGAGAATCGCATTTATAAAGTAGAAAAGATTTTGAGAAAAAAAACGTGTCAGAGGTTCGACAGTTTATCTCATCAAATGGCTTTGATGCCCGACTAAATTTAACAGTTGGATTAAAGAAAACCAGCTGACAGACATATAAGAATGGAATCCGGTTCATTATACATAACATTACCAAGTAACTTCTCCTCTAAAATTTTTCCAGACAACACAATAGCTACTTATACGACAAAACTGGCAAAACCTGTACACCTTTCAGGCCCCTATGAAGTAGCCCTCTCAGAAATTCAGTAACCCTATACATGGTACACGTTTAAGCAGAATGAAGGCAATTTCTTTATTGGAAAACGCAGGGATGTATTAAGGGACAATTTTTTAAAGTCGGGCTATTATTCCAATATTACCAATCTCATAAGAGACATTAATGAGCGTATTAACATCTTGAAGGTTGACAGCGATGGTTTTAAATTTCGTTACGATGAAGTGAAGTGTTACTGTTAGGAACGGCAGAACACACTAAATAAAAATATTAATAAAGTGCATTCGCCGCTCGGGGTCCACCGTGCAGTAGGTGTTACAACCACTGCTGAGTAATGGCGGACGAGCAATATGGCGATATAATGCGCACAGGTTCAACTTCACCCGAAGTGTGCAGAGTGGGCTTTGTTCACACACAGAGGCGCCGCAACAAAAAGATACAAAAAGGCTGGGCCTGTTAGACTCACAGGCCTCAGGTAAATGCACACACGGTATAAGGTCACAGGAGTAGGAACTAAGACAGAGGAGCTGCGTCCGTCTAGACCTACCGTGTGTGCGGCGTCGCTACTGCGAACGCCAAGAAGGGCTGCAACTGCAGCGTGGCGCAGGACACTGCCACTGGACGACACAGCTACAAAGCAGGCGCTATGTCGGACGCTAGTGCAGAGGTGTAGTGTGCACAGTGGCCTAAGGGTTGCCACAGACTGGCGCAGACTACTTAACTAATTCCCTAACCACATGCGTAATATCAGAGGGAAGGGGTTTCATAATAAGTCAGTCACCAGAATCATACATCCATCACCATTCACACATAGCAGTATAGTCTATACTAGCGCATGGCGGAACGGCCGTGCGCGCTTTTTATAGCAGCCGGGACCTTCTGGAAGCTTCCAGATCTCCGAGATTTTTCCAATGAGATCTGGAGCAGGACCTGAGCACATGACTTCCGATCTCCAATGGGAAACCATTTCATGAGCATGCTCAGTAGGAGGACAGAGGGACATAGCCCCTGGAGAGATTTGCTGCAAGGCAATCTCCTCTGCAGTAGCTAAAGAGCAAGAGATCACAGAATGTAAGGGCCTGGATTCCTGCAGAGCAGACGCAGGAACCTGACTCCTATCAGTTACTCTGTCGGATTCCACCACGATACAGTTTGCTCCAGGACAAAAATTGGCGCATATTTTAGGGCTCCTAATTCATATTGAGATGTACGATAATAGTATGTTGGATAGAAAGAAGACATATGCCGATATAAAAGCCAGATTTTATACATTATATGTGTCTACAGATATAATTCAACACCAACTTGTGGGAGACAGCTACGTCCAGCTTCTGAGAACAGCGTACACAAGTCCGGATTATGTGCATCTATACAAACAACACTTTGATTCTGTACCCATCTCTATCTTGACAGATTAGGGTACCCCTGCTAAATTCAAGTAAGGGAAAAATATTGTACTATTACATTTTAGACCACGACGTGATTGACACAATAAAATGGTGTCTCAAAGGATGTACGGCGATCCAACCATTTATGCCTGTTACTATATTGCTCAGTTAGGTCATGGATTAGAGGCATTTTGCGGTAATGAATACATGTATGGCTCTGGTCTTGCAGGTATTTTAAGAGGTCTTTTTAGAAGAGCTGTACCCCTTTTCAGAAAAGGCCTAGAATTAGTAAAACCGCACATGAAGACAGCCGTCAGAAACATTGCTAAACATGCCTTTACCTCCCTCTCAACATCCGTAATGAATTGATTAAACACACCTCCTGAGGATGGATCTGGTATTGTTACGTTGCTAAAAAACAGAAAAAAACAAAAAAAGGCCTATTCTTATGAATAAAATTACTACCGCAAGACGTTCGTATCAGAAAAGAGTAAGACACTCTGTTGAAGACATCTTCTAAGCAATAATCATGGCTTTCGTACATGATGCTTTTTAGAGTGCACAAAATCAGAACTGGATATTTTTGACATACCTCCCACTCAAACAAGCATCGAAAAATCTCTTAAAGTAGAAGTTCAGCCTATTGCAGCTTTAGCGGACAATACACCATTGGAATTTTGGGGAGCGGCAAATATTTTTATGATTTGAACAACACTCTACTCTACATAAATTGTCGTGTCGTCAAACAAGATAATTTTGCTATTGTGGATGGAGCCCGTGTAGTGCTCATAAATTACCCTCTAGTGACTCTTTTTAATCAGGTTGATATTACTCTGGGAGATCGGCTCATCTCGCAGTCTGACAATCTCTACAGCTATATAGCCTACATTGAAATGCTATTAAATTACAACTCGCAGATGTTATTGTCCCAATTCACAGCGGAATTATTTTTGAAAGACACCATGGAGCATCACAATGTTCGAATCCTGGATGGTACAAATGCTGGATTCAACAAGAGAGCCCTCGCAGTTGCGCGCTCTAAATCTGATGATCTTTTAGGACGGCTTTTTGGTGATATATTTAATCAACCGAAGCTTATATTCAACAGCATTGACCTTAAGATCAAGTTGACATGAAATAAGGGCTCTTTCTGTCTGATACCGGCTGAAGCTGACCCGCTTAAAGTACAAATTTTACAAGCCTCTCTCTATGTAAATAGAGTTTCACCAGGCCCTGTTAAATGCCAGAACAAAATACGCTATTGCTAGGGTATACATGAAAGTGTACAGCATCTCTGCAGGGACACAAATCTCCAGCCATGAGAACTTTTGTTTAGGTGCTCTTCCTCATTTGATTAGCTTGGGTTTTGTAGATAATGAAGCGCTCAGCGGAGCGTTTAATAAAAACCCGCTGTACTTTCATCATTATAATGTGAATAATGCAGCTTTTTTTGGACAGACAACCAATACCATCCCAGCCGCATCAACCCAATTTCAATATTGATCTAGCCATCAGAGTTAGACAGTATATGGCCCTAGCCCATATATCTGGTAAACATAAGTCTAATTGCGCTCTAGCGATTGATCAATAACAATTTATGGATGGTTTCACATTCTTTGCATTTGATTTGTCAGCTGATCAAGAACCCAGGGTCACTTCTCTCTCATTAAAACAGGTAACCTGCGTGCCGAAGTACACTTTGCTCAACCTACGCCACACACTGTAAATGCAGTGGTGTATGCCCTGAAGTCATCTATTCTAGAAATTAATAACCGTTGTGAAGTCTTGTATGATTTCTACTGATGTTGGATTCTCTGCAGCTCAAAAGACTGATGAAGGCCGATTTCTATAGGGAACAATTATTTTCTGGGGTGTTTCCGTGTGATTTGCTTCTGGAAGAAAGAGTGGCTTAGAGACCCGCAGCATATATAGTGAATACCGACACCTCAAAGAATAGTGGAAAACATTGGATATTGATTTTACTATGCGATGATAAGAAGGTCATATTTTTTGATAGTTATCGATTCTCTCCGGACAACGTACTTTTTCCTTACGAGTTTGTAAAATTCTTATAGAGACATTGTAAATTATACTGCTATCAAGATAAGCAACTCCAGGAAAAGTATTGTACTGTTTGCGGTCATTATTGTGTGTTTATTCTGAAATATTTGGCAAGGGGATGGGCATACAGTGAGATATTTTACCAATTTACCAATAATTTAAAAAAGAATGATAATATAGTTTATGATTTTGTAATGTGCAATTCTGTTGATTCAAGCTTTAATAATTGCAAGTCTCATAATAATTACCAAATATGCAGATCTCTTTGTTCACTATGAAAAGATCCTTCACTGAACTGACATCAACTGGCACTTCCCTCAATTTACTTCTTGTAACTTAAAATTAGATGTGTTTGTATGAATGCGGTCTCCCATGAACACGTCAGCTGAGGCAATAAGACATGTTTATTTAGGTCTCTCAGTAGGTCACCCATGAACATAACAGCTAAGGCAATAAGCTCTAAATCATAATTCCCTAAAGTACAGTGTCCTTTGTATTCAGTACTCTAATGGATATACAATGTGTTTGTATTCATTTGTAGCTTCCGAACAGACCTACAATGTGCAATCTATATGATTGTTATACTATTAGCATTGAGTGTTCAGTGATAATTGATTTTTGTTTAATTGAGGTGTATTGTGGAGTTCAAGAAATGTGATATAACTGATTGAATCTAATAGAACAGTGAAATTTATTCACATGTCTTTATACAATGTAATTGATTTTGTTCAATAAACATTATAACTTTTATTTGAAAAAGGTGTCACTCGGTCTTTTTTTTTTACAAAAATCAGACTATAAAAGAGAATAATTGTTGTCCCTATAAATAATAGACCAAATTCCAATCCACCGAAGGACCCATAGACAGGAAAGACCAAGCAGGATATAGTTCATCAAATAGTTTTTATTATATTGGTGGTGAAACAGTAAAAAACAATTTAAAAGCAATGTGCACGAATGGGGACAACTTTACCACAATTGTAAAGTAATAATATGGACCCAATTATATATACTATATTCACATATGCATTCCTCTAATAAAAATTGATAAAAAAAGACTTTTTTTGCAGGCAATGAATAGAAAAACTTTAAAAAAAATTTTTTTTTGTGAAGTGAAATAATCAAAAAATTATATATCAAATATTAAATCAATTATTTAGCTGCAATATAAAGTGCAATGTGCATGTGCAGAAAAACAATTGTTGAACCAACTAATACTGTGTTGCAAAGTGCAGTGTGCTTGTGTAAAAAAACCGTAAATCATTGAGCTCTCATTCCTGTGCGGAAAGAGTCCTAGTTACTTTTACATAAAGTGCCGTATTTTTCACAAGAAAAACAATGGTTTTAACACAACTTTATTTTTTCATGAGTTATTTACAAGTTTATGACCACTTATAAAATATGTGGTGTACGGTCCGAGCATTATTGGTGTCAAGTATGAGCAAGGTACACTGTGGGTCTCAGAAGGGAAAGAGGAATTTGGGAGCGCAGAATTAATTGGATTTCTTTTTTGGGGCGATAAGCTATAGCGTTTTTACAGAGCCTTTGTACTACCAGTAATGTGGAAATCCCCTATATTTCCATTGACCTGAGTGTGGACTTACATTATTTGTGGATTGAGTTGAAGCTTTTATTGGGATCATTTTACATAACATTTTGGATCACATTTATCCTGTGCTCTACGCTGAGCACTTTGGGATTTCCATCTAAATCTGAGTGAAATGATTCAGATGAAACCCATGGATTCATTCACTATAATGAGGAAGCAGAGTTACTCTCTACACCATCTGGCCTCTGTTCAGCATTGTCCTTCTTTTCAGAGGTGCACAAAACTGTGGCAAACCGTGCTTTTATGCACGCCTAAAAAGACGGACAATGTCAGATCACAGGTAAGACGGCGTCCACCATGCCTTCATTGGCCTCATTATAGGGAGTCTTTCGCCGGGGGTCCCATCTGAATCACATATTTCAGAGATTTACACAGAAATCCTGGTGCAAGCACTCAGCATAGTGCTCAGGATAAATGTGAGCCAAGCCTTACTGTGATCTTTGGGACACAAAATGGCTGCTGTCACACACTAAATTTTTTTTCATAAAAACAAGTTTTTGCATTGCCTTATTTAGATAGCTAAAATTTTTCCATATTTCTGCGGACAGAGTCATGTGATGGCTATTTTTTGTGGGACATATTGACGTTTTTATTGGTACTGTTTTCAGTCACATGACATTTTTTGTTTGGTTTCTATCTCCCCCTCTCTCTTACCCCCCCACCTCGCTTTATCTGGAGACATACTCCTTAACCTCAGACCTCTCCTGCTAAAATATAATACAAGACGATCACTCTCCTTCACCCACCTGCTTTCCCTCTCTCTGCTTCTTTTCACTGCTGGTGACATATCCCCCTGTTATGATTGAGTCACCGTAGGAGGCAAAAACAGAAATACAAGCTAAGTCCAGAAAACCAGAGAAGTTGGCAACTATCAGATTGCAGACCCCTGAACCTATCAACACAACTAGCAGTAGCCGTGGGGGGTTCCTACGATGCCCTAGACCCCTCGATCACAGCCGGAGAATTAAATAGGCCTAAAGAAAGAAAGGGGAAATCTAAACTGCCCCAGAGCAGACCCCAAAGCAATAGGCAGCCCCCAACATATAATGACGGTGGAGCAAGATGAAAACACTAACACAGACAGAAAGATAGACTGAGCAAAGCCAGGGCCCAAAACTACCTAGATAGGAAAGGACAGGAAGGCTGCTGTCTGCAATCTGCCAAAACCCTATCAAAGACATAAGCCAACAAACTGATATGAAAAAGACCCTGAAGCAGCTAGGCTTCAAAAACTAAATCAGCACTCAGGTATTTTCAGAAGACAGAGCTAAAGGAATTCAGCACACCCCAGCAGGGAATGGCAGAAATCCAGAAAAACAAAGCAAAACAAAGTCAAAGCACAAATGCAAAAAGCCGAGCAGCAAACTTAGCTTTAGAGGAGCAGGAATTCAGACTGGTCTCCAAGGATCCCACAGAGAAATCACCCGCAGGGCAGAAGGGCGTCGGCAGCCTTATATCCAGTCAGTAACTCCACTCAGCCAGTCATCATCATCAGCCTCAGGTGTTTGATAATCAGGCTCACTACCTTTCTTTACCAGAAGAGGGAGTTCCTCGGGCCTCAGTAGTGAAGGGGAAAATGAACTCACAACATCCCCCAATCCTGGCCCCCCCTGCCTCATACATCCCACTAATCCCCACCCCTATCTTTCTCACACTAAAGGCCCCGTCACACTAAGGGTACCGTTACACCTAGCGATGCACCAGCGATCCCGACCAGCGATATGACGCGGTCAGGATCGCTGGTGCATCGCTAGGTGGTCGCTAGTGAGCTGCCACACAGGAAGATCTCATCAGCGACATCCCTGGGGTCGGGGATCGCTACTTACCTGTCAGATGCGGCGATCCTGCGTCCTCCCGCCCGGCTCCACGCATCGCTCGTCGGCGCCACAGGAAGCCCCAGCAGGAAGTGGCCGACGAGGAATGGTCCAGGAGCTTCTCGCGCGATCAGCGATAACCAGCGGGGGAGCCGGTCGGAGGTAAGTATCACATGCAGCGATATCGCTAGCAATATCGCTGCAACGTCACAAAATCGGTGACTTTACAGCGATATTGCTAGCGATATCGCAGTGTGTAACGGGGGCATTAGCTATCTCGCCAGCGAGATCACTGTTTGTGATGGGGATCAGCGACTGGCCCCCTGCCGGCTATCGCTGATCGTGCTCGAGCGGCCTAGGCCGTTTTTTGAACGCTGTTCTCCCGCTGCTCAGCGTGCATCGCTGTGTGTGGCAGCGAGAGACCAGTGACCAGCGACGCTGGACGCTGGTTGCTAATGTAATCGTCGGGTATCCAGGAGCTGCCGCTCCTGGATACCCGCTGTTTACCTTGGAAACCGGTGTACATGCTGGTTTCCAAGGTAAACGTTGGGTATCCAGGAGTCGCGTGGCTCCTAGATACCCGATGTTTACCTTGGAAACCAGCATGTATGCCGGTTTCCAAGGTAAACAGCGGGTATCCAGGAGTCACGCGGCTCCTGGATACCCGACGTTTACATTAGAAACCAACGTCCAGCGTCGCTGGTACTGATCGCTGGGGCTGTCTATGTGACAGCTCACCAAACCTACAAAAAACAAAATAAAAAAACCCTGCTATAAAAGCAAAAGTGCATTTAAATCATACAGAGTTCTTACTAATACTGTATTTGATCAAACATAGCATAAAAGCCGTCCCACCATCGACAAGATGACTCTGTGGTCGGGGCGGTCCTACACTGTCTAGTATTAATAACCTTATCATGTGTCAAAGTTGACGTCTGTGTGAATAAGGGCAGACAAGGACCGGGTCCCAACCACTGGACACCAGTCAGGGGAAGCCTTTAAATACAATTTCCAGCTCAGGAGAGGGAGGCCACACCCCAGCTTGCACAGAATGCAAAAATACAAAGAAAAAACACAAAAATTGAGCTTGGTTTGAGTTGGTACACATGCAGCATATAAATACATGTTCACATGGCCAAAAAGCATACAAAACCTACAAAAAACGAAATGAAAAAACCCTGCTATAATAAATAAGTAAAATGCAAAAGTGCATTTAAATCATACAGAGTTCTTAGTAATACTGTATTTGATCAAATATAGCATAAAAGCCGTCCCACCATCGACAAGGTGACTCTGTGGTCGGGGCGGTCCTACACTGTCTAGTATTAATAACCTTATCATGTGTCAAAGTTGACGTCTGTGTGAATAAGGGCAGACAAGGACCGGGTACGAACCACTGGACACCAGTCAGGGGAAGCCTTTAAATACAATTTCCAGCTCAGGAGAGGGAGGCCACACCCCAGCTCACCAGCGATCAGCCTAACGATGTCCCAGCGATCCCATCATGTCGGATCGTTGGTGGGATCACTGGGACATCGTTTAGTGTGAAGGGGCCTTAAGACAAACTACTGCAATCCCTCACACTTAAAACCTGTGCCACTGACCCCCTCCCTCCCGCACCCTCTTTCTGGAGCACTTTGGAATGCTCGCTCAATTTGCAACAAGCTCCACGTGATCCATGACCTCTTTATCTCCTGCAACCTTTCTTTCCTGGCCCTCACTGAGACCTGGCTGTCACCTCCTGACACGGCCTCCCCGGCCACACTGAGTTATGGCGGCCTTCACTTTACCCACACTCCTCGCCCTGGCAACAGACAAGGTGGATGAGTGTTTTCCTCCTTTCTAAAATCTGCTATCCAACCCCCACCCTCCCTTATCCTCCCTTCTTTCGAGGTTCACTCTGTCTGTATTTACTCTCCATCTAGTCTCCAAATGGCTGTCATATACCGACCACTGGGCTCAGCCACTGCCTTCATCAACCAATTCTCCACCTGGCACCTCCACTTTCTCTCTGCTGACATCCCCACCATCATCATGGGGGACTTCAACATCCCCATTGACACCCCCCAGCCAGCAGCCTCCAAACTCCTGTCACTTACCTCATCCTTTGGACTTACTCAGTGGTCCTCCACAGCCACCCACACAGATGGACATACATTAGACCTCATCTTCACCCGCCTCTGTTCCCTATCTAATCTCACAACCTCTCCCTTCTCCCTATCTGACCACCATCTACTCACCTTCTCATCCTTGTCCTTCTCACCTGCCCCCCATGTCCAGCCGCTAGCACATCCTCGCAGAAACCTCGCACACCTAGACATCCACAGACTTTCAGACTTTCTTCTACCTCTGTCCTCCATATCTTCACTCCACAACATGGACAGTGCGGCTGCTTTCTACAACGCCACCCTCACATCAGCCATAGACTCAGTCGCTCCTCTCATGCATGGCAAAGTGCGACAAACCAATAGGCAACCCTGGCACAACCACCTCACCAAAAAACTTCGACAAGCATCCAGGCTCGCGGAGTGGCGTTGAAAGAAAACACGCCTGCCAGACAACTTCACTGCTTTCAAACAAGCTACACTTGCCTTTAAATCAGCCCTCACCTCTGCTAAACAGACCTATTTCACAAACCTTGTCTCTTCATTATCCCACAACCCAAAACAACTGTTCAGCACATTCAACTCTCTCCTCCGCCCACCACTCCCACCTCCAACTTCCCTCATCTTTGCTGAGGACTTTGCCACCTACTTCAAAAACAAGATTGACCAAACAAGGCAAACCTTTACAGTTCCACCACCCCAACCGCTCTACATACCAGACCTCTGCCCTTCCCTAATAACCTCCCTCTCCAACATCACTGAAGGAGAGCTTACTCAACTCCTTTCCAAATCACGCCTCACCACCTGTGCACTTGACCCCATCCCTTCAGACCTGCTCCGCAACCTCACTAACATAATCATTCCAGCCCCAACCCATCTCTTCAACCTATCCCAAACTTCTGGTACCGTCCCCTCTGCCTTAAAACATGCCACCATAACACCTATCCTCAAAAAATCAAACCTTGACCCAACTGCTATGCCCAGCTATCGCCCCATATCACTGCTCCCGTTTGCTTCCAAACTCCTTGAACAGCATGTCCATGCTCAACTTTCCTCCCACCTCTCATCTATCTTCCTCCTTGACATCCTGCAATCTGGCTTCCGCCCCCACCACTCCACTGAATCTATCCTGGCCAAAATTACTAATGACTTACTCACAGCCAAAGCTAACAGACAGTTCTCCATCCTCCTCCTTCTTGACCTGTCCTCTGTCTTTGAAACAGTTGACCACTGCCTACTGCTACAGATTCTTTCTTCCCTTGGCATCAAAGACCTTGCCATGTCCTGGATTTCCTCATACCTTTCTGACCACACATTCAGCGTTTCCCACTCCCACACTACCTCCTCATCCCGCCCCCTCTCTGTTGGAGTCCCCCAAGGCTCTGTCCTGGAACCCCTATTTTTTCCATCTATACTCTTGGCCTAGGACAACTCATAAAGTCCCATGGCTTCCAGTACCACCTGTATGCAGATGACACTCAGATCTACCTCTCTGGCCCAGATGTCACCTCTCTGCTGTCCAGAATCCCAGAGGGTCTATCAGCCATATCCTCCTTTTTCACCTCTCGCTTCCTAAAACTCAACGTAGACAAAACTGAACTCATTATCTTTCCTCCATCTGACGTATCTTCCCTACCCGATGTATCTATTATGGTAAACGGCATCACGCTCTCTCCCGCACCCGAAATCCGCTGCCTCTGAGTAACTCTCGACTCTGCCCTGTTTTTCAAACCACACGTCCAATCTCTTGCCACCTCCTGTCGCCTCCAACTCAAAAATATTTCCAGAATCCGTCCCTTCCTCAGTCTTCAATCTACTAAAACTCTTGTACATGCCCTCATCATCTCCCGCCTTGACTACTGCAACTCTCTCCTCTGTGGCCTCCCTGCTAACTCTCTTGCACCACTCCAGTCTGTCCTTAACTCTGCTGCCCGATTAATCCACCTCTCTCTTCGCTACTCCCCTGTCTCCCCCTCTGCAAATCCCTCCATTGGCTCCCAATTCCCCAACTAATCCAGTTCAAACTCCTAACACTCACCCACAAAGCCATCCACAACCTTTCCCCTCCCTATATCTCTGAACTAATCTCCCAATATCTTCCCTCACATAATCTTCGATCCACCCAAGACCTCCTACTCTCCTCCACACTTATTCATTCCTCACACAACCGCCTCCAAGATATCTCCCGAATATCCCCTATCCTCTGGAATGCCATGCCTTAACAAGTCCGATTATCCACCACCCTTGGATCCTTCAAACGGAACCTGAAAACCCATCTTTTCAGGAAAGCTTACAGCCTGCAATGACCATTCTGCCGCCTCACCACCGCCTGAGCTGCTGTCTCATCACCACCAGAGCTGCTGCACCCCCGACCTTCTGTCTCTTCCCCACTATCCCGTAGAATGTAAGTCCGCAAGGACAGGGTCCACTCCCCTCTGTACCAGTCTGTCATTGTAAATTTGTTTACTGTTAACGATATCTATAACCTTGTATGTAACCCCCCTTCTCATGTACAGCACCTTAGAATTAATGGCGCTATATACATAAATAATAATAATAATATTCAGTATTGTATTGCATGAGACCTGTCAGTTTTACACTGGCAGATCACATTTTAGACTCTAACAGTCTAACAGGCCAGCATAGCTAGCAGATCTGGAGGTCATCATGTGAGTTACGGTTGCCATGGCAACACACGGCTACCACATCTCATCACGGGGTGCGTCAGAGAGGTCAGTAAAGCAGCTCTCTTCCTCTCACTATCTTATAAATACTGTGATTGCCGCATCTAGAAGACCACAAAGGGCTAGCATTATTGTGACCTGATCCAATCAGGTCCTGATGAGGTCACCTGTCAGAGCTACTGCTCTACACCAGAATCACAGCACTTGCAGTGTCTTGGGGGTCCTGAGCGCTGCGAGACCGCAGACCGTACACAAACATCTGTGCTGCACAGAGCCCAGCAAGTGCCGACATTTATCTTCTGTGGGCAGTCATGAGTAAAGTTTCTTATTGATGAGAATGCCAAGTTGGAGTAAAGAGACTTACTAGCCATGCAGTGCTCACCTGGGAAATATCATGTGCTAAAAGGGGCTTCAGAGATGAAGAGGACAGGAACTCTATTACAATTTATTGAATTTAGGTATCCTAAAGTTCAATATCGACACTTTAACCCCTTAAGGACCAAGCCATTTTGTAGGTTAATGACCAGGCCTTAATTATGAAACCTGAGCACTGTCACTTTATGTGGTTGTAACTCTGGAACGCGTCAAGGGATTCTGCTGATTCTGAGAAGGTTTTTTCATGACATATACTTTATGGAAGTGGTAAAATTTCTTCAAAATTTCTTTTGTTTATTTGTGAAAAAAATGAAAATTTGGCAAATTCACAATTTTCAAACTTTTAAATTTTATGCCCATAAATCAGAGCGTTATGTCACACAAAATAGATAACAAATAACATTTCCAACATATCTACTTTACATCAGCACAATTTTTGAAACACAATTTTTTTGTTAGGTCGTTATAAGGGTTAAAACTTGACCAGCAATTTCACATTTTTCCAACAAAATTTGCAAAACCATTTTTTTCACATTTGAAGTCACTTTGGGGGGGCCTATATGACAGAAAATACCCCAAAGTGACACCATTCTAAAAACTGCACTCTTCAAGATGTTCAAAAACCACATTTAGAAAGTTTAATAACCCTTTAGGTGCTTCACAAGATTTGAAGCAATGTGGAAGGAAAAAATGAACATTTAATTTTTTTTTTACAAAAATTTGACACTTGGACACAATTTTTTTATTTTATCAATGGTATCAGGAGAAAATGAACTATTTGTTGTGCTATTTCTCCTGAATACACCGATACCACATTTGTGGCGGAAGACCATTTGAGGTTTTAAATGTAAAATTGTCTGGAATCGAGAGCGGACGCCATGTCGCATTTTGAGAGCCCCTGATGTACCTAAACAGTGGAAACTAGACACCCCAAGGAACTTGTCTAGATGTGTGGTGAGCACTTTGAACCCCCAAGTGCTTCACAGAAGTTAATAACGTAGAGTAGTGAAAATAAAAAATCATATTTTTTCCACAAAAATGATCTTTTCGCCCTAAGTTTTTATTTTCCAAGGGGTAACAGGAGAAATTAGACCCCAAAAGTTGTTGTGCAATTTGTCCTGAGTATGCTGAAACCCCATATATAGGGGTAAACTGCTGTTTAGGTGCATGGCAAAGCTCAGAAGGGAAGGAGCGCCGTTTGACTTTTTCAACGCAAAATTGGCTGGAATTGAGATTGGACACCATGTCGCATTTAGAGAGTTACTGATGTACCTAAACAGTAGAAACCCCCCATAAGTGACCCCATTTTGGAAACTGGACCCCACAAAGAACTTATCTAGATGTGTGGTGAGCACTTTGAACCCCCAAGTGCTTCACAGAAGTAAATAACGTAGAACCGCGAAACTGAAAAATAATTTTTTTTCCACAAAAATTATATTTTTGCCCCCAATTTTTTATTTTCCAAAGGGTAACAGGAGAAAGTTGACCCCAGAAGTTGTTGTGCAATTTGTGCTGAGTATGCTGATACCCCATATGTGGGGGTAAACCACTGTTTGGGTGCATGGCAGAGCTCGGAATTGAAGAAGATCAGTTTGACTTTTTCAACACAAAATTGAATGGAATTGAGATTGGACGCAATGTTGCATTTGGAGATTCCCTGATGTACCTAAACAGAGGAAACCCCTCACAAGTGACCCCATTTTAGAAACTAGATGCCTCAAGGAATGTATTTAGATGCTTGGTAAGCACTTTGAACCCCCAGGTCCTTCGCAGAAGTTTAAAACGTAGAGCTGTGAAAATTAAAAATCAGATTTTTTCATCAAAAATCATCTTTTAGCATCATTTTTTTTATTTTAACATAGGTAGCAGGAGAAAATGGACCCCAAAAATTGTCGTACAATTTCTTGTGAGTTCGCCGATACCCCATATGTGGAGGAAGACCACTGTTTGGGTACACGGCAGGACCCGGAAGGGAAGGAGAAATGTTTGACTTTTTGAACACAAAATTGTCTGGAATCAAGAGCGGAATCCGGTGCTCTCCGCTGAGCACATACATTTCCATCTAAATTTCTGAGCTACATGACAGATAAAACCCCTGAGGGATTCATTCACTATAATGAGGCAGTAGAGTTACTCTGTACTCTGCCTGGCCTCTGTTCAGTGTCGTCCTTCATTTCAGAGGTGCACAAAACTATGGTGGACTGCATTTTTATGCACGCTGAAAAAGACTGACACCACTGGATCACAGGTACTATGGCGTTCACAGTGCCTCCATCTGCTTCATTATAGGGAATCTTCTGCCAGTGGTTCTGTCTGAAAAACGTATTTCAGAGATTTACATGGATACCCCTATACTAGCGCTCAGTGTAGAGCACAGGATAAATGTGCGCCAAGCCTTACTGGGAGGTTGAATGAACAAATCCACAGCAGGTGAAGAATTGGTGTTATTTATTTTTTACGCCATTTCTCGTGCGGTATAAGTGATCAGGCGACTTTATTCCTCAGGTTGGTGCAATTACAGCGATGCCAGATTTATATCCTTTTTCTGTTTAGCTTCTGTCGCACACTAAAAGACCCTTTTTTGCAAGAAGTTTCTGCTTCGCCATATTTTGAGACCTATAAATTTTCCATGTTTTGGCCCACAGAGTCATGTGAGGGTTTGTTTTTTGTGGGACAAGCTGTTTTTAATGGTACCATTTTCAGGCACATGACAGTTTTTGATCGCTTTTCATTCCGATTTTTGTGAAGGCAGAATGAATAAAAACCAGCCATTCAGGAATTTTTTTTTCTCCATTCTGCGTGTGGTAAAATTGATAAGGCAGTTATATTTTTCGGGTCAGTACTATTACAGCGATGCCACATTTATATTTTTTCAATGTTTTGGCGCTTTTACACAATAAAAACGTTTACAGAAAAAATAATTATTTTTGCATTGCTTTATTTTGAGAGCTATAACTTTTTTATTTTTCCACTGATGGAGCTGTATGGTGTTTTTTTTTGTGGAACAAGATGCCGTTTTCAGTGATACTATTTTTATTACTATTCGTCTTTTTGATCATGTTTTATTCCACTTTTTCCAAGCAGTATAGTGATAAAATATAATTTGCTACTTTTTTTGTGTGTTCTTACAGCGTTCACTGAAGGGGTTAACTAGTGTGACACTTTTATAGCTCGGATTGTTCAGGACGCGGCGATACCAAACGTGTACTTTTTTTGTTTATTATTGTTTTTTCATAAAAAATTGTATTTATTAGTGGATTACAATTATTTTTTTTTTTGTTTGTTTTCTTTTTTTACCTAGTCCCTTTATGGGACTTTCACTTTTTTCACTTTGCTTGCAGGTATAATGCATTGTAATGCACTAGCATTGCAGTGCATTTTACCTATACTGAAAGCTTCTGGCACCATGCTGTGAACATGGTCTCAGAGGCGTTCCATAGCTTGATGACCCGGGAGTCATCATGACAACCCTGGGTCACCATGGCAAAGATCGGGCCCCGTGATGACATCACGGGGACGCTGATCTGAAGACAGAGGAAGCTCCCATCCCTCTGCCTCTCTCCTGAACACTGCGATCACGCTCAATCACAGCAATTAAGGAGTTAACAGCCAGGTATGGTGTGGACACCACTCCTGGCTGTTCATGCAGACACTCAGCCACTGGTAGAGCGGGAGGTGCTGATATTTCAGTCACAGGCAGCTGTCGGCACTGAACTACCACTGCGTGCTTACACCCAGTGATAGTTTAAATTCATGAAGGACACAGTCCGTCCGGGTGCAGGAACTGACATCATGCCATGACGGACTGTGTCCGTCATTGGACATTAAGGGGTTAAATAGCATTGCCATATGACTTTTGATTAACCAAATTTTCTTGGAAATTCATAATGGATTTGATTTGTTACAAATTGATTCCCTCTTTTACAGTATACAGTAAAGATAACATGACATCAGCTGTTGGATTTCACACTCAATAACTATGAGAGCAAAATAATTGAAATTAGAGGAAATTTATAAATGGAAGTTGTGTCAAATATAGCGTGCCATGTATAAAACTGATATCTTGTTATGTTTCAGGACTCGAGTTCCAAATGCTTCATCTGCACCCATTATGGCTATCCCCCAGAACACACTGTACGATTTAAAATGAGCAGCAATCACACTATCTTCTGCACATCCAACTCAGAACAGATATTAATGGCATTGACTTGCTAACTTGATGTGATAAATGTTAATCCTGTTTATATTAATCATCATAACATGACATTAGTACAGTAATAAGTTCAAGTAAGAGATTTAACAACATCTTGCAAGTACATCAACAGGTGTCATAAACATTTCCATTATATCCTGTCTGTGCAAATATGGTGCCTGTATGTTCCAGGGAGAATGAAAACATCTGAGATAGAAACAGATTGGGAGAGAATTAGTAAATTTGTTTTTCATTAATAAATTAAGACAGAGTAGCTCAGCAATGCAAAACCATAATTAGAAATCAGAAAATGTGTACTCAGTGTTCTGCCAAAAATATATGTATGAAAATGATTGTGTGTGTAGTGTGGGAAAGAAACATTTTATAATAGAAATAATGAAACATATTTCAAAAATAAATATATGATTTGTTTGTTTCTGTCTTTCATGAAAAAAAAAACCTTCCTGCATTTTATAATGTAAATTTTAGGATTAAGAATAGAACGCAGGAGCCAAATTTCTTTATAAATCTACATCCCTCAAGTCTTCACTTTTGCACCCTCTATAAATATATATGTACTAGCTGAAGAACCCGGTGTTGCCCGGGCACAGTAACTAACTGTGAAACACGAACCAGGCAACCTGATGGTTTGACGAGAAGCACTAGATTGTGCAAACTAAACCCCAAACCAGAAAAAATACCAAGAATGAAATAAGGAGAAAAAAGGAGTATATAGGTAAAAAGATTCTTTATTCATAATTATACAAAAGTAAATAATAAATTAGACAATAAAATCACAGAGTAAATTACACAAGGATAATGCTAAGGGATCAACGAATGCTGTGCACCCACCAATAGTAAATAGAGAACGCATATCTAGTAAGATCAATAGCAGTAGTATTTATAACAACATAATCCAGAAATCATATGTATAAATGCAGATAAGTAGCATTTCCTTCTCTCTGCTGAGACGTTTCAGTGGCCCTTGAGGAAGCAGCTCTTGCCTACCTTTCTTACATTTCTGTGCTCATTTCTGTAAGTCTTGGCTCCCTTTCTTCTTTCTGTAAGTCTTACTCATTGAGGCGTAATACAGCTTTAATCTTAGAGAAAGCAGATTTCAACCTTGTGTGAGTGTAATACCATTTAGTTAGAAATTTTAATGAAGGACTAATTTAGAGTGGCATTAGTTGTAGCTGTATAAATAAGTTTAAAGTGAACCAGGCATTGTCAGGACGGTGCTGTTACACTGATTAAAATGATACCTGGTTTGGAGAAATCCGTCTTGTGTTTCTTTTTTTAATCTGTTTGAATTTTTATTTTAATGAGATGCTTCATGAAAGACAAAGAGTATTTCTTGATTCTGGGCTCCCCATGCAGTCTGTGTCAGAGGGTGGTCTGTGTCGGCAAGGTAATAAATTGTGCTATTTCCAGCTTTAAAAAAGGATCATAACACCATAGAAATGATAAGAATAATAGGCCTCAGTTACCACAACTGTCTACAAGGACAACTGTCGCTCATAGCAACCAATCATAGCCCAGCTTTCATCTTTTAAACAGCTCTGGTGAAATGAAAGATGCTTAGTGATTGGTTACTATGGGCACCATAGGCAGTGTAACTTGTTGTGGTCAAGAAGATGTGCCTATGAAATATATATATTAGATAATATATATATATATATATATATATATATACACTGCTCAAAAAATAAAGGAAACACTCAAATAACACATCCTAGATCTGAATGAATGAAATATTGTTAATGAATACTTTTGTATGTGCAAAGTTGAATGTGCTGACAACAAAATCACACAAAAATCATCAATGGAAATCAAATTTATTAACCAATGGGGGCCTGGATTTGGAGTCACACACAAAATTAAAGTGGTATGTAATGTCCTTAAAACAAGTCAAAATGATGCTCAGTAGTGTGTGTGGCCTCCACGTGCCTGTATGACCTCCATGATGTCTCAGATGTGTATCAGATTCAGGTCTGGGGAACGGGAAGGCCAGTCCATAGCTTCAATGCCTTCATCTTGCAGGAACTGCTGACACACTCCAGCCACATAAGGTCTGGCATTGTCCTGCATTAGGAGGAACCCAGGGCCAACCGCACCAGCATATGGTCTCACAAGGGGTCTGAGGATCTCATCTCGGTAACTAATAGCAGTCAGGCTACCTCTGACAAGCACATCGAGGGCTGTGCGGCTGTGCGGCCCTCCAAAGAAATGCCACCCTACACCATTACTGACTCACTGCCAAACCAGTCATGCTGAAGGATGTTGCAGGCTCTCCACAGCATCTCCAGACTCTTTCACATCTGTCACATGTGCTTAGTGTGAACCTGCTTTCATCTGTGAAGAGCACAGGGTGCCAGTGGTGAATTTTCCTATCCAGGTGTTCTGTGGCAAATGTCAAGTGTCCTGTACGGTGTTGGGCTGTAAGCACAACTCCCATCTGTGGACATCGGGCACTCAGACCATACTCATGGAGTCAGTTTCTAACCATTTGTGCAGACACATGCACATTTTTGGCCTGCTGGAGGTCATTTTGCAGGGCTCTGGCAGTGCTCATCCTGTTCCTCCATGCACAAAGGCGGAGGTAGCGGTCCTACTGCTGGGTTGTTGCCCTCCTACGGCCCCCTCCATGTCTCCTTGTGTACTGGCCTGTCTCCTGGTAGTGTCTCCAGCCTCTGGACACTCTGCTGACAGACACAGCAAACCTTCTTGCCACAGCTCGCATTGATGTGCCATCCTGGATGAGCTGCACTACCTGAGCCACTTGTGTGGGTTGTAGAGTCCGTCTCATGCTACCAGGAGTGTGAAAGCACAACCAACATTCAAAAGTGACCAAAACATCAATCAGAAAGCATTGGTACTGAGATGTGGTCTGTGGTCCCCACCTGCAAAACCACTTCTTTATGTGTGTCTTGATAATTGCCAATAATTTCCATCTGTTGTCTGTTCCATTTGTGCAACAGCATGTGAAATTGATTGTCAATCAGTGTTCCTTCCTAAGTGGACAGTATGATTTACAGAAGTTTGGTTTACTTGGAGTTATATTCTGCTATTTAAGTGTTCCCTTTATTTTTTGAGCAGTGTATAAATATTTATTATTATTTATTCTTATAGCGCCATTTATTCCATGGCGCTTTACATGTGAGGAGGGGTATACATTATAAAAACAAGTACAGTATTCTTAAACAGTACAAGTTACAACTGGTACAGGAGGAGAGAGGATCCTACCCGCGAGGGCTCACAATCTACAAGGGAAGGGTGAGGATACAATAGGCGAGCGTAGAGCTGGCCGTGCAGTGGATTGGTTGATCAGTGGTTACTGCAGATTGTAGTCTTGTCAGAAGAGGTAGGTCTTCAGGTTCATTTTGAATGTTTCAATGTTAGGCGAAAGTCTAATATGTTGTGGTAGAGAGTTCTAGATTAAGGGGATGTGTGAGAGAAATCTTGTGTTTGGTTGTGGGAAGAGAAGATAAGAGGGGGGTATAGAAGGAGATCTTGTGAGGATCGGAGGTTGCATGCAGGTAAGTACCAGGAGACGAGGTCACAGATGTATGAAGGGCACAGGTTGTGGATGGCTTTGTATGTCATGGTTAGGGTTTTGAACTATAGTCTTTGGGTAATGGGAAGCCAGTGCAGGGATTGACAGAGAGGAGAGGCCGGGGAATAGACAGTGAACAGGTGGGTTAGTCGGGCAGCTGATATATATAAGATTAGATATTTATTATATATATACAGTATATATGTATACAGTGTGTCCGTAAAGTCATGGTGCACTTTTGACCAGTCACAGGAAAGTATACAAGTATACCACTATCCCCGGATCTGACGCCCTTAGACTTTTACTTTTGGGTTATGTGAAGTAACATGTGTACATTGAAAGTATCAACATTAATCACTTAAAACAGAGAATCACAGACGTTATTCACTCTGTTACCCCAGACGTCCTTACCCATGTTTGGCAAGAACTTCACTATTGTTTGGATGTGTGTAGGGCAACAAATGGAGCCCACATTGAATTGCACTGAATAGGTATGAAACTGGGAGAGTTTTTCTTTTATTTGGACCCGATTTCACATTTCTATCGTTTTTTGTTGCTTTCCAGTGACTTGTCAAAAATGCACCATGACTTTAGGGACACACTGTATATATATTAGATATTTATTATACGGGGCTTTGCGTGTGGAGTGAGTGTGGCTATGCGGAGGATATGGGTGGGGATATGTGGAGTGGGCGTGGCTTTATACATACACACACATACATACACTCAGCTTTATATATACAGATAAAGATTGTTTCAAACTCTGTATAATAACCTTCACAAGATCATAGACACAGGACCAAGCAGCGAGATCTGATAACGAGTACTGGATATATTGAATATTAAATATAGGATAATCTCTTCCACCCCCATCCCCTAAATCTTTTACTACCAAAGCATTGAATTGGCATCATATTTATTGTATTGTATATTCACCACATTAATGTATCAGAACAAAGTTTGGAGCAAAAATTCCAACTGTAAGAAATATTATATTTGGGGCTGAAATGTAAATAAGGAAATTATACATAAAAACAGACTAGCAGAGTTTGGCTTAGGATATGAGTAGAGTTGAGCGAAACGGGTCGAAAAATTTCAAAAGTCGCCGACTTTTGGCAAAGTCGGGTTTCATGAAACGAAACCCGACCCTAGGATGAGGTCGGCCACGAGGTCGGCAACTTACGCGCCAAAGTCGCGTTTCAAAAGTTTGTTTTGCGCTCTTTTTCAGCCAATCAGGATCCACGGACACTGTGGGCAACGTGATGACATAGGCACGGGTCACCACCATCTTTCAGAAGGGCATGCAAGTGATTGGCTTGCTTTGGGGGGCGTCACAGGGGGTATAAAAGGGCGTGCACGCCGACCGCCATGTTACTCATGCTGATCTCAGAATAGGGAGAGCTGCTGCTGCTGCTGATTTTGTAGGGAGAGCGTTAGGCAGGGAAGAAGACACCAAAAACTGCTTCTGCTGCTAGCGATTTTGCCTGTACAACACACCAGTCACTGTGTGTCCAGTGCAAGGGGAGGCTATATAGTGGTGTATCAGTGGTGTTGGTTGTTGGGCTGCCTTCTAAGGCTTCCTGACATTCCTGCATTGCTGTTTACCCACTGCTCCGCAAACTGCTTTTTTTTTTTTTGTCCTGCTGAGGTACTGAGCGTGCATTTTTTCACACCATACAGCGGTGTACACTCCTCACACAGTACCGTGGAACGGCTGTTATCACAGCCACAGTGTAGCTATCAGTGTGTCACTCTGTGAGAATAAAACGAGAACATGTTCCGTTCTTACAGACCTGCACTCTAGGGAGATTCCTATTCTGCCCAGTTCTACATACACCTTGTAGTTTGTGATACACTAGCCAATTTCTGCCTGTGACATAGCGCTGTGAAATTCAGTGGGCCTCACACAATCCATAAGTGTCCAGTGTCCACAAGTGTGTGCAGAAATTCAAAATCTCCCTTATCCTCTAGTCACTTTGGTCACAGCTGTGCCATCGAGCCTGTGACAGAGCGCTCAGATATCAGTGGGCCTCACACAATCCAAAAGTGTCCAGTGTCCACAAGTGTCTGCTGAAATTCAAAATCTCCCTTATCCTCTAGTCACTTTTGTCACAGCTGTGCCATCGAGCCTGTGACATAGCGCTCAGATATCAGTGGGCCTCACACAATCCAAAAGTGTCCAGTGTCCACAAGTGTCTGCAGAAATTCAAAATCTCCCTTATCCTCTCGTCACTTTTGTCACAGCTGTGCCATCGAGCCTGTCACATAGCGCTCAGATATTCATTGGGCCTCACACAATCCAAAAGTGTCCAGTGTCCACAAGTGTCTGCTGAAATTCAAAATCTCACTTATCCTCTAGTCACTTTGGTCACAGCTGTGCCATCGAGCCTGTCACATAGCGCTCAGATATTCATTGGGCCTCAAACAATCCAAAAGTGTCCAGTGTCCACAAGTGTCTGCTGAAATTCAAAATCTCACTTATCCTCTAGTCACTTTGGTCACAGCTGTGCCATCGAGCCTGTCACATAGCGTTCAGATATTCATTGGGCCTCACACAATCCAAAAGTGTCCAGTGTCCACAAGTGTCTGCTGAAATTCAAAATCTCCCTTATCCTCTAGTCACTTTTGTCACAGCTGTGCCATCGAGCCTGTGACATAGCGCTCAGATATCAGTGGGCCTCACACAATCCAAAAGTGTCCAGTGTCCACAAGTGTCTGCTGAAATTCAAAATCTCCCTTATCCTCTAGTCACTTTTGTCACAGCTGTGCCATCGAGCCTGTGACATAGCGCTCAGATATCAGTGGGCCTCACACAATCCAAAAGTGTCCAGTGTCCACAAGTGTCTGCTGAAATTCAAAATCTCCCTTATCCTCTAGTCACTTTGGTCACAGCTGTGCCATCGAGCCTGTCACATAGCGCTCAGATATCAGTGGGCCTCACACAATCCAAAAGTGTCCAGTGTCCACAAGTGTCTGCAGAAATTCAAAATCTCCCTTATCCTCTAGTCACTTTTGTCACAGCTGTGCCATCGAGCCTGTGACATAGCGCTCAGATATCAGTGGGCCTCACACAATCCAAAAGTGTCCAGTGTCCACAAGTGTCTGCAGAAATTCAAAATCTCCCTTATCCTCTCGTCACTTTGGTCACAGCTGTGCCATCGAGCCTGTGACAGAGCGCTCAGATATTCAGTTGGCCTCACACAATCCAAAAGTGTCCAGTGTCCACAAGTGTGTGCAGAAATTCAAAATCTCCCTTATCCTCTAGTCACTTTGGTCACAGCTGTGCCATCGAGCCTGTGACAGAGCGCTCAGATATTCAGTGGGCCTCACACAATCCAAAAGTGTCCAGTGTCCACAAGTGTCTGCAGAAATTCAAAATCTCCCCTGTCCTATAGACACCTTGTACCTTGTTTTACATTACTATATAGTTTGTTGGATTTTGTCTACATTTCTACCAAAAATGAGGAAGGCTGGTGGAAGAGGCCGTGGAATTGGGCGGGGGTTGGCAGCTGGTAATGATGGTGTTGGTGGTGGATCTGATGTTAGTGGCAAGAGCAAAATAGGACCGAATGCAGGAGGTGTTGAGCCTGCGTCATCGTTTAGCTACATAAGGCCTCGAACGCTTAGTTTTCTAGGAGTTGGCAAACCGCTTTTAAAGCCAGAGCATCAGGAAAAAGTTTTGTCTTACATTGCTGACTCAGCCTCCAGCTCTATCGCCTCCTCTTCTTCAGTTGTAAAAAGTAAAAGCACTGAGTCGTCATTGGAGGCTCATGTTCATGAACCACACCTTTCCTTGTGTCCTTCACCCCAACCAAGATTGAAGGATGACGCAGGCCATACTACTGAATACTCCATGGAGCTGTTTTCACATACCATGCCTGGATTATCAAGTGAAATGGTGAATTACCCAGGCCAAGATGAATCTGACATGGAGTGCACTGATGCACAGCCGCTGATGGATGATTCTGCTGGTACATTCACTCAGAGCACTACATTGTCCTCACAGTGTACAGAGCCAGATTCTGACCCTGATGAGACTCAGGTGCCCCTTCCCGCACACTATACCACCATACACGGTGACACAGAGGAAGGTGCACATGACATAGAAGAGGAGGTGATGGATGACCCAGTTGTTGACCCAGATTGGCATCCATTGGGGGAAGAGGGTGCTGCTTCCAATAGCTCAGATGAGGAGCATCCACAGCAGACATCGACATCGCAACAGCTGTTATCTGGCAGGCCCGGAGCACTCCAAAGACAGGTTCCAAACATCAAAAGAGTTGCTGGACAGCTTGTCCAGAGGGTCAAAAGATCACAGTGTGCTAGGCCGCAAAATGTCTGCCAAAGTAGGAAGAGTGCAGTGTGGCACTTTTTTGAACAAAATCCTCATGATCAGGCCAAGGTTATCTGTAAGAAGTGCGCAAAGACCTTTAGCCGAGGGAAAAATCTGAAAAATTTGAATACCAGTTGCATGCTTAGACATTTAACCAGCATGCACTTGCAAGCGTGGACACAACACCAAACCTCAAGTGCCACATGTGCAACTGATCACAACGAAGGTAGTCAGCAACGCTACATTGTTTCCCCCACTGTAAGCCCACCGGTTAGCACAGCAGCAAATGTTGAGGTGTCGTTGCAAGGCCACAGCAGTCAGGGAATCCCACTGTTATATCAACGAAAGACTGATTCTAGGCCATCAGAAAGAACACCAACTCCATCACCATCATCAACCCTCTCTCAGTCCGCCCTGTCCACCGCTACTTCCACCATATGCAGCTCTCAAGTCCAGCTCACCCTCCCAGACACTATGAGTAGGTCAAGAAAGTACTCAGTCTCTCATCCGCGTACACTGGGTTTGAACGCCCACATTGCCAAACTAATCTCGTTTGAGATGATGCCCTTTCGGTTGGTGGAAAACGCAGCTTTCCGCGAACTCATGGCCTATGCAGTACCACGCTATGACCTACCCAGTCGCCACTTCTTCTCTCGCAAAGCCATCCCAGCCCTCCACCATCATGTGAAAGACCGCATTGTCCATGCACTCAAGCAGTCAGTGAACGGAAAGGTGCACCTCACAACTGATGCATGGTCCAGTCGGCATGGCCAGGGCCGTTACGTGTCCATCACTGCGCACTGGGTTAATGTGGTGGATTCAGGGTCCACAGGGGACAGCGGTGGTGGGACAGTGCTGCCTAGCCCACGGTATAGGAAACAGTTGGCTGTAGGCGTTCGACCCTCCTCCTCCTCCTCCAGAAGCGAAAGCTCGTCCACAGAGCGCAGTCGTACGAGCACTCCATCTGCAGCTGCCACTGTTGCACACGAGGTGTCTCCCTATCGATCAGCTAGTGGAAAGCGTCAGCAGGCAGTGTTGCAGATGATGTGTTTGGGCGACAGACACACCGACGAGGTGCTGGCCGAGTACTTTCAGCGACAAACTGAGTCATGGCTGGGCAGTGTACATCTTGAGGCAGGCAAGGTAGTTAGTGATAACGGGCGTAATTTTGTGGCAGCCATAGCCCTTTCAAAACTCAGCCACATACCTTGCATGGCTCACACCTTGAACCTGGTGGTGCAGTGCTTCCTCAAAAATTATCCGGAGTTAACAGCCCTGCTCCAGAAGGTGCGAAGACTGTGCGCGCACATCCGCCGGTCGCCTGTACACTCCGTTCGTATGCAGAAGCTGCAGCGATTGCTCCACCTTCCCAACCACCGCCTCATTATCGACATTGCAACAAGGTGGAACTCCACCCTGCACATGGTGGAGCGGCTGTGCGAGCAGAGGCAGGCCATAATGCATTTGTGGGAGGATACACGGCCAGGCACATTGAGAGCAGACATGGAGTTGACCGGTGTGCAGTGGTCGAAGCTGAAAGACCTCTGTAAAGTCCTTCAGTGTTTTGAGGAATGCACACGGCTGGTAAGTGCAGACGACGCCATCCTAAGCATGAGCATCCCACTTATGCGTCTGCTCATGCAAACTTTGACGCACCTTAAGGAGCAGGCTTCTGCAGCCAATGTTGATGAGGAGGAAGAGGAGGAGGGAATCCTTGATGACATTCAGCCATTGTCTGCTCAGGGACCTCTCCTGGATGAGGTGGAGGAAGAAGAGGAGGAGGAGGAGGATGATGGGGATGATTACTTAGGGGAGGAGGATGCATCTCGTGGGGCAAGTGAAAATGTTGGCGTGGCAAGGTCTGGTACAGGGTTTGTGCGTGACTGGAGGGATGTGGATTTGCCAGAAAGTGCTCCTCCAACCAGCACTCGCAGTGCATCATTGACACCGGGAACATTGGCCCACATGTCAGATTATGCCTTGCAGATCCTAAAAAGGGACCCCGCATTGCCAAAATGATGAATGATGATGACTACTGGTTGGCCAGCATCCTGGATCCACGCTATAAAGGCAAATTACAAAACATCATGCAACAGGAGAACCTTGACCTAATATTGGCTAATAAACAAGCAACTCTGGTAAATCGGTTGCTTGAGGCATTCCCAGCACACAGCAGTGGTGATGGTTCTCACACGAGCCGTACGGGCCGGGGGCAGCTTGGCAGAGGTGTTCGTGGTGCACACAGCAGAAGTGGCGTTGGAGACAGGGGTTTCATGACAATGTTGTGGACTGATTTTTCAAGTACCGCTCACACAACTGGTAATACTGCATCGATGGAAAGTGACAGGAGACAGCAGTTGTCAACTATGGTTACAAACTACTTTTCCTCCCATATCGATGTTCTCCCACACAGGTCATTCCCCTTTGACTATTGGGGAGTGCTGTTGCCCTGGACAGGTGGGTAGGCCGACTCTTGGGCGCGGGCACTAGCACAGGGTCCTTCATAGTGCAATCAAGTGTCTCTGACGGTGGTGGTGCACACCCGCCATCAGACACACCGCCGTACTATGAGGGGCCCAGTGCCAGTACCGACGCCCACGAGTGGGCCCCCCTTGCTTGGGCAGGGCCCCAGCATTTGCAATCTTTACCTCTCCCTGCTTCTCCACTGTGTAGTCTGGGCCGTCAAATCCATACTGTGCCTGACACCGTCTGAGCCTGCCTCCTGATGTATAGACATATATTTTGAATGTGTACGCTATCCATACATGTTATCCGGGGATACGGTACCCTTTCTAACCTTTGTGCAATCACGTGCAATCCATACTGGGCCTAACACCGTCTGAGCCTGCCTCCTGATGTATAGACATATATTTTGAATGTGTACGCTATCCATACATGTTATCCGGGGATACGGTACCCTTTCTAACCTTTGTGCAATCACGTGCAATCCATACTGGGCCTAACACCGTCTGAGCCTGCCTCCTGATGTATAGACATATATTTTGAATGTGTACGCTATCCATACATGTTATCTGGGGATACGGTACCCTTTCTAACCTTTGTGCAATCATGTGCAATCCATACTGGGCCTAACACCGTCTGAGCCTGCCTCCTGATGTATAGACATATATTTTGAATGTGTACGCTATCCATACATGTTATCCGGGGATACGGTACCCTTTCTAACCTTTGTGCAATCACGTGCAATCCATACTGGGCCTAACACCGTCTGAGCCTGCCTCCTGATGTATAGACATATATTTTGAATGTGTACGCTATCCATACATGTTATCTGGGGATACGGTACCCTTTCTCACCTTTGTACAATCACGTGTAATCCATACTGGGCGTGAGAACGGCTGGCGAGCTGTTAAGCAAGCTACAGCACCTGTGGTTTGCACACGTAAGTTTTTCATTTTTTCAGGAATGACGGTTAGGCCTAATTCCGGAACTGCGGTTGACCTGCACTTACTGGGAAATCATTGTTCGCGGGTAATAATTGTAATCAGTGATCCCCATCACTAACGTTGTTCAGCGGGTTATCTGCACCTGTAAGCGACAAACGCTGGCCTTTTCAGTGTAGCGCACATGCAGCCACGGACATGTAAGGGCATGACACACCAGTTATTGGCCAATCTCATGTGCCAGAGCCTCACGTGTCCCTCTAGTAAGCCAGACTCGGACCGCGGGGCATGACGGAGTCTCGTTCGTTAACGGAACTAAGCTTGCAATGTGTGCATCTGTTCTGTAGCTGGCATGGTTGAGGTTTCCCAGGTGGAGTCGAATTTAACCGTAGGCTCCACTCCTGGTGGTGCCCTTCTGGACATTCCTTTAAGGTTCAGCTTTGCAACCATACTGCCCACGTAAAACAAACACTTTGCCTTCATGAACGCTGTTTGGAGGGTCATGACTCATGGGAATAACGCCGCCCAATCAGTTAACCTGCTAGAGAGATCGTTCGTTGCTCCCAAGCATGACATCACACTCCCTAGGAAGAAGGTAATGCCACTGTGGCGACCGTACTCCTGGGGGCGACACAAGTGCACTGATGCCCAGCCACTGCTCGATGAATCTGCTGGTACATTGACCCAGACCACTACATTCCCCTCGCACGCTACACGACTAGTGTTGAGCATTCCGATACCGCAAGTATCGGGTATCGGCCGATACTTGCTGTATCGGAATTCCGATACCGACTTCCGATATTTTTTCAATATCGGAAGTCGGCATCGGAATCGGAAGTTCAAAGTTGATTGACAGCCTGACGTCATCATGATGCGCGGTGTGTGCGCATCATGATGCGCCGTCATTTCGGGCCTTCCGGGGGTCTCTGCCGGCCTGCCGGGGGGCTGTGCCGGCCTGCCAGGGGGCTGTGTGGACTGCCCGGGGTCTGTACCGGCCTGCCGGGGGGCTGTGCCGGCCTGCCGGTGGTCTGTGCACCCTGTGGGGGTCTGTACCGGCCTGCCGGGGGGCTGTGCCGGCCTGCCGGGGGGCTGTGTGGACTGCCCGGGGTCTGTACCGGCCTGCCGGGGGGCTGTGCCGGCCTGCCGGTGGTCTATGCACCCTGTGGGGGTCTGTACCGGCCTGCCGGGGGGCTGTGCCGGCCTGCCGGGGGGCTGTGCTGATGTCCGGGGGTCTGTGCAAGCATCGTCCGATGGGACTATAAGTCCCATCTGGCGATGCCTGCTACCATGACAGTGATTGACACATTAGCGAATGATGGGACAGTAGTAGTCCCATCATCCGGCTAATGTGTTAAATGTTAAAAAAAAAAAAAAATACTACATGCATGCTACATACATACTACATACATACCACATATATACTACATACATACTACATGCATGCTACATACATACTACATGCATGCTACATACATACTACATACATACTACATGCATGCTACATACATACTACATGGAAAGCAGGTATTTGGAAGTCGCCTTGCTACACTTGTAAGGAGAGCTTTAAACTAGAACAACATGGGAAGGGAAGCAAAAGACCAGAAAAAGCCATACACCTGACAAATGCTATTGAGAACTCTGCTATTAGAAGTGGAAAGGAAGAACAAAGACGAAAGAATCTAATTAATAAAAATATTGGAGAAAGAGAAACCAATCACAAACTAAAATGTTTCTATACTAATGCACAAAGCATGGGCAACAAACAAGGAGAATTGGAACTACTAACACAGGAAAAGAAATATGATGTCATTGGAATCACTGAAACTTGGTGGGACAATACACATGATTGGAATACAAGACTAGAAGGATACAACTTATTTGCAAGAAACAGACTTGATAAACGAGGAGGGGGTGTCGCATTGTATGTTAGAAATGCGTATATCTGCACAGAGATTGAAGCTTCAGAGACTGGGAGTTCTGTGGAAACTGTTTGGGTAAGAATACAAGGACAGAACAATGGAAAGGACACCATTGTAGGCATTTACTACAGGCCGCCTGTGCAAGCTGAAGATATGGATGAACTCTTTATGCATCAAATGGCCAAGTTCTCCAAAAAATATGACATAGTTGTCATGGGAGATTTCAACTATCCAGACATTTGTTGGGAATCTCTCTCAGGCAAAACTAACAGGTCAAGGAAATTCTTATCCTCTCTTGCTGACAACTTTATCTTCCAAAAGGTAAAGGAGAAAACAAGGGGAACTGCTACCTTGGATCTAATCCTTATAAACAGGGAGGAAATGGTTGAGGAGGTAAAAGTGGCTGGGACCCTAGGAGGTAGCGACCATGCTATTTTAGAATTTTGGATAACTAGAGGCGGAAGACCTGTGAAGACTCAGACATCAAGGTTAGATTTCAGAAAGGCAGATTTAAAGGGATTCAGAAAGAGAATTGGAGGGATCCAATGGCTGGATATCCTTAAAGACAAAAATGTCCAGGAAGGATGGGAAATCTTGAAAAATGAAATTCTCAAAGCACAGTTGTTAACAATTCCGAAAAGAGGGAAGAATAGGAAGCATTTAAGGAAACCAGGATGGATGAACACAGAACTTAAGCACATGCTAAAAAGGAAGAAAAAAATGTTTATAAAATGGAAAGAGGGAGGCATATCTAAAGAAGAATATAATGCTGTCTGCAGAACCTGCAGGGCACAAATCAGATTAGCTAAAGCTGAAAATGAATTGAGGCTTGCAAGAGATGTCAAAAGCAATAATAAAGGATTTTGGGGATATGTCAAAAGTAAAAGAAAAGTCAAAGATGCTATAGGATTTTTACAGGATGAAAATGATGAAATGGTAAGACAGGATGTTGAGAAGGCTGAACTTTTAAATTCCTATTTTGCATCTGTTTTCTCTCAGAAAGGAAATGTAACATCAACTGTTATTCACTGTCCTATTAAGGGAATAGAAGAATCCAGGATATCTATAAACAGAAAGATAGTGAGGAAACACTTAGCTAACCTAAATGAATTCAAGTCTCCAGGTCCAGATGAATTACACCCCAGAGTACTGAAGGAGATAGCAGAAGAAATTTTTGAACCCCTCTCCATAATCTTTGAAAATTCTTGGAGAACAGGAGATGTGCCAGAAGACTGGAGAAGAGCAAATGTTGTTCCTATCTTCAAAAAGGGGAAGAAGGTGGACCCAGGCAACTATAGGCCGGTGAGTCTGACTTCTATACCAGGAAAGATCTTTGAACAAATTATTAAACAACATGTATGTCAATACCTGGATAAGAATGAAGTGATTAAACAGAGTCAGCATGGGTTTGTAACTAATAAGTCATGTCAGACTAATTTAATTTCCTTCTATGACGGTATTACTGATTGGGTGGATCAAGGAAATGCTGTAGATATAGTATATCTTGACTTCAGCAAAGCATTTGACAAAGTCTCTCATACAATCCTTATTGAAAAAATGACTAAGTATGGAATGGACAAGGCAACTGTTAGGTGGATTCATAACTGGCTTAGTGATCGGACCCAAAGAGTGGTCGTAAATGGCTGCACATCCAGTTGGAAGAATGTCTCAAGTGGGGTACCACAGGGCTCTGTCCTGGGCCCTGTATTGTTCAACATCTTTATCAACGATTTAGATGAAGGAATTGAGGGTAAACTGATTAAATTTGCTGATGACACAAAGCTAGGAGGGATAGCTAATACTAGAGAAGAGAGAGAGAGGATTCAAAAAGATTTAAATAAACTGGAGAAGTGGGCAGCAACTAACAGAATGGTTTTTAACAGGGAGAAATGCAAAGTACTACATCTGGGCAATAAAAATGAAAAAAGCATATATAGAATGGGAGGAATAGGGCTAAGTGACAGCACATGTGAAAAAGACTTGGGTATACTAATAGATCACAGACTGAATATGAGTCAACAGTGTGATGCAGCAGCAAAAAAGGCAAATGCAATTCTAGGATGTATTAACAGAAGCATACAGTCTAGATCACGTGAAGTAATTATTTCCCTCTACTCCTCTTTGGTCAGACCTCATCTGGAATATTGTGTCCAATTTTGGGCACCACATTTTAAAAAAGACATCAACAAACTGGAGCAAGTTCAGAAAAGAGCGACCAGAATGGTGACCGGTCTGCAAACCCTGTCTTATGAGGAAAGGTTGCAGGATTTGGGAATGTTTAGTTTGCAAAAGAGAAGACTGAGAGGAGACTTAATAGCTGTCTACAAATATCTAAAGGGCTGTCACATTGTAGAAGGATCAACTTTATTCGAATTTGCACAAGGAAAGACTAGAAGCAATGGGATGAAGCTGAATGGGAGGAGACACAGATTAGATATTAGAAAAAACTTTTTGACAGTTAGAGTGATCAATGAGTGGAACAGGCTGCCACGAGAAGTGGTGAGTTCTCCTTCCATGGAAGTCTTCAAACAGAGGCTGGACAGACATCTAACTGGGATGATTTAGCGAATCCTGCTTTGAGCAGGGGGTTGGACCAGATGGCCCAGGAGGTCCCTTCCAACTCTACGATTCTATGATTCTATGATTCTATGATTCTACATGCTACATACATACTACATATATACTACATGCATGCTACATACACACTACATGCTACATACATACTACATATATACTACATGCATGCTACATACATACTACATGCATGCTACATACATACTACATATATGCTACATACATACTACATGCTACATACATACTACATACATACTACATGCATGCTACATACATACTACATGCTACATACATACCACATACATACTACATATATACTACATGCATGCTACATACATACTACATGCATGCTACATACATACTACATGCTACATACATACTACATGCTACATACATACCACATACATACTACATATATACTACATGCATGCTACATACATACTACATACATACTACATGCTACATACATACCACATATAATACATTCATACAATACATACATAGACATACAGTACATATAACATAGAGTAACATACTTACCAATACTTGTCACATTGTTCCCCGAAGCCATTGTCTTTTACGGAATAAATATTAACATAACAAACCACAAAAATACTCACCCACGATCCGAAGCAGTCCACGAGTGTGTCCCACGACGATCTTGGGTAGAGAACTGCAGCATCAGCTGTTGCTGCCGTTCTCTACGGGCTGCAGGAATCCAATGACGGAAGGTAGGTATCCTTCCGCACTGTATTCCTCCGCCACTTAAAAAAAAAAAAAGTCCCTAGTCTCACTTTATGCCATTGCTGCGTGGGAAAGCACAGACCACACAGCACAGACCACCGGAGCCTGCACAGACCCCTGGCAGGCCGGCACAGCCCCCCGAAAGGCCCGTACAGACCCCAGAGAGGCTGTACAAGGGAAAAACAGGATTTTTCTTATTCCGATACCGGAAGTCCCATAGACTTGAATGGGACTTCCGGTATCGGAATCGGCGATACCGATACTTTTTTTTAAGATCGGCCGATCCATTCCGATCCGATACTTTGAAGTATCGGACGGTATCGCTCAACTCTATACACGACCTGAATCTGACCCTGATGAAACTCAGGTTACCCTTCCCATATACAGTTCCATCTTACACGGTGACAAAGAGGAAGCTGCAGATGAAAGTGCAGGTTCGGCCCACCCGCCATCAGACACACCACCGTACTATCAGGGGCCCTGTGCCAGTGCCGTCGCCAACGAGTGGGCCCCCCCTGCTTGCTCAGGATCACAGCACTTGCAAAGTTGAAATACTGTGCAGTGAGATGGAAGATGGGGACGACGAGGAGTCCAGACAAGTACAGGGATTCCCTAGCGAGGAGACTTATTTGATTGTTTTCAATGTTGGGACAGCAATTTTTGGGGAGCACTATACTCTGGAGAATGATAGATGGGGCCCACCATACACTGGAACATTCCAAAGGTGCACATCAGACACTGGAGCAGCATTTACAGGGCCCATTATACACTAGAGCATTAGAAATGGGGCCCATTATGTTTGGAGCATTATTTGGGCCCATAAGACAGTGGAGCTTCATCCATGGGGACCAACATATACTGTAGCATTATGTGGAGCTCATCATATACTGTTTCAAACATTATATGGGACCAATGATTCTGTATGGAGAAATAGATGGGCCTCGTCATGAGATGTAAAAAGTGAAGTATTTTTCATTGTACTATACCGCTATTTCTCTGCCGTATCGGAGCATGATGAGTTGTGGTATGTGTTAAAGGGGCGCTCTTTCGCCCAGGGCACATGAAAACCTGCAGCCAGCCCTCCCCCCCACAACTTTAGCCAAATAACCCCCATTTTTCAGTGCGTAACTTGTATTATGAAGTTAATTAAGGTTGACAAGCTTAAGTAAGAAGAATTGATGCTTTTGGCATTCAAATGGGCACTGTAGGTGTGTTTCCTGTCCTCCTCTCACTGCCGACTTTTATTCCCCATTGACTTACATTGGGTTTCGTGTTTCGGGACGACCCCGACTTTTCCCTATAATCGGACGATCTTGCTCGACCCGACTTTTGGAAAAGTCGGGTTTCACGAAACGAAACTCGACCCTAAAAAACCAAAAGTCGCTCAACTCTAGATATGAGGCTAAAATTCAAATATGTAGTAAAACTAAATGTTAAAGTAATGAAACAGACAAAGTCAAGAAATCAAACACAATGAGGGTCTCAACCAGGAGAAGCCTAATATAGACCAGGAATAGCATGATTAGTAACCAGAACAAAAGTAATATATGGGTTAGGGACCAATAGCACTATAAACCAGGGGAAGAGTCTCGAGGAGATCATTTGCATATTCCCAGTGCCTTCTGGGATAAGTGAAGAGTCTCTGCGAGCTCAACAATCACTGGGTTTTGGCCGTTGCAGCTGAAAAGAGGAAATCGAAAAACCAGGGGAAGAGTCTTGAGGAGATCATTTTCATATTCCCAGTGTCTTCTGGGATAAGTGAAGAGTCTCTGCGAGCTCAACGATCATTGGGTTTTGGCCGTTGCAGCTGAAAAGAGGAAATCGGAAAACCAGGGGAAGAGTCTTGAGGAGATCATTTGCATATTCCCAGTGCCTTCTGGGATAAGTGAAGAGAATCCACGAGCTCAACGATCACTGGGTTTTGGCAGTTGCAGCTGAAAAGAGGAAATCAGAAAACCAGGGGAAGAGTCTTGAGGAGATCATTTGCATATTCCCAGTGCCTTCTGGGATAAGTGAAGAGTCTCCGCGAGCTCAACGATCACTGGGTTTTGGCCGTTGCAGCTGAAAAGAGTAAATCGGAAAACCAGGGAATTTTGGCTCATCTTTCATCGTTTTTAAGAAATCTCAATATGGAAGAGGCCAGGAGCCATTTGGTGAGCTGCATTTCTTGCTACATGTTCACAGACTTACCAGTGGAAAAGCCAAACTTCACATGCCACAAATGCAAGCTTTTGTCCCTGTTGGAGGAAAAGTTGCAAAGTCTCGAAGAGAGGTGAGCTACGTTGAAAATCATTAAGGAAGGTGAAGAGTTCTTAGACAGAGCAGAATTATCTCTTCATGTTACAGAAAGAGAAGAAATTCGAAGTGCACCTGAAGAAACAGAGGAATGGAAACATGTGACCCAGAGAAGCAGGAGGATCAGGAGGCAGTCAGCACCCATACTTCTCAGGAACCAGTACCAGGCTCTCACGCAGGAAAACGATGAAGAAATACATCAGGATAAGACTTTGCCCACAAACAGCAACCTTGTACGCCTTCAGAGTCCTCCTGGATGGAGAAAGAAAAATGTTGTGAAGAAGAAACGGAGAGTGGTGGTCATGGGTGATTCCATGTTGAGAGGAACAGAAGCCGCTATCTGCAGACCGGATATAACTTCAAGAGAAATGTGCTGTCTTCCAGGTGCAAAAATTAAAGATGTGTCTGACAGGATATCAGGACTCTTCAGACCTAAAGATGACTACCCATTCCTACTACTACATGTGGGAACAAATGACACCACAAGAAACGACCTGGAAACCATCTGCAGAGACTTTGAAGACTTAGGCAAGAAAGTGAAAGAACTGAGAGCGCAGGTGGTCTTCTCTTCCATCCTCCCAGTGGATGGCCATGGAACAAGGAGGTGAAATAAGATTCTGCAGGTGAACAACTGGCTACGTCGATGGTGCCGTCAGCAACTATTTGGATTTCTGGATCACGGAGTGAATTACCTTTACGATGGACTACTTGCTAGAGATGGGGTGCACCTTACAAAGACTGGAAAACATGTATTTGGAAGTTGCCTTGCTACACTTGTAAGGAGAGCTTTAAACTAGAACAACATGGAAAGACCAGAAAAAGCCATACACCTGACAAATGCTATTGAGAACTCTGCTATTAGAAGTGGAAAGGAAAAGCAAAGACAAAAGAATCTAACTAATAAAAATATTGGAGAAAGAGAAACCATTCACAAACTAAAATGTTTCTATACTAATGCACAAAGCATGTGCAACAAACAAGGAGAATTGGAACTACTAACACAGGAAAAGAAATATGATGTCATTGGAATCACTGAAACTTGGTGGGACAATACACATGATTGGAATACAAGGCTAGAAGGATACAACTTATTTGCAAGAAACAGACTTGATAAACGAGGAGGAGGTGTCGCATTGTATGTTAGAAACGCGTATATCTGCACAGATATTGAAGCTTCAGAGACTGGGAGTTCTCTGGAAACTGTTTGGGTAAGAATACAAGAACAAGGGAAAGGACACCATTGTAGGCATTTACTACAGGCCGCCTGTGCAAACTGAAGATATGGATGAACTCTTTATGCATCAAATGGCCAAGTTCTCCAAAAAATATGACATAGTGGTGATGGGAGATTTCAACTATCCAGACATTTGTTGGGAATCTCTCTCAGGCAAAACTAGCAGGTCAAGGAAATTCTTATCCTCTCTTGCTGACAACTTTATCTTCCAAAAGGTAGGGGAGAAAACAAGGGGAACTGCTACCTTGGATCTAATTCTTATAAACAGGGAGGAAATGGTTGAGGAGGTAAAAGTGGCTGGGACGCTAGGAGGTAGCGACCATGCTATTTTAGAATTTTGGATAACTAGAGGAGGAAGACCTGTGAAGACTCAGACATCAAGGTTAGATTTCAGAAAGGCAGATTTTAAGGGATTCAGAAAGAGAATTGGAGGGATCCAATGGTTGGATATCCTTAAAGACAAAAATGTCCAGGAAGGATGGGAAATCTTGAAAAATGAAATTCTCAAAGCACAATTGTTAACAATTCCGAAAAGAGGGAAGAATAGGAAGCATTTAGGGAGCCAGGATGGATGAACACAGAACTTAAGCACATGCTAAAAAGGAAGAAAAAAATGTTTATAAAATGGAAAGAGGGAGGCATATCTAAAGAAGAATATAATGCTGTCTGCAGAACCTGCAGGGCATAAATCAGATTAGCTAAAGCTGACAATGAATTGAGGCTTGCAAGAGATGTCAAAAGCAATAATAAAGGATTTTGGGGATATGTCAAAAGTAAAAGAAAAGTCAAAGATGCTATAGGATTTTTACAGGATGAAAATGATGAAATGGTAAGACAGAATGTTGAGAAGGCCGAACTTTTAAATTCCTATTTTGCATCTGTTTTCTCTCAGAAAGGAAATGTATCATCAGCTGTTCTTCACTGTCCTATTAAGGGAATAGAAGAATCCAGGATATCTATAAACAGAAAGATAGTGAGGAAACACTTAGCTAACCTAAATGAATTCAAGTCTCCAGGTCCAGATGAATTACACCCCAGAGTACTGAAGGAGATAGCAGAAGAAATTTTTGAACCCCTCTCCATAATCTTTGAAAATTCTTGGAGAACAGGAGAAGTCTCAGAAGACTGGAGAAGAGCAAATGTTGTTCCTATCTTCAAAAAGGGGAAGAAGGTGGACCCAGGCAACTATAGGCCGGTGAGTCTGACTTCTATACCAGGAAAGATCTTTGAACAAATTATTAAACAACATGTATGTCAGTACCTGGATAAGAATGAAGTGATTAAACAGAGTTAGCATGGGTTTGTAACTAATAAGTCATGTCAGACTAACTTAATTTCCTTCTATGACGGAATCACTGATTGGATGGATCAAGTAAATGCTGTAGATATAGTATATCTTGACTTCAGCAAAGCATTTGACAAAGTATCTCATACAATCCTTATTGAAAAAATGACTAAGTATGGAATGGACAAGGCAACTGTTAGGTGGATTCATAACTGGCTTAGTGATCGGACCCAAAGAGTGGTCGTAAATGGCTGCACATCCAGTTGGAAGAATGTCTCAAGTGGGGTACCACAGGGCTCTGTCCTGGGCCCTGTATTGTTCAACATCTTTATCAACGATTTAGATGAAGGAATTGAGGGTAAACTGATTAAATTTGCTGATGACACAAAAGCTAGGAGGGATAGCTAATACTAGAGAAGAGAGAGAGAGGATTCAAAAGATATAAATGAACTGGAGAAGTGGGCAGCAACTAACAGAATGGTTTTTAACAGGGAAAAATGCAAAGTACTACATCTGGGCAATAAAAATGAAAAGAGCATATACAGAATGGGAGGAATAGGCCTAAGCAACAGCACATGTGAAAAAGACTTGGGTATACTAATAGATCACAGACTGAATATTAGTCAACAGTGTGATGCAGCAGCAAAAAAGGCAAATGCAATTCTAGGATGTATTAACAGAAGCATACAGTCTAGATCACGTGAAGTCATTATTTCCCTCTACTCCTCTTTGGTCAGACCTCATCTGGAATATTGTGTCCAGTTTTGGGGGCCACATTTTAAAAAAGACATCAACAAACTGGAGCAAGTTCAGAAAAAGGCAACCAGAATGGTGACCGGTCTGCAAACTCTGTCTTATGAGGAAAGGTTGCAGTATTTGGGATTGTTTAGTTTGCAAAAGAGAAGACTGAGAGGAGACTTAATAGCTGTCTGCAAATATCTAAAGGGCTGTCACATTGTAGAAGGATCAACTTTATTCTCATTTGCACAAGGAAAGACTAGAAGCAATGGGATGAAACTGAATGGGAGGAGACACAGATTAGATATTAGAAAAAACTTTTTGACAGTTAGAGTGATCAATAAGTGGAACAAGCTGCCTCGAGAAGTGGTGAGTTCTCCTTCAATGGAAGTCTTCAAACAGAGGCTGGACAGACATCTGACTGGGATGATTAAGCGAATCCTCCTTTGAGCAGGGGGTTGGACCAGATGGCCCAGGAGGTCCCTTCCAACTCTACAATTCTATGATTCTATGATTTATAACTCTGATAAATGGGTAAATGACCAGGAACAAGTGAGTAAAGGACAAAGGAATCATAAATGAAGAACAGACTAAAAATAAATACACAAGAATCAACATTTCCAAAGGCCTAGAGTCAGAGGGAAACCAGTAGTTTGCTGGGGGTATAAGTGAATGTTCTGAAACTCCTTACAAACCCAATTGATGACTCACACATTGGTCTACCTAAATCGGTTAGGGCCTGTGTACAAAAACATTATTATATGCTTATTGTTTTCTAACTGTTCATTTGATAAACTGTCTCCATCAGTATTGGAGACTTGGATGTGGCAGAGCTAATCAATATAGAACTGGAGAAGAGAATACATAGCTGCATCGTAATTGAGCAGCAGAATAGGTGTAGTGGAGAAATGGATGTAGGAGAGGTGAGCAACGTAGTTAGTGTAGAAGAGGGCCAAGCAAAACACAACATACACAAATACTCAAGCAGTATTCTTCCACATAAAATGTGTTTAAGTAACTCAGGGGCATGGCATCATTGAGACTTTCTGGGTTGTGGCCACAATCTGACATGCTGATGAAGAAGTGGTACCAGTCAATAGTTGCGATACAGCACTTTGTGCTGGAACTGGGACAGATGACTAATCTTGCGTAATGCTTACCCTAAAGGCCCCTTCACACACAGCGAGATTGCTAGCGAGATTGCTGATTTTGTGATGCATCAGCGATATCGCCAGCGATCTCACTGTGTGTGACATGCATCATGTCCTGGGCCGTTTTTTGATCGTTAGTCTCCCGCTGGCCATCATGCATCGCTGCGTGTGGCAACGGGGGAGCAATGATCAGCAAGTTCCCAGCGCTGTAAGCAGACGCTGGGAGCTGGTATCCAAGGTAAATATCAGGTAACTAAGCGCGCGCGTCGCTTAGTTACCCGCTATGTACTTGGATACCTGTGTGCTGGAGCTGGGAGCTGGTATCCAAGGTAAATATCGGGTAACTAAGTGACGTGCACGCTTAATCTATAATAATAAATGCCCTAAGCAGCTTCCGGTTGTGACAACTTCCGTCCAGTTGTAACCGGTGATGTCACCGCACACGTCTTTCCATGTTAACCCTCAACACACACACTCCTCTCACCTTTCACCATCTCCACTCACTCTTTCACTCCACATACGACCCCTTCTCTAACTCCGTCTCTCATACTCACGCCGTCATTGCCGCTGCTCCACGATCCCCGTCATCTTCTTCCGCCGGCGCCATCCTGGATCCAGACGTCCTCCACGCCGGCGACATGTTCTTGCAGCGACGCCATTTTGGATTGGCGAAATCCCGCGATAGTTAAGATGGCGTCGCCGCAAGAACATGTCGCCGGCGTGGAGGACGTCAGGATCCAAAATGGCACATGGCCGACGCCATTTTGGATCCCGACGGCATCCACGCCGGCGACATGTTCCTGCGGCGACGCTATTTTGGATCGGCGAAATCCCGCGATACTCAAGATGGCGTCGCCGCAAGAACATGTCGCCAGTGAGGACGACGTCGGGATCCAAAATGGCGTCGGCGAAAACTCACGAGATTTCGCCGACGCCATTTTGGATCCCGACGTCGTCCACGCCGGCGACATGTTCTTCCGGCGACGCCATCTTCAGTATCGCGGGATTTCACGATACTCAAGATGGCGTCACCGCAAGAACATGTCGCCGGCGTGGACAACGTCTGGATCCAGGATGGCGCCGGCGGAAGAAGATGGAGAAGATCGTGGAGCAGCGGCGATGACGGCGTGAGTATGAGAGACGGAGTGAGAGAAGGGGTCGTATGTGGAGTGAAAAAGTGAGTGGAGATGGCGAAAGGTGAGAGGAGTGTGTGTGTTGAGGGTTAACATGGCAAGAGGTGTGATGCTATCGCATCCTCCCGATGCGATAGCATCGGGCCATAATCTAGTTACCATATATTTACCTTGGATACCAGCTCCCAGCGCCAGCAAGCAAGGTACACAGCGGGTAACTAAGTGATGCGCTCGCTTAGTTACCCCATATTTACCTTGGATACCAGCGTCCTCGCTGGTCCTGATCGCTGGTGAAATCTGCCTGTTTGGCAGCTCACCAGCAATCATGTATCGATGCACCAGCGAACCTGACAAGGTCGTATCGTTGTCGGGATCACTGGTGCATCGTTTAGTGTGATGGTACCTTAAGCTTACATTACCAACCAATAAATACTAAACAGGGTGCTAAAATTTTAAAAATAGCCTAATAATTAGAAAAAATCTGGAACTACAAAAAATGTAAATGAAAGTGAAATTTATTCAATTCAAAGGGTCTTTCATTGTGTGTAAAAGGTGATGCTATGGGAAAAGGTGCCGCTTTCCTTAAAGCGACAATGGTTGCATTTCTACTGTGCCAATGACCAATGGTGGTCCTTAGCGTTTTGGTGTTTGTTTAACCCCTTCGCGACATGCGCCCTACAGGTACTGTGCATGCCATGTCCCTCCCTTTGATGTGGGCTCTGGCGCCCAATCTATCAAGCTATAAAAATAATTAATCCAACTGGTGAACGGCATAGCGAAAAAAAACTCAAAACGCCAGAATTACGTTTTTTTTGGTCGCCACAACATTGCATTAAAATGCAATAATGGGTGATCAAAAGATTGTATTTGTACCAAAATGGTATAATTCAAAACGTCAGCTCAACACGCAAAAAGTAAGCCCTTAACCAGCCCCAGATCACGAAAGTTGGAGACGCTATGGGTCTCGGAAAATGACACAATTTTATTTTTTAAATAAAAAACAACTTATACTTGTTTGGTATCTACAAACTCGTAATGACCTGGAAAATCATAATGGCAGGTAAGTTTTAGCATTTGGTGAACATGGTAAAAAAAAGTCCAAAAAACAATTGTAGAATTGCACTTCTTTTTTGCAATTTCACTGCACTTGAAATTTTTTTTCTGTTTTCGAGTACACGATATGGTAAAATCAATAGTGGCGTACAAAAGTACAACTCATCCTGCCCTGCTAAAAACAAGCCCTCATATGGCCATATTGACAAAAAAATAAAAAAGTTATGGCTCGGGGACAAAGGGGAGCGAAGAAACAAAGGCAAAAACTAAAAAGGGCTGCGGTGTTAAGGAGTTAATACAGTTTCTGGTAACTAAAACATCATGTGTTGTGCACTATGATGGACCATTTGCATTGACTAAATTTCATCTTCATTCACATTTTTTGGACTGAAATATTTTGTTTCTATTTGTATCACTATGGGGTTGGATTCTGAGCACCTGGAAGCCTAGGAGTTCATAATTTCCTATCTATACTGGTCTAATAAATGGTAGCTGAGAAGTAGAAGGACAAAATGAAGCGTACTATCCTGATTTGTGAAGTTAACAAAGTGATGCAGAACTCTTAGTAGCAGAGATTTATGTGGAGCAGGTCACATATACTGTACCATACAATAGTTTTGGTACACACTCTGCTTTAATTTTTGAAGCAATTATCTGTATTGAATCATTAATTCCATCCTTCAAGCCTTTGTCGACAGATATAAAATGACATAACGTTTCATTTCAATATACACTATACTGACAAAAGTATTTTGACACACCGCTTAATTAGCCAATGATTTATTATGCACATTTTCATTATAGATCATTGAGAAAAGTATAAAGCCAGCTCAGAAGATGAGCCTTCTACATGTTAGGAAAATGCTATGTCACATAGACACACTCTAAAATCTTGTAGGAAGCCTTCCCAGAAGAGTGAATGCTGTTCTAGTTTCAATGGATGAACCAATTCATATTACCATGTCAGGATTTAAATTGGGATGTTATAAAAGCTCCTGTAGATGAAATGTGAGGCAAATTTGCAATCATCAGCCCGGAAGCTGCACATGGGACATATTTGGATGTTCCAGCATGACAACGATCCAAAACACAAGGTCATGTTGACCTGTCATTGGCTACAGCAGAACAAAGTGAAGGTTCTGAAGTGGCCATTGCAGTCTCCTGACCTCAATATCATTGAGCCACTCTGGCCAGATCTCAAGCACGCAGTTCATGCTAGACAGCCCAGGAATTTACAGAAACTGGAGACTTTTTGCCAAGAGTGGGCAGCTCTACTATCTGAGAAAATAAAGAACCTCATCCACAACTACCACAAAAGACTTCAAGCTGTCATTGATGTTAGAGTGGGCAATACACGGTATTAAGAAATGGGGTATGTGAACTTTTGATCAGGGTCATTTGGATGTTTTGGGTTGTCATTATGATTTAAAAAGAGAAAACACAGGAGTTTGACAATAAATGGCTTCATCCAGCCACTAACCATGAGCGGAAAAAAAGTTTTGGTGTTATTGTTCATATTCTCTGAAAAAAAGGCCAATAAAGCAAAAATTCTGCCAGGGTATGTAAACTTTTGAGCACAACTGTAGGTGTATTGTACTCCGGCAACTCTTTTCATTAAGACTAATGCACAACTGCATAATGCGAGTCTTCATGTATAAGGGTCTAAGTGCAAACTTCTGCCTGTGCACTCAGGCTAAAGCGTACTCCATGAGCTTTTTCTGATATATACTTTAACTTACCTACAATATCACCTTAAAGAATATTTCGAAATTTAAACATTTTTTGAGATATGTTATTATTTTTAGAGATGATTGAACCGATTTCATACCAATAAAATTAGTCTTGAATTCTATGAAATTTGCAAGTTCCGGAGAATTCAAAGGGCTTGCAATTTTGTGCAACTCACTTAAAAATGCTCACCACATTTTTACGCATTGCATAAGATTGCAACGTTCACAAAAGGCTACCATTATCTAAGGAATGTCTATGTGAGCTTTCCCTTAATGTCTTGTAGAAAGCACATCACATATTATAGTGCAACCAATTAGGAGCGTCTATCAGAGACTGCATAAAAACCTGGGTAATGCTGCAGCCATTTAAGAGCGATGTCAGGATTGTGAAAAGGGTGTTAAATATCATTGTAAAGCAAAAGAGATAGGAAGAGAAAACCCTAAAACACAGGACAAGTACGAGGACTGTATACTAGGACTGTATTTTACTACTTTCAAGCTCTTTAATAGAAATGCAACCATAAAAATGTCAAAGTGACATTAACATATCTATGGTAATGGGTAAATGGATGGTAAGGGTGGCTTTTTAAATGTAAAAAGTTCAAAAAATTACTTTCGTTTTTATTGGCCCTGACTGGGCACATGGAGAAAACCTGATGACGTCCTCAGTTCGAGATTGAAATGTGCTGCTCATTGCATTCTTCCTATACTACTGTGGGTCTTCGAATTTATTTACACATCGTATAGATCACATCATCATCACCACGTCATTTCCCTGATAAGAGTCAAAATGCTACTGTAATCTTTTAGATTGGTCTTCACCTCCCTTGTGGAAGATCCATAACCTGAGATTAGGCAGCGGTATGTGATGCGGATTCTTACTACCTTGATGCTATTGTATATTTTGCTTACAGAGCAACACTGAAATGTGAGTAATTTTCCATGAATGTTGTAAAAGTGATACACTAAGAGCACTGCTTTTTATATCTTTTTCAGTGGCTGTCTTACGGCAGTAGAAATGGCAGAAGCTGCATGGTATAAGAATACGATGTAGCAGGCAAGGAGATGTCTAGTTGTGAGTGGCCAGCAATGGCAGCCCTGACAGCAGTAGCACAGCATAGATGACATGATAACCAGGGGGCAGATATGGATATGCACAGAACATTGTAGAACACAGTGGAGAGGCAGTCAAATGCCAATGCCAATATAACAATTGGCATAACCTGAATGCTACTTAAAATCGGTACTGGTCATGACTATTTATTTTAACAAACATAAGGTTTTCTACGTTAGTGAAAAAAGATCTGATCTGCTTTGCATGACAATGCCACCTTCCATGCTGCATACCATCTCTAGCACACTGGAGACTTGCAAGACACAATTCACACAGCAAACTGGGAAAGTTCTTGACACTGGTTCAATCTGCTGACCCAAAAGTCCATGGAGATAGGATTACCGGGAAAGGATACGGTGTTTACGTGGTGGGTGTCTTTTTTCTGAAGTGTTCCATCAGGTTGATCCATTATGTTAAATATCCTGTAATTACTGTTACTTTAGCTATTTATAGCTATTTATAGCTGTATCACTGGCACAAAGATGGAGGGCATGTCCCTATTTTGTTTCTATAGTGAGGATCTAAAAGCATTTCAATCTAATAGTCAGGGATGGACTGGGGCTGAAATTCAACCCTGGCATTTGAAAGCACACAGGCCCATGCTGTCCCCATCCCCCATCCCCAAGCAGAAGATCAGAATATATTAATAATATTATCCTGCCTGGAGGAAAGCAAGATTAACTACAAGACCAATATTTCCAATAATCCCAATAATATCGCTATATAAGATTAAATAACTATAATATCAAAATAATAACATTGCAATATTACAAATAGCAACAAATCATAACCAAATATTAGCAGCATAAGCAGTTATAATCATACCACCATACTTCTTATTAAAGGGGTTGAAGTTTTTAAAGTCTATGTAGCTTCAGACTTTTGAATCCTCATAGCACATACTGTGAGGATTATCGGATGCCGGCATTGGGAGCTGCCATCATGTGACCACAAGTATGGGATTTTCACACCTCTGGCCACATTCCCACTAATTTTACTCGGGTTTGCTAATTTCACATAGTTAGCAGATGACTGCATGTATACAAATCTCATACATGTGGTCACATGATCAAGGGTGTAACTACAGTAGGTGCAAAGGGTTGCGATCGCACCTGGGCCTTGAAGACTATGAAGGCCCCAAAAGGCCTTTGGGTCTATATGAAAAAAACAATGCTATTAAAGACTTGCAATAATTGGGGCTCATAATACTGTTTGAGTTACGCCACTGCACGTGATCACCAACTCCCAGAGCCGAGAATTCTCACAGCGAGCGAGCTCTGGGAGGATTCAGAAGTCCGCAATCACATAGAGTCACTGCAGACTTTAACTTCAAGCTTGAACTAATACTTTAACCATAACCACTGTACTAAGACTGATTTTAGCACCATACAGTGACCATACAATGGTGATATCAGTTTTACACCAATGCTCTGGAGACCATATATACTGTGCAGGTTCTCATTAGTGACGTTCTCCCTGAATGTGGTCATTCATTTTCCCTTTTCCTTTGCATTCAGTCCATACCACCATGACCTCTTCTTCCATTCATATCTCATCCCTGTAAAATGTAACACACAGATATCTTCACTTTACTGACTTTCCAGTACCCTCCTCACATTCTACCACCTCTACACAAACCACAACTTGTGATTTCTTATAATAATTCCCCGATGCCTCCATTAATAATGCTCCGCCTTCACCTTTTATAAAAATGACTCTGTACCTACTTAAATTAATAAAAATATCCCCTGTGCTTTGTTATATTAATAATAATAATAATGACCCCTTGCTTCCCCCATTGTGCCTCATTATAATAATGACCCTCAGTGCCTCCTTATTGTAATAATGCTCCCGATCAGGGGCATGCATAAAAATAACAGGCGCCTCACAGAAAGAGTTTTATCACGCGAGTCAAAGAGCATATCTCCCATCTTTTTACTAAACAGAGAAGGAAATGTATTGCAGCACTTAGACTGTTTTTTTGCCCCTATTGAGGTCCCTAAGTGATCTAACTCAGTTTGATTCCCCTTTCATGACCCACGTATAGTATTACGCCCCCAAAAATATGATGACCCCACACAGTATGATTTCCCCACAAACCTTACACAAAGAATGATACCCCACACAGTAAGAATGTCACCACAGCATCCAATAAAGCCCCCAATATACAGTATGAGAGGCACCACAGACTCCTACACAGTGTGATGATCACCACGGGCCCCTATAAACAGTATGAGAGGTGCCACAGACCCCTACACAGTATGATGTCCACCACAGCCCCCAATATACAGTATGAGAGGCACCACAGACCCCTGCACAGTATGATGTCCACGACAGGCCCCTATATAAAGTATACAGTGTGATAACCCCCACAGCCTCCATACTGTACAGTATAAGCATCTCATATACTATGATGGTCACCACAGCCTCCAAGGTAGTATAATATACCCCATAAACCTCCACACAGTATAATGTCCACCGCAGCCAACCCCCACACTTTGATGTCCACCACAACCACACTACACAGTAAGATAGTCCTCACAGCCACCCCTCACAGTATGACAGATCCCCACACTATGAAGATCCCTCATAGAACAAATACTGTATGAAGGACCCCACAGCCACCTATATAGTATGATGGTCTACCTCACAGCCCCCTATATAGTATGATGATCCTTCCAACAGACCCTTAGGTAGTACGATGGTCAACCCAACACCCCCATATAGTATGATGGTCCACCCCACAATTCATTATATACTGCTCAAAAAAATAAAGGGAACACTATTCCATTTGCAAAAGACTGTTTGTGTTCCCTTTATTTCTTTGAGCAGTATATATTATGATGGCATACTTAACAGCCCCTTTGTAGTATGATCACACCCCCAACAGACCCCTATATAGTTTGGTGGTACCCCCAACAGCCCCCATATAGTATAATAGTTCACCACATAATGCCATATATAGTATGTCGGTCAACCTCACAGTCCCCCATATAGTATGATGGTCCCCCCAACAGTACACTATATACTATGATGGTGTAACTCACAATGCCCTATATAGTGTGATGGTATCCCAGAGCCCCCCAAAATAAAAAAAAATCCCTATACACACCTAATCAAGATTCCACATCCTCGCAGTTGATGCTGGTGGCACAATGCAGAGACATTATTGCAACGCCAATGTTCCTTGCTTGGTGCTAAACTCCAGCAAGCCACAGATAGAAGGGATGCCCACAGCCTGCTAGGATAAGTGACAGAGCCAGTGACTTTGTGCTCCGCCACAACTGTTAACATTATGGGTGTCTTGATGACACGGTTTCTGTTAGCAACATAGCAGACAAGGCAGCTCACAACCAGGCAGGCCCTTCTAGCATTTGCCAGAATTGCCAGATGGCCAGTTCGGCCCTGCTAATAGTCATCCCTTTGCTTGAAGCTAATGGTACATTTGTAATCCCACAAGCAATAAAGCTTGCAACTTTCCTTGCTCACAAGAAGGAATGAGATCCTTGTTCGATTTCTTTCCACACCTCATTTTGATAGTTAGTCTTTGTGACCTGTATCATCATCATCAATTAACGCTCAACTATCATCCCCCTCCCCACCAATTGCTGCTGATATTTTTTCTTCTCCTCCTCACTCTTCCCCAAATTCTGCTGCCTGTAACATTGATCTTGAGTGTCCCCAACAGCCTCAGGGTAGTTATAAACAAGTACATGGGGCCCATTTTGATCCAACCCCTATTGCATCCACGTGAGTGATTTTTCCAGGATAGAAAGCGTGGATGACATCATTGGTGCCCCTTGTCATCTGTCAATGTAAGATTTCAAAGTGACCCACGCTACAGTTTTCCCTTTGCATGATATTATCCACCACTGCTTTATGCTGCTTGTATAAATGATCAAGTATATGCAATACCAAATTCCAGAGGCAATATATCAATCAGCTCTAAGTCTGCAATTCTATTTTTGCAAACCCTGGTGGCCTTGTTTCAATATGTAAGAAGGATTAAAATGACCACACACTTACTTAGTCATGGCCAATACCATCCTCAAGAAGATATGTTTCTTTAAAATATTTTGTACAATTAGGTTCAGAATATGTGCCCAGTAGGAGGCATGAGTTACTTTGCTGAAATGTAACACAGCCAAAATGCTCAACTTCAGTTGACAAGCATGAGATTTGTTGCATGATTCACAGCAGCAACTGTTCTGCTTTATAGCTTTTTTAACCTTGGCTTTGTAGCAGTAAAATTAGTTTACCTTGTGTCATGTCTACTGAAGAGGATGCAGATGAGGCATAAGAGCAGACAGAGAGCCACCACCTGGTCCACATTCTTCTGCACACAAGAGCACAAATAAAGGCCCCTTTACATTTAGCGATGCACCAGCGATACCGACAACGATACGACCCGGTCAGGATTGCTGGTGCATCGCTAAATGGTCGCTAGTGAGCTGTCACACAGGCAGATCTCACAGCGATGTAGCGACGCAGCAGCGGTCATTACTTACCTTTCAGACGCAGCGATCCTGACGTCCTCCCGCCCGTGTCCACGCGTCACTCGTCGGCACCAGCAGGAAGCGCCTGACGAGAAATGGAACTGGACAATCTCGCGCAATCAGCGACAGACAGCGGGGGAGCTGGTCGGAGGTAAGTATCACACATAGCGATATCGCTAGCGATATCGCTGCTGCGTCACAAAATCGGTGACGCTTTGGCGATAGCACTTGGGCAGCATGGTGGCTCAGTGGTTAGCACTGCAGCCTTGCAGCGCTGGAGTCCTGGGTTCGAATTCCACCAAGGACAACATCTGCAAGGAGTTTGTATGTTCTAACCGTGTTTGCGTGGGTTTCCTCCGGGTACTCTGGTTTCCTCCCATATTCCAAAGACATACTGATAGTGAATTTAGATTGTGAGCCCCATCAGGGACAGTGATGATAATGTGTGCAAACTGTAAAGCGCTGCGGAATATGTTAGCGCTATGTAAAGATTATTATTATTATTATTATTATTATTATGTGTAAAGGCCCCTTAAGACACCCCTTTCTTCAAGAAGTATTGTAAGTTGGGTATCTTGCTGTAATTCTTAACATGCAGCTTTTTTTTTAAAGGGAGCTGGGTTCTACTAAATATTACAGCAGTGACTGCACCTCCAGCAGCATAATCATGTGGGAGTTGAGTTAGCATAGAAGCAGATGACTATGACTGCACACCTGTTTGTGTGACACTTAATCAAGAATGGACATTTGGCAGTGTGATGGTAAAGAAGAAGGAGAGGTAGTCAACATCACGTTGCAGACCAGCTTGCTTTTCCCAAATTAATAGATGAGGTTGATCATGTGCTGATGGAGAGCTGTAACTTCTAGTCTATTCAAGCATGGACTTCCACCCCATATTTTCTGAAGAGCCTGCAGGCTACCAAAGATTCATCCATCAGAAACATAGAAAAGACAATGATTTAATAGCCCACATAAACCATCCCATTAGTCAATGTAAGTCTGTATTGCTTGCTCACTTGCAAATCGGAGGCATGTTTTCACAGGACAAACATTGATAATGAGGGTTCATATGAATACGTATTTGCCTTTTATCGGCTATATGAAACTGCCTTTAATGGAGCTAAATGGGAATATGATGAAATTTCATAAAGCATCATATAAATTGGCCAAAAATCACAGATTTATTTAAAAAATGTAGAGAAAAATACACTAGTCCGTAGTAATGTAATTTGCAGTACAGTCTATAATTTGCTGTGTGACTGCTCTTCTATGTTGTTTTCCTTTTCCTTTATAGCTCACTGTTTACATGAACCATACTTCACTCATCCATGTGTGAAAATCAAAAAATTGCACTTTTAAGTTGATGGATAACATGCGACTGAAGCAGTTTTTGTTTCCTAGGAAACTGTTTTCATCTGCAATGTCCTTTGAGGACAGATCAGATTTTTGGAAGTATATTTCTGATATGTGATTTTCTGGATAATTGAAGTTCATCATTGTTATTACTTTCCTTACTTAGCAGAGCATTAACACCACAAATAGCATAAATTGGTCCAAATGTAATTTTATTCATCATTAACTGCAAGACAAGTAACAACTCTTCGGACTTTTCTCTATTTGCTTCAGTAGCATGACTATTTTTTTTAAAATATTGTGACTAGTGTTGAGCGATACCTTCCAATATCGGGAAATATTGGATCGGATTGGATCGGACCGATACCCCAAAAATATGGGATATCTCCGATTCCGATACCGATACCGGTAACCAATGCAAGTCAATGGGACACAAATATCGGAATGAAAATAAACCCTTACTTTCCTTGTAGGTTAATTCTACACGAAGGAAAACAGCTAAGAATAATGTAGAATGTATTGGGGGAGGTGGAGGAGACATTAAAGGCATAGAGGTTTAGCCCAATCAAATGGAACAGCAGGAATTAATTTTTTTTTAAGACGGTCGGAGTTACAAAGATATTGACTATGTTAAACGGGTTGTCCGGGCTCTTCACATAATCTCAGTGCATATCTGGGCTGCAGAATGCTGACAATAAGTAATTTACCTTCTGAGGCTAGTCTGCACGGTTTTCAAGATATCATCTCTTGCTTCTAAGATAAACGTCTGGGGGGGTGTTCTGGCATTGAAATGAGAACTGGTCGCTTCCTCCTCCCTCACTAGTTTCACTTTCCATAGATCACTGTTCAGCGTGTGTCTGGGGGAGGAGCAGCTGGGTGGTCTGCTCGCAGCCAATCACAGCCATGCCATTAGTTAACATGCCTAACATGCATAACAGGATGTGCCCAAACTTCTTAGGATTCCTCATTGGCTAATAAAATCAAACTGGCTCATTGCATTATGGGAACTTCTGATTCAGGTATTCAATATTCTAAAAGTATCGGAACTCAGTATCGGAAGTCGGATACAGCGAACATCGGCTGATACCCGATATTGCAGTATCGGAATGCTCAACACTAATTGTGACACCTTTAAAGCAAATTGGATTTCTTTTAACTTTTTGACACTGAAGCCATGAACTTCAATTCATATGGTTAGTTTCACCCATGTGAGCAAACAACTATTCCAGTTTGCAAAACTACTCAACCTCTGTCATTTTATATGAAGACCATATCGATATGTGAAAAATTGCTTTGCTGCATTGGCTTAATGTTGAGGGCCAGAGATGACTGAACCAATTAAAAAATGTAAATAAGTTTACTTTTCCAAATTATCCCCCAAAATTAGATTTGCAGCAAATTAATTCCCCATGAATCTCAATACTGCAAAGCCTTGAAATACCAAATACATGGATAATACTCAGAGGTTTCAAAGGGCTATATTGACACTCTTTTAAGTGCTTTAATTCAAACAAAGCTTTAATAATATTTAAGTGACCTCCACGTATGCTCAACATATCTGGGTAAGTGAAAACGGGTGGCAACCATTACTAAATAACAGGTTATTTACCAACTCACTGCAGCATCAGATTACATTCTAAGTTCAAAAAGTATCCCCTAAAGGGGTACGGTGCCTTGCTGGTGTTTATTCACAATCGGTGAAAAATAATGCAGCTGTTGCTTTTTTTTACAGGGTGGTGCAGAAATTTTCCCTGGTTAGAAAGTTCAATAAGCTTTTTTGTTTTTCCTTGCTAAATGAAAAAAAAATGCTTTTTCACAAGGCATTCAAAAAGTATGCCATAATTTAGGTAGCAAATGCAGGTGTGCTAAGCAATTTTGAAAATGATAAAGTAATGGCTTTCAACTAGTGAAAAAATATCCTTTTTTAGGGATTTGCAGGTTTGCTATTATCAAAACAAGTAAATAATTACAAAGAATTTTTACTAAGCCATCCAAAAATGATCCTTTTTCAGGGAGTAGAATCAGGCTAGCTGTTTTCAAAATGAAGAATCAATGACGTGTTGACATCTAGATACAGGAAAGATGTATATCTTTGTACTGTGTTAGCCAGTAGATAGAAAAATATTCAGCATTGAGACTCCTCAGTGGTTGATACCTTTTAATGGCTAACTGAAAATATGGGTAACACATTGCAAGCTTTCAAGACTACGCAGGTCTCTTCATCAGGCATTGACTAATACAAAATCTGAAGAATCACATATTTATGCACAACACATGTGTTGTGCACAAATATGAGATTTTCAGACTCTCAATTCTGAATATTGTTGACATCTAGACTTTAAATTAGGCAAAGAGGGGGGAAGGGTTGGAAGCTCTTAACGTTTTGTTGTGAATAGACTGAGGTTGAAATAACACTGACGGGTGTCGATCCCGCTAATGAGCACAATTAAAGTAGAAACAGGAAAGGTTCGCTTAGGCACAACCATTCAGGTAAAACAAATATTTTTACTGGAACATGCTTAAAACTAGATAAAAGACCCCTGATGTGTTTCTAGTGCAGCAGAGGCTCCCTTGATCATAGGATGTTAACACAGAACTGAATGAGCACTGTTATATAAAGAGGAGTGAACCAATCAATAATGGGTGGTCCTAATTACATTTAGAAAACAGAAGCTGGGTAAACACTGTCAACGGGGCTAAGCAACAGCACATGTGAAAAAGACTTGGGTATACTAATAGATCACAGACTGAATATGAGTCAATAGTGTGATGCAGCAGCAAAAAAGGCAAATGCAATTCTAGGATGTATTAACAGAAGCATACAGTCTAGATCACATGAAGTCATTATTGCCCTCTACTCCTCTTTGGTCAGACCTCATCTGGAATACTGTGTCCAGTTTTGGGGGCCACATTTTAAAAAGACATCAACAAACTGGAGCAAGTTCAGAAAAGAGCGACCAGAATGGTGACCGGTCTGCAAACTCTGTCTTATGAGGAAAGGTTGCAGGATTTTGGAATGTTTAGCTTGCAGAAGAGAAGACTGAGAGGAGACTTAATAGCTGTCTACAAATATCTCAAGGGCTGTCACATTGTAGAAGGATCATCTTTATTCTCATTTGCACAAGGAAAGACTAGAAGCAATGGGATGAAACTGAATGGGAGGAGACACAGATTAGATATTAGAAAAAACTTTTTGACAGAGTGATCAATAAGTGGAACAAGCTGCCACGGGAGGTGGCGAGTTCTCCTTCAATAGAAATCTTCAAAGAGAGGCTGGACAGACATCTGTCTGGGATGATTTAGTGAATCCTGCTTTGAGCAGGGGGTTGGGCCAGATGGCCCAGGAGGTCCCTTCAAACTCTACGATTCTATGATTCCATGACAGACAAGCACAAGAGTTAGTAAATGTAAAATAAATAATTCTTATTAATCCCACTAGGGTACTTAGTATCTAAATGTAGAATCCAATATGATTCCCTCATAGTAAGGTGTTTTTGCCAGTTACCACAAAGTATGGGATATGTAACTTCTATTAAAAAATGGCAAATATGTGAGATCCACTTTGTGAATTGATACAAAATATTTTGACGCACCAGAATATGTCCTATTGTTATTGATATTTGCAATGTGTTGCGCAATTCTTTCCTTTAATATTCTTGTAGTCTAGCCTATATATTTTATTTCGTGCACATTTGACATACAATACAGTACACAGCATATTTAGAATCACAATTTTTGAAAGAGGTAATATTGTAATTGACGTTTTGCTGTATTGTGAAAGACCGTGTTTTGCCTAATGAAAATATACAAACATTGCACCTGTTACCTGCACATTTGTAAAAGCTCTTGGATGTGAGCAAATGTAGATTTTGGAGTAGGTTGTCTCACAAAGCTGAGGGACAGTATATTGTTAAGTGTGAGACTTCTTCTTGCATCACACCTGCAGGCTCCTTCAATCATTTTGCATAAAACGTTAACTTGATTTGTGACAGGTAAGTATTTTAGAATGATTTTCTTTATATCTTTGAATTTAGGACTGTAAGCTGTCGAGAAGGTAATAGGAGGGTAGGTATCATTGTTGGAACGTTTTCTATGAATGACCCTCCTTATAATATTTTTCTGGCTTTGCAATTTCTGCAAATCCTTAACAAACATAAGGTACACTTTGAAAATATTTACATACAACATTTTTTAAAATTAAAGACCCTTTTATAGACTGTCCAGTTGAACAGGAGCTTGCTCGTTGACTAATCCGGAACTGCCACATCATCAGAGCACCTGACGACGACCACCAATAAGAGGTCACCACCTCATGAGCATGCCCAGTGTGTTGATTCCCGGACTTAGCCTCAGGAAAGTCTGTTCGCCGCTGCCTATTGCTAGCTACTATAGCTGTAGCTGGAGAGCCAGCAGAAACAAATCGCATAGCATGAGTCTGAGCAAGACGCTGAGATCGATGTCTTTACTTAGCTGCTCCCACTGCGGTCGAAGCTGAATGGGGGACTGCAGAGGGAGATAAGGCTTGGGATCTACCTTGAGCAGAGGGAGAATCCCGGTGTCTAACATTACCCCCCATGGCAAGCTTCACTACTCTCGAATGCTGCAATAAGCTGGGGGGCATGAATGTGCTCAACAGGCTCCCAGGTCTAATCCTACAGTCCATGACCCTTCCATTCGACCTAAAAAAATTTTTTGCATGCACCACTTTGGACCAGACAATCGTGATTACCTCAAAATCACGTACTCGAAGTCCCAGCAGGTTTCAAGAGGGAGACGTGAAAGGTGTCAGTAATATTTAGGTACGGTGTAAGGCACAGGCGATACAATACAAGATTTACCTGCTCAAGGATTTTAAAAGGATCTAAATAGCGAGGAGCAAATTTAGTGGACTCTACGTGCAGCTTGATATTATGCACTGAGAGCCACACTAAATTGCTGGGTGCGAAGGCAAGAGCGGGGCAGTGATGCACGTCCATGGAGACCCTCATTCTCTCCTTAGAGGCCTTGATGGCATCCTGTGTGCAGTCCCAGATGTCACGAGCCTTCACAACCCAATCTACCAGGCTAGAGTCGGAAGATGAAATGGGAATGGGCGCGAGAACACGCAGATCCTGTCCGTAATTGAGGAGGAATGGTGTCTGCCCTGTAGAATTGACAATTGCATTATAAAGAGCAAACTCTGCCCATGGCTCTAAAGATGCCCAGTCATCATGTCTGGCAGAAACAAAGTGCCGTAGGTACGTGACCAGAGTCTGGTTGGCCCTCTCCACCGACCCGTTCATCTCGGGATGATATGCCGAAGAGAGATTAAGCTCAATACTGAGCAACCGACAGAGCTCTCTCCACAACCCAGAAGGGAACTGGGGACCCCGGTCACTGACAATTTTGTCAGACATCCCGTGAAGACAAAATATGTGATTCACAAAATACACGGCCAAAGCCCGTGCATATGGTATGCGCGGCAGGGGGACCAAATGTACCATCTTGGAAAAATGGTCGGTGACTACCCAAATGACAGTGTTGTTATGGGACTTGGGCAAGTCAACAATGAAGTCCAGACCATCCTTCTCCCAGGGCCTATCTGCCACTGGCAGGGGATGAAGCAACCCTGCAAGTCTCAACTGGGAAGACCAATTCTTGGCACAAGAGACACACTCTTGGACGTAATCCCTAACATCACGTGCGATCCGCTGCCACCAATAAGACCTCTCCAGAAGCTCGGTAGTCCTCTTGGCCTGAAGTGCCCACCCAACTTGGACGTGTGAGCCCAGGAGAGGACCTCCAGCCACAGGTTTGATGGTACAAAGGACCTGCTCTAACAAAACCGGAGCCACTGTTCGCAGACTCTCCGAAGGAACAATTAGCCATGGCTCATCCCCCTCCTCAGAAGAGACTATGGAACGAGATAAGTCATCAGCCCCCAAATTCTTCTCCCCTGAGAGGAAGTGTATGTTAAATTTAAATCGGTAGAAGAATAGAGACCGCCTGGCCTGGTGAGAATTTAGCCGTTGGGTCGTCTGCAGATAAAGCAGATTCTTATGATCTGTGAACACCTGGAAGTGATACCGAGCTCCCTCCAGAAGATATCTCCATTCGGAGAAAGCCAACTTCATGGCGAGTAACTCCATGTCCCCGACAGAAAGACTTATAGAAGAAGATGCAGGGCTGTTTCCGCCCATGAGCATCCTTCTGATATAACACAGCTCCCGCACAGATGGGAGACGCATCCACCTCCAAGATGAAGGGTTTATCCACATCTGGCCGATGTAACACAGGAGCCCTAGCAAAATAGCACTTTAAGGAGACAAAGGCCTCTGAAATCTCCTTAGACCATAACTTAGTGTTAGCTCCCTTCCTGGTGAGAGCTACCAAGGGACCCGCCAGAGTAGAGAAGAGGGGAATGAACTGGCGGTAGTAGTTAATAAATCCCATAAAGCGCTACACTGCTTTAAGGGAATGTGACTCTTTCCAGTTCAACACTGATTCCACCTTGGCAGGATCCATAGCCAAACCCTTGGTTGAGATGATATAGCCAAGAAATGGTAAGAACTCCTTCTCAAAGACACACTTCTCAAGTTTGGCTTACAGAGAGTTGGAGCGCAAGAGTTCAAAAATTCTGGCAACATCTCTACTATGAGCATCCAGATCGGGAGAGAAAATAAGAATGTCATCCAAGTAGACGACTACTGAAGTGGATAACATCTCCAAAAAGATGTAATTGATGAAGTCCTGGAAGACACCTGGAGTATTACAGAGACCAAATGGCATTACCAAGTATTCATAATGCCCGTCCCGAGTGTTAAATGCCATCTTCCATTCGTCATTATCTTGAATGCGTATTAGATTATAGGCAACACGCAGATCTAATTTCGTGAATATTCTTGCACCCCGCAGTCTGTCAAACAACTCAGAGATAAGTTGCAGAGGATATTTATTTTTAATGGTGATGGCATTCAGACCCCTGTAATCTATATAAGGATGGAGTTCCCCTTTCTTCTTTTGGACTAAGAAGAACCCGGCTCCAGCAGGAGACATTGACTTCCTAATAAATCTCCTTGCCAGATTTTCCTTGACTTACTCAGACATTGCCTCAGTTTCTGTAAGGGATAAAGGGTAGACACGCCCGTGAGGAGACTCTGCCCCATATGAGGTCTGTCGGGCAATCAAAAGGACGATGGAGAGGAAGGGTCTCTACGGCCTTCTTAGAAAACACATCCCCATACTGCCAGTAGTGCTTGGGAATCGATGTTAGATCTGCAGAAACCTCGGACGACCCAACCAGAACTTTGACCTTGAGACACTGTCCCTCACATGACCTACTCCATCCCCATATACTCCCAGTAGCTCAATCAGTATGAGGTGAATGGTGATGCAACCAAGGCTTACCCAGCAATACATCATAAATACCCTTGGGAATGACCAGCAAAGAGTTTATCTCTTGGTGTTTAGGAGAAAACTCGAGGGTAAGCAGAATGGTCTGGTGGGTGATTTGATAGGGCAATGCAGAACCATTAACCACTTGGATTGTAACGGGCTTAGAGAGCATTACTAGGGGTATCGCGTTCCGATGGGTGAAGGAGGAGGACATAAAGTTACCTTCTGCCCCGGAATCCACGCAAGCCTCTGAAGGGAGTGAGGACGACCCATAGGACAGTGTCACCTTAAACGTTAATTTGGAGGACACGTCCGACGAATATGGAATGCCATCCCCAATAGCCACTAGAGACGGACCTTTTCCCTGATGCCTAGGGCACCTGTTGGCGACATGACCAGCCTGCCCACAGACAAGACAAGATGAAGATGAATGTACAGGATGGGAATTAGCCTCCGCCCGATGGCCCACCAGAGGCTACCCTCGTACATTAGTCCGAGTCGGAGACCCCAAAAGATTGGCAAAATTGGGTGCCAACCGAATCCTTTGCCTACACTGGGCTCGTTCCAACCTTCGATCGACATACTGAAGGTCTATATGAGTGGATATGGTTATTAAATCCTACAGCGTAGTTAAAATCTCCCTAGTGACCAAAGCGTCCTTGGACAGGATTGTTCAGCCTCCGTCCTGGTCAGGTCAGGTTTAATGCTAGTTTGCCTCTCTTTGGTTCTGGGGCTGCTATTTAATGCTGGTTGTTCCTGGTTCCTAGTTGTTCCTGGGCCAGGTGTCGGTGATACTTCCGTTATACTCGGCTAGTGTAGCTGACCCAGATTACTCAGTTGACTATCGTTGTTCCTCTGTATGCTTGTGCTTGTCTGTGTATGACCTGGATTGCCCCTTGACTCATTTCTGTCTCCCATTTCTGTACTGTTCTGACTTCTCTGGTTTCTGACACTCGGCTCCCCTCCCGACTATTCTCCTGTCCTGCCCAATGGAGAAAGGACTGTCCCTCCTGTGCACCTGTTTCCAAGGTCTGGGGAAATGCCTAGGTCTGGGTGGCTGCCGAGGAGGCTACCCAGACCCTCAGGTACTCTTTTCCTCAGTTTTCAAATTGTTGCTAAAAGTGGAAATTGGTGTGAACAATTGTGTTTTTTCTTCCGCTGCTTTTGTGGATTTCGGGTCCTCGGTGAATTTAATTGACTCTAAGTTGGTGGCCCATTGTGAGATAGGGATAGTCAGGTTAGGGACACCCATGAAGGTTGTGTCTATTGACTCTACACCTCTCACCAAGGATGGGTTCTATTTTGTTTCTAAAGAATTCATCCTTAAGGTGGGCTCGGTTCATCTGGAGCACATAGCCTGTTTTGTTCTGGACAATCGCCTTGCTGGGTTGGTTTTGGGGTTCCCTTGGTAGCAAAGTCAAAATCCAGTCATTGACTGGGAGGCCCAGGAGATTAAGTGGGGGCCTAAATGTGTAATTAAATGTCTAATGTCTGCATCTATGGCCTCCGTCGGTCTGGGGGGCACTCCAAAGTACCTGAAGGACTTCGAGGACGTGTTCTTCGAAAGTGAGGCCAAGGTGTTACCTCCCCACCGCCCTTTTGATTGTGCTATTGACCTGATTCCTGCAGCTAAATTGCCTTAATCCCGATTATTCAACCTTCCTGGCCCTGAGCGGACCACCATGAAGGAATATATATCCAAGAGTCTCCGCAAGAGTCATATTTGCCCTTCTGTGTCTCCTGTAGCTGCAGGATTCTTTTTTGTTAAAAAAAAGCCGGTGTTAAGAAAAACACATACCCTCTTCCACTCATTCCCGATTTGTGTAATCAATTGTCCGGGGCCAAATATTTTTCGAAGCTAGACTTGCTGGGGCTTAAAGCCTTATCTGGGTATGGGACTGGGATGAGTGGAATTCTGCGTTTCTCACTTCTGAGGTGTTGTTTGAAAATCTTGTTATGCTATTCGGTCTGACTATCGCGCCAGCAGTCTTCCAGAACTTCAGCAATTATGTGTTCTCTGATTTCATAAGGCAGTTTGTGGTTACTTACTTAGATGATATTCTGTTTTTTTCTTCAGATAGGCAGGCCCATATCGGTCATCTTTGAGCAGTTCTCCAGAGACTCAGGGAGAACAAGTTCTTCGCTAAGTTAGAGAAATGCTCATTATTTTGTCAAAGAACTGTCTTTTTTTGGGTTCAATGTATCCGGTGAGGGGTTTCGTATGGATCCCAAGAAGGTTCAGGCCATTGTGGATTGGGTGCAGCCCCGTTGCCTGAAAGGACTTCAACGGTTCTTGGGATTATTACAGGAGGTTTATTAAGGGGATCTCTCAAGTGGTCAAGCCCCTCATTGATTTGACGCAGAAGGGGGCTGATGTTAAGAACTTGTCAGCCTCAGCTGTAGCGGTATTTTCATCTTTGAAAAAATGCTTCATAACTGCCCCGGTCCTGATGCAACCAGATCCATCTAAACCTTTTGTGGTAGAGGTGGGCGCCTCAGAGGTGGAGGTGGGGGCAGTGTTGTCTCAGGGGCCCACCACTTTGACCAATCTGAGGCCATAGGCCTTGTTTTCTAAAAAGTTCTCTCCAGCAGAGAGGAACTATGACGTGGGCAATTAGGAACTTCTGGCTGTTAAGTTGGCTTTTGAAGAATGGAGGCATTTTTTGGAGGGGGCGGTTCATCCCATTACAGTGGTTACCGATCACAACAACCTGGGGTACATTGAGTCTGCCAAAAGACTGACCCTGAGGCATGCTAGGTGGTCACTTTTTTTTCCCTGTTCCAGTTCTCGATCACTTGTTGCCCAGGGTCCAAGAATGTTAAAGCCAGTGCATTGTCCCGGAATCTTGATCCGATATCGCCCCCGAATCTCCATCCTCCATTCTTCAACCTGGGGTAGTGGTGGCTGATGTGTCATCAGGGTTGGAATGGGAGATTCGAGAAGCTCAGTCACATGCTCCTCCATCCAAACTGGTGGATAAACTGTTTGTTCCCATTTAGTTTTGTCTCAGGGCTCTCCGGGAGTTCCGCGACTCGGTTCTGAGTGGACATCCGGGGATCTCTGCTACTTGTGGAGCCATCACGAGGGATTTTTGGTGGTTCTTGCTTGTGTCAGATGTGAGGAGTTTTGTGTCTGCCAGTGAAGTTTGTGCCCATGCTCAGGGCTCCCATAACTGTCCGGCCGGGGAATTGGTGCCTTTGCCAATTCCTAATAGACCATTGACACATTTGCCCCAGTATTTTATCACCAATCTTCCCCCTTCCAAGGGGAATACTGATATGGGTGGTGGTGGACAGGTTTTCTAAACAAGCACACTTTGTACCCTTGGTGGCTTTGCCCTCTGCAGAGACCTTGTCTAGATTGTTCATTCAGCATGTGGTTCAATTGCATGGTGTACGCTTGAGTGTGGTGTTTGATCGAGAAGTGCAGTTTGTGTCCAGGTTTTGGAGGGAGTTTTGTAGGAGGTTGGGTGTTACGTTGTCCTTTACATCCGCATACCACCCAGAGTCCAATGGTCAGACTGAGCGGACAAACCAGTCTTTGGAGCAAATTTTGGGCTGTCTTTCTACTACTAGACAGGATAATTGGTGTAATGCCTTGCCGTTAGCGGAATTTGCATTCAATAACCGTTTTAATCACTCCATAGGCATGTGCCCATTCTTCTGCAATTACGGGTTCAACCCACACTTAGTTGAGTTCTCCTGTTTGGACTCTGGTTGCCCTGGGGCTAATGTAGCAGTACAGCAGTTGGGGAAATTATGGCAGCAGGTTCAAAAGAATATTGAGGATGCTCAAAGGAAGTTTAAAGTTTTGCTGACAGAAGACAGACTGTGGGGCCCACGCTCTAGGATGCGGATAAAGTTTGGCTGTTCACTAAGAGTATTAAACTTAAGGTTCCTTTGGCGAAACTGGGGCCTAAGTTTATTGGCCCGTATGAAATCACGTAAGTAGTTAACCCAGTGGCGTTTTCGGTTGCGTGTTCTGTCGTCCTTTAGGATCCCCAATCTAATCCGTAGGGCCCTGTTGAAACCATTGGGGGCAGTTGAGGAGGGTTCACTGGTTCCCTGGAGCGCATCGTTGATTCTCGGATTGTTCATCATACCCTTCAGTATCTGGTGCACTGGAAAGGTTTTGGCCCAGAGTATCTTTTTTGGGTTCCTGCCCGGTGAGTTTATGCCGATCGTTTGGTTCGATCCTTTCATGCCCGGTATCCTGGGAAACCTGGGGGTCAGGTGTCCCCATGTTGAGAGGGTGGTACTGTCATGGCTCTGGATCGGATGGTTCAGCCTCTATCCTGGTCAGGTCAGGGTTAATGCTAGTTCGCCTCTCTTTGGTTCTGGGGTGGCTATTTAATGCTGGTTGTTCCTGGGTCTGGTGTCGGTGATACTTCTGTTTTACTCGGCTAGTGTAGCTGACTCAGGCTACTCAGTTAACTATCGTTGTTCCTCTGTATGCTTGTGCTTGTCTGTGTATGACTCGGTTTGCCCCTTGACTCATTTCTGTCTCCCGTTTTGGTACCGTTCTGACTTCTCGGGTTTCTGACACTGGTCTCCCCTCCTGATTATTCTCCTGTCCTGCCCTTTGGATACCACGCTCCCTCCAGGCCTCTGATCCCCAGCTCATTATTGACTTCTCTCATCTCACCCTTCAGCTCTCGCTTACCCCGGCTGGCTTCCGACCCTCTGCTCACTCCTGAATACGTCCCCGTTACAATAACCAGCCGGCTCTTGCTCCGTTGCATGGTGGTTGGCTTCACCCCCATCATTCCCTTTGACCTCGCGTGTCCAGCTGGGCTCTGGTCTGGTGTGCACGGCACCTTGCAGTGCTTTCACTACTCCCTTGCTGGTCCATGCTCTCTGCTAGTGTCCCGTAGCCTTCACCTCCAGTTACACACGTGCTGTGTATCATTACACGTGGTCTGCAAGGCCTCTCCAAAACATTGGGACCAAGACCTAATCTGGCCACTCCAGCTTGGAAGCTAACTCCCGAAATTGAATAGCAAACTGGCTGGTCAGAAAGGAGCCCTGCATCAGGGCCAAGAATTGGAGCGCAGCATCATGGGTAACCTGGGGTCCTAGAAAGGCCTATTTCAGGGCGCTCAGAAAACGAGAGGCGCTCTGGACCACCAGGTCCTTACGTTCCCATAACGGCATAGCCAACTCCAACACCCTGCCCATCAAAAGGGACACCACAAATCCCACTTTGGCCCATTCAAATGAGAAATTTCTTACTCATACATTATTGTGTGGTCTGGGTTACATTTCTTGGATACACAACACTCAAAAAAAGCATTTAAATATTTTGCTCGGTTTCATTTCTTACCCATACACTATTCTGTGGTATGGGGTTGATTTTTGTCATAACAGTCGATAAAAGCGTTAGCAAATTTTTCTGGGTTATATTTTGCAGCCATAGAGTATTATGTGGTTTGGGTATATTTCTATGATATATAACACTTTCAAAAAGTGTTAAAAAATTTAGTTGGGTTACATTTCTCACCAAAACACTATTCCGTGTTCTGGGGTACATTTTTTATGATATATAGCACTAAAAAAAAGAGTTAAACATTTTTGCTGTGTTAAATGTATCACCCATACACTATTCTGTCTTCTGGAGTTTTGTTCCCCAAAAAATGAAAAATGTATGGTTATTATATTGCTCATCTATAGGGTATCACATTTCCTTGAGTACATTTTGCTCTATCAGCCTTAAAAAACTTGTTCAAAAAATCTATCGGTATTATAGTGCTCATCCATAGACTTTTACATATTCTTGAGTAGATTTCAATGTCTCAAAAAACTTGCTCAAAATTTTCAGCTGTGTGCACACGTTGCAGATTTAGTGCATTTTTGGCTCGTTTTTGCATCATGAGTTTGTTACAAACCTAAAGAAAAACCTGATGCCAGCAAAGTGAGTGAGAAACCTAAAGTGCCATGCACAAATTAAGTATTTTTGACTTTCAGATTTAGTGCAGAAAATAATCTCGTGTCAATTCTCTGTGCGTTTTTTGCACTGTATTTTTCACCATTTACTTTACTCAAATCAATAAAAATGCAGGGCAAAAATGCACCCAAAATGCCCCTTTTTGCAGCTGCGTTTTTGCTGTCTACAGATGCAGAAATTTTACTCAACGTGTGCACATACCCTTATCAGTATTGAGTTGCTCACCCATAGACTATAGTATAAGAAATTTGGCACTCCAGATAATGATGCAAAATAATTTATTTCCTGCAGTCACAACTATGTTGTAAAAAAATGGACGGCCTTCTTTAGAAGTACTAAAGAATACATCACAATAAGTATACATAAAAGCACACAGATCCGTATATATGTCACAAATAGTAAGTCTCTCATAGCAACAAAACCAGAAAAGCAAAAAACGCAAACCCCAAAATTAAGGGAAAAATCATTCTCATTATGTCATCATGAGCCTAATATTATAGAATAATAGTGTCAAAATTAACTGTATGATAGATTATAGAAAAGGATATTGTGCAAGTTCTCCCACTTAAAGATGAGAGAGGCCTATAATTGACATCATAGGTACACCACAACCATGAGAGTCAAAATGAGAAAACATATGCAAAAAAATCACCTTGCCTGATTTTGCAAGATTAATTTTGCCAACTATGGTGGAAAATAAGTATTTGGTCACCTAAAAACATGCAAGGTTTCTGGCTTTCACAGACCTGTAACTTCTTCTTTAAGAGGCTCCTCTGTCCTCCACTCATTACCTGTAGTAATGGCACCTGTTGAAGTTGTCAGTATAAAAGACACCTGTCCACAACCTCAAACAGTCACACTCCAAACTCCACTATGATGAAGACCAAAGAGCTGTCGAAGGACACCAGAAACAAAATTGTAGCCCTGCAACAGGATGGGAAGACCGAATCTGCAATTGGCAAGCATCTTGATGTGATGAAATCAACTGTTGGAGCAATAATTAGAAAATGGAAGACATACAAGACCACTGATAATCTCCCTCAATCTGGGGCTCCCCGCAAGATCTCACCCCGTGGGGTCAAAATGATCACAAGAACGGTGAGCAAAAATCCCAGAACCACACAGGGGGACCTAGTGAATGACCACCTAACAAAGACTACCATCAGTAACACAATACACCACCAGGGACTCAGATCCTGTAGTGCCAGACGTGTCCTCCTGCTTAAGCCAGTACATGCCTGAGCCCTTCTGAAGTCGGTCCCTGCAACCCAAGCACTGTGATTGGTCAGTCAATCTGACCGACCAAACACAGCAGCGATCGGGCAGGAGAGGCTGAAATTTCAGTATCTCCTGCCTGATCAGTGCAGGAGCTCAGCGCTGCAGTGGCTGAGCATGCTGCACTGACTGGCACGCCCCCTGAGGAAGTGTGGACGAAATGCTTATCGGGGTGGAGGAACACGGCTCGTACATCACACACCATTAAGTCTTTGGTTCATGCTGCTATTTATTTACTGTTGCCCCCCTTAGTTTTGGTAGCGCTTTTTTGACTACATCATTTATACTTTATAAAAAGAAATTAAGCAGAGATTACAATATTGGAGGCGTTTTATCCTCATTTGTAGTGGGTCTCTATAGCACCTCTATTTACATGTAAAATAGGGCTCTTTGTCATGAAAAGGCACTATGATTGTTTTTCAAGTGTGTTTAATGATGTCCTTAGCCTAAGATGTTCCTTTAAACATTTTTGGATAGGCATTTGCTGATGCATTATTCATATTTTTATTATTGTATATTTAATAAAATTGCAATTTATTAAGAATTATTTTATTGGTCCTTGTGTTTTTGTTCCTGACCACTCATTCTCTTGTTGTAGAGTTCAGAATGGCAGTATTGGTTTTATGACGTTTTGTACAGCACAAGGTATTTTTGGATCTGTAGTTGATTTTAAAGCAAAAGGAGGTAATTTTTTTCACTTAAAATTAGCTTAAAATAGGCTTATTACCATAAGTAGGGGAAAAGTTTAGAATAAGTCAATTCACCCATTAAGGAATCCCAAGCCAGGGAAACCAGAAGTGCAGCAGGAATATGAACTGAATGCAGAAATAGTCCAGCTTCAGAAATCCTCTAAAAGCATAGGTTTAATATATATATTAAAATTAAATAGCGACAGCATGAAAGTGACAACCCTTATCAGACACATTTCAGACAATGGGGTCTTTAGTCATTGCATGCATAATAAAGCTTTATTTTAGAGGATCCTTGAAGCTGGACTTTTTCTGCATTCAATTATCAGGATAAGTTATGTTACCTGCTTTGAAAAAGTTTTTTACTGAGTGGACGCCTGCTAACCACATGACTAACCAGCAGACCCCTCTGTGATCCATACAGATTCAATGTTCCTATGCCTGTGCCAGCAATAGGCCTACAACAAATAGCAGCAACAGCTACAGTTTCTTTGACATGATGGAAACGATATTTGCCATTGCGACAACCTGATGCAGTTTAGCAAATAGTGATGTACCGGTTGAACAGCTAGGATTAGTCATACCTACACTGTGTCCTTTCTCAGGCAGATCCCTAGAGTCCTGATCCATGGACGTCTGGTTCACCATATTGCACCAATGTCAATAAGTGGTACAATTTGATATCATTGTATTGTAATGTCTGGGCCCCAGTGTAATGTCAGAGAGGGAAATTAGAGAGATGATACCTAAGCAGACCAAATTATCCACCTAAAGCAAGGAAAAGCTTTCATTTGGAAAAATGAATCTAGCATGGATCAGTGATGAATTTTATTCACAGTATTTATTACAGTTCATGCCAATAAATCATCTATAACATATGTTTCGAGGACTGTCCATTGTCTGTCTTTGACACTACTCTGCTGTCACCAGTGCCGATGTCCTATGTTTAGCTTGACATTTACATCTTGTCCATTGTGGCATAGATACTATGGTACTGCAGCTACCAAGGCTGCTGTTGCTGATCCTACAGCGCCATACATCTCCTTGACTGCCCCATCCTAATGCTCTACTCTGTGTCTTCTGCCATTGACCCAGCACAACCACACCAACCACATATAGTTTGACTGCTGCTTACTGTGTTTTGTAGTGATAAACTATACTATTGCAGCCATATCTACTGTTTCTGGTCATACACTGCTCGACCTGGGACATAAACGGGAGGAGACACAGATTAGACAGTTAAGGTGATCAATGAGTGGAGCAGGCTGCCACGAGTCTTCAAACAGAGGGTGGACAGACATATGTCTGGGATGATTTAGTGAATCCTGCTTTGAGCAGGGGGTTGGACCAGATGACCCAGGAGGTCCCTTCCAACTCTACCATTCTATGATTCTTTGACATCTCCATGCTTGCACGATCAAACACTCTACTGTGTGACATCTACTGCTGCCACTCCAGTACCACTTTGTTTTATAATCATTGATGTTCTACTGATGCAAAATGTAGTCTCTTCAGCTTACAAAAACATAAAAAATCTCACAAAATAGGGCTGCTTTTTTAAAGGCTAGTTAGCAATAAGCCATTGCTTCTTCTCCCTCATCCTGTAATAACCTTCCACCTTCTGGCCCCTATCCTGTAGTGAAGTTTTCCATACTGGTACAAATCCTATAATAATGTGTTCTGTTCTTGCCCTCATTCTGTAATGATGTCCCCTGTCTTGTAATAATGTCCTCCATCCTCCTCCCTATCCTGTAATAATGCACTCTGTCCTGGCCCTCATTGTTGTGAATTCGCTTTCTGGCCTACCTCTGGTTACTAGTAAAGGTAGTGGAGCTGGTTATATTGACAGAGGGGTCGCGAGTTTTCTTTCTGGTCTCCCTCTGGTGGTTACTGGAGGTAATGGAGCTGATCTAATTAACAGAGGCCTGCCACCTGATAATGAGGAGGATGACTGGAGATCTGGAGTTTCTGACTGGATTTAAGACAGCCGACTCCCTCTATCCCTGCTGGTGATTTTTTCCTGCCTCCTGAGGACTTAGTTTCCAGCTCAGTCCCTGCATGCTCAGTGTTCTTTTGCTATTGTTCACATTTGATCTGGTTTTGTCTATTTCAGTTTTTTGCGTTCAGCCAGCTCCAGCTGGGGCTGTGCTGAATTTCCATCCTTATGTTACTGCTTGTGCCAGTTTGTTTTGTCCCATATTAGATTGGCCTCTTTTTGCTCTGCTTTCAGAATATACCAGAGTGCTGATATAGTGGGCGAAGTCTAGTGACTTCAGTATTTTTCTATCAGACGTGTTGGGCATTTTTTGCAGGGTTTTTTGCGTGATTGCAGACAGAGTCTTTCCTTTCCTGTCCTGTCTAGTTAGTGTGGGCTCCATCGTTTGCTCAGTCTATTTTCCTACCTGCGTTTGTGTTTTCATCTTGTCTCACCGACAATATATGTTTGGGGGCTATCTATTCCTTTGGGGACTGCTCTTGGGCAGTTTAGATTTCCCCTTTCTTGCTTTAGGCTTATTTAGTTCTCCGGCTGTGATGAGGTGTCTAGGATCATCATAGGTACGCTCCACGGCTACTGCAAGTTGTGTGGATAGGATCAGGGGTCTGCAATCCGCTTAGTTACCATCCTCTCTGGTTTTCTGTGGCTTAGCTTTGTCTTGCTTTCCTCCTCGGTGACCCAATGATAACACCTCATCCTGTCATAATGTCCCCCACCCTAGTCATATCCTGTCATAATGTCCACTATTCTGAACCCCCATCTGGTAACAATATTTCCACATCCTGTAATAATGTCCTCCATTTTAAAATAAAGTCCCCCATCCTGTAATATTCTCCTCCATCCTTGCCCTTACCTTGTAATGTCCCTCATCCTGCAATAGTTTCCTACATCCTAGACCCACATCCTGTTATAATGTCTCCCATTCTGGCCCCCATCATATAATATTGTCTTCCCATCTGGCCTCCACCCTGTAATATTGTCCCTCATACTATAATAATGTCAACCATCTTGTAATAATGTCTTCTATACTGGTGCTTTTGAAATATACAAAAAAGCAAAAACACACAATTCTTCTCACCTGTCCAGATTCCCACAAGTGTCGTCATCTTCCTTCTCCATAGCCGGTCCAGAGAGGAGGAACGGTGCATTGCGGTGACATTGTGCACTACCCACAACGTGAACACCGACATCAGTGATGGCCTGTGACGGGCTAGTGTCTTGTTTAGCTATCCCATGTCTCTCTGCTCAATAATACAATTCATCTAAAAGTGCATCCAAGGAAACACATCCAGCTGAATATGGCGCTGGCACTAGTGGGCCTCTCCCTCCATGGGTCCAGTCACGGTTGAACTCTTTGCTTCTGCAATTTGCGCCCCTGGCAGTACCCACTCTGATGTCACTGGAAATAATATAGAATTGCGATACATTTTATGATCATGTGATACTGAAATATTCGTCTATTCATCTAATGGTGACATTCATCCATCAGGCGCTTCAATGATCAATCTGTGGCTGCCAGTTCTACATCACAGTGTCCACTTAGCAAAAATACATGAAATACAGAAAGAATTATAATGTGCTTTGAAGATGTTACTGTCAAATTCTTTAAACATATAATGGCAGACTTTCCATGATTAAAAATAAAAAAAGATCTGTGGCTGGAAAAAATAGGCTGGTAATGATAAGTCTTACTCAAGAAATCAGATCGCTTCCCCTAAAGCCAAGAAGCGCAAATTAGGATGTGGCATTTAGGAAGATGTGCATGCTGATCATTGAAGTGTATTCAGTCTACATCACACAAGAATATTATTGATAGTGTTCAGGCAATATGATGCAAAAGCAAAGAGGGAGAATGCTGGATTAGGACACATGACCTCTTCTTTGTAAGAATTAAATATTCCTCTTTGACCTGTGGTTTAACACAAGTGTTGTGTATTACAAAAACACAGGACATTTTCCAAGCCATTCTGCTTGTTATGGTCTTTGCATGTCATTTCTTTCAGATTGCAGAGGCCTGGCGATAAAATGGATTTGTTCAAGCAGAACTTCATGCTTTGATACGCTAAGGGATAAGATAAAACAATTTGAGATAGGTTTTCACTAAGACAGCTGTATCAGTGAAATACAAAATGCTGTATTTAATTTATTTGTTATTTCTGCAGGATTGTGCAGTTCTGTGCTCTCACTCCTGATAAATGAAATACGTTTCTGATTTTCTTGCATATTTACTATTGTAAACATTGTTTTTATTTTATTGTATTTCGAACAAGGTCATTGCTCCTTATTAGTGCATTTGCAGAAATGAGCACTACTTAATATATGCTTAGTTTCATTTATTGGCAGAGTGGTGGCACGGTGGTTAGCGCCATTGTTTTCCAACACCTGAAATCTTCATATTCTGTTTAGGTCTGCCTGAGTTTTATGTAAGTGAATATAAAGTAGATATGACAGGCTCAAACCCCAACTTAGTGCTCTGGGAAAAAACAAGACTAAAGTATAGGAGTAACCCCGGCACACTAATAACATGAAAGTAAAGTCTTCTCAACGACAGTCTTTAATTGTTGTGATTTTATTGATTATGAAAAAAAGGGTGGTGTTACAATCCAAAAAAGGGTGGTGTTACAATCCAACGTTTCAGCTCTACATCTCGAGCTTTCATCAGGGATATGACTACAATATATACAATAAAAGAACAAAAATCAATAAATAAACTTTATAAAGTATTATAAAACCAAAAATCTAGTGATAGGTGATACATAAGGTGGGGACAGTGTCATACATCCTTTGTGAAGGTGTGTATGGATCTATAATGATGTGAGGCCAGTGAGTATGTATTGTGGTGTGCTACGGTGAACATGTGAGAGGTTGAACAGAGGAATAGAGTGAAGGTGTAAGGAGTTGAAAAGCATGAATGTGTAGGTAGTGTTGAGAAAGGGCATTAGGGGACAGTGAAGTGGAGTGGGAATAAAGGTGAGGTCATCTAAGGAGGCAGTGTGTAAGGGGTGCTCTTGGAAATGTTAAGGCATAAGGTATAAATACCTAGATCCTTGGTTTTGAGGTGTGTGTATAAGTGGTATAGGTTTGCCTTTGTAATCCAGCTGCTGGAACGGTACCTATAGTAACCACTGAGAAAGGGTATAGGTTAAGGAATAGCAAGGTATATAGAAAGAAAAGATATAAAAGAAAGTTTTAGGGGTCACATACCGATGTGTAGGGTCAGCACGTGACTCCCATCCTAAGGACAAAAAAGCAGGTCAATAAGCTGAGATGGAGAAAGGAAACCCAGTCTATGAAGACTGTAGGGCACCATTACCTTGTGTCCTAAATCTAGTCAGGTGTGGAGGAGGCCGGAAGTGCATGTGGCTTAGTGCAGTGATGTTAAATACTGTCAAGCACTTCCTGATTGGGTGGGGAAGGGGCGGGAAATTGGGAGAAGGGCCATCGCCATCTTAGTGAGGTCAAAAATGTCTGAATGAATGTATTGAGCATGTGCAGGGCGGGGATAGAGAATGAGCATGTTTTGACTTGACAGGAAGTGATGGTGGCAGTCGCCATCTTGGTGAGGTCAATAATGTCAGAATGAATGTACTGAGCAGGTGCGAGCCATCCAGGAAGTGAAGTAAAAAAGGGAGGGTTGTGAGGAAATATCACATGCATACAGGCGGCCATTTTAACGGTGGGACTGTGCTGAATTCATGCACGGTGATAATTTCAGTGCTGGTTGTGCCTATCAGGTTTCAGAGAAACTTCCTTTTCCTGCCTAAAAACAAAGAAAGGTAATTAGAGCAAGGTTTACATACAAAGAGTAAAATGGCGTTCATATTAACACACTTATGTCAGAAATATCTCCTATAAACCAAAAAACGTTGTGTAGGAAAAGAACTTATTTGGTAGTGATTTTAAACTCCTGATGAAAAACAAAACTAATTCACTATGAAGTGGAATTTAGAAGGGATTAATAATACATTTCAGATTCTCTATTGAGACCGTGTGGATGGAGGGTATTTAGGTGATATATCCAATACGCTTCACGCTCTTTGAGCATTTGGATTCTATTACCCCCTCGTCTGGGTACAGGGATTTGTTCGATAACCTGAAATTTCAGTTGGCTTACAGAGTGTCTATTTTCCACAAAATGGGCAGGAATTGGTAAAAGTGTGTTCTCACACCGGATGGTTGATTTATGTTTGGAAATGCGGTCTTTCACATGCTGGGTGGTTTCCCCAACGTATCCTAGGCCACATGGGCATTTGATTAAATAGACGACAAAATTTGAGTTGCAGGTAAAATAGCCATTGATCTTGTACCGTTTGCCGGACCTCGGATGGGTGAATGAATCGCCTTTACTAACATTCGTGCATTGTGCGCAACCCAAACAAGGGAAGGTTCCGTCGCGCACCGTGCTAAATGTCTTCTGCCTGAATGTCTTGAAGTGGGAGCCCACGTCGGCTCTAACCAAAGTGTTTTTTAGGTTCTGAGCCCGCTTATGGCAGATGAGAGGAGGATTTTGGAAATTTTCAATCCCCGGGTAAGCCTTTTCTTGTCGTCTATTTAATCAAATGCCCATGCGACCTAGGATACGTTGGGGAAATCACCCAGCATGTGAAAGACCACATTTCCAAACATAAATCAACCATCCGGTGTGAGAACACACTTTTACCAATTCCTGCCCATTTTGTGGAAAATAGACACTCTGTAAGCCAACTGAAATTTCAGGTTATCGAACAAATCCCTGTACCCAGACGAGGGGGTAATAGAATCCAAATGCTCAAAGAGCGTGAAGCGTATTGGATATATCACCTAAATACCCTCCATCCACACGGTCTCAATAGAGAATCTGAAATGTATTATTAATCCCTTCTAAATTCCACTTCATAGTGAATTAGTTTTGTTTTTCATCAGGAGTTTAAAATCACTACCAAATAAGTTCTTTTCCTACACAACGTTTTTTGGTTTATAGGAGATATTTCTGACATAAGTGTGTTAATATGAACGCCATTTTACTCTTTGTATGTAAACCTTGCTCTAATTACCTTTCTTTGTTTTTAGGCAGGAAAAGGAAGTTTCTCTGAAACCTGATAGGCACAACCAGCACTGAAATTATCACCGTGCATGAATTCAGCACAGTCCCACCGTTAAAATGGCCGCCTGTATGCATGTGATATTTCCTCACAACCCTCCCTTTTTTACTTCACTTCCTGGATGGCTCGCACCTGCTCAGTACATTCATTCTGACATTTTTGACCTCACCAAGATGGCGACTGCCACCATCACTTCCTGTCAAGTCAAAACATGCTCATTCTCTATCCCCGCCCTGCACATGCTCAATACATTCATTCAGACATTTTTGACCTCACTAAGATGGCGATGGCCCTTCTCCCAATTTCCCGCCCCTTCCCCACCCAATCAGGAAGTGCTTGACAGTATTTAACATCACTGCACTAAGCCACATGCACTTCCGGCCTCCTCCACACCTGACTAGATTTAGGACACAAGGTAATGGTGCCCTACAGTCTTCATAGACTGGGTTTCCTTTCTCCATCTCAGCTTATTGACCTGCTTTTTTGTCCTTAGGATGGGAGTCACGTGCTGACCCTACACATCGGTATGTGACCCCTAAAACTTTCTTTTATATCTTTTCTTTCTATATACCTTGCTATTCCTTAACCTATACCCTTTCTCAGTGGTTACTATAGGTACCGTTCCAGCAGCTGGATTACAAAGGCAAACCTATACCACTTATACACACACCTCAAAACCAAGGATCTAGGTATTTATACCTTATGCCTTAACATTTCCAAGAGCACCCCTTACACACTGCCTCCTTAGATGACCTCACCTTTATTCCCACTCCACTTCACTGTCCCCTAATGCCCTTTCTCAACACTACCTACACATTCATGCTTTTCAACTCCTTACACCTTCACTCTATTCCTCTGTTCAACCTCTCACATGTTCACCGTATCACACCACAATACATACTCACTGGCCTCACATCATTATAGATCCATACACACCTTCACAAAGGATGTATGACACTGTCCCCACCTTATGTATCACCTATCACTAGATTTTTGGTTTTATAATACTTTATAAAGTTTATTTATTGATTTTTGTTCTTTTATTGTATATATTGTAGTCATATCCCTGATGAAAGCTCGAGATGTAGAGCTGAAACGTTGGATTGTAACACCACCCTTTTTTGGATTGTAACACCACCCTTTTTTTCATAATCAATAAAATCACAACAATTAAAGACTGTCGTTGAGAAGACTTTACTTTCATGTTATTAGTGTGCCGGGGTTACTCCTATACTTTAGTCTTGTTTTTTCCCAGAGCACTAAGTTGGGGTTTGAGCCTGTCATATCTACTTTATATTTGATCTATTTTAGACAGTTGTCTCCCCCTCTAAACCATATTTTCTCAATTTTTCATGGCCTCCTTCGGTGTCTTCTCCTTCAACGAAGAAGAAAGATCTAGTATTCTTTCTACGGTCAGAGAAACTGACAATTTCCTGAATATCCCTACCCGTGAGGTGAAATCGAGGGATTATGAAAAGGAATTGAAGAAACTTTCATCTTTTGAATTGCATGCGTATACTTTAGCTCAATACACGAAGGCACAGCGGATTCCGAGGGGACTCAGGGTCTCGTTACGACCAACCCTCTTCAGTGACAATGAGGAATATTGTCAACTTTTTGAAAATATTCTAAATAAGTGCTCTATAGATTTAATGGTGTTGACCATCAAATTTCTCCAGGAGAATATACAGAAGGTGAAAGATCAGGTTGCTGCTATCGAAAATCAGTTGACTAACACCCTTTCTCCAACAGATCTCGCTAGCCTTAAGGCAAGAGCCAACAAAACTCTACAAGACTACACCAATGAACTGAAAACACGAAAAAAGAACAAGTTTCTGAGAGACCAGGACGACTATCTCAAAAAACAGGTCTATAGATGGCGGTATACCACACTTCCAGATGGTCCCCCCTACAGAAACCGATATGGCTCATCAGGTTCTTCAGGTTCGGATGGTGGTCAAGTTGGACGAGGCGGCAGAGGAGGACGCGGTGGGAAACCGCCCAAGTCTTTTTTCGACCCGCGCAAGAAACCCCCGGCACCTCCAAACACAGTTTCAGACGAGGAGGAAGAAGAAAAAACAGACGAGGACCCCCAGAGGGATACACGTCCCAATACTCGATCTCAGGTAAGAACAATCTTGTCTTCAACATCTCTACCTATTGTCTCTCACCTGCCGAGATCCGAGTTCTCCAGAGGGGCCTCTCATTCTGTCCCACTCCCTCCTTTGATCCGTTCCTCGTACACCAAGAGTTAAATCGTTTTTACCGCTCTTTGAGACTTAAGGTACATTTTGACAAAGATGGCGGAGACATAAACACCAACCAGGTACCTTTCTCCTCGGGAACCAGCACCCAAGAGACGTTTATTCTCAAAGATCTCGGACTCAAGATCCCGAGCACGTTTCAACCACCTCGCCTCTATCATCCTGTCGAGACGTATATTTCACTTGTTAATGCTTCTGTGGATAAGTATATAGATGAAATCAAACATGGTAAATACCACCTTAAGCATAACCTTAATAGAGAAGAATCATTAGCACTGAAAAGTCTTAAAAACAACAAGGACATTGTCATAAAGCCTGCTGATAAAGGTGGCTCCATTGTAGTACTGGATAAGAAATACTATCTGTCTGAAATCCAGAGACAACTCTCTGACGTCACGACATACAGACCCATCCCCACGAATCCTATCTACTCCATAGAGAGAAAGATAGACAATTTGATCAACTTCCACTTAAATTTGGGTACAATTGATTCTAAACTGGCAGAGTATTTGCACAAACAAAGTCCCATAACTCCAGTCATTTATATACTCCCCAAAATACATAAAAATTTGGAAAAGCCCCCCGGTAGACCCATAGTGGCATCTACCGACTCTATCCTCTCACCCCTGTCAATAACCTTGGAAAAGATCCTCACTCCACTAGTACCAAAAATTCCATCTTATCTCAAAGACACCGGTGATTTTCTGAACCACGTTAGAACCCTCCATGACATTCCTTCCTTTTGTTTATTAGCCAGCCTAGACGTCAACAGCCTATATACTAGTATAGATCACGATCTTGGCATCGAGGCTGTCAGATGGTTCCTAGATTTACAATCCTCTCTTAGCGAACCCCAGAAATTGTTCTGTACCGATACACTCAAATTGGTCCTCAACAACAACTATTTCCTCATTGAGGACCAAATCTACCTTCAGGCACGGGGTACCGCGATGGGGGCGAATGTAGCCCCCCCGTACGCTAACATCTTCATGTGTAAATTTGAGGCTGACTTTGTCTACACACATCATCTATATAGAAAACATGCTCTTACCTGGCTCAGATACATAGACGACATCTTTTGTGTATGGACAGGTGACACCAATAGCCTCACAGATTTTGTACATGACCTCAACCAGAGTATACCGAACCTAACCTTTACCTCACATTCCAACACACAGTCTGTCAGTTTCCTTGACACCATGATCTCTAAAACTGACTCTGGCACCCTTACAAGTGACCTTTACGTCAAACCTACAGACCGTAATAGTCTACTACACTGGTCCAGTTGTCACCCAAGACACGTGAATATAGCTCTACCTAAATCCCAACATGACAGAATTGACCGCATAGTCTCAACACCTGATATCAGGCAAATGAGACATGACGAGATGACTGAAAAGTTTCAAACAAGAGGATACCCCAAAATTAACGCTGAACAACAAACCAGAATTACCCAACGTGACTGTGATGTAGAGAATAGGGTTAAGTTCATCAACACCTATCACCCGTTCTCTCCTCTGATCAAAAAAGCAGTCCTTGAACACTGGCCCCTACTAGAAAAGGCTTACCCGGGGATTGAAAATTTCCAAAATCCTCCTCTCATCTGCCATAAGTGGGCTCAGAACCTAAAAAACACTTTGGTTAGAGCCGACGTGGGCTCCCACTTCAAGACATTCAGGCAGAAGACATTTAGCACGGTGCGCAACGGAACCTTCCCTTGTTTGGGTTGCGCACAATGCACGAATGTTAGTAAAGGCGATTCATTCACCCATCCGAGGTCCGGCAAACGGTACAAGATCAATGGCTATTTTACCTGCAACTCAAATTTTGTCGTCTATTTAATCAAATGCCCATGCGGCCTAGGATACGTTGGGGAAACCACCCAGCATGTGAAAGACCGCATTTCCAAACATAAATCAACCATCCGGTGTGAGAACACACTTTTACCAATTCCTGCCCATTTTGTGGAAAATAGACACTCTGTAAGCCAACTGAAATTTCAGGTTATCGAACAAATCCCTGTACCCAGACGAGGGGGTAATAGAATCCAAATGCTCAAAGAGCGTGAAGCGTATTGGATATATCACCTAAATACCCTCCATCCACACGGTCTCAATAGAGAATCTGAAATGTATTATTAATCCCTTCTAAATTCCACTTCATAGTGAATTAGTTTTGTTTTTCATCAGGAGTTTAAAATCACTACCAAATAAGTTCTTTTCCTACACAACGTTTTTTGGTTTATAGGAGATATTTCTGACATAAGTGTGTTAATATGAACGCCATTTTACTCTTTGTATGTAAACCTTGCTCTAATTACCTTTCTTTGTTTTTAGGCAGGAAAAGGAAGTTTCTCTGAAACCTGATAGGCACAACCAGCACTGAAATTATCACCGTGCATGAATTCAGCACAGTCCCACCGTTAAAATGGCCGCCTGTATGCATGTGATATTTCCTCACAACCCTCCCTTTTTTACTTCACTTCCTGGATGGCTCGCACCTGCTCAGTACATTCATTCTGACATTTTTGACCTCACCAAGATGGCGACTGCCACCATCACTTCCTGTCAAGTCAAAACATGCTCATTCTCTATCCCCGCCCTGCACATGCTCAATACATTCATTCAGACATTTTTGACCTCACTAAGATGGCGATGGCCCTTCTCCCAATTTCCCGCCCCTTCCCCACCCAATCAGGAAGTGCTTGACAGTATTTAACATCACTGCACTAAGCCACATGCACTTCCGGCCTCCTCCACACCTGACTAGATTTAGGACACAAGGTAATGGTGCCCTACAGTCTTCATAGACTGGGTTTCCTTTCTCCATCTCAGCTTATTGACCTGCTTTTTTGTCCTTAGGATGGGAGTCACGTGCTGACCCTACACATCGGTATGTGACCCCTAAAACTTTCTTTTATATCTTTTCTTTCTATATACCTTGCTATTCCTTAACCTATACCCTTTCTCAGTGGTTACTATAGGTACCGTTCCAGCAGCTGGATTACAAAGGCAAACCTATACCACTTATACACACACCTCAAAACCAAGGATCTAGGTATTTATACCTTATGCCTTAACATTTCCAAGAGCACCCCTTATACACTGCCTCCTTAGATGACCTCACCTTTATTCCCACTCCACTTCACTGTCCCCTAATGCCCTTTCTCAACACTACCTACACATTCATGCTTTTCAACTCCTTACACCTTCACTCTATTCCTCTGTTCAACCTCTCACATGTTCACCGTATCACACCACAATACATACTCACTGGCCTCACATCATTATAGATCCATACACACCTTCACAAAGGATGTATGACACTGTCCCCACCTTATGTATCACCTATCACTAGATTTTTGGTTTTATAATACTTTATAAAGTTTATTTATTGATTTTTGTTCTTTTATTGTATATATTGTAGTCATATCCCTGATGAAAGCTCGAGATGTAGAGCTGAAACGTTGGATTGTAACACCACCCTTTTTTGGATTGTAACACCACCCTTTTTTTCATAATCAATAAAATCACAACAATTAAAGACTGTCGTTGAGAAGACTTTACTTTCATGTTATTAGTGTGCCGGGGTTACTCCTATACCTTATGTAAGTGAATGACATAAATAAATGAACTCAAATTGAACTGAATTGCCATAGAAGAAGCCAGATTGCAGACACAAGGACTGAAATTCGGAAGCTGATCGCTTGTCACACTCACAGTAGACAAATAAACCATTATATTTCCAATAAACTGCAGAGACACTCCATGCATAACCTTTGTTAATCCACCAAATAAACTTTAAAGGGAATCTGTCGCCTATTTTTTCGACTATCAGCTGCGGCCACCGCCATCAGGGGCTTATCTACAACATTCTGTAATTCTTTAGATAAGCCCCCGATGTAACCAGAAAGAGAAGAAAAATGAGTTATATTATACTCACCCAGGGGCAGTCCGGGTCCGGTTTTGGTCCGATGGGTGTCACGGTCTGGTCCGGTGCCTCCCATCTTCTAACAGTGACGTCCTCTTCTTTGCTTTCCATCACGGCTACTGCGCAGGCCGCACTGCTCTGCCCTGTTGAGGACAGAGCAGAGTACTGCATTGCGCAGGCACTGGGAAAGGTCAGAGAGGTCCGGCGCCTGCGCATTGCAGTACTCTGCTCTGCCCTCAACAGGGCAGAGCAGTGCATCTGTGCAGTAGCCATGATGGGAAGCAAAGAAGAGGAAGTCACCAGTCACAGAAATAGCTTGAATCTGACAAAAGTAATAGTAAATAAAAAATCTATGAAAATGAACAAATGAAAATCAGACATTGTTTTCAACAATGCTTCCCTAGAATTTAAAAAAAAATAAAACTCATGAAATAGGTCTGGACAGAAATCATGGTACCCTTAATTTAATATTTTTTTTCACAACCTTTTGAGGCAATCACTGCAATCAAACAATTCCTGTAGCTGTCAATTAGACTTCTGCACCTCTCGACAGGTAATTTGGCCCACTCCTCAAGAACAAACATTTCGGGGTACATACTATGTTTGGATCCATTTAAGAGTGATTTAGTGACCAAAAAAGTGCTAATTTTGCATTTTGATTTTTGATCTTAAGAAAGTTAATGTACAGGTTAAATAATGTTGAATTATGGTGAATCAAACTTTCATGACTGGGACAAATTTTATAATTCTGACCAGAATCAATTTAGGTATTAATAACAATAAAATAATAAAAAAAATTGTCACAAAAATTTTACTTTAGACAATACATTTTTTATTTTTGCAAGTGTAACAGGAAAAAATGGACCTACATACTGGTATTTATTGTGCAATTTCTTCTGAGCATGCCTATACCCAATATGTAATGGAAAACCACTGTTTGGGCGCAAGGCAGGGCCCAGAGGGGAAGGAGCATCCATTTGACTTTTGAATGTAAAATTTGCAGGATTAATCAGTGAAAACCACTCACAAGTGACACCATTTTGGAAACTAGACTCTTTGGGGAATGCTTCACAGATGTTTATAATATTGAGCCATGAAAATAAAAGAATCCCCACAAAAATGTTTTTTTACCCACAAATTTTTCATTTTAACAAAGGTAACAGGAGAAATTGCTCCATCCAGTTTGTTGTGCAATTTCTCCTGAGTACACTGATACCAAATATGCTGAGGAAAACTGTTGTTTGGGTGCACAGCAAGGCTTGGAAGGGAAGGAGCGCCATTTGACTTCTTGAATGCAAAATTTGCCGGAATAATTAGTGGACACCATGTCACGTTTTGAGAGCCACTGATGTGCCTAAAGAGTGGAACCCCCCCACAAGTGACATCATTTTGGAAACTAGCCCCCTCAGTTAACTTATCTTAATGTGTGGTGAGCACCTTAAACCCCCATATGATTCACAGATGTTTACAACATTGAGCCGTGAAAATAAAAAAAAACATTTTCCTCACAAAAATCTTTTTTAGTCTCAAATTTTGCATTTTCACAAGGGAAACAGGATAAATTGTACCATACAAATTGTTTTACAATTTCTCTGAGTAGGCAGATACTTCATATGTGGGGGTAAAATATTGTTTAGGCTTACGGCAGTGCTCAGAAAAGAATTGACATTTTGGAACACAGATTTTGATGGAATGGTCTGCCGGTGTCATGTCTTGTTTTGAGAACCCCTGATGTGACTAAACAGTGAAAAAACCCCAAAATGACACCATTTTGGAAACTAGACCCTTTTGGGGAATTTATCTATAGGTGTGATGATTTTGACAACATTGGTGTTTTCCAAAAAACAAGCAGCAGTGGATGTTGCTGAGTGAAAATTGCAAACTGCCATTCTAGTGACCAGTACGCTGTGCCCATCTTATGCATTCATAAATTAGGAGGGTTCTCATAGCTACAGAAATGCCAAACATATGGACACTAAATGTGGATTAGGCACACTGCGGCTCAGAAGGGAGCCGGTATTCGAATTTGGGAGCACAAAATTTGCTTAATTTCTTTTGATGGGTGAGGGCCTTTTCGCTATTCCAGTAACGTGGAAACCCCCAATATTTCTGTTAACAGATGATGGACATGAATGGGGACTTGCTTTTTTTGTAGATTAAATTGAAACATTTTACATAACATTTTGTATCACATTTATATAGGGGCTCTATGCTGAGCACAAATATCAGGGTCTCCCTTTACATCTTTGACTGATAATAGTTCAGATGAAACCCACAGGGAGGCACTCACCTAAATGAGGCAGCAGAGTTACTCTGCTACTCCATCTGGCCTTTGTTCAACTGGCCAATAGGCACGTTTCTGCATTTCTAGTAAAAAGACGGACACCGCCGGATCACAGGGCAAACAGCCTCCACAGTGCCTCCATCATTATCATTGTTACCCTTTGCGCATGTGTAACCTTCATCAGGCCTCTCTTCTTTTTGCTGGACTTACTGCGTATTAACCGCGCAAGCGCGTGTTTTCATTTTGTTATATATCGCTTCTATGGCAACCCTGTGGTTTTTGGCTTCCTGATCTCAGTTATATGCGCATGCGCGGCTGCTACTTCTGGACGACATTTCCCTGCACAGACCCAGCTCTTGTGGCAGGTATTTACTTTTATTTATAGACTTATATAAGACACCAACTTTGGCAATTAACTCACTCCTCCCCTGAGGAAGCCAAGCTCTTTGGTGGCGATACGCGTGGGGCCCTCCTCCCCTTTCAGCATGATGCTGCTGGCTACAAGCTGCATTTTGTCTTATTATATGGGACACCTTGCTTTTGGATAAAATTACTATCCTTTTACTGCTACCATTTTTTGTTCAAAATCATCACTAATCTTCCTAATCTCCTTTTTAGGATTCCTCTCTTTTGTCATTTGTGTTTGTTTTTTTTTGGCAAGAATAATTAGCTGTATCCATCTTCATTTTTTTTACTAGGTTGTTAATTTCCCCGTGCATGTTCTTATTTGAACAAGAAATCTGTTACTACAATGCTCAACTATTGTTTGCAAGAGGGTATACAATGATATTCGACTTTTTGATCAAGCTTTATTTTTATTTGGCGGTACAATGATAAAGCATCATCTTTTGTCTTGTTTTTTATTTTTGTTTTTTATGGTGTTCACTAAAGGGGTTATCTAGTGGGATATTTTTATAGGTGTCCCATGTGTACACATGTGTTTATTTTTCAGATTTTTTAATTATGGGTACAAAATATTTATTTATTTATTTTTTATTATTTTGTGATTTTGTATAAAATAGTTTTACAACTTTTTTTTCACTTTTTTTAACTTAGTCCCACTATGGGACTTTTACTTTCTGCAGTCTGATCGCAGTTTTGAGGTACAGCAATGCAGCAGCATTGCTATACCTTTATGACCTATCAGTGCTGCAGACACAAGTTAGTTAGATCATGCACTGTGCTTAATTTCACTAGTTTGCTAGTGCTTGGTGACCCGGTTGTCATCGTGAAGACATCTGGTTACCATGGCAACGATCCAAGAACAGAGTGGCTTTCTTCCCTCTGCCTGCTCTCTATATGCAGTGATCGCACCTCTCCTGGAAGTGAGAGCCGGGGGTCAGTTGTCAGAATCAGCCGACACCTGGCTGCGATTGCTGGCACACTGCCCCCTGTGCGTGAGCAATTACCATGACGTACATGTACTGCATTGGTCGGGAAGTCCTTCCCAATCATGACTACTTGTACTGCAAATGTCGGAAAGGGGGTTAAAGTAAATCTGTCTCAGTAAAAGAATATTGAAAAGAATATTAGTTTAAAATCTGACATCTATATAGGTTTTTTAAAATGAAAATGAAATGTTGACTTTGCTATGGGCAACATGAATCCCTTTTCCCTGACATACTTCTGATATATGATGACTATAGATTCTTCTTTCTGTAATTATGGTATGAACTTGATTACCTTGAAGTCTGTAGGCTATTGATATAGTTATGACTTCAGCCTTTGACACCAAGGACATTACTGTAAGGGTGATGAGATTGCAGAAGCACATCATCCCTGGTACCCTAAGGGACCCCTGGGCCTTTTTGTAACATAATAGCACTGCAGTATTATAAATGATGAGTAATAGCTGAGGGTCTGTATATCCGATTTTGCATTGAAGCTTCAAGTAATGCCTTTGTTCAATACTTAGACCTACACTGAATAAAATGAGTCATTGCTGACATTTAACGGCAAAGGTGGTTAAGAACACACAATCACAGGTCCATTAAAAAATAACAGAACATGATGTTTCTTTCATGATCATCAATAGATTTTTGAAGAACATGTCTTATTTCATCTAGGGCATTCATTAGATGCTCTACTGAAGAAGAAGCAATGAATGTATCACTGCAACAGCTGAAGGCCCCTCAAACTCTTTACCAGAGGCCTTGAAAAGCACAATAAATATTGTCTAAAAGAAAGACTGATCGCAGCAACCAATAGCGGCAAAATTTACATTTTATTTGCAGCTTTCGAAAAATGAATGGTATACTGTGATTGATTGCTCTAGGCAACAAAACATTTTTTTTTCCTTTACCAAGTATCATATGTCTGCAGATATGCAAGTTATTAGGTGTACTAGGCTAGAAGATGATACACTAGGTGCAGGCTATTTGGAGCTAATTTTTGAGCCAATCATTTCTTTAACAATCTAATTAATATCTTCTCCATTATGTACAGTGATGACTTCAAAGATTATTATGAAATTTAAATCAAACATGTACAGTGGGGAAAATAAGTATTTGATACACTGCTGAGAGGTCTGTAATTTTTATCGTAGGTACACTTCATCTGAGAGAGGAAGAATCTAAAATTAAAAAACAGCAAATCACATTGTTTGATTTTTAAATCAATTAATTTTATAATTAAATTACATTTTACTGCATGAAATAAACGCCAACCAGAAAGAATTCTGACTCACAGACCTGTTAGTTTTTCTTTAAGAAGCCCTCCTACTCTGTACTCATTACCTGTATTAATTGCACCAGTTTGAACTCTTTACCTCTATAAAATACACCTGTCCATACAATCGATCACACTCCAACCTTTCCACCGTGGCCAAGACCAAAGAGCTGTCTAGGGACCCTAGGGACAAAATTGTAGTGGCTCCTTAAGAAGCATTTATAGGTCTTGGAGTAGCCTAGTCAGTCTCCAGACCTATACCCAGTAGAAAATTGTTGAAGGGAGCTGAAACTTAATGTTGCCCAGCAAGAGCCCCAATATCTAAAAGATCTGGATAAGATCTATATGGAAGAGTGGGTCAAAATTCCTGCTGCAGTGTGTGCAAACTTAGTAAAGAACTGCAGGAAATGTCTGACCTCTGTAATTGCAAACCAAGGTTTCTGTACCAAATATTAATTTCTATTTTTCTATTGTATCAACTATTAATTTCATGCAATAAAATGCAAATTAATTATGTAAAAATCTTACAATGTGATTTTCTGGAATTTATTTTAAGATTCTGTCTCTCACAGTTGGTATGCCTACAATAAAAATTATAGACCTCTCCATTCTTTGTATGTGGGAAAACTTACAAAAATGGCAGTGTGTCAAATAATTATGTTCCCCACTGTACATGTGCAACATGGATAAAGGGGAAACTCTCAGGTTAATTAGACTAAAGGCTATGCTAGACAACAAACACACCAGTAGCCTCTGAAAATTCTGGTCAAATGCTGGTGAAAATGGCAAGTCTGACGAAGCACACAGATACAAGTGGCAAGGTCGACAGCAAGTAGCAAGGTGATGTGATCAGGCTCTACTAATAACTCATGATGTTAGCAGCAAACAGAGGGTTAACCAGCAGCAGATGCAGGAGCTGTGAACAGACTAATAACCTTTGGAAACTTAACAGAAATTATGTACTAGCCCACAGGTCTGAGATTTTCTATAAATCACAGGAGTTTGCAAAGAGCATTACTGTTCTCTGCATGTATAGTTGTACAGTCTCTAAGCAACTGTTTGAGAAGCTTGGAGCAAACCATGGGTTAAACAACTTGTCTTGTAGAATCATAGGTGTTAGTTGCATAAATCACAGAAGTATGAGAGGTAATAGCAACAGAAGATGTATGTTGGTGAAATCTAAACACACACAATTATGTTTAAATACTCAGACATATGGAATCTGTCGAACTGGACCTTAGTAGGCCTAGGAAGATGTCACTGAGACACATCGGGCAAGCAACTTGCGAAACCTGACATGGATTACACCAAAGGGCGGTGGCCTTAGGGGAAGTGAGTAGAACCCAGCCCAGAAGCAAAGACTGATGTGTAACAGAGGGGCTTAAAGCATACATATAATAATAAGCTGTGCTTCACAATAGTCTATTTTAGCAGTTTTGTCAATTGCATGTTTCATTTTTAATTTTCACTGTTCCTTGGGCTAATGGCGGGAGACCAACTCCTAAGATGTCTCCAATACACCGTGCACAGAGAAGAAAAACATCCTATCTATGTAGCAAACACTTGGAAGCAGCAGATTTGACAGCATTATGCAGCAGTACTGAGTAGTGTAGTGTGTCTCCACCTGTTCTTTCCTTCTTTCTCTTGTGGTACAGCGCCTACTGTTTGTGTTGGGGGACACTCGCTTGGCACGGGATTAACCTAGAAAGGCACGGTTTTGCTCACATAAACAGTCTATGAGGTTTGTTTTATACAGCATAAACCACAAGATAGCCCTGTTGCATATCACAGGCCTACCACCGTCCATAATATTTCATTATATGTCCAGTGACTGTGGGCGTCTGCATGCCAAACAGTTCCTTAACGTTCATAGAACAATACAAGCACCAACAATCTGTGGAGGTACCTTACCGGAGCTCCTGCTCCAGACGCTGACTCCTTGTCAGTTCTCTCTCCCGGGGAAGCTGCCTTGCTGGGATCACCATCCTTGTGACCAGGGCACTCCTGACAGTCCAAACCCACAGAAGGTCGGTAGCTCCCTCAACGCAGTGCTGTCACAGACTCTGTTCTCACATTACCTCTCCGGGTGCTATTCAGGACATCATCCCCCCATGGAACTGTCCAACACCCAAGCCTCACTGGGTGCTATTCAGGGATCCGATCCTACTCCCAGGGTCTCCCAACACACCGGCCTTCAGGTCCAGGGCCTCCCCATGCGCTCATCAGGAAGTTATCAACCTCCAGCACACAGGCTTCCAGGTCCAAGGCCTCACCATGTGCTCTTCAGGAAGTTAGAACCTTGCACTCTGACCACTCAGGTTCAAAACACACAACACAGGGACCAGGCCTCAGTCACACTGTATATCCGAAACTACCCCCACTTGTGGTCGGTGTATGTGTGGCTAGCTGATCCCGCCCAGCTCTCTGACTAGCCCTATAAGCCCCCTTATAGGTAAATAAACTCATGGAACTACAACTCCCGGCACAACAACATCATTTTTAGGCTTACAGCGCAGAGGACCTCTGCGACACATACTGGCCATTTACAATCATGCCGGTCACTGTTTCACCATCACAATAAAGGATACGTCTACATGCATATCCCAAGGAGCACACACAGTGCCCCCTAGCTGTAACAGGGGTCACTGCATCACACTCTACATAGATGATGAGTTAATTGTATCAGTCTCATGATATTGAGCATTCCCTCACAACCCCATACAACCCCCCAATCTAAACGGGGCTTGTGAACGGTTTAACCGCACTCTCCTCCAGATGTTGAGGACTCTGTAGGACAGTCAAAAGACTCGCTGCCCGGAATACCTACCTGAGTTAATGTGGGCCTATAACAACAGGGTACACAGCACCACTGGCTATTCCACGCATATGCTCATGTTCGGAAGGGCAGGCCAGGAAATCAAGGAACTTCACATGCCTGATTCAATGAGCCCACCACCATGAAATACCACCATGTGAGCCCAAGAGCATCTCCGGTGACTGAGGGCTGTGTATAAGGTTGTGGGGGAGTGTCTTAGTCAAGTGGTACACCCCAACTCGAGACTCGTGTGGAAAGACAAGCATGTTCCAGGTGATAGGGTGATTGTTAAGACCAAGAGGCCATCTAGACAATTGGATGGCGGTGGGAAGCAATCCCATATGTGGTGAAAAGATGGGTAGACCCAAACATACCGTTCTATGAGGTAGAGCCAATGGGGACTGGAGGTCCCTCGCGAAACCTTCACCATAACATGCTGAGGCACTGTACCTTCAAAGAGCCTCTGGCCATGAGTGAGACACAAACTCCTACCTCAAGAGTAACAGAACCTCCCATGGATGACGGATGGTGAGTAGTTTCAGTTCCAGTACCAGCAGAGCCCCTGGGCATTGCTGGACTCTGTCCCAGAGAGGAAGTTGTGCATCAGGCAGCTTCTTCTTCACTGGATGTACCCACCATGTCTGATCCGATGACTCTGCATAGGACAACTAGATCTAATGTTGGTTTACCTCCATAGCGCTATGCGCAAGATGAATTTGTATGGGAGGGTTGCCAAGAGCGTTAACCTCTAGTGGGGTGGCATGTGAGATGTGTGTTGGTTCACTAGTGTGGTATAATTGAAGATAAATGTAATTGTTCCCATGCCAGAATAATCTTTGTACTTGTCAATAGATGTGTAGCTTTATAGCTAAAGTTGTTTACTGGCAAAAAGATGTCACTGTTATTTGAACATATTTAAGAGACTGTGATATGTCTGTAAGATGTAAAGGGGAGGATTTTATAAAAGTGAAAGACAGGAAGAGGAAGCGTGGCCATCTTCAGGACAGTCTGAAGGAATCAGGAGTTTATGAGACTGTGCTGATACCCCCTCGTGACAGCACTCAACTGAGTAAAGAGGAGCGGCAGATTGAAGCTGAACTGAACCGGTATCTGAACCTGTCTGGATGTGAGGGAAATTCTGCTGTAAAAACTGTTAAAGAACAGAAGGGATCCATGACCTGTGAAGAGAAAGGTGCTGCATACTGTGGAAGCGGTATAGCACAAGCCTCCTCGGTATTGCTCACCAGCTGGAAGAGCTCCGCATCCGCCTGTGTGTCCTGATTGCGTCTTTCGGAGCCGACCCAGCGGTAAGAAACACTGAAAACCCACTGCGACATTGCAGTAAGTAAATGTGCGTGCATCGCAATATATTTTGGTGCCAAGAGACACAAACCTGGAACAAAGCCTTTAGTTAATTAGGTATATTTACTCTACGGACCACGTTTTACTACCTGAATCAGCGTCTAGAAATCCTAGATTTATCACTATGTTTTCTTGCTGTTCAGTAACTAAGGAATCTCTGCTACATTTAGATGCTGACACACCACAAAGTGAACATCAGGAAGGACTTGTGTTCTCTCTGTTCTCTGGAATAGGAGTCTCTCTGTGGGACAATATAAAGTAGAGCAGTGATTCAGCTCCAGAAGACTTTGTCCACGGCATCTTCTCTGATAGGTAAATATATATTTGGTTAATGTTGTAATATTCTCCATACAGTTCAGGACGGACATTTCCTCTAGTTTCTTGAGTTTATATGGGGACGGGAGAGTTGAGAAAGAGTTGGAGCTATCATATTCAGTGGGAAGAATACACTGGTGGCATCACGCTGTATGTGGAGCACTGTGTGACCATTATGCTGTGTGTGTAGATAGGCTGTGGGAGCATTAAACTATGTTAGGGTGGGCTATGAGGTATCATATTGTGTTTGTGTGTGGGGAGTTATCACAGTATTTATGGGAGTCTGTATACTGGCATCATTTTAAGCTGGGAATTCGCACTGTGGGGCCATCATGCTCTGAGTGTGTGCAGAAAACGTGCAGTGGGGGCATCTGACCGTGTGAGGGACAATGGGATATCATATTGTGTAGGGGAGCCAGTAGCGACATCATATTATGTGGGGAATACATTGTGGGGTCATCATACTATGTGGGGGTCACTGTGGGGGCCATGGAAGGGGTATTGCACAGTGTGAGAACACTAATTGACTAATAAAAGTCTGAAAGAGATTAGGGAAGTGGCTTAAAGTAAAATATTTGCAGTTTTTCCTACATTTCAAAGTATGCATACACTGCACAATATATTCCTGGTGCAAATGGAGGTTGGAGCGGACTAATTCATTATTGTTTCTGTTGTAATTGATAATGTCATACAAATAGTTTTATAAAGGAACATTAGAACTAGAAATCCTTAATCCTGTTATCTTTCTACAATCTGTTCACTGCTTGGTGATATAATAAAGGGACATTTGTTGTACTGTCTACATATTCAGTTGTTCAAGTGACATGCTCCATTCCCTTCTTTATGGATCTTGTGCAAACACACTTTCAGTTATCAGAAAAGTACATATCTGACACACAATGATGAATACTGTATGGCAACTACTTTAATTCCAAAATATAAGACCTTGTTGTGAACTTGAGCAAGTTTAGGAATGAAAAAGAATTATTACTGACATCCTGTGTGTGTGTCATGTAAGAACTCATTATTCTCGCCTCCGTACCACTCCTTTTCTCACTGTTCTTTTTTTTATCAGATGAGTTCTAAATTTACAATGTCAGACAGAAATAGAATGGCATGCATCTACTTACCACGTTTTATTCTGGAGTTTTGATTGTGACCAAGTCTCAATTTTAATTGTGTTAAAACATGCAGTGCGAATCCTGTGCTATTGATTTTTAATGATTGCATGTTAAGGTGTTTAAACCATAGTTAATACTGTATATCTTATTTTTATGTGCTTACTTGCTATATAGAGAGACTTAATTGGCATAAATAGTAATATAATAACCAATTTCATAGTTTAGCTATGATTTATTGTTTAGCATATCACTTTAAATAGAATATTTCCAATTTTTTCACATTCACCTCTCATAGGGACAAAATCGCTGAACATTACAGTAAATTTTAAACAGTAGATAAAGGAAATATCAAGTATCGTTGCTGTCAAGTTACAACCAGTTGTTGAATATACAGTATGTCTAGTACATGGCCCTCTGTTTAAAAAATCTTGCATCACTCCACATACTTAAAGCTAGCTAGGTTTTTTCCACCTGACACAAAAATTAAATTTACTGCCCTATTTCAATGTCTAAATATCCCGAAGCCTGGGCTTTGGTACCACCACTATTCACTCCTTTTATAAACTCTGATCTTTAGTTTCTTCCATAAAGAATGTCTTGGTACATTTGTCCATTCATCCTTCTTTCAATTATATGACGTCCGCCAGTGCCATATGCTGAAAAACAACCCCACACCCTGATGTTCTCACCTCCAAATTTCACTGTTGGTAAGGTGTTTTGGGGATGATATGCAGTGCATTTTGGTCTCCAAACATGGTGTGTATTATCTCATCCCAAGAGTTCAATATAGGTCTCATTTGATCAGACTATATTCTCCCAGTATTTCACAAGCTTGCCCAAATGTTATTGAGCAAACTATAAACACGCATGAACATGCTTTTGTTCGGCAATGGAGTCTTGTGTGGTGAGGGTGCATATAGGCCATGAAGATTCAGTGCATTACTTATTGTTTTCTTTAAAACAATTGCGCCTGCAGATTCCAGGTCTTTCTGTAGCTCTCCTTAGATGGCTCTTGGCTCTTCATCAACTCTTCTATTTCTTTTCACTCCTCTGTTTGAATTCTTGTGGGGAGCACTTGGTTGTGGCCATTTTATGATGAAGTGAGGTTTGTTCCACCTTTGGATCATGGCCCCAACAGTGCTCAATGGTACGTTCAATAGTTTAGAAATTCTTCTGTAACCAATGTCATCAGTATGTTTTGCAATAATAAGGCTACAAAGGTCTTGAGACAGATCACTGGTTTTACCCATCAGGAGATGTGTCTTGTGTGGCATCTTGGTAATGAGAAACTTTATGGGCCATCAGTTGAACCAGTTGATATTTTTCCACTAAGTGGCAGGATTTCTTTCTAATTACTGATAGATTTCAGCTGGTGTCCTAACCTGTCATGGCTTTTTGCACCTTTCTTTATGTGTTCAATACTTTTTCCCTGTATCATTTCTCATTAGTACACATAACTTAATTTACGGACATCTATGGTTTGATTTCTTTGCCTGTGTGGATTGGATGGGTTGTTACTGACATTTGGTGAGAGTTTCATGTCAATCTCTCCTTTAGAAATACTTTACTTAGAAAATTGGTGACGGATTGAATGCTTTTTTCACCCGCTGTGTGTATTTATCATTCAATGCAATGGGGAAGAGACCAAATGCATTATTCATATAATGCTGCAATATTGTTAAATCTCTCTCAATTTTAATGGGCACTGGTAGCTGAAATATTTGCTATACAAACTCTTATGTTGGCTCTGAAATGGCTACTTACAGGTGTGCACTATTATCATGGCAAATTTATGCTTCAGCCATGGCCTAGCTAAAGGTAAAAAGTCATCTTTTGCCTATAAATATACATATAATGATATTAGTATGTTATATATGTTTTTTCTCTTGTTATGCATTGTTGTACAGAAAAAGTTGCTCTTTTATAGATAATATTATACTTCCTTGTGTATCTGTTTATCGCATTGAGGTACAGTTTGTGAAATAATAATAATAATAAATTTTATTTCTATAGCCCCGACATATTCCGCAGCACTTTACATTTCAGAGGGGATTTGTACAGACGATAGACATTACAGCATAACAATAATCACATAGATCATAACAGATACCAAGAGGAATGAGGGCCCTGCTCGCAAGCTTACAGTCTATGAGGGAAAAAGGGGAGACACGAAAGGTGGGTGGTAACAATTGCCCTGATTGTTTGGACCAGCCATAATGTTAAGCGTGTAACAGTACAGACACAGAGGGCTAATGGATGCATACAGCATGTGGGAACATGATGCAGGAAATCTGGTTATGGTAAAACTTTTGACTCTGCCAACACAGGGATAGTTAGGTTAATGTGTTGAGGCGGTAGGCCAGTCTGAATAAATGCGTTTTCAAGGCACGCTTAAATAATAATAATAATGCCAAACATATAAGTGGCACATATAAAAAAGAAAGCAGCAAATGGTTATTTTTACATTAGACCATTTTTAACGGCTGCAAGATGAAGTCCTGCCTAATGGAATTTGGAGACACTGTGCATCAATGTCACTTTGTATATTAACTACATTTAATATTTTTCTAAATATTGTTCCGCTGGCTACCTCTGTTAAACTTGTTGTCTGTAAAGATTATATAAATGCTATTTGCAGTGTATCATAGTTACAACTGCAATGAGTACAGCATTAATATTTCTCCAAGCATCCTGGGCCTTATTATCAATTCTCATGGTATTTTTATTTTGAAAGTTTGTGAAGGCTTCATTGTGCAAATACTATGTGCAGTGTATTACCAATAATAAGTGCTACTCTGTGTCTGATATCCAATGACAAAATGAATCCATATTCATTTTTCTTTCAACTAGCCACATTTGAAACAATGAAAAGTATTCGTTTTCCTTTCTTCATAAATCTTAATAACATAAAAAGCTGCTTCCAGCTGTCAAATTCTAGGTATGGAAATAGGTCAAAGTCAAGCGGTTACTGTAGTGAGGTCTTTGCTTGCATTTGTGATTTATACCAAAATCCCAGAGGTTAAATTACAGGGATTTTACTTAACCCCTTCCTGACATCCGACGTACTATCCCGTCCACGGTACCCGGGCCCGTATGACCGTGGACGGGATAGTACGTCTACCGCGATCAGCGGCGCCCACATGGTGAGCGCCGCTGATCGCGGCCGGGTGTCAGCTGATAATCAGCTGACACCCAGCACAATGTGTCAGGGGCGGTCACGGACCGCCCCCAACATGTTAACCCCTTGTACACCGCGATCAAACATGATCGCGGTGTACCGGGAGTTAAAGGGAAGCATCGGCAGGGAGGGGGCTCCCTCCGTGCTTCCCTGAGCCCCCCACGGCAGCGCAATGTGCAGCGCTGCTGCGGGGGGCTCCTTTCCTCCAGGCCCCTGAATCCAAGATGGCGACGGGGGCCTGAGGAAGCTGGCTTCCTCAGTGCCTGCAAAGCGCAGGCATGAGGAAGCCTTTTGCAGTGCCTGTGTCAGATCGCTGATCTGTCACAGTGATCTGTGATGTGACAGATCAGCGATCTATCACAGGACAGAGATGTCCCACCTGGGACTATTTAATAAAGTAAAAAAAAAATAAAAAAAGTGTTAAAATAATTAAAAAAAAAAATCGCCAAATAAATTAGAAAAAAAAAAAAATATTCCCCAATAAATCCATTTTTTGGAAATAATAATAAAAAAAAACAATAAAAGTACACATATTAGGTATCGCCGCGTCCGTAATGACCCGCCCTATAAAACTGTCCCATTAGTTAACCCTTTTAGCGAACCCCTTAAAAAATAAAAATAAAAAACGAAGCAAAAAATAATGATTTATTATCATACCGCCAAACAAAAAGTGTAATAACGCGCGATCAAAAAGACGCATATAAATATCCATGGTACCGCTGAAAACGTCATCTTGTCCCGCAAAAAACGAGCTGCCACACACCATCATCAGCGAAAAAATAAAAAAGTTATAGGTCGCAGAATAAAGCGATGCAAAAAGAATTATTTTTTATATAAAATAGTTTTCATTGCATAAAACCGACAAAAACATAAAAAAAGACCTAAATGAGGTATCACTGTAACTGTACTGACCCGAAGAATAAAACCTCTTTATCAATTTTACCGCACGCGGAACGGTGTAAACGCACCCCCCCAAAAGAAATTCATGAAACGCTGGTTTTTGTTCATTCTGCGTCCCAAAAATAGGAATAAAAAGCGATCAAAAAATGTCACGTGCCCGAAAATGGTACCAATAAAAATGTCAACTCGTCCCGCAAAAAATAAGACCTCACATGACTCAGTGGGTCAAAATACGGAAAAATTATAGCTCTCAATATGTGGTGATGCAAAAACTATTTTACAATAAAAAGCGTCTTTTAGCGTGCGACAGCTGCCAAAAATAAAAACCGCCATAAATAGTAAATCAAACCCCCCGTTATCACCCCCTTAGGTAGGGAAAAATAATAAAATTAAAAAAAAAGTATTTATCTCCATTTTCCCGTTAGGGTAAGGCTGTGTGCACACGCTGCGGATTAGGTGCGGATTCATCCGCGCGGATTTTGTAAAATCCGCAGGTGAAACAGCAGGTCAAAAGACCTGCGGTTTTACCTGCGGATTGCTCTGCGGTTTTGTCCTGCGGTTTTTCATCTCCTCAATAGAGGAGATGGCAAACCGCAGGAGAATCCGCAGAAAGAATTGACATGTCAATTCTTTCTGCGGATTGAAAACCACAGATAATCCGCACGGAAAATTCCGCACCGTCTGCACTGCGGTTTTTGATTCCCATAGGGAATCATGGTACTGTACACCGCAGCAGAAACTGCTGCGGGTCCGCAGCAGCCAAAACCGCTGCGGAACCGCAGCAAAATCTGCAGCGTGTGCACACAGCCTTAGGGTTAGGGCTAGGGTTAGGGCTAGGGTTAGGGCTCAGATTAGGGTTAGGGGTGTGTTGGGATTAGGGATGGAGTTATAATTGGGGGTTTCCACTGTTTGGGCACATCAGGGGCTCTCCAAATGCAACATGGCGTCTGATCTCAATTCCAGCCAATTCTGAGTTGAAAAAGTCAAATGGTGCTCCTTCCCTTCCAAGCTCTGCCATGCGCCCAAACAGTGTTTTACCCCCACATGTAGGGTATCAGCCTACTCAGGACAAATTGCAAAACAATTTTTGGGGTCCAATTTCTCCTGTTACCCTTAGGAAAATAAAAAAATTGGGGGCAAAAATATCATTTTTGTGGAAAAAAATGATTTTTTTATTTTCACGTCCGAGTGTTATAAACTTCTGTGAAGCACTTGGGGGTTCAAAGTGCTCACCACACATCTAGATAAGTTCCGTGGGGGGTCTAGTGTCTAAAATGGGGTCACTTGTGGGGAGTTTCAATAGTTTAGGTACATCAGGGGCTCTCCAAACGCACATGACACCCGCAGACCATTCCATCAAAGTCTGCATTCCAAAACGTCACTGCTTCCCTTCCGAGCCCCGATGTGTGTCCATACAGTAGTTTTCTCCTACATATGGGGTGTCAGCGTACTCAGGCCAAATTGGACAACAACTTTTGGGGGTCCAATTTCTCCTGTTACCCTTGGGAAAATGAAAAAATTGGGGACTAATTGATCATGTTTCTGGAAAAAATACGATTTTTTTATTTTCATGCCCTGGCATTATAAACTTCAGTGAAGCCCTTGGGGGTTCAAAGTGCTCACCTCACATCTAGATAAGTTCCTTAGTGGGTCTAGTTTTCAAAATGGGGTCATTTGTGGGGGGTTTCCACTGTTTAGGTACATTAGGGGCTCTCCAAAGGCAACATGACACCCGCAGACCATTCCATCAAAGTCTGCATTCCAAAACGTCACTACTTCCCTTCCGAGCCCCGACGTGTGCCCATACAGTAGTTTTCTCCCACATATGGGGTATCAGCATACTCAGGACAAATTGGACAACAACTTTTGGGGTCCAATTTCTTCTGGTACCCTTGGGAAAATAAAAAAATGGTGACTAAAAGATCATGTTTGTGGAAAAAATATGAATTTTTTATTTTCACGCACGGGCGTTATAAACTTCTGTGAAGCACTGGGGGGTTCAAAGTGCTCACCACACATCTAGATAAGTTCCTTGGGGGGTCTAGTTTACAAAATGGTGTCATTTGTGGGGGGTTTCCACTGTTTAGGTACATTAGGGGCTCTCCAAAGGCAACATGACACCCGCAGACCATTCCATCAAAGTCTGCATTCCAAAACGTCACTACTTCCCTTTCGAGCCCCGACGTGTTCCCATACAGTAGTTTTCTCCCACATATGGGGTATCAGCATACTCAGGACAAATTGTACAACAACTTTTGGGGTCCAATTTCTCCTGTTACCCTTGGGAAAATAAAAAAATGGTGACTAAAAGATCATGTTTGTGGAAAAAATACGAATTATTTATTTTCACGCCCGGGCATTATAAACTTCTGTGAAGCACTGGGGGGGTCAAAGTGCTCACCACACATCTAGATAAGTTCCTTAGGGGGTCTAGTTTCCAAAATGGTGTCATTTGTGGGGGGTTTCCACTGTTTTGGTACATCAGGAGTTTTCCAAACGAGACATGGTGTCCGATCTCAATTCCAGCCAAAAACGTCAAATGGCGCTGCTTCCCTTCCGAGCTCTGCCATGCGCCCAAATAGTGGTTTACCCCCACATGTGGGGTATCAGCGTACTCAGAACAAATTGCACAATAACTTTTACGGTCCTGTTACCCTTGGAAAAATAAGAATTGAGGGTGAAAAGATCATTTTTGTGGAAAAAATATGATTTTTTAATTGTATGGCTTTATGTTATAAACTTCTGTGAAGCCCATGGAGGTTCAAAGTTCTCACCACACATCTAGATAAGTTTCCTAGGGGGTCTAGTTTCCAAAATGGTGTCATTTGTGGGGGATTTCCACTGTTTTGGTACATCAGGGGTTTTCCAAACGCGACATGGTGTCCGATCTCAATTCCAGCCAAAAACGTCAAATGGCGCTGCTTCCCTTCCGAGCTCTGCCATGCGCCCAAATAGTGGTTTACCCCCACATGTGGGGTATCAGCGTACTCAGGACAAATTGCAAAATAACTTTTAGGGTCCTGTTACCCTTGGAAAAATAAGAATTGAGGGTGAAAAGATCATTTTTGTGGAAAAAATATGATTTTTTAATTGTATGGCTTTATGTTATAAGCTTCTGTGAAGCCCATGGGGGTTCAAAGTTCTCACCACACATCTAGATAAGTTCCTTAGGGGGTCTAGTTTCCAAAATGGTGTCATTTGTGGGGGGTTTCCACTGTTTTGGTACATCAGGGGTTTTCCAAACGCGACATGGTGTCCGATCTCAATTCCAGCCAAAAACGTCAAATGGCACTGCTTCCCTTCCGAGCTCTGCCATGCGCCCAAATAGTGGTTTACCCCCACATGTGGGGTATCAGCGTACTCAGGACAAATTGCACAATAACTTTTAGGGTCCTGTTACCCTTGGGAAAATAAAAATTGGGGTGAAAAGATCATTTTTGTGGAAAAAATATGATTTTTTAATTGTACCGCTGTACGTTATAAACTTCTGTAAAGCCCTTGTGGGTTCAAAGTTCTCACCACATATCTAGATAAGTTCCTTGGGGGGTCTAGTTTCCAAAATGGGGTCACTTGTAGGGGGTTTCCACTGTTTAGGTACATCAGGGACTCTCCAAACGTGACATGGCGTCCAATCTGAATTCCAGCCAATTTTGCATTGAAAAAGTCCTTCCATTCTGAGCCCTGCCATGCACCGAAACAGTGGTTCCCCCCCACATATCAGGTATCTGCGTACTCAGGACAAATTGCACAATAACTTTTGCAGTCCAATTTCTCCTGTTACCCTTGGTAAAATAAAAAAAATTGAACCTGAAGTATTTTTTTTATGAAAAAAAGTTAGATGCTCATTTTTTTTTAAATATTCAAAAAAATTCCTGTGACGCACCTAAAGGGTTAATAAACTTCTTGAATGTGGTTTTGAGCACTTTAAGGGGTGCAGTTTTTAGAATGGTGTCACTTTTGGGTATTTTCTATCATATAGACCCCTCAAAGTGGCTTCAAATGTGATGTGGTCCATAAAAATAAAATGGTGAGGTAAAAATGAGAAATCGCTGGTCAACTTTTAACCCTTATAACTTCCTAACAAAAAAAAATTTTGGTTCCAAAATTGTGCTGATGTAAAGTAAACATGTGGGAAATGTTAGATATCATGTTTTTTGTGTGCCATATATCTGTGATTTAAGGGCATAAAAATTCAAAGTTGGAAAATTGCGAAATTTTCAAAATTTTCACCAAATTTCCGTTTTTCTCACAAATAAACGCAAGTTATTTGAATGAAATTTTACCACTAACATGAAGTACAATATGTCACGAGAAAACAGTGTCAGAATCACCGGGATCCATGGAAGCGTTCCAGAGTTATGACCTCATAAAGGTACAGTGGTCAGAATTGTAAAAATTGGCCCGGTCATGAACGTGCAAACCACCCTTGGGGGTGAAGGGGTTAAAGGGCTAGTTTACAGATATTTGCTACCAAAAATGTATTAACACAAAAATCAGAGGGTGAAGGGGTTAAGATAGAAATTTCAGACAAATCGCATCTTGAGGTTTGTTAAGTTAAAAAATTGCTCCGTTGTTAAAGAAGACTTATTATCAAATTTTGGTCGTATTAAATCCCTACTACTCCCAGAGTATGCCGATTGTTTTATTTTTAAAATCAGTCAAATGGATTCAAGACATCGACCTTTAAATTTAGTGCTAATTATTATGCTATTTGCCAAGGGGGTGTTGGTCACATGATTCTTGGGGGGGTGTGTCATGGCCTGCTCTGCATCAAGCCTCTTTAGTATAGACCATAGCAATTAGCACTAAATTAAAAGGCCCATACCTCTGGAACAGTGTGGTGGATTTTTAAAAATGAAAAGAGTTGTTCTGCCTTCTTCCACGTATGACGCTGTGTGGATTCCAGCATACGGCTTATCCTTTCATCCACTCCCAGAAACAAGACTGTATGGGTGCTTAAGTCTATTATTTATTGGGATGATATGGACGCCGATGGGAGATGATAACAGATGGCATAGTAGAAGAGTAGTAGATATTATCAGAAGTTGTTGAACACAGATATGGATGATTTAGTAGATTGTTGTACAAAATGTGGATGATTCAGGTAAAAACTACAAGAGACAGATAATACAGCATGTCAGTACTGGTAGACAGTATACAATACACAAATACTGGCAGGTAATAGCAATGCAGGGTATTATCACAACAGTAGCAATGATACAGGATGCTGTTATCATGCATTATATAAGAGTTGAGCAATATAAAATACACAGCAGCAAAGAAAAGATGTCTAAAACTCCTAATGATTGCAAGCTTGCACTCACTGAATGGAGGATGCATAACTAGAGGATGCTTGTAACAAGCATGCAGTGAAATAACATCACAGGAGCTGAGCATGCATTGCAAACATCATGGAGGCTGCATTATGGCTGCTAACGCAGATGCATAACTCATAATTGCATTAACCTTACCGGAATCCGCTTCTTATTGCAATGGTTTTGCAAAGAGCTCAGCTGAGCAGGCGCGAGCTACTCAGGAGACGGCTGGAGAATGGTTACATGTTGTTGACCAGGGCAGAAAGAAGGGGCAGTTCTGAACAATTAACCATTTGTGAGAACAGAAAATTCCAAACACATGAATAAAGGAGAAGGGCAACTCATGAAACCTAATGGCCATAGCTGTAACAGCACTTAAAAATATCTAGCTGCACAGAACGGGCAGAACAAGTATGATACTATGGGGATCAGTGGGGATAAAATATGATCAAATATTGACCATTTTTGACCTTGTGACAGGTCTGTAGCAGCAGAAGTGTACTGAATGTCGGAGAAAAAAAAAGTCCTGTGGTTACACAGGTCTTTCTTTCCCTATTGAATGCTAATCAGTTTCAGGCTTTGAAGAAATCTGAAAGTGTAATTCATAGATCTGCCCTTGCTGCAGGTCCTGAAATAGCTTACCACCAAATAGGGCAGCAGGGAAAAAAAACAATTTAACTGTGGAAACTATCACGATGTCACAGACATGAGATCAATCACATGCAAGGAATGTAAAAGTTTGGGAATGCAAAAAGAAGACAAATTTATGACTGCTATAATAATAATAACTTTATTTCTATAGCACCAACATATTCAGCAGCACTTTTCATTTTATAGGGGGATTTGTACAGACAATAGACATTACAGCATAACAATAAACACAGCAGTAAAAGCTGTGTATGTGTGTTAGAATATGTAGCAGTGCTGTGTGTGTATGCAGTAATAGTGTGTGTGCACATTCGTGTATGTGTTCAGTAGTGCAGTGTGTGTGGGCAGCAGTAATGTATCTGTAGTTATGTAGCATAGCAGTGTGAGTGTGCAGCAGTGCAGTATGTTTGTATGTATGTAACAGAGCTGTGTTAGTGTGTGCAGTGTCGGACTGGGGTGCCAAGGGCCCGCCAGTAACATTGACTTTGGGGGGCCCACTTTTCACCTGCATACAAATATTACACAACCCTCATTCACAAATTTACCTATATCTCTATATAATGATACACCGGATAATGAATATCCTTTATCGTTGGATAATGAATGATGAGATGCGGCTTTTTTTCCGTACAGAGTTAATCAAGTGAATTATGCTAAGTACTGCGCATACAGTGGAGTTTGGGGCCCAGATCTGCACAGGGGCCCACCGGGGGATTCACCTGTTTCCCTATGGGACAGTCAGAGCCTGAGTGTGTGTATGTATACATCAACAGGAGCAGACATATTATTGGTGCAACCTGTGCAGCTGCAGAGAGACCAGAGAGGTAAGAAGCCCATTTCCAACTCCAAAGCAGGTGTGGTATTGCATTATGATGACCTATTGGACTGCAGAGGGCCTTTATACTGTTTCAGCACAGGGGTCTTTTTCTGTCTGTGTCAGCCACTATGTAGAGAAAGAGAAAGAAAGGGGAAAGAAAGAATACAGAGAGAAAAAGAAAAAGAAAAAGAAAAGAAAAATGAACAGAGAGAGAAAGAAAGAAAGAAAGAAAGAGGGGAAAGAAAGAAAGAACAGAGCGATAGAGAGAAAGAAAGAGAGGAAAGAAAGAACAGAGAGAGAAAGAAAGAGAAAAAAAGAAAGAAAGAACGGAGAGGAAAAGAGAAAAAAATAAAGGAAGAACAGTGAGAAAAAGAAAGAGGGGAAAGAAAGAAAGAATAGAGAGAAAGAAAGAGGGGAAAGAAAGAAAGAACAGAGAGAGAGAAAGAACAGAGAGAGAGAAAGAAAGAATGAATGAAAGAAAGAAAGAAAAATAAAAAGAGCAGAGAGAAAGAAAGAAAGAAAGAAAGAGGGGAAGAAATATAAAGAAAGAAAAAGGGGAAAGAAAGAGGGGAAAGAAAGAACAGAGAGAATGAAAAAAGAAAGATTAGAGAGAAAGAAAGAACAGAGAGAGAAAGAAAGAGAAAGAAAGAACAGAGAGAGGGAAAGAAAGAACAGAGAGAACAGATAGAAAGAAAGAAAGAATGAAAGAGGGGAAAGAAAGAACAGAGAGAGAACAGATAGAAAGAAAGAACAGAGAGAGAAAGAAAGAAAAGAGTGAGAAAGAAAGAGGGGACAGAAAAAAGAACAGAGGGAGAGCAAAAGAAAGAAAGAGGGGAAAGAAAGAACAGAGAGAAAGGGGAAAGAAAGAAAGAATAGAGAGAGAGAAAAAGAAAGAAAAAGAAAGAAAAAACAGAGAGAAAGAAAGAAAGAGGGGAAAGAACAGAGCGATAGAGAGAAAGAAAGAGGGGAAAGAAAGAACCGAGAGAGAGAGAAAGAAAGAGAAAAAAGAAAGAAAGAACAGAGAGAGAAAGAAAGAAAGAGGGGAAAGAAAGAAAGAATAGAGAGAAAGAAAGAGGGGAAAGAAAGAAAGAACAGAGAGAGACAGAGAAAGAGCAGAGAGAGAGAAAGAAAGAAGTAAAGAAAGAGAAAGAACAGAGAGGAAGACAGAAAGAGGAGAAAGAAAAAGAAAGAAAGAGGAGAAAGAAAGAAAGAGGGGAAAGAAAGAACAGAGAGAGAAAGAACAGAGAGGGAGAAAGAAGAAAGAAAGATTAGAGAGAGAAAGAAAGAACAGAGAGAGAGAAAGAAAAAGAGAGGGAAAGAAAGAACAGAGCGAGAGACAAAGAAACAGAGAGAGAATGAACAGAGAAAGAAAGAAACACAGAGATAGAAGGAAAGAACAGAGAAAGAAACAGAAGGAAAGAAATAATGAAAGATTCTATAAAGATGCTCTAGCAGCCCGACTCCCATTGTAATGCCCACCTGAGCCTCCCTATGCAGGACATATCATGATTCGCTCACATGGCCGTCATCCCCGATTCCAAGGCAATCCCGCTGTCCGCGCTATCGGAGAAGGACACGGTGATGGATCTGAAGCATTCCCTGAAGTGCCTCCATGGTTCCTTCACAATCTCATCATGAAATTACCTCATTTCTGGTCAGCTTCCAGCACATCATTTCCGGTGGAACGTCATGTGCAAGTTTTAAAGTGCTCATCAGGGCTCCGCCGTGTACTCCTGTGTCCATGGGAAAAACCCGCTTTGTATGCCTCGTACACACTTGGCTCCGCTCTGTACATCCCGTACATACATGGCTCCACTCCGTACACACACGGCTCCGCTCCACACACCTCATACACACACGTCTCCGCTCTGCATAACCCACACACACGCGGCTCCGCTTAGTACACCAAGTAGACACGTGGCTCCGTACACATTGTACACATCGTACACGCATGGCTCCGCTCCGTACACATCGTACACGTGTGGCTCCGCTCTGTACACTTCGTACACACACGGCTCCGTAGTTAGTTACTTCAGGCACATGCACATTTGTCACAGAGCAAGGAGGCAGAACTACTAAATTTTATAGTTTATTCCCAGAAGATGTGCAGTGTTTACAGACGATAAAAAGGCTTTACGGAATGAGACAATTAAAATATGTACAATACGATTACAAATAAAAGGGATTTAAAGCAGAGGGATACACTTACATATTGCTTAGATCATTTCAATCTAATATATAAAGCTCAAAGTGTGTATGTATGTATGTATGTATGTATGTATGTATGTATGTGTGTGTGTGTATGTATGTGTGTGTATGTCCGGGATAGGCATCCGCACCGTCGCAGCTACAGCCGCAAAATTTGGCACAGTCACACGTCTGGACCCCAAGAGCGTCCAAAGCTAAGTTGTGAGGCAAAATTTTAACCCCGCGCGTTCCAATTCACCAAACAAATTTGCCCCATCTACATACTGGGGAAAAAGTGTGTGCGTGTCATGCGCCACCCCTCATTATGATGTCATAATGCCCCTATTTGCATACTGGGGAAACAGTGTGTGCGTATCAAGCCCCGCCCCTCATTATGATGTCACAATGGTTGCCATGGCGACGCTGATGTCATTATAGGTTGCAAGCCCTGCCGCCTCTCATTATGATGTCATAATGGTTGACTATGGGATGGAGGATGTGTGATGGGTATATGGGCACTGGACTATGGGATGGAGGATATGTATGACGGGTATATGGGCACGGGACTATGGGATGGCGGATATGTATATGGGCACAGGACTATGGGATGGAGGATGTGTGATGGGTATATGGGCACTTGACTATGGGATGGAGGATATGTTTGACGGGTATATGGGCACGGGACTATGGGATGACGGATATGTATATGGGCACGGGACTATGGGATGGAGGATGTGTGATGGGTATATGGGCACTGGACTATGGGATGGAGGATATGTATGACAGGTGTATGGGTACGGGACTATGAGATGGCGGATATGTATGATGGGTATATGGGCACGGGACTATGGGATGGAGGATATGTATGATGGGTATATGGGCATGGGACTATGAGATGAAGGATGTGTGATGGGTATATGGGCACTCGACTATGGAATGGCGAATATGTATGATGGGTATATGGGCATGGGACTATGGGATGGAGAATATGTATGATGGGTATATAGGCATGGGACTATGGGATGGAGGATGTGTGATGGGTATATGGGCACTCAACTATGGGATGGAGGATATGTAGGATGGGTATATGGGCATGGGACTATGGGATGGAGAATATGTATGATGAGTATATGGGCATGGGACTATGGGATGGAGAATATGTATGATGGGTATATGGGCACGGGCCTATGGGATCATGGATATTTATCATGGGTATATGGGCACGGGACTATGGGATGGAGGATAATTATAATTTGCTATAACTAACCACAGTTAGTTACTGTGCCCGGGCAGCACCGGGCTCTTCAGCTAGTATGCAAATAAAGTCCGTGGAGCCTCATTTATGAGTCTCAAACACGGGACTAGCCAGATCTTCCTCCAGGGAAGGACCCAGCCAAAGGGTGGCTCCTTTTGGAAACCACCATTACCACCATATTAAGTGGCCCTTTAAGTCAATATCTGTCACGTGCCCCGTCCTGAGTGACACGGCCAGCAGGCCGGTAACTGATACAACAGGACACGGCACGTGTAATTGTCCAGTGTGACGCGGCCCGCAGGCCGGTAACTAATACAACCAGACAAAGGGAATAGGGAAAACCTGGGTATCAATAACAATGGTGGCCCTGCGATAGGGAACGGGGAAGTGGAGACCTTCTGCACTCCCCTGAGTCAGTGTCTCTACACTCCTAACATTCCCTAGGCCGGTTCTGCACTGGGCGCCGATCAGGAACCTAAAAACCCTGACTCGCCCTGCACCTAAACCCTCGCTAGGGAATTGGTCGGTGCGGAAACTAATCCCACCACTGCACTAAACACACATAAGGAAAAGTGACAAAACAGGGGAACACCACTTAGCTTTGCTCTGTTGCTTACACTCCCAGCAACAGAGTCCACCACCTGCGTGCATCTTTTCCTCCACCGTGTCCAACATCTGGGTGCACTGTCCAGCAACGGATCATCTCAGCACCATAGTGCAGCCTTGGAGCAAACAGAGTCCACACCCGCGTGCACCTGTCCCGAAACTGAGTCCAGCAAATCAGTCCAGCTTTTCTGCCAAAGAGTCCAACATTTTGAGTCCAGCTTTCAGCAACCGAGTCTAGCATCCTGAGTGCAGCTCTACACCATAGCTGCCACTCCACCAAGCAATGCCAGCCCTCCTTGCAGACACCATAGCTGACACTCCACCAATCCATGCCAGCCCTCCTAGCAGACACCATAGCTGCTACTCCAGCACTCTGACTGGGCTGCCAGTGACTCTCCTTCAGCTCCATTCTTTATCCAGGCTTGCTTGCAAATGAGAAACTTATCACCAACAGTGATTAACACACCTGATACTCTCTTATAGAGCTACCACACCTGTTATATAATTACGTGCACAAACTAAGGTAACCAAAGTGCAATGACCCTAATGGCCACCGGGGGGAAAACTACAACTGAAATCACCACAGTGCAATGATCCTAATGGCAACCGGGGGGCAAAACCACCTTTGGCACACAGCCAAGGGGAAAAAAAAGGTTACTTTGTGCATTTAATCTGTCAGATCCAACCTGGATCGTGACAATATCCAGCTTTACGAGTTTACAGATATGACAAGGGAAATACCAAGGCCAGGTATCCATCCACAGACAGCTGTTTCAGGGTGTTGCCCCTCATCAGTGTGGAGTAGGATTCTGGCTAGGTGGGAGCAATGCCTAATACCCCAACATCACGAAACAATCACTGACCTCAGGGAGACCAGTCAAAGAAAACACTGCGGCAGCCGGCAAAGGCACTCAATCACAGTGAAATCCTAGGTGCATTGTTCCCTGGGAAATACGAATATGCAAATAAAGTTGGCTGGGTCCTTCCCTGGAGGAAGATCTGGCTAGTCCCGTGTTTGAGACTCTTAAATGAGGCTCCACGGACTTTATTTGCATATTCGTATTTCCCAGGGAGCAATGCACCTAGGATTTCACTGTGATTGCGTGCCTTTGCCGGCTGCCGCAGTGTGTTGTGAGTTCATTCTCCCCTTCACCTTTGATGTCTGATGAACTCCCTCTGCTGGTGAAGAGAGGTAGTGAAATTGATTGGGATGGGAAGAACCTGTCATCTGAACAGGCGGAGTGTGATTGGACATCTGGAATTTCTGAGTGGATATAAGGCAGCCGATGCCCTGCAGGGCTGCTGGTGATCCTTTCTGCTCTGAGCTCTTGTATCCAGCTTAGTTCCATGAGATTTTGTCTGGTTTCCTTTGTGTTTGTATTCAGCCAGTCCTGGTTGGGACTGGCTGAATTCCATTTTTGTCTCTGATCAGTTGATCTCTTTGCTCTGTTTTCAGAATATACCTGAGTGCTGATATAGTGATTTTTGTTGTGAGTTCATTTTTCCCTTCACCAGTGAGGTCTGATGAACTCCCTCTTCTGGCGAAGGAAGGTAGTGAGGCTGATTACCAAACAGCTGAGCAGGTAGATGATGACTGGGTCACAGGAACTTATGACTGGATATAAGGCAGCCGACGCCCTGCTGCCTTGCTGGTGATTTTCCTGCTGGATTCTTGGAGACCAGTCTGATTTCTGCGTCTCAAAGCTAAGTTTTGCTCTGCTTTTTGCACACTTTAGTTCTGGTTTTGTTTGCCTTGTTTTTTGGAGTTCAGCCATCCCCGGCCGGGGGTGAGCTGAATTCCATTTTTGTCTCTGATCTGTTGATCTCTGGCTCTGTCTTCAGAATATACCTGAGTGCTGATATAGTCTTTTTGAAGCCTAGCGACATCAGGGCCTGTTTTTCCTATCAGTCTGTTGGTACATTTTTGGATAGGGTTTTTTGCGGATTGCAGACAGCAGCTTTTCTATCCTGTCCTATTTAGTTAGCTTGGGCCCCATCATTTGCTCAACCTATCTTTCTATCTGTGGTAGTGTTTTTCATCTTGCTTCACAGTCATTATATGTTGGGGGCTTCCTATTGCTTTGGGGTCTGCTCTGGGGCAGTTTAGATTTCCCCTTTCTGTCTTTAGGCTAATTTAGTTCTCCAGCTGTGATCGAGGGGTCTAGGACACCGTAGGAACCCCCCACGGCTACTGCTAGTTGTTGTGGATAGGTTCAGGGGTCTGAAATCCGATAGCTGCCAACTTCTCTGGTTTTCTGGACTTAAGCTATTATTTTTGTTTTTTCCTCCTTCGGTGACTCATCCATAACAGATTTTGAAGTCTAGTGACTTCAGGGCCTTCTTCCCTATCAGACGGTTGGGACATTTTTGGTAGGGTTTTTTGCGGATTGCAGCCAGCATCTTTTCTGTCGTGTCCTATCTAGTTAGTTGGGCCACATCGTTTGCTCAGCCTGTCTTTCTGTCTGTGTTTGTGTTTTCATCTGTTTTCACCGACAATACATGTTGGGGGCTGTCTATTGCTTTGGGGTCTGCTCTGGGGCAGTTTAGATTTCCCCTTTCCTTCTTTAGGCTTATGTAGTTCTCCGGCTGTGACGAGGGGTCTAGTGCACCGTAGGAACCCCCCACGGCTACTGTTAGTTGTGGTGTATAGGATCAGGGGTCTGCAATCCGATAGCTACCAACCTCTCCGGTTTTCTGGACTTAGCTTGTATTTTTGTTTTCTCCTCCTCCGGTGACTCATTCATAACAGCAGTGTTTTCTTTGACTGGTCTCCCTGAGGTCAGTGATTGTTTCGTGATGTTAGATCATTTCAGGCAGAACCATTCTGCCTGAAAGGCGCGAGCGTGACATTGTGCCATTAAAAATGAGATAAAGCATCAGCTACTGAATGGGTCATACTCCTAAATAAGTTATTGTACACAACACATACAAGCAGATATCAATCTAAATATTAATATCTAGGTAATAAAAACTTTATTTCCATGGGATCACCTCCAACAGACCTGAACATCTCATACAAGTGTGGGAGAAGGTCAGGGGCTCCCACCTCACATGATGTTCCATCCCCAACCGACTGGCACGACAGATGCAATTTTTTTCTACCTAAAAGATGCAGCTTACCATAAGACGAACTAGGATTCAGATAACAGAAAATAGTAAAAACTTGTTTCCTGCAAGTAAAATGCCTTTGGTGGTGTAAATAAGTAAAGGTACCAATTGTTACTGCAGGTTTTTCAGTCTATGGTAGAAGCACCTGATAGTGATTTTATGCAGCATGTACATTATACACACATCTCTGCAGCACCCACAATATGTGCTGTGGAAGGTTGGCTCACTTAGCTGCTCCTCATGGTAGACACAGGCACACGTGTTGTTAAAGTCTGTGGGTGGTTGCATCATAAACCAAAAACCCAAAATGGTAACAGAAAAATAGCCTGTCTGGTTCAAATGAAATAAAAAGTTCATACACAGTCCTGCCCTGGTCCTCTGGGACAAAACATACTGCATCTCTCACAGGAGCTAGCAGTCAGGAGGCTTCCTACCTCCACACTACACAGTGTATGGAGGCTAATTGCCATATAATCAATGGGAGGTAAGTGTCACAAAGATAGCTGCTCCCTGCGATGCAACCAGGTGTTTTTCACCTTAGTGCACGTGAGCACTAAGATGTCGTTTAGTGCACTTTCCTATGGGTTGCGGGTAGCTATGAGAGATGGGCGGATATGGCTACCCATATACCTCCCATTTGGGTGTGGTTACAGCCTACATACTGGATGCTGTTGTTTGGCACATGGTCTGTTTCCTATGAGGAAGAAGCCCTCTTGTGTGTGTGTCTCAAGACTGAGCCTGTGTGCTGGACATTACCCAGCCTGTGTGCCCACAGTCCTGAGGGAGCAGAGAGCCCTTCTAAGGACAGTTTTGTGTTGTTTTTACCGTTTGTTGTTATGGCTGGGTTTATGGAGTAAATAAACCCACACAGACTTTTTTTAAAGAAGCACACCTCCTGTTTTCCTCTAGCGCACCTTAATGAGTACACATTCCTACATTTGGTTCTACAATGCGGGCATTGGTCCAGGAGGAACCTGGGAGGATTGCTGTGGATCAGCGGGACCACAAACTCCAGGCGGCTTGCTGTTGATCGGCGGTCCACGAACTCTGGGCTGTCTGCTGTGGATCGGCGGGTCCACAAAATCTGCAGAGTGGAGCTGTGCAGAGCTGTGCAGAGAGGTGTGGAGCTGTGCAGAGCCATATACGGAACTGTGCATGGCCGTGCAGAAAGGTGCAGAGCATTGCGGAGCTGTGCAGAGCCTAGAAGAGCGGTGCAGAGCCTCGTTGTACAGAGAAGTGCAGAGCGTTATGGAGCCAGACAGAGTCTTGCAGAGAAGTGCAAAGCCTTGCTGTGAAGGAACTGTTGGGGTGTATATACTGCTGTGCACAGGTGGTGAGGGGCCTGACAGGGCATGGGGAGTCCATGACATGCACCCCAAGGAGGGATGGTTGCCCAAAAGGGGTGGAGTCCCAAAAGTTGGCGGTGACCCAAAAAGAGGTGGAGTCCCAAAAGGGGGCGGTGACCCTAACTGGGATGGAGGCCTAAAAAGGGGAGGCGGCAAATGCACTGAAAGACTGTTGCTGGGAACAGTGTTCAAGTAGCGTGTGTCTGGTATCCTGTGTCAACTATACATCTGATAAGATGTCGCAGAGGTGCTCTGTAGGAATCAATGGAGGGAGACTGGACTTTTGGATTCAGGGAGCTTGGTGACCCTGGTGAGCACCACATTCCCTGTTTATCTGATCCCCAGAAGAAAGATGGACATCCATTGCGTTAATGGGACCCTAGGGATTATCCGGTGTCCAGGGTAGTCTTTGAGAAACCCACAGTTTTTACCAGCCATGACGTCCCTGTAGTCCTGGGCTTGCAGTACCCTATTGTAATCAGTCAGGACTTTGAATTGTTTTGAGACTTATGGGAGGAAAGTGGAGTGTCTGAATGCTCAGGTGGAGCCCGGAATGACCTTAAGAAAGACCCACTGCAGCAGGCGGCTGTAGGGATTCCTGGGGTGACATGCATAAAGAGGAGGAGGTAGGAATTAGAAGTGAAAGGGGAAAAGTGTGGGTCTGACCAACTCCGGGACTTAACAACAGGAAAAACTAATAAAGCTAATAGGTTACAGCATAGTCAATACAAAATATCAGGAAAAAAGACCTGTATACATTATACCCATGGCTTATATAACATGACAGTGTAGGACACACTGCATATCTAAATAGAAAAAAAACACAAAAGAACCACTGTGAAACAGTCCAAATAAACGGATATATATTGCACAAATTTATTTATATCAAATAAAGATCATTTGACAGACATACGGGCTAAAAAGTGACAGGCAATAACCGCATAACTCTAGGACTTAGCAGGGGGACCAACAGTGTGACCGTTAAAAATGGGGTAGCTCCAGGATAGGGGTCTGACACCTGTTTAAATGGGGACTTAAATGGGGAAAAAGAGTGGTAAGGTGGACCCGGGAACAGATGGCAAGTCATTCTCTCATCATCGGGGACACAGCAGCTGCTGAAAGACAGTGTCAGGGACAAACAAGGAGGTCACTTTACCACTGACAAACCCCAGCACTGAGGTAGTCGATGATGTGGGGAACATTAAACTGACCCAGGGTGGTGGTAGGGATCCAACAGCTAAAAACGCAGTTGGAGAAGAACTGAGAAAAAGTGGAGAACCTGCAGGAGAAGCTGTCCGAATCGACCGCTGCCATCTGACAGTGGGAGGAGCAAATCGACAAACTGACAAAAGAAATGTGCATGTGGAAAGAGCACGACGAGGTCTGTCAACAGCTGGCGAACGAGAGGTTGAAGGTGTCGAGTATGGAAGCTTCCAACTCAGTGCAGCTGTATCAGGTTCGTCAACTGGAGTCCGAGCTCTTGGCAGCCAAGCCTCAGCTCAGAGAAGGAAGCACAGGAGCAGAAGCTGCTTCATACCATCCGCTCCACTGAGGAGAAGCTGCGCTCTGCTCGGCAGGAGGTCGCAGAGCACTTGTCCCAGCTGGAAATGACCTGCTGCGACAAAGCACAGGAGTTCCAAGACCTCGCCAAAGAGTTTGTTCGTGAGAAGGATAAAGTTGCAGATTTGCAGGCCAAACTATAGCGTCTGGAAGAGCAGAAGTCTGAGGAAATTGCAGCCTTGGAGTCAAAAATAAGTTCAATGCGGAAAGCGAGGACACAAAAAGAACAAGCCCTCTGGGAACTGTCCGCAGGCTTGCAGGAGAAGAATGCATTCATCAGAGAGGCCCATGAGAAGCAAGAGCAGGAGCTTCACCAGAGTACAAGCATCGCTGCCTGGCAGGGGAGCAGGAAAAAGTCATCCGAGAGCTCAAGTTCGAGCAGGAGACTAAGAAGGAGACTGAGGCCCAGCTCCAGAAATACATGGACGGCCGGAAAAATGAGCTCTCCACTCTACAGGACGAACTGACGTGCCCTCCCGATCTGATCGCAATGAAGGGGACTGAGCTGGAGAGACTGACCAAAGAAGTGGCCTCCAGGAAGGAAAAAAATCAAGCAGGGGAAGTGCCACGCAGGCAGCCTCACAAGGGTGGTCGACATCTTGGAAAACAGGTCTGACTTTCAGAAAGAGGTGATCAAACACTATATCCAAGAAGGTGAGACTATGCTCTTCCAGTGCCTGGTAGAGGTACCCGAGAATGTGCGAGAAGCATGTGCCAGTGAGGCCGTGCATGAGGCATTTAGAAAGGTGGTGGAGGTGTGCAGTGTGAACTGGGTGCCAGAGACTCAGCGGTTGGTTATACTGTCGACTATGGAAGTCACAGTGAAGTGGGTGGCTATCCTGAGTGACATGCACCTACACTGTCCCCGCACGACAGATGATCATATTGAGGAATAAGGAAGCCGCTCGATGTGATGCATAGCAAATGTGATACCAAAATTCGAAAAGGGCTTTAAAAGTGAACCTGGAAATTATAGGCCAGTAAGTCTAAACTCTATTGGTAAAATTTTTGAAGGATTTCTGAGGGTTGTTATTCTGGACTATCTCAATGAGATTAACTGTTCAGCTCCATATCAGCATCGGTTTATGGGGAATCGCTCCTGTCAAACCAATCTAATTAGTTTTTATGAAGAGGTGAGCTATAGACTAAACCAAGGTGAGTCATTGGACATGGTATATCTTGATTTTTCCAAAGTGTTTGATACCGTGCCACACAAGAGGTTGGTGCACAAAATGAGAATGCTGGGTCTGGGGGAAAATGTTTCTTAAATGGGTAAGTAAGAGGCTTTGTGATAGAAAGCAGACGGTGGTTATAAATGGTAATGGTAATGTAAAATGTGACGTAAGATTCCCAGGATTTATCACATTGCAGAATCTTCTATTTACACACTGAAGTATGCTATGTCAGTGTGGGTGGCTTGAGCCTCCCTTCCTTTCCTTAGCTTGTCATACATTGCAGCCCCTTCCTGCATCTGCATTCACAGCTTGTAGCACGACACCAGCTCTTTCCTGTCTCCACCCTCCTCACTGAAAGGAATGTTAATTAGCCAGGAGAGGATTTTCCTTTGTCCTCAACATGTGAGTGTATATAAATGTGGGAAATATTAAATAGGCCATACCTCGGACCCCATCCGTGAAAGAAATATGAAAATTACATATTGGGATGTGCACCGATCGGGCTTCACAACAGTGGTTCTTGCTAAATTCTAGCATCAATAGAACCAGAGAAACAGAGTTCTCCTGAACAGAGTGGAATAAACAGCTAGTGTTTGATGTCATTACAAAGCTAATTTCAATATAAGATGAATGATGGTCCTGCCGATATTCTGCTAGGTTCTCAAGCTCAGATATGATGGTTATGTTTTCAGAACCCATATCTGTACTTTGAGAGAGGGGAGGACCGTCACCAGCCAGCCCCTTTGGTGATGTCACAAGCCCAGACTTATAAGTCTGCAACTGAGCCCCCCCTGGTCAGTTGCTGCTTGGGAGCTCTGTGCCACAAGACCTCATCCATGAACCCACTGTGCCACAAACCAGACTACCCTGGAAGGGGTGTAACTACGGCAGCTACCTCGGTCTTCACTGGAGCCTCTGATGGTGAGGTCAGGCTTGTGCAGCAGGTAGCTGCCGGGTGCCACTCCAGGGTGGTGTCTGGCTGTGGCTGCTGATCCCACTCAGGAACAGGACACCTGGACCGGTGCGAGTGACAAGCAGGCTGAGACACAGGACAGGCAGGCACGGCTTGGAGACACAGGACAGGCGGGCACGGCTTGGAGACATAGGGCAGACGGGCACAGCTTGGAGACACAGGGCAGGCAGGCACGGCTTGGAGACACAGGGCAGGCAGGCACAGCTTGGAGACACAGGGCAGGCAGGCACGGCTTGGAGACACAGGGCAGGCAGGCACGGCTTGGAGACACAGGGCAGACTGGCGTGGCATGAGAAGGGACAGGTAGGGACCTGATCACACATCAGGTGCAGGCAGGAGGGAGTGGTGTATGTTGGAACAGGATTTGGACCTGTTCACACAGGAGGTGCAGGTATGGATATAGGCAGGAGTGTAGAGTAGGCTGCGTGGCAAGGGAGCTGGGCAGGCAGAGCTGCAAGGGCGCAGCCGGGCAGGCAGAGCTGCAAGGGCGCAGATTCGCAGGCAGAGCTGCAAAGGCGCAAATTCACAGGCAGAGCTGCAAGGGCACAGATTCGCAGGCAGAGCTGCAAGGGCGCAGATTCACAGACAGAGCTGCAAGGGTGCAGATGTGAATCTGCACCCTTGCAGCTCTGTCTGTGAATCTGCACCCTTGCAGCTCTGTCTACGAATCTGCACCCTTGCAGCTCTGTCTGCGAATCTGCACCCTTGCAGCTCTGTCTGCGAATCTGCACCCTTGCAGCTCTGTCTGCGAATCTGCACCCTTGCAGCTCTGTCTGTGAATCTGCACCCTTGCAGCTCTGTCTGTGAATCTGCACCCTTGCAGCTCTGTCTGTGAATCTGCACCCTTGCAGCTCTGTCTGTGAATCTGCATCCATATCAAGGCATTACCAGCTAGGTAGGACATGATGTATCCCACCTTGACCCAGTCAGAGGAAAAACAAGCTGCATTCTGCAGGCTGTAGTGCAAGCACTTTTTCAGGAACCCTTGGCACTCTTTGGGGTCCCCATAGAACCTAGGCGGGTCTGCTGGGTCGTGCTCTTCATAGGCAAGGAGCTGCTCATAGATGGCCTTGGAGACTATGAGTGGTTTAGAAGTCTCAACAATTGGAACCACACAAAGCGGAACAAACTCTTCCGGTGGCTCACACTGGCAGGGAGAAAGTTCATCATGCTCTGCGAGCGGAAGGACATGGGACTCAGCGGGGACCATGGCCTGAGCAAACTGTCACGCTCGCGCCTTGGCTGAATGGCACAAGCCAGGGGGTTGTGGCCCCACTGTGCCACAATCCAGACTACCCTGGAAGGGGCATAACTATGGCAGCTACCTCGGTCTTCACTGGAGCCTCTGATGGTGAGGTCACGCTTGTGCAGCAGGTAGCTGCCGGGTGCCACTCCAGGGTGATGTCTGGTGGGTGCTGCTGATCCCACTCAGGAACAGGACACCTGGACCGATGCAAGTGACAAGCAGGCTGAGACACAGGACAGGCGGGCACGGCTTGGAGACACAGGGCAGGCGGGCATGCCTTGGAGACACAGGGCAGGCGGGCACGACTTGGAGACACAGGGAAGGCGGGCACGGCTTGGAGACACAGGGCAGGCGGGCATGGATTGGAGACACAGGACAGACTGGCGAGGTATGAGAAGGTACAGGTAGGGACCTGTTCACACAGCAGGTGCAGGCAGGAGGGAGTGGTGTATGCTGGAACAGGATTTGGACCTGTTCACACAGGAGGTTCAGGTATGGATATAGGCAGGAGTGTGGGTGGTACCGTTTCATTGATGATATACTTTTTATTTGGCAGGGTACTGTTGATCATCTACATGATTTTGTGCGGGAATTGAATCGCAACAGCCTCAACATCAGACTCACATATACTTATCATCAGAAAATGATTTCATTTTTAGACGTTACTTTGTTTGTCCAGAAGGATGGTTCTATCCACACTGATGTATTTAGGAAGGAAACATCTGTGAATGCCCTCCTTCATGCCTCTTCGTCTCATACGAACTCTACAATAGGAGCAATTCCTGTTGGACAATTTTTACGAATGAGGAGGATTTGTACTACTGAGGAGGCATTTGAACGTCAATCTGTGGACCTTGGGGAGAGATTTCAAGCGCGAGGATATAGCAGGAGGAGTATTAGGAGAGGATATTATCGGGCGAGAAATTCTAAACGAATTGAATTGCTCGCAATGAACAAAAAGGTCAAGAAAGAGGATTCAAGAATACGATTTATATCAACATTTAATCATAGGTGGGAGACTATAAGATCCATTCTTAAAAAACATTGGCCAATACTAAAAACTGACCAGGTGCTGTCTAGATATCTCTCGGATTCCCCCCTCATGACGGCAAGGAGGAGTAGGAATTTGAGAGATATTCTTGTACAGAGTCACTATGTCCCCAGAAGACCTGATCCTTTCGGAGCTGGCAAACGGAAATGGGGTTTTTATCCCTGTGGAGATTGCCTAGCATGCCGAAATCATGTCCGTACCACATCCTTTATGTCTGCTGATGGCCAGAAAGATTTTAAAATTACGGATTATATCTCGTGCAGTACTACATTTGTAATTTATGTGGCAAAATGCACTTGTAATTTGTTATATGTTGGCTTAACATCACGCAAATTGAGAATTCGCCCTCGAGAGCACGTTAGAGATATATCAGCAGCAAAGGCGGTGGAGGATATTGCAGTGTTGAAAACTGTTCCACGACATTTCAAATTATACCATAAATGCAATCCCAGAGACCTGCAAGTCTTTGGTATTGACAAAATTAGATGTGGCATCAGGGGTGGAGACATGAAGCGCCTTTTGGCACAGTTAGAATGTCGTTGGATCACTGTTCTGGGGACTATGAGTCCTTTTGGCCTGAATGAGCAGCTCAGTTTTGCATCTTTTCTGTGAGTACTCTCAATTTGTCCCTATTCTTGGATTTTAATCTGTGTGTTTTCTTGTTTTATTTAGTATTTTTTGCTCATTCCATCATTGTCTGATGTTCTGGGACATTTTGTGATTGGAGATCAGTGATTTGTGTGAGAATAACAGGCTATTCAAGATACAGCAACTCTGAAACAACCGCCTTGTTACTGGGTTTAATATCCTATATGGAAGGGTGCTCTCTTGTAATTTTCTATGTGTATTGTATTTGTGTATGTCTTTATAATTATGTATTATCATACACTTTGTCACTTGTATTTTCCCTTTTGTTAGGGATTTTTATAATAATATTTATAGTATATCTCTATGTTTTATCTTTTCATGAGATTTTGAGAAATATATAACAGTATTAAGCTCTATATAATGTGCGTTCACTTGGAGTGGATATTCTTATAAATGTAGTATATATGTTATATGTATGTGGGTCCATTTTTGAGTGGGTGCCCTTATAATGTGGCCCTCTTGGGTCGACTCATTGCCTTTAGATTCACTGAAGAATATAGAATCTTTCACAGTATTTTTAGATTGCACTATTATGAGATGTAGCGATATGTATGCCCTCTTTCTTGCCCTTATATAAGATGGTTGCCTCAGTGAGTGCGCATGCCCAGTGTGGCCGCTCCTATGACTCATCTCCCAGGCGGCTGGCTGTGATGTGGGAGGCATGTGACGTCATGAGGGGTTTTCCCTCTGCCTTCCGATCACATGGGCGGCTGTGGGCGTTGTGTCATGGTGCTCTGTTTCACACTGTGCAAGCGCCGATTATGGCGCTGATGATTCTACACACCTGGGTCTCCTGCATAAAATGCCCACACTTTCAACACACAGACACAGCCCCCCGAGGAAGCCCACGCGAAACGCGCGTCGGGGCTGCTCTCCTTAGTGCCGCGTTCACCTGCAGATACACATGGGTATGATTTTGACTCCTTTCATTGTGGTGTTACTATTTTGGATAGATATTCATCTATCTACATTGAATCTTTCCATTTGGAGTGTGATAGCTCTGTTTTCTCATAGTGAGGGCCTGTATACTATGAAATGAATGGCTCTCTTTGAGATTCTTTGCTTTACTTCATATCACCCATTCTGTTATATACAGGGTGTTAGTAGCGGTTACCATATATGAGCCCTGCATGAGCATTTTGTTTGTTGTCTGTATTTTGTACATTTTGTCTAAAGAGTCTGTTACAATAAAGTGACTTTTTTACTTTACTTGCGGGTTATATCTCCGTGTTTTTTGTAGGATTTATATAGGAGTGTTGAGTAGGCTGGGTGGCAAGGGTGGAGATTCACAGCCAGAGCGGCAAGGGTGCAGATTCACAGCCAGAGCGGCAAGGGTGCAGATTCACAGCCAGAGCGGCAAGGGTGCAGATTCACAGCCAGAGCGGCAAGGGTGCAGAGTCACAGACAGAGTGGCAAGGGTGCATATACAGAGACAGAGCAGCAAGGGTGCAGATTCACAGACAGAGCGGCAAGGGTGCAGATTCACAGACAGAGCGGCAAGGGTGCAGATTCACAGACAGAGCGGCAAGGGTGCAGATTCACAGACAGAGCGGCAAGGGTGCAGATTCACAGACAGAGCGGCAAGGGTGCAGATTCACAGACAGAGCGGCAAGGGTGCAGATTCACAGACAGAGCGGCAAGGGTGCAGATTCACAGACAGAGCTGCAAGGGTGCAGATTCTCAGACAGAGCTGCAAGGGTGCAGATTCACAGACAGATGTTATGAATGAGTCACCGAAGGAGGAAAAAACAAAAATACAAGCTAAGTCCAGAAAACAGGAGAGGTTGGTAGCTATCGGATTGCAGACCCCTGATCCTATTCACAACAACTAACAGTAGCCGTGGGGGGTTCCTACGATGCCCTAGACCCCTCGATCACAGCCAAAGAACTAAATAGGCCTAAAGAAAGAAAGGGGAAATCTAAACTGCCCCAGAGCAGACCCCAAAGCAATAGGCAGCCCCCAACATATAATGACGGTGAAGCAAGATGAAAACACTAACACAGATAGAAAGATAGGTTGAGCAAACGATGGGGCCCAAGCTAACTAAAAAGGACAGGATAGAAAAGCTGCTGTCTGCAATCCGTAAAAAACCCTACCAAAAAATGTCCCAACCGATCGATAGGAGAAACAGGCCCTGAAGTCGCTAGGACTTCAAAAAGACTATATCAGCACTCAGGTAAATTCTGAAGACAGAGCAAAGAGACAAACTGATCAAAGACAAAAATGGAACTCAGCACACCCCCGACCAGGGATGGCTGAACTCCAAAAAACAAGGTAAACAAAACAAAACTAAAAAGTTCAATAGCAGAGCAAAAACTTATCTTTGGGAAATAGGAATCAGACTGGTCTCCAAGAATCCAGCAGAGAAATCACCAGCGACTCAGAAGGGTGTCAGCTGCCTTATATCCAGTCAGAAATTCCTGTTACCCAGTCATCATCTACCAGATCAGGTGTTTGGTAATCAGCCTCACTACCTTCCTTCACCAGAAGAGGGAGTTCATCAGACATCGACGGTGAAGGGGAAAATGAACTCACAACAGTACCTCCCCCTTGAGGAGGGGTCACCGAACCCTCATCCACGCCACCAGGGCGATCAGGATGAGCCCGATGAAAGGCACGAACCAATCTTTCGGCATGAATATCGGATGCAGGGGCCCAAGAATTATCCTCCTGGCCATAACCCTTCCATTTAACCAAATACTGGAGTCTCCGTCTAGCCAGGCGAGAATCCAGTATCTTTTCAACCTCATATTCCACATTACCTTCAGCCAATACCAGGTCAGGAGGTGCCACCACAGGAATTACTGGCTCCACAAACCTCTTTAACAGAGACTTATGAAACACGTTATGGATCTTAAATGTAACAGGAAGAGCCAATCGAAAAGAGACTGGATTAAGAATCTCCAAAATCTTGTAAGGTCCAATAAATCTAGGTTTAAACTTTGGAGAAGCCACCTTCATAGTGATATTCTTTGATGACAACCAAACCATATCACCCACCTTAAACTGGGGACCAATGGTCCTATGCCGGTTGGAAAACCACTGGGCCTTTTCCTGGGAGAGAGACAACTTATCCACCACTTGGTCCCAGATCTGGTGCATTCTCTCCACCACAGTGTCAACACCTGGGCAGGCAGAAGGCTCCACCTGCCCTGAAGAGAATCGAGGATGAAACCCAAAGTTACAAAAAAAAGGTAACATCAAAGTGGCAGAACTAGCTCTATTATTTAAAGCAAATTCGGCCAAGGGCAAAAATGAAACCCAATCATCCTGATCAGCAGAAATAAAACATCTCAAATACGACTCCAAAGTCTGGTTTGTTCTCTCCGTCTGCCCATTGGTCTGAGGGTGAAACGCAGAGGAGAAGGACAACTGAATTCCCAGCTTGGAACAAAAAGTCCTCCAAAATCTAGACACAAACTGAACTCCTCTGTCAGATACAATGTTCTCAGGAATCCCGTGCAAGCGAACCACCTGTTGCAAAAACAAGGGCACCAACTCTGAGGAAGATGGCAACTTAGGGAGTGGTACAAGATGGACCATCTTAGAGAATCTATCACAAATCACCAAAATAACAGTCATTCTCTGAGAGACAGGCATATGAGAGATAAAATCCATTGAAATATGGGTCCATGGCCTCCTGGGCACCGGCAAAGGCATCAACAACCCACTAGAGCGAGAACAAGGTTTAGACCGAGAGCAAGTCCCCAGGACTGCACAAAATTCCTGACATCACGAGACAAGGCGGGCCACCAAAAAGACCGACTCACCAAATCACTAGTACCAAAAATACCTGGATGACCAGCCAATGCAGAGCAATGAACTTCAGACATCACTCTCTTCCTCCACTGGTCAGGAACATTCAATTTTCCAATGGGACAACGCTCAGGTTTGTCCTCCTGAAACTCTTCCAGAGCACGTCTCAAATCGGGCGAGATTGCAGAAAGAACTACCCCCTCACCTAAGATGGTAGCAGGCTTGGTCACAACAGGAGAATCAGCAAAGAAACTCCTAGAGAGGGCGTCTGCCTTGACATTCTTAGTGCCCGAAGAAAAGAGACCACAAAATCAAAACGTGTGAAAAACAAGGCCCACCTAGCCTGTCTAGGATTCAGGCGTTTGGCTGACTCCAGGTAAATCAAATTCTTGTGGTCAGTAAGGACCACGACTTGATGTTTAGCTCCTTCCAACCAATGTCTCCACTCCTCAAATGCCCATTTCATGGCTAACAGTTCCCGATTCCCCACATCATAGTTATGTTCGGATGGGGAGAACTTTCGTGAAAAGAAAGCACAGGGATTCATTTTAGATGTTACAGGATCTTTTTGGGACAAAACAGCACCTGCACCAATCTCAGAAGCGTCCACCTCTACCTGAAACGGGAGTGAGACATCAGGTTGCCGCAAAACCGGAGCAGAAGTGAACCTTCGCTTCAGCTCCTGAAAGGAAGAAACAGCCTCCGGAGACCAATTCAGCACATCAGCACCCTTCTTAGTCAAATCAGTCAATGGTTTAGCAATACCAGAAAAATTAGCTATAAATTTCCGATAAAAATTAGCAAAACCCAAAAACTTCTGGAGGGCCTTCAAAGAAGTGGGTTGAACCCAATCATAAATGGCCTGTACCTTGGCCGGGTCCATTTCAATAGTTGACGGAGACAAAATAAATCCCAAAAGTGAAATCCTCTGTACACCAAAAAGGCATTTCGATCCCTTGACATACAGGGAATTCTCCCTCAAAATCCGGAACACAGTCCGAACATGTTCCACATGAGAGTCCCAATCCTTGGTAAAGATCAAAATATCATCAAGATAGATGATCAAAAATGTATCCACCAAGTCTCGGAAAATATCATTCATGAAGCACTGGAAGATAGAAGGGGCATTAGTGAGCCCAAAAGGCATCACCAGGTACTCAAAATGTCCCTCCGTAGTATTAAATGCCGTCTTCCATTCATCCCCATGCTTAATGCGAATAAGATTATACGCCCCCCTGAGGTCAAGCTTTGTAAACCAGCTAGCACCTTTAACTCTGGAGAATAGATCAGAAATCAGGGGTAACGGATACTGATATTTAACAGTAATTTTTTTGAGGGAACAATAGCCAATACAAGGCCTTAATGACCCATCTTTCTTAGCCACGAAAAAAACCCAGCACCTAAGGGTGAAGAGGATGGTCTAATATGACCCTTCTCCAACGACTCCTTAATATAGGATCGCATAGCCTCGTGCTCGGGTACAGATAAATTGAAAAGTCGACCCTTGGGAAATTTACACCCAGGGCTCAGCTCAATTGCACAGTCATAACTCCTATGAGGAGGCAAAGATGCAGACTCATTCTCACTAAATACATCATAAAAATCAGCCAAATAGTCAGGAACATCATGCGACTGGGGAGAGGTGGAGAAAACAGGAGCATCACTAAGGGCACACCGACAACCCCCACTCACCACAGACACAGATTTCCAATCCAAAACTGGATTATGGATTTGCAACCAGGGAAACCCCAGAACAATGGTATCATGCAAATTATGCAACACCAAAAATCTGCAATTCTCTTGATGGTCTGGGGCAACCCGCATTACCACCTGGGTCCAAAACTGAGGTTTATTCTTCACCAAAGGAGTAGCATCAATAAAGGGATAGGCGTCCGCAGAGGTGTCATAGGAAATCCACAACGTTTAGCAAAATCCAAGTCCATCAGGTTCAGAGCTGCTCCCGAATCCACAAAAGCCTTAGCGGAAAATGTGGACAGGGAGCAGATCAGAGTAATTGCCAGAAGAAACTTAGGTTGAACACCACCCACAGCAAATGTGTGTGCAAAACGTTTCTCTCGTTTAGGGCAGACAGAAATAAAATGCGAGGCATCACCACAGAAGAAACACAGCTCATTACGCCTTCTGAACTGCTGACGTTGCGCCCTAGACAAAACTCTATCACATTGTATAGGTTCAGACATTTGTTCAACAGGTGGCAACACCTCTCGTGCGGTTTTGCGTTCACGCAAACGCCGATCAACCTGAATGGCTAATGATATAGAATCGTCAAGACCGGAGTGAACAGGAAATCCCACCATAGTATCCTTTACGGTCTCTGACAAACCCTTCCGAAAGAGAGCTGCCAAGGCACCATCATTCCAGGTAGTAAGGACCGCCCACTTTCGGAATTTTTGACAGTACCACTCTGCAGAATCCCGACCCTGGCTCAATGCCAACAGGGCCTTTTCAGCCTGATCAATGGCATTAGGTTCATCATACAACAACCCCAAGGCTTGAAAAAATGTGTTCACATTAGTAAGAATAGGATCATCAGGTTTCAAAGAAAACGCCCAATCCTGGGGATCGCCACGCAGCAAAGAGATGACAATTTTAACCTGCTTCGCGGAGCTCCCCGACGAGTTAGGCTTCAAGGCAAAAAATAATTTATAATTATTCTTAACATTCAAAAATTTAGACCGATCCCCAAAAAACACATCAGGAGTAGGGATCTTTGGTTCAGCAGCATGTGAATGAGCAAGATAGGCAGAAATTCCCCGCACTTCAGCAGTGAGCTGCTCCACACGATCATGCAATTGCTTCATCTCCATTGAGAAAGGAAAAAAAAAATTCCCCCTACTGCCTCAGAGACATAGATGAAAAAATATATACAAAAAAAAAATATAAAATTCTGACAAACTCTTTTTTTTTTTACAATTCTTTACTGCTATTGAGTACCCTAGGATCTGCGGTATGGCTGGTGATTCTGTTATGAATGAGTCACCGAAGGAGGAAAAAACAAAAATACAAGCTAAGTCCAGAAAACCGGAGAGGTTGGTAGTTATCGGATTACAGACGCCTGATCCTATCCACAACAACTAACAGTAGCCGTGGGGGGTTCCTACGATGCCCTAGACCCCTCGATGACAGCCGGAGAACTAAATAGGCCTAAAGAAAGAAAGGGGAAATCTAAACTGCCCCAGAGCAGACCCCAAAGTAATAGGCAGCCCCCAACATATAATGACGATGAAGCAAGATGAAAACACTAACACAGATAGAAAGATAGGTTGAGCAAACGATGGGGCCCAAGCTAACTAAAAAGGACAGGATAGAAAAGCTGCTGTCTGCATTCCGTAAAAAACCCTACCAAAAAATGTCCCAACTGACTGATAGGAAAAACAGGCCCTGAAGTCGCTAGGACTTCAAAAAGACTATATCAGCATTCAGGTAAATTCTGAAGACAGAGCAAAGAGACAAACTGATCAAAGACAAAAATGGAACTCAGCACACCCCCGACCGGGGATGGCTGAACTCCAAAAAACAAGGTAAACAAAACTAAAAAGTTCAATAGCAGAGCAAAAACTTATCTTTGGGAAGCAGAAATCAGACTGGTCTCCAAGAATCCAGCAGAGAAATCACCAGCAACTCAGAAGGGCGTCGGCTGCCTCATATCCAGTCAGAAATTCCTGTTACCCAGTTATCATCTACCAAATCAGGTGTTTGGTAATCAGCCTCACTACCTTCCTTCACCAGAAGAGGGAGTTCATCAGACATCGACGGTGAAGGGGAAAATGAACTCACAACAGACAGAGCTGCAAGGGTGCAGATTCACAGACAGGGAGGACACAAGGAAAGATACAGCAAGGAAGGAATCCATGGACAAGGAGAAAGGGAGACTAAGGTAGGACAGAGTACAGACAAGGTACTGGAACCAAGACTCAAGGGCCAGGATATTCAGCCTCCTGGCAGGCAGACAAGGTACAAGGCAAGACAAGAAGTATTCCTCCAGAGAAGGAGGAAATACACAGAACGGGGCCTGACTTCCTCAGCAGCAAGATACTAACTGAGATTAGACATTGCTCAGAAAAGGTCAGTGGGTGTGGCGAAACTAAATAGTCAAGGGCTCTAGGTGATTGGTAAGGGACATATTACACAGGTGCACCCTGACTGCATAAGAACCAGAGAGTTCAGGCGCCTCCCTCCTATACACACAGTCAGGAAACATGGAGAGCAGAGGCACAGAGCTGGCAACAGACAGAATTCACAGCATGGCTTGAAGCAGAAAGTAAGTTGGTGTGCGGGGGATGGGAGGCCATGCAGTGATGCCAGCAGGGTTGTTACACACAATTTTCTGAGTCTAGACTCAGAAATGGATCAAGTCCAAAACTTGGAATGATTATTGTTATTCCTAGTACAAATGGTCATCATTTTGTTCCAGTAGTGGTTTCAGTGCATATTTGGATGATACAGATTTATTGGTTCATTTTGCTTTATGGTCGTCAGGTAGTAATTATTCACATTCATCTGTTTTTACATGGTGTTTCATTCTTTCCAAAATTGCTTAATAAAAGGTCCATACATAGTAATTTTCAAATAAAAAAGTTCTTAAATGGGTTTAAGTGGGACAAGGTCTCTGTGCCGCCACATCACCATTGACCTACTTGTAAGATTGAGAGGTGTTTTGGCTAATATATGGTCATCTAATTGTGAACACAAGTTATTCAAAGTGATTTTTTCATTTGTCTTTTTTTGAGGAACTAAGGATTGGTGAACTAGTTTCTGAAAGCAGGTCACATCCTGCTGGAATTTTCTGGGATGATATTGTTTTAGAAAATGGTAGTTTTAGGATCTGTATAAGAAAATGCAAAACTGACCAAGAGGGTAAAGAAAAATGTCTATGCCCATCAGCTATCAAGAATTTAATATATCCTTATCAATGCTTAGTGGGTTATATGTCAGACAGGCCTTTTCCTGATGGTTCTCTATTTATTTATGCTGATGGCTCCTTGGTAACCAAATTTCAATTCAATCATAAGTTTAAAAAGTTGTCAAAGATTTTAAATTTGGACCGTCAAAATTTCTACTCTCATTCTTTTCGGATCAGAGCAGCCACAAAAGCAGCTAGGACAGTTTTTAGAGAAGAATCTTTGATGCAAATGGGTAGGTGGGAATCTAATAGATTTATGTCAGTCTGGATTTGATTATAATTTCATTTCTTATTAGATTTTGAAAAAAACACATGTATGGATTATTGGCCACCCTTTTGTACATTTGGGCAAAGAGAAGAGCAGCGATTCGGAATTAGGGTGATAATTTAAGTTTTGATCCTCATTCTGTTTTTATATATTGGTTGGAAATTAGGGGATTGAAGTGGGGTGACATGATGGATCAGCTGTTGCAAGCTAGAATAATATTTCCGACACCTAATTTGATTATCTGTCATGCTGGAGGCAATGAATAGGGAAGGATTAAAACAAAGGAATTAATTGAGGAGATCAAAAGGGTAATTCTATGTTGTCATACTATTTTCCCATCTTCACAAGCTGTTTTCTCTGAAATTAAATCTAGATTGTTATGGAATTTTCAAGAATTTCTTTTTTTTAGATAAAATTAGTAAAAGAGTGAACAAGCTAAATAAGAAGCTTATGAAATCTATAAACAGTTTTTCTTATCATCACATCAACTTGGAATGTTTTGTCCCAGGTTTGTTCCGGGAGGATATGGTTTACTTGGTCTGGACATTTTTAATTTGGATATGCAAATTATCATTGAAGACTCTTTTCTTTTGGGGAGCCATGTTTGTTTGTTGACTGCCATGGCTGGTGGGAGGTAAACCCAGCTCTCTAGCTGTGGGTTTATAATTATTTATGCATGGAAGGAATTGTCTGCTCGAGTCAATTAAGCACAGAGCAGTTATTAGATTTGATACGTTATAGCTCAATTGATTTACTAGTAACGATTAAATTATTAATTTAAGTTATTATTTTATCAATATCCTTAATAGAGGATTGTGGCCTGTCTTATCCAACTTTATGCTATGTCATTTAATAATAGTAAGGATACTACAAATATTGTCTTGAATGTTAGCACTCATCGCAAATAATTTAGCTGGCTGTGGAGCACTGCTCTGAATCGTAGCATTTCAACTATCATATTGGTGACTGCAACACCTGTATTTTTTAAATTGGGAAGAAATATGTTCCAATTTGCATTTTTATGCTTTAACCTGTCCCCCTCATCCCCCCCCCCTCCAAAAAGAAGAAAAAAAAGAATAAAGATGACAAAATGAAGAAACAAATAGTAGCAGGAAAAATCATTCAAAAACATAAAAGACCCTTTTCATGAATTTCTTTTCAAGGCAACTTGTTGTTCATGTGATCAGTCTTTTGAGCTTTTACAATAAGTTACTTGTCAATTTTTCAAGCATTTTCCTCTATAAAGCTGTTGCATACTTTATGCCTAGGAATCTTTTTTCAGCATCTTCAAAGGCCTCGTGCACACATTGAATAGTTGAGTATTTCATGAATTTTTTACCCCAGTATTTGTAGCCAATACCAGGAGTGGAACAATCAGAGGAAAAGAATAATAGAAACATGTCTCCACTTCTGTATTTTTCACCCACTCCTGGTTTTGGCTTACAAATACTGAGGTAAAATATTGACCAAATACTGAACGTGTGAATGTGTCCTAAGCATTCTTCAGTCATTTATGCCTCATAATTCACTGCCTAATGGACTTAAAAAAAATGATTTAAAAGCATTTAAAAAAAAATATGAATAAAAAGCTTCAGGAAACAAAAAATGCTAACAGAAAACAGCTCCAGTACAAAAAAAAGCCCAGAGAATGCCACATATAGCATTTTCTGAAGCGGCTTCAGCTAGAAAACGTGTTGTCTTCGACTGCGTTGAAAAATACTCCGTGTGCACTTACGTAGTGTCACTTGTGCCGGAAATTGTGTTTTCATTCATCTCCAATCCTTGGTAAATGGTCAAAGTCTGTTGTGCCATTAATGAAGTTTGAAAAAGAAATAGTTACTTGTGTGCTAATGCCACAGATAAGCAGCCATTGATCGAGAACTGGATTTCTGTCAGTTTTCTGTCGGCTTACAAATCACATAACTTCAGGCTGCAGGCTGTCTGTCATTTCTTTACTGCTTATGTAAGCAGCTGAACATAAATAGCCACAGCGCACCATGTATTTTTCATTTGTTTCTGGTAAAAAGGCTTTATATATCCAAGAAAGGACAGATGCTAGCCACATAATTCATATAATGCGATAAGAAGCAATAGAACTGAGCAGACATTCATGCGATTGCTCTGTAATACTTTTGTAAGTCACTACATCGCTTGTTCGGATCGGTATATAAGCTAGTAAATTAATCTATAAAAAAAGCGGAATGTAATTGAATCTCCTGGAGCCGCATAGTAAAGATTTCAACACATTCTCTTTATTGAAGGCATTTCCCTTACCCGTGACAATTCCTGTAAAAATCAGCAGCAGAAATTCTTTGCCTATCATTGTCTGTCGCTATGGTTTCCAAGGATTTGTAGCCAATTATTGTCAAGAAGAAGAATACAGAATAGCTAAAAATGTATGGGAATTAAATACAAGACTGTAAAAAATGTTGCAGAGGACATGTGCTTTGCAGCTTTGCCATCATTCATCCTGAAATATGGTGCACTACAAAATATTATATTGCCACTCTGAATACTGCATTACAGTGTATAGTGTACAATATAATACTGCAATTTGAATGCTAATAATTGTCAAAGTTAAAGAGGTTATCCAGGCATTAGGCTGCATATCAAAAAGGAATACAGCCTTTAGACACTGTTCACATCAGCATTGTCATTTCTGTGGTTCTATTTCATTATAGGAACACAAATTTGAAGGTAATGGAAATGCCAAAAACTAGTGGAGACAAATAAAACCTTTTAATTACAATGAGGTTCATATGATTTCCATCATGGTTTTTACCATTTTACCATACAAACTAACCATTTTTACCATTTTACCATACAAACTAACACAACACTCACCTCTCTGGTCACCCTCTCTGCTCCCTGACCACTTGATGGTCCACTTCCCCTCCATCACGTCACGTCTGTGCTGGTATCCATCACATTTGAAAGCTTGATAGTAGGATAATAGAAGCAGTGGGTGCCTCAATGGCACAAAACCTTAAAGTGGATGTCCGGTCTTAAACTAAAAGTCTGCAGTCACTCTATGTGACCGCAAGTATGTGATCAGCACATTCCGGGCAACATCCCGACTAGACTGTTTCCAGTCACGCTCAATATACTGTAGTTGCATTGAGCGAGGCCACATTCATCTAGTCGGAATGTGGCTGGGACTATTCATATCGTCTACTTGCAGTCACATGATAGCTGTTCCAGACGCCAGCAATGAGAATCCTCACACTGCACAGTGCACGTGATGTGAGGATTAGTGATGAGCGAGTATACTCGTCGCTTGGGTTTCTCCTAGCATGCTTCAGGTGGTCTCCGAGTATTTTAGCGTGCTCAGAGATTTAGTTTTCGTCGTCTCAGCTGCATGATTTGTGAATTGCTAGACAGGCTGAATACATGTGAGGAATGCCTGTTTGTTAGGGAATTCACACATGTATTCAGCTTGTCTAGCAGCCACAAATCATGCAGCTGAGATGATGAAAACTAGAGGAGAGGGGAGACCCGAGCAACAATGCTACTTGCCCATCAATAGTGAGGATTCATTAGTCTGCAGCCACGAAGAGTGCTTGCAAATTTGTAGTTTAAGACTGGACAAACTCTTTAAGAGAATACAAGAAATATATGTTCTATACATATATATATATATATATATATATATATATATATATATATATATATATATATGTAAAACTATTATTTTAACAAAATAAATTAGGGTTCGGCTGTTGATATAATTTTGTGTAATATCTGAATGTTGGGAATTAGCAGCATTTACAGTATGCTTAATGGGATATGCAAATTAAAAGCTGGTCTGATACCTAAAATGTCATTTATAAGTATCTGCTTTCATTTGTCTGCTGTCATTATAAGTATAAGCTGTCATTTATCCATGACCTCTTTATCACCAACAAACTCTCCTTCCTTGCCATCACTGAAACCTGGCTCACTCCCTCTGACACAGCCTCTCCAGCTGCACTTTCCTATGGCGGATTCCATCTCTCTCACACCCCTCGCCCCAGCAACAAATGTGGTGGAGGAGTTGGCTTGCTCCTTTCTGATACCTGCTCCTTTACCCCAATTCCTCTGCCACCCTCCGCTACTCTTCCCTCGTTCGAGGTGCACTCCGTCCGCATCTATTCCCCCTCCAACCTCCAACTGGCTGTCATGTACCGCACCCCCAGAACTAGCCATCTCCACCTTTCTTGACCACTTCACCACCTGGCTACTCCATTTCCTCTCTGCTGACATCCCCAACATCATCATGGGCGACTTCAACATCCCCATTGACACTTCCACCCTGGCTGCCTCTAAACTTCTATCGCTCATGGCTTCCCTCGGCCTCACTCAATGGTCCTCTGCGGCCACTCACAAAGATGGTCACACGCTGGACTGTTGTGAGCTCATTTTCGAGTTTGCCTCTGGCTTCTGGTGAGGGTTATGGAGCTGGCTGTGCTGACAGAGGAGTAGTAAGTTCTCTATCTGGACTCCCTCTGTTGGTGAAGGGAGGTAATGAAGCTGATCTAAATGGCAGAGACCGGCCACCTGATGAAGAGGACTGCGATTGGACATCAGGAGTTTCTGATTGGATTTAAGGCAGCCGACTCCCTAGTTTCTTGCTGGTGATTTTTCCTGACTGTGGCTCCTGGTTTCCAGTTTGGTTCCTGCCTTCCTAAAGCTAAGTTTTCTCTGCTATTGTTCTTATGAGTTTTTGTCTGGTTTACTTAGTTTTTGTGTTCAGCCAGCCCTGGCTGGGTCTGGGCTGAATCTCCATTTTGTCTCTGATCAGTTGATCTCTTTTGCTCTGTCTTCAGAATATACCTGAGTGCTGATATAGTATTTTGGAGTCTAGCGACTTCAGGGCCTTTTTCTATCAGACGTGTTGGACATTCTTTTTGGCAGGGTTTTTTGCGTTATTGCAGACAGTAGTTTTTGTTTCCTGTCCTGTCTAGTTAGCGAGGGCCCCATCGTTTGCTCTTGCTCAGCCTATCTTTCTACCTGTGTCTGTGTTTTCATCTTGTTTCTCCGACAATACATGTTGGGGGCTGTCTATTGCTTTGGGGTCTGCTCTGGGGCAGTTTAGATTTTCCCTTTCTTTCTTTAGGCTTATTTAGTTCTCCGGCCGTGACTAGGCTTCTAGGACCACCATAGGCACGCTCCACGGCTACTGTTAGTTGTTGTGGTTAGGATCAGGGGTCTGCAATCCGCTAGTTACTAACCTCTCTGGTTTTCTGGGCTTAGCTTGCTTTTTGTTTTTTTCTCCTCGGTGATTCATTCATAACACTGGACCTTATCTTCACCCCATCTCTGTTCCCTCACTAATCTCAATAACTCACCCCTCCCCCTGTCTGACCACAGCCTACTGATATTCTCTTCCCTCCCCTCTCCTACTGCGCCACCCTTGCGCCATAAACTCGCTCACCCTCGCAGGAATCTCAAATACCTCAATCTACAATCACTCTCTGAGTCCCTTTTCCCTCTTACAGATATAGCTTCCCTTCATGACACAGATGCTGCTGCCACTTTTTATAACACCACAATAACAACAACACTTGATTCAGCTGCCCCCATCACGCAGAGCAAAACTCGAACAATCAACAGGCAGCCCTGGCTGACTAGCCTGACCAAAGAACTGAGACGGGTTTCCAGGGCTGCTGAGCGGAGATGGAGGAGAACACGTTCTACTGAGCACTTCAGCGCATACAAGCAGTCCCTTGCCAGCTTTAAGTCCACACTCTCTGCCACAAAACAAACTTACTTCGCATCTCTCATATCCTCCCTGTCTCACAACCCTAAACAGCTCTTCAACACTTTCAATTCTCTAGTCCGTCCCACAGTACCTCCTCCCCCTCCTCTCATTTCTGCTGAAGACCTTGCCTCCTTCTTTAAGCAGAAGATCGACACGATCAGACAAAACTTTGTCCCTCAGCCCCAATGCCCCTCTTAGCCGCTCAGCCCTGTTCTGCAAAAGCCAGCTTCTCCACCATGACAGAAGATCAGCTCTCAACCCTTCTGTCAAGATCACACCTCACCACTTGTGCCCTCGACCCACTCCCGTCTCACCTCATCCCTAACTTGGCCACAGTCTTCATCCCATCTCTAACACACTTTTTCAACCTTTCACTTACAAATGGTGTCTTTCCCACATCCTTCAAACATGCCTCAATCACACCCATCCTCAAAAAGCCCTCCCTTGACCCATCCTCTGTGTCTAACTATCGCCCGATATCTCTTCTCCCTCACGCCTCAAATTACTGGAACAGCATGTATATCTTGAACTGTCCTCCCACCTCTCCTCCTCTTCCCTCTTTGACCGATTACAATCTTGCTTCCGACCGCATCACTCAACTGAAACTGCCCTAACTAAAGTTACTAACGACTTACTAACCGCCAAGAGCAAGAGACACTACTCTGTCCTCCTTCTCCTGGATCTGTCCTCTGCCTTCGACACCGTAGACCATTACCTCCTGCTACAGACTCTCTCATCTCTTGGCATCACAGACTTGGCCCTATCCTGGATCTCATCATACCTAACAGACCGAACATTTAGTGTCTCCCTCTCACACACCACCTCCTCACCTCGCCCCCTGTCTGTCGGTGTTCCTGAAGGCTCTGTCCTAGGACCCCTACTATTCTCCATCTACACCTTCGGCTTGGGACAGCTCATAGAATCCCATGGTTTGCAGTATCACCTCTATGCTGATGACACGCAGATCTACCTATCTGGACCCAACCTCGCCTCCTTACTGACTGAAATCCCACAATGTCTGTCTGCTATCTCAGCCTTCTTCTCTGCTCGCTTTCTCAAACCGAACATGGACAAAACAGAAGTCATCATCTTTCCCCCATCTCACTCTACCCCTCCACCAGACCTATCCATCAATGTCAATGGCTGCTTTCTTTCCCCAGTCCCGCATGCTCGGTGCCTTGGGGTGATCCTCGACTCTGTGCTCTCTTTCAAACCACATATCCAAGCCCTCACCTCCTCCTGCCGCCTCAAACTCAAAAATATTTCCCGGATCTGCTCATTCCTCAACCACGAAATCACAAAAACACTAGTGCATGCTCTTATCATCTCCCACCTTGACTACTGCAACCTCCTACTCTCTGGCCTCCCCTCTAGCACTCTGGCACCGCTCCTGTCCATCCTACACTCTGCTGCCCGACTAATCCACCTGTCTCCCCGCTATTCCCCAGCCTCCCCCCTATGCCAGGCCCTTCACTGGCTTCCTATTGCCCAGAGGCTCCAATTCAAAACCCTAACCATGACATACAAAGCCATCCACAACCTGTCTCCTGCTTACATCTGTGACATGGTCTCTAGGTACCTACATGCACGCAACCTACGATCATCTCAAGATCTCCTTCTCTACTCCCCCCTTATCTCTTCTTCCCACAACCGCATACAAGACTTCTCCCGTGCTTCCCCCATACTCTGGAACTCTCTGCCGCAACACATCAGACTCTCACCGTCAACGAAAACCTTCAAGAAGAACCCGAAGACCCACCTGTTCCAACAAGCCTACAGCCTGCAATGATCCTCGGTCTACTGAACCACCGCACAACCTGATGTACCCTCACCCATCCCTGTAGACTGTGAGCCCTCGCAGGCAGGGTCCTCTCTCCTTATGTACTTGTGTGTCTCTTGTTTTACACATGTTTATTATACTTGTCTATATTTCCCCTTTTCACATGTAAAGCGCCATCGAATAAATGGCGCTATATATAAATGCATAATAATAATAATAATAATAATAATAATAATAATAATAATAATCTTTTCTCCTTCTCCCATGACAGCACCACAGAGAGAGGGGATTTCAGGGACAGGAAACCTACAGATAAAAGGGAGGTACCATAATGACCAGGCCGAGCATTCCCTGCTATCCACCCCCACATGGTGTCTGCAGCTGAAGGAATTATTACACACAGCGGTCTAAAGGATAACAGTTGCTTTTACTTCAGCAGGAATGGGAAATATAACTTGGAACAAATAAGGAACAGTCTCTTGTGGGTAGTCCACGGCAATTATTACAGTTCACACTTAGATGCTGAGATGTGATTGGAGTCTGGAGCTTTAAGAGCACAGGACACCGTCTCTTGGTAGTTTACGGAAGGAGGTAGACACAGCAATTAGAGATTACGGACCTGTACTCAGGGGTTAGTTCCACAGTGAGTCACAGCACGCGCACAAGTACTTATAGGTAAATGAAGAAATTTGCCGTGAATCCAGAAATAAAGACTCTAGAATGAAGTCTGTACAGGTTAGACAGGGAACCCATGTTATTAGGCCTTCAGGAGACCTTGTAGTGAAAACAGCCTCCACGTGTGTTCTGCTCTCTCTGAAAGCATGGCCAAGACTAAAGAAATTTCTAGACTTGTCTGGACAAGCCTGAAAAACAGCTCCTCCTATGGACACACTCTGGACCAGGTCATTACAGTACCTCTCCTTCACATCAGTTGGTTTCCTGTCTCTGATGGGGAACTGTTATGATTGGGTCACCGAGGAGGAGAGCAAGCCCAAGCCAAGCCACAGAAAACCAGAGAGGTTGGTAATTAAGCGGATTGCAGGCCCCTGATCCTATCCACACAACTAGCAATAGCCGTGGAGCGTACCTACGATGATCCTAGATGCCTCGGCACAGCCGGAGAGCTAACTAAGCCTAAAGCAAGAAAGGGGAAATCTAAACTGCCCCAGAGCAGACCCCAAAGGAATAGATAGCCCCCAAACATATATTGTCAGTGAGACAAGATGAAAACACAAACGCAGGCAGGAAAATAGACTGAGCAAATGGTGGGGCCCACACTGACTAGACAGGACAGGAAAGGAAAGACGCTGTCTGCAATCACGCAAAAAACCCTGCAAAAAGTCCAACACTGAAGTTGCACGACTTCGCCCACTATATCAGCACTCTGGTATATTCTGAAAGCAGAGCAAAAAGAGGCCAATCTAATAAGGGACAAAAACAAACTGGCACAAGCAGTAACATATAGATGGTGATTCAGCACAGCCCCAGCAGGAGCTGACTGACCCACACAAAACTGAGATAGACAAAACCAGATCAAATGCAAACAGAATAGCCAATGAACACTTAGCTGAACATGCAGGGACTGAGCTGGAAACATCAGACCTCAGGAGGCAGGAAGAAAATCACCAACAGGGATAGAGGGAGTCGGCTGTCTTAAATCCCAATCTGAAACCCCAGATCTCCATTCGTCGTCCTCATTATCAGGTGGCAGGCCTCTGTTAATCAGATCAGCTCCATTACCTCCAGTAACCACCAGAGGGAGCCCAGAAAGAGAACTCGCGACCCCTCTGTCAATCTGACCAGCTCCACTACCTTCAGTAATAACCAGAGGGAGGCCAGAAAGCGAATTCACAACAGGGAACCTTCAGTTTGACTTACCTGAAGAGATCCAGATGAAGATGATCCAGGCCCGGCCAGTACAGTTCAGACAGCAAGGTAGCCCCTGCCGCGGCTGGTGCGATGCCCTGAAGCCATCACCGCTGAGACCGAGGGGTCTTGCAGGGTGAGCGGGCGGGAGCGCAGCTGCCGCACCATATTTGGGTGCAGGGCTTCCGGGCCCACTGATGACACAGCCGGGGAGGTCAGTGCAAAGGAGGTACTTCTGGGACAGACTGGAAGTAGGGCTGATGACGCCGGGCAGCAGAGGGGGGGGAAGTGTGGAGACGCTCCCTGCTACAAGCGGTCCCCAGCATAATGGAGGGCAGCGAACCACCGCAACAGCCACCACAGCAGCAGCAACCTAAGAGGCATGTTTCTGTAGGCAAGTGGACATTCCAGCAGCCATTCTATGCAGCACAGAAGAAAATCCGGCACGGTGGACAAATCTCCATCCTCAAAAAGCCCTTTAATGGATCCTATTCCTCCTCCAGAACCGGTACCCGTGGATGCATCTGATTGATGAATGATCTTCATGAAAGTTCTCCTTGTAATTGGGGTTTCCTTCCCTTTTTTCATTATTCAGGGAATGAAGAGCTTGGGAAAATCTAAGCACAGATATTTCCCCATGTGTAGCAAAGAATTAATAGTCACGTGGGATAAGAGACTATGCCATTCCTGCATAGGACAAGTGTTATGTGAAGAAACCCCAGACTTCACCTCCGAGCTGAGATCGTTGATCAAATCGGAGGTTGAAAGTGCCTTTAGATCCCTCACACAGGGGGATAAGGTCAGAGCGCCTGCCAAGTACCCCCAGTCTGAGTCCTCTATCTCCGAGGAAAAAGACTCGGATATATCAGATTCTTCCTCATCCTCGGATGATGGAATGGGGGGTGCCACTGTTTTCCTCTAGAGGAAGTAGAAACCCTGGTTAAGCTGGTAAGATCCACTATGGAGTGATAGACACTTGCCCCAAAAAAACAGTACAAGATGTCATGTTTGGGGGACTTTGCTAGAGGAAGCAGAGAGCATTTCCTCTGAATGAAAACATACAGGCCCTGATCAATAAAGAATGGGAAAAGCCCAATAGGAAGAATTCATCAGTGCCATCTCTTAAAAGCAAATGCCCCTTCAAAGACACATCATCAACATCATGAGATATAGTTCCGAAATTAGATGTCGCGGTTGCCACAGCCTCTAAAAAATTTGCCCTTCCCTTTGAAGACATGGGAACCTTGAAAGACCCATTAGAGAAAAAGGCTGATGCTTTTTCTTAAAGGGGCATGGGAAACATCAGGGGGTAATCTTAGACCCGCTATAGCATCTACCTGCACCTCTAGATCCCTTATGATATGGGTGGATCAGCTAGAGAAACAGCTTTGGGATGGGGTACCCAGGAACAAAGTGCTAGAGTCCATCCCCTTGATATGGGGGGCAGCAGCCTTCTTGGCGGATTCTTAAGCTGTCTCAGTCAGATTAGCATTCAGATCTGCAGCTCTCTCAAACTCAGCCTGCAGAGCACTTTGGCGCAAATGCTGGCAGGGAGATTTGCAGAACAAGTTAAAGCTATGCACAATCCCCTGTGAAGGAAAGTTTTTTTTTGGAGAGACATTGAATGACATCCTTCAGAAGGCAGGGGATAAGAAAAAAGGGTTCCCTAACCTGGCCACTCCCACGCTCAAATGGTCCTTCCGGAGTAGAAAATTATTCCGGAGGAGGCCCCCGAGGGATCAGAGTAGATGGGATGAGGAGAAGAAAGACAAGGGTTTGCTCTTCGGAAGATCCTCCCATGATAGGAAGCCCTCAAAGTGACGGTTTTGGCCAGGTGGGGGTCAGACTATCCCGTTTCCTTCCGGCCTGGGAAAATATCTCAAACCGTCCCTGGATACTAAATCTTGTCAGGGCAGGCCTATGAATAGACTTTCATTCACTCCCTCCCCAGAACTTTGTTGTGACTCCCCTACAGTCCTCTCCAGAGGAACAAGAGGCCCTGGAGTGCGAGGTTTTGGACCTTGTAAGCAAAGCCGCTCTCCAGCTCCAGGAGGTACCCCCTTGAGAAAGGAGGGAGGGATTCTACTCCTTATTGTTCTTGGTAAACAAACCAGATGGTTCATACTGCACAATTATAAACTTGAAAAAACTCAAAAATTCAAGATGGAGTCAATAAAGTCAACCATCAAAATACTGTTTCCAAATTGCTTCATGATGGCTCTGGATTTCAGCAATGCATACTACCATGTCCCTATACACAAAGACTCTCAGATGTTTCTCAGAGTAGCAGTCTCCATAAAAGGAGAAATAAAGTGCTTCCAGTACAAGGCCCTTCCCTTCAGGTTATCAATAGCCCCTCAGGTATTTACCAAATTAGTGGTGGAGGCTATGGAGCCCCTAAGAGAAAAGGACATTTTGATAGTCCCTTATTTGGATGACTTTCTGGTAATAGACGGCTCAGCTCAACTTTGCAGAGAACAGCTAAGCAGAGTAATGACTACCTTAGTAGATGTGAGGCTGGCTCCTAAACCTCAAAAAATCAAGGCTCGAGCCAAAGACGGTACAAGAGTTTCTAGGATTAATATTGGACTCTCGGAAGCGAGTGTGGCCTCCCAGTAGAGAAAAGGGGGAAGATCATAGATCAGGTTTCAAGAGCCTCACAGAGCCCATCCATAACTTTGAGGAAGGCCATGTCCCTGCTATGTTCCTTTATGGCCTGTTTGCCAGCAGTTCAGTGTGCCAAGATACACACCAGGGACCTCCAGTGGGAAATTTTAAAGTACCAAACCTCATTAAAAGGTCAGTTGGAGAGACACATGACTTTGTCTTTGGCCACTATTTGTTTCCTAAGTTGGTGGGGAGATATGAGCAATCCGGCCAAAGGTGTCCCTTGGGTAACAAGTGCCCTGAGTAGTTACCATGGACACAAACCCCACTGGATGAGGGGTTGCTCAGTGTATTTGGAGAGGCCAGGAGGTTGAGGTATCATCAAACCAAAAAGAGCTATTGGCAGTGAGTTATTCCCTGCTAGATCTCTTGGATACAAGGTCATCATGTACGAATATTTTCGGACAATCAGGTGGCGGTGGCCTATCTAAACCATCAGGGGGGAATCAGGTCATGGGCCCTAATGAACATAACATCCCAGATTTTCAGTTTAGCAGAAAGCAATTTCCTATCCCTGTTGGCACTGCACATTCAGGGTGTAGAGAATCAAAGAGCAGACAGGGCGAGTTGGCTCTGAACGAGTCCGTTTTCGAACAGATTGTGGAAGTGTGGGGCCTCCCAGTCATAGATCTTTTTGCCAATACCAACAACAAAAAGAGTCTTTTTGCTCTATAGATCTCAGAGGGAACCCTCAGGCTCTAGATGCCTTTATGATCCCGTGGAATCAGAGCCTGGCCTATGCCTTTCCCCTGGTCTTTCTCATCCCAGCGGCCCTAAGGAATATCCGGGAAGACAAGGCGAGAATAATATTGATAGCCCCCTTTTGGCCAAGAAGAACTTGGTTCTCCTGGCTAAGGATGATGTTTATCACCGATCCTTGAGTTCTACTGGAATTACTGGACCTTCTTTCTCAGGGACCGGTGTTCCACCCTCAGACAGCGAACCTACATTTGACAGAATGCAGTTTAAAAGGGTGCTTTTGAGGGATAGAGGGTTTTCACCAACTTTATTCTCCACCATACTAAAGAGTAAGAAAATTGCCACCACAAGAGCTCATGGTAAAATCTGGAGGAAATTCCTATCCATCTCAGGGGTGAAAATCCAGGATGGGGTTCCAATTATGGCAATTCTGGAATTTCTGCAGAAGGGGTTGGAATGAGGCCTGGCATCCAGCACCTTAAAAGTCCAGATGGCAGCCCTAGAGGCCCTTTATAATCAAGGCATAGCAGGTAATACACCAGTTTCCCCATAGCTTCTATAACCACCCTTAAACAAATAGCCATCAGGGGGCTGATGGTGGTCTCACTCACACTGATTCTATCAGCAGCTCCTCATGATGTCTCTTTTCAAAGTAAGAAGCTGCATCCGAAAGGAACAGAAGCTTTGTTCTGTTCTCCCACAACTTCTATCAGTGACATGCAATTCAGGACATTTTAAGAATGCGGTGATGAAAGAAACTGGGGTATGTGACAGCATTACCACCCCCTGATGTCCTTTTTCAGGCAGGATGATAAATGGTGTGAGGAAGTGAGTGCAGCCATAGCCTCCTGATGAGACTTAATTTGAAAATTATTTCAAACGAAACATCACAGGAAGTGAAGGAAAAAAACACATTTAGGAATTAGCTGTATAGTGAAAAGGGTAGGCTATTTTAGATTAAATCCAATTACAAAAGTGGTTAGAGAGTAAAAAAAAAGATATTTATAAAGGACTTTTTAAATTTCAGACCACCCCTTTAAAGAAATCCTACCAAGAATTTTTTTCCTCCTAAATAAGTGTATGTACTGTAGTGTGAATGAATTAATATAATTACCTATCAACTTCCTCTCTTCAGACTTTCCGGTATCACACTGCGCTCTTTGAGACCCAGTAGTGTCTTTTAGGGTACGTTCACACTGGCGTATGTTCTCTTGTGAGAGAATTGGGCCAATTATTCTGATGACACTGGGCTCAAACTCTGTCAGAGCTTGATCCGAGTGTCATCTAAGCATGATCCGATACTCTTGTATGAAAGAATTGCAGTACAGGTGCGGAGAACATCGAAAACTTAAAGAAGTTGTCCACTACTTGGACAAATTCTTGCCATACCCCTCACTTGACCCCCATAAAATAATAAAGCTTATCCTTACTTCCCGTGCTAGCACCGTTCCCATGGTATTGGCACTTGCTCTCCCGAGGCTCCTGTGAAATTGTTGTGACATGTGACTCTGGTGTGCAATCAGTGCTGACATCACTGTCCCCACCTCCAGTCAAATTAATCATGAAGAGGTAGTCCAAGATCAGTTGCAGCCCGGACTTCCTCTTCATGTTTGATTTGTCCGAAGGTGGGGACAGTGATGTCAGCACTGATTGGTCATCAGGGTCACGTGTCACAACAACCACATGTTCATGTCTTTGTCAGTGGGCGAACTTACAAAATCAGCAAGGGATCAAATATTTATTTTCTTCACTGTACATATATATGTCATAGACAGAGAGATTCAATCTTAGTTGTATAATATATAGGACACTGATATGTTTAACAATGTATTTGTTATATCAGATCTGGACAAAGTGCGGCCCGTGGGCCACATCTGGCCCTCTGGCTGTCTCAGTCCAGCCCACGGACAGAGACAGTCGTGGGGCTGAAAACCTGATGTCTGCGGGCTGCACCGTGCCTGCCTGCTCGCTGTCTCCTGCATTCAGCATTGGTGGAGGAGGGGCCTGGTGGGGTTCGTACTGTTGCTGAACTCGGAACACGGACTTCTCACAGAAGTCTGTTTAGTATTCTGAATTCTGGGAGGAGAGGGAGGGAGGGAGACTCTGTGGGGGTACCCTGCTTCCTTTGGCAGGTCTTTTACAGCACCAAAGTTCAGGTCTCCATTGACTTCTCTGGGGTTCTGCAGAGATTTGGTTCCCAAAACAAACTTTGGACAAAAGTTCACTTGAACCCGAAAATCCATGGGTATGCTCATCCCTATTCAGAACTTAATAAATGTAGGGTGAATAAATAACCTGATGCTGTCCTGTTCTTCCACTGCAGCCCCTTGTCCAGTCCTCATCGCAGGTTTTCCCAGCCTCTTCTTTCTGCCATTGCATTTGATGCCATTTCCTTGGATCTTCACTCTGCATTGGGGATTCCAATGCCGAGTAGGCCTTTTACGTAACCAAAGATCTCGTAGTCCTCTCCTCGGGCAATGCAATTTGTGAAACAAGAGGCATACTTGATGCCTGAAGCCAAAGTCCCGACTTAACATGCAAGAAGAGGACATTGAATTCACATAATTTAAATCCAAAATTAATTTACTGTCTAAATTTGAGCTGAATCTAATACACATATTGCATGTTCGTGCGCACACACATATGTACAGTATATATGTTGCTCACGTACATGTACAGCATATACACACTGAACATACATATACCTTATAGGGCAGCACAAAGGCTCAGTGGTTAGCACTGCAGCCTTGCAGTGCTGGAGTCTTGGGTTCAACTCCCACTAAGGACAACATCTGCAAGGAGTTTGTATTTTCTCCCCGTGTTTGCGTGAGTTTCCTCCGGGTACTCCGGTTTCCTCCAACATTCCAAAGAAATACTGATAGGGAATTTAGATTGTGAGCCCCATTGGGGATAGTGCCAATAATGTGTGTCTGTAAAGCGCTGTGGAATTAACCCCTTCCCGACATGCGCTGTACTAGTACTACTCTGAAAACAGAGCAGCGGCACGATTGCGCAGCCTCACGCTGAGCACCGCTGCAATCGTGTGTGGGTGTCGGCTGTATGTGACAGCTGACACCCCACAGCAATGCCCATGATCGATGCTAGCATTTAACCCCTCTGATGCCACTGTCAGTATGGATTCGATCGCATTGTTCCAGTGGTCTCCATGGAGACCCCCGGCTCCAAGATGGCCGCAGGATCCTTCCGGGTCCTGCAGGGAGGTGGCGTGTGAGCTCTGCAAAGTGTCAGATCAGCGATCTGATGTAATATAGTGATGTCCCATACTGGGACAATGTAAAAAAGGCAAAAAAAATATTATAGTGTGTAAAAATTCCTAAATAAAGAAAAAAATATTTTCCCAATAATTAAAAAAAGCAATGAAAGTACACATATTTGTTATCGCCGCGTTCATAATGACCTGCTCTATTTAACTGTCCCCCTAGTTAACCCCTTCAGTGAACAGCATACCAAAAATTAAAAAACAAAGCAAAAAACAATGCTTTATCATCATACCGCCGAACAAAAAGTGCAATAAAACGCGATCAAAAAGACGAATGTAAATTAAAATGGTACCGCTAAAACATCATCTTGTCCCAGAAAAAACAAGCTGCCATCCAGCTCTATCAGCAGAAAAATAAAAAAGTTATAGCTCTCAGAATAAAGCGATGCAAAAATAATTTTTCCTATAAAATAGTTTTTATTGTGTAAAAGCGCCAAAACATAAAAAAATTATATAAATGAGGTATCGCTGTAATTGTACTGACCCAAAGAATAAAGCTCCCTTACCAATTTTACCACACACAGAACGGTATAAAAAAACCAAGCAAAACGCAATTCCTGTATTGTTGGTTTTTGTTCATTCTGTCCCCCGAAAATCGGAATAGAAAGCGATCAAAAAACGCCATATGCTCAAAAATGGTACCAATAAAAGTGTCAGCTCGTCCCGCAAAAAGAAAGCCATCACATGATTATGTTGACTGAAACATAAAAAAAATAATGCTCTCAAAATATAGTGGTGCAAAAACTTGTTTTCACAATAAAAAGCGTCTTTTAGTGTGTGACAGCTGTTAAACATAAAAACATAAACATAAAAAAAGGTAAAAATCTGGTATCACTCTAATCGCACTGACCCGAAAAAAAAGTCGCCTAATCATTTATACCGCATGAGGAATGGCATAAAAAATAAATAAAAACAATTCTTCACATGCTGTTGATTTTTTCATTCTGCCTCCCAAAGATCGCAGAAAGGCTTGGCGCACATTTATCCTACGTTACAAACTTCTGTGAAGCAGGTGTTCAATACACATCTAGATAAGTTCCCTAATGGGTCTAGTTTAGAAAATGGTGTTACTTGTGGGGGGTTTCCACTGTTTAGGCACATCAGGGGCTCTCCAAACATGACATGGCAGCCACTAATTATTCCAGCAAATTATACATTCAAAAATTGAAATGGCGCTCCTTCCCTTCCGAGCCCACACATAAAGTATGTATTAAACCCCAGTCGGGCAAGGATCTCACCTTTCAGCTTCACATAGTCCAGGTAGGCCTTCTGGGCATCTCCTGTCAGGAAGGGAGCCACCACTTCAGCCCACTGAGTCATCGGCAAACTCTCCCGCGCTGCTGTGCACTGGAAGACGGTGAGGAAAGCCTCCATGTTGCCCTCAGGACCCATCTTCCTCAGCGCTGACCAGACTTTATACCGAGCCTCCGAATGAATAGAGGCTGCTAGTGGGGCCGCCTCTTGCATAGCCATGATCTGCTGCATTAACAAGTTATTTGTCTGTTGCTGTTGTTGATTATATATGTCCTGCTGCCATTGCTGCTGCTGGTGCTGCTCCTCATATTGCCGCTGATGAGTGAGGACCAACTGCTTCAAAAGCTCCTGTAGCTTTGCTGGCTTAATTATTGACATGCAGCATGCTTTGGGGTACGACTCAGTTAACACTTCCCGCATTCTCCACCATATGTAATGCAGTGGTGTCCACACTGCAGTGATGAGGCAGTGACCCAGGAAAAGTTCAAAGTAAAGCCTCTTTTAATGAATGATATACTCACAAACAGAAAGTAAATCATATCCTCCAGATAACAACCGGGAAAAGAGACAGTAAGCAACTGGTTGCCATGGGCGAATGCACTGCTGTGTATGCTGAAAGTGCCATGTCTTTTGTCTCCACTGGGCGCTGTGTTGCCTCACACAGATTTAGCTCTTGAAAGCCTCCTGCTCTGCCTGCTTGCAAGACCAAATCTGACACACCCAACTGTTATGAATGGGTCACCGAGGAGGATAGCAGGACCAAGCTAAGCCACCAGAAAACCAGAGAGGTTGGTAACTAAGCGGATTGCAGACCCCTGATCCTATCCACACAACTAGCAGTAGCCGTGGAGCATACCCACGATTCCCTAGACACCTCAGCACAGCCGGAGAGCCAACCAAGCCTAAAGCAAGAAAGTTGAAATCTAAACTGCCCCGGAGCAGACCCCAAAGGAATAGATAGCCCCCAAGCATATATTGTCAGTGAGACAAGATGAAATACAAATGCAAACAGAGAAATAGACTGAGCAAATGAAGGGGCCCAAATTAACTAGACAGGACAGGAAAGAAAAGACACTGTCTGCAATCATGCAAAAAACCCTGAAAAATCCAACACGTCTGATGCACAAAGAACACTGAAGTCACACGACTTCGCCCCCACTATATCAACACTCCGGTACATACTGGAAGCAAAGTAAAACAAGTCCAATATAACAGGGGACAGAACAAACTGACGCAAGCAGTAATATATGGGCGGTGATCCAGCACAGCCCCAGCAGGAGCAAGCTGACCCGCACAAAACAGGAATAGACAAAACCAGATGAAATGCAAAAGATTAGCAAATGAACCACTTAGCTGAACCATGCAGGAACAGAGCAGGAGACATGAGACCTCAGAAGGCACGGGAAGGAAATCACCAGCAGGGATTGAAGGAAGTCTGCTGTCTTAAATACTCCAATCTGTAACCCCAGATCTCCAATCGTCCTCATCATTATCAGGTGGCAGACCTCTGTCAATCTGACCAGCTCCACTACCTCCAGTAACCACCAGAGGGAGTCCAGAAAGAGAACTCACAACTAGGGTTGAGCGATACCATCCGATATTCAAAAGTATCAGATCGGAATGGATCGGCCGATACAAAAAAGGTATCGGGTATCGCCGATTCCGATACCGGAAGTCCCATTAAAGTCAATGGGACAGAAATATCGGAATTAGAATTTGCCATAAAGTGAGACTAGGGACTATTTTTTTACAGTGGTGGAGGAATACAGTGCGGAAGGATACCTACTTTCCGTCATTGGATTATTGAAGCCCCTAGAGAGCGGTCGCATCAGCTGATGCTGCTGTTCTCCACGAAAATCGGCGTGGGACCCTCGTGGATTTCTGCGGATCAGGGAGTATATGGCTTGTTTGTTATTTTCTAATTTCTTTCATAGATGACACTGGCTTCGGGGATCAAAGTGACAAGTGATGGTGAGTATGTTCTCTATGTTATATGTACTGTATGTCTATATGTATGTATTGTATGAATGTATTGCATGCAGTATGTATGTAGTATGTATGTAGTATGTATGTAGTTGTATGAATGTAGTATATATGTAGCCTGTATGTAGTATATATGTATGTTGTATGAATGTCAGTGTAGCAGGCATCGCTGTTATGATTGAGTCACCGTAGGAGGCAGACACAAAAATAGAAGCTGCGTCCAGAAAACCAGAGAAGTTGGCAACTATCAGATTGCAGACCCCTGAACCTATCAACACAACTAGCAGTAGCCGTGGGGTGTTCCTACGATGCCCTAGACCCCTCGATCACAGCCGGAGCACTAAATAGCCTAAAGACAGAAAAGGAAATCTAAACTGCCCCAGAGCAGACCCCAAAGTAAAAGGCAGCCCCCAACATATAATGACGGTGAAGCAAGATGAAAAAACACTCACACAGATAGAAAGATAGGCTGAGCAAACGATGGGGCCCAAGCTAGCTAAACAGAACAGGAAAGGAAGGTTGCTGTCTGCAATCTGCCAAAACCCTATCAAAGACATAAGCCAACAAGCTGATATGAAAAAGACCCTGAAGCAGCTAGGCTTCAAAAACTAAATCAGCACTCAGGTATTTTCAGAAGACAGAGCTAAAGGAATTCAGCACACCCCAGCAGGGAATGGCAGAAATCCAGAAAAACAAAGCAAAACAAAGTCTAAGCACAAATGCAAAAGGCCGAGCAGAAAACTTAGCTTTAGAGGAGCAGGAATTCAGACTGGTCTTCAAGGATCCCACAGAGAAATCACCCGCAGGGCAGAAGGGCGTCGGCAGCCTTATATCCAGTCAGTAACTCCACTCAGCCAGTCATCATCATCAGACTCAGGTGTTTGATAATCAGGCTCACTACCTTTCTTTACCAGAAGAGGGAGTTCCTCGGGCCTCAGTAGTGAAGGGGAAAATGAACTCACAACAGTACCTCCCCCTTGAGGAGGGGTCACCGAACCCTCAACCACGCCACCAGGGCGATCAGGGTGAGCCAGATGAAAGGCACGCACCAATCTTTTGGCATGAATATCAGAGGCAGAGACCCAGGAATTATCCTCCTGACCATAACCCTTCCACTTAACCAAATACTGGAGTTTCCGTCTAGCCAGACGGGAATCCAGTACTTTCTCTACCTCATATTCCATGTTACCTTCAACCAATACAGGGTCTGGAGGTGCCACCCCCGGAACAACAGGTTCGACAAACCTCTTCAACAAAGATTTATGGAACACATTATGGATTTTAAATGTGACAGGAAGAGCCAAACGAAAAGAGACCGGATTAATAATCTCCAAAATCTTGTAAGGTCCAATAAATCTAGGCTTAAACTTAGGAGAAGCCACCTTCATAGCAATATTATTTGATGATAACCACACCATATCACCAACCTTAAACTGGGGACCAATGGTCCTATGTCGGTTGGAAAACCGCTGGGCCTTTTCCTGGGAGAGAGATAACTTATCCACCACTTGGTCCCAGATCTGGTGCATTCTCTCCACCACAGTGTCAACACCTGGGCAGGCAGAGGGCTCCACCTGCCCTGAAGAAAATCGAGGATCAAACCCAAAGTTACAAAAAAAAGGTGACATCAAAGTGGCAGAACTAGCTCTATTATTTAAAGCAAATTCGGCCAAGGGCAAAAATGAAACCCAATCATCCTGATCAGCAGAAATAAAACATCTCAAATATGACTCCAAGGTCTGGTTTGTTCTCTCTGTCTGCCCATTGGTCTGAGGGTGAAAAGCAGAGGAGAAGGACAACTGAATTCCCAGCTTGGAACAGAAAGTTCACCAAAATCTAGACACAAACTGGACTCCTCTGTCAGATACAATGTTCTCAGGAATCCCGTGCAAGCGAACCACCTGTTGTAAAAACAGGGGCATCAACTCAGAGGAAGACGGCAACTTAGGGAGTGGTACAAGATGAACCATCTTAGAGAACCTATCATTAGAGTTGAGCATTCCGATACCGCAAGTATCGGGTATCGGTCGATACTTGCTGTATCGGAATTCCGATACCGACATCCGATATTTTTTCAATATCGGGCATCGGAATCGGAAGTTCAAAGTTGATTGACAGCCGAAATGACGTCATCATGATGCGCGGTGTGTGCGCATCGTGATGCGCCATCATTTCGGGCCTTCCGGGGGGTCTGTAGCGGCCTGCCGGGGGGCTGTGCCGGCCTGCCGGGGGGCTGTGTGGACTGCCCGGGGTCTGTACCGGCCTGCCGGGGGGCTGTGCCGGCCTGCCGGTGGTCTGTGCACCCTGTGGGGGTCTGTACCGGCCTGCCAGGGGGCTGTGCCGGCCTGCCGGGGGGCTGTGCACCCTGTGGGGGGGCTGTGCACCCTGTGGGGGTCTGTACCGGCCTGCCAGGGGGCTGTGCTGATGTCCGGGGCTCTGTGCAGGCATCATCCGATGGGACTACAAGTCCCATCGGGCGATACCTGCTACCATGACAGTGATTGACACATTAGCCAATGATGGGACAGTAGTAGTCCCATCATCCGGCTAATGTGTTAAATGTTAAAAAAAAAAAAAAAAATACTACATACATACTACATGCATGCTACATACATACCACATATATACTACATGCATGCTACATACATACTACATGCTACATGCATGCTACATACATACTACATGCTACATACATACTACATACATACTACATGCATGCTACATACATACTACATGCATGCTACATACATACTACATGCTACATACATACTACATATATACTACATGCATGCTGCATACATACAACATGCTACATACATACTACATGCATGCTACATACATACTACATATATACTACATGCATGCTACATATATACTACATGCTACATGCATGCTACATACATACTACATGCTACATACATACTACATACATACTACATGCATGCTACATACATACTACATGCTACATGCATGCCACATACATACTACATGCTACATACATACCACATATATATTACATGCATGCTACATACATACTACATGCTACATGCATACTACATGCTACATACATACTACATACATTCTACATGCATGCTACATACATACTACATACATACTACATGCATGCTACATACATACTACATGCTACATACATACTACATATATACTACATGCATGCTACATACATACTACATGCTACATACATACTACATACATACTACATATATACTACATGCATGCTACATACATACTACATGCTACATACATACTACATACATGCTACATACTACATACATGCTACATACATACTACATGCATGCTACATACAATACATTCATACAATACATACATAGACATACAGTACATATAACATAGAGTAACATACTTACCAATACTTGTCACATTGTTCCCCGAAGCCATTGTCTTTTACGGAATAAATATTAACATAACAAACCACAAAAATACTCACCCATGATTCGAAGCAGTCCACGAGTGTGTCCCACGACGATCTTGGGTAGAGAACTGCAGCATCAGCTGATGCTGCCCCTCTCTACGGGCTTCAGGAATCCAATGACGGAAGGTAGGTATCCTTCCGCACTGTATTCCTCCGCCACTTTAAAAAAAAAAGTCCCTAGTCTCACTTTATGGTAAACTAGGGACTTTTTTTTTTAAGTGGCGGAGGAATACAGTGCGGAAGGATACCTACCTTCCGTCATTGGATTCCTGCAGCCCGTAGAGAGGGGCAGCATCAGCTGATGCTGCAGTTCTCTACCCAAGATCGTCGTGGGACACACTCGTGGACTGCTTCGGATCATGGGTGAGTATTTTTGTGGTTTGTTATGTTAATATTTATTCCGTAAAAGACAATGGCTTCGGGGAACAATGTGACAAGTATTGGTAAGTATGTTACTCTATGTTATATGTACTGTATGTCTATGTATGTATTGTATGAATGTATTGTATGTAGCATGCATGTTAGATGTATGTAGCATGTATGTAGTATGTAGCATGTATGTAGTATGTATGTAGCATGTAGTATGTATGTAGCATGCATGTAGTATATATGTGATATGTATGTAGCATGTAGTATGTATGTAGCATGCATGTAGTATGTATGTAGTATGTATGTAGCATGCATGTAGTATATATGTAGTATGCATGTAGTATGTATTTAGCATGTAGTATGTATGTAGCATGCATGTAGTATATATGTAGCATGTATGTAGTATGTATGTAGCATGTAGTATGTATGTAGCATGCATGTAGTATATATGTAGCATGTATGTATGTAGTATGTATGTAGCATGCATGTATTATGTAAGTATGTAGTATTTTTTTTTTTTTTTTTACATTTAACACATTAGCCGGATGATGGGACTACTACTGTCCCATCATTGGCTAATGTGTCAATCACTGTCATGGTAGCAGGCATCGCCCGATGGGACTTGTAGTCCCATCGGACGATGCCTGCACAGACCCCCGGACATCAGCGCAGCCCCCCGGCAGGCCGGCACAGCCCCCCGGCAGGCCGGTACAGACCCCGGGCAGTCCGCACAGCCCACCGGCAGGCCGGCAGAGACCCCCGGAAGGCCCGTACAGACCCCCGAGAGGCTGTACAAGGGCAGGAAAGGGTTTTTCCAATTCCGATACCGGAAGTCTCATAGACTTGAATGGGACTTCCGGTATCGGCATCGGCGATACCGATACTTTTTTAAAGATCGGCCGATTCATTCCGATCCGATATTTTGAAGTATCGGACGGTATCGCTCAACTCTACCTATCACAAATCACCCAAATAACAGTCATCCTTTGAGAGACAGGCATATCAGAGATGAAATCCATTGAAATAGGGGTCCATGGCCTCTTGGGGACAGGCAAAGGCATCAACAACCCACTAGAGCAAGAACACGATTTAGACCGGGAGCACGTCCCACAGGACTGCACAAAATTCCTGACATCACGAGACAAGGAGGGCCACCAAAAAGACCGACTCACCAGATCTCTAGTACCAAAAATACCTGGATGACCAGCCAAAGCAGAGCAATGAACTTCAGACATCACTCTCTTCTTCCCCTGGTCAGGAACATACAACTTTCCACTGGGACAACGCTCAGGTTTGTCCTCCTGGAACTCTTCCAGAGCACGTCTCAAATCGGGCGAGATGGCAGAAAGAACTACCCCTTCGCCTAAGATGGTAGCAGGCTTGGTCACCACAGGAGAATCAGCAAAGAAGCTCCTAGAGAGGGCATCTGCCTTGACATTCTTAGTTCCAGGAAGAAAAGAAACCACAAAATCAAAAAGGTGTAAAAAACAAGGCCCACCTAGCCTGTCTAGGGTTCAAGCGCTTAGCCGACTCTAGGTAAATCAAATTCTTGTGGTCAGTGAGGACCACGACTTGATGCTTAGCTCCCTCCAACCAATGTCTCCACTCCTCAAATGCCCATTTCATGGCCAACAGTTCCCGATTCTCCACATCATAGTTACGTTCAGATGGAGAGAACTTTCGGGAAAAGAAAGCACAGCGATTCATTTTAGATATTACAGGATCCTTTTGGGACAAAACAGCTCCTGCACCAATCTCAGAAGCATCCACCTCTACCTGGAACGGAAGTGAGACATCAGGTTGCCGCAAAACCGGGGCAGAGGTGAATCTTCGCTTCAGCTCCTGAAAGGAAGAAACAGCCTCCGGAGACCAATTTAACACATCAGCACCCTTCTTAGTCAAATCAGTCAATGGCTTGGCAATACTAGAAAATTTTGCTATAAATTTCCGATAAAAATTAGCAAAACCCAAAAACTTCTGGAGGGCCTTCAAAGAAGTGGGCTGAACGCAATCGTAAATGGCCTGTACCTTGGCCGGGTCCATTTCAATAGTTGACGGGGACAAAATTAATCCCAAAAAATAAATCCTCTGTACTCCAAAAAGGCATTTAGATCCTTTGACATACAGGGAATTCTCCCTCAAGATCCGGAACACAGTCCGAATATGTTCCACATGAGAATCCCAATCCTTGGAGAAGATCAAAATATCATCCAGATAGATAATCAAAAATTTATTGACAAAATCTCGGAAAATATCGTTCATGAAGCACTGGAAGACAGAAGGGGCATTAGTGAGCCCAAAAGGCATCACCAGGTACTCAAAATGTCCCTCCGGAGCATTAAACGCCGTCTTCCATTCATCCCCATGCTTAATGCGAATAAGATTATACGCCCCCCTGAGGTCAAGCTTGGTAAACCAGCAAGCACCTTTAACTCTGGAGAATAGATCAGAAATCAGGGGTAACGGATACTGATATTTAACAGTAATTTTGTTGAGGGCACAATAATCAATACAAGGTCTTAATGATCCATCCTTTTTGGCTACAAAAAAAAACGGCACCTAAGGGTGACGAGGATGGTCTAATATGACCCTTCTCCAATGCCTCCTTAATATAGGATCGCATTGCCTCGTGCTCGGGTACAGATAAATTGAAGAGCCGACCCTTGGGAAATTTACACCCCGGGCTCAGTTCAATTGCACAGTCATAACTCCTTTGAGGAGGCAGAGACGCAGACTCATTCTCACTAAATACATCATAAAAGTCCGCTAAATAATCAGGAACATCATGCGACTGAGGAGAGGTGGAAAACACCGGAGCCTCACTAAAGGCACACCGACAACCCCAACTCACCACAGACACAGATTTCCAATCCAAAACTGGATTATGAATTTGTAACCAGGGAAACCCCAGAACAATAGCATCATGCAGATTATGCAACACCAAAAATCTGCAATTTTCTTGATGGTCTGGGGTGACCCGCATTACCACCTGGGTCCAAAACTGAGGTTTATTTTTAGCCAAAGGAGTAGCATCAATCCCCCTCAAAGGGATAGGCGTCTGCAGAGTTGTCATCGGAAATCCACAACGTTTAGCAAAATCCAAGTCCATTAGGTTTAGGGCTGCTCCCGAATCCACAAAAGCCTTGGCGGAAAATGTGGACAGGGAGCAGATCAGAGTAATAGCCAGAAGAAACTTAGGTTGAACACCACCAACAGAAAACGTGTGTGCAAAGCGTTTCTCTCATTTAGGACAGACAGAAATAATATGCGAGGCATCTCCACAGAAAAAACACAACTTATTACGCCTTCTGAACTCCTGACGCTGCTCTCTGGAAAAAACTCTATCACATTGCATAGGTTCAGACATTTGTTCAACAGGTGGCAACACCTCTCGTGCAGCTTTGCGTTCACGCAAATGCCGATCAACCTGAATGGCTAATGACATAGAATCGTCAAGACCAGAGGGAACAGGAAATCCCACCATAGTATCTTTTACGGCTTCTGAGAGCAGCCAAGGCATTATCATTCCAGGTAGTAAGCACTGCCCACTTTTGGAATTTTTGACAGTACAATTCTGCAGAATCATGACCCTGGTTAAATGCCAGCAGGGTCTTTTCAGCCTGATCAATGGCATTAGGTTCGTCATACAACAACCCCAAGGCCTGAAAAAATGCGTTCACATTAGTCAGAATAGGATCATCTGGTTTCAAAGAAAACGCCCAATCCTGGGGATCGCCACACAGCAAAGAGATGACAATTTTAACCTGCTGCGCGGAGCTCCCTGACGAGTTAGGCTTCAAGGCAAAAAATAATTTACAATTATTTTTGAAATTCAAAAATTTAGACCGATCCCCAAAAAATACATCAGGTGTAGGAATCTTTGGTTCAGCAGCATGTGAATGAGCAAGGTAGGCGGAAATTCCCCACACTTCCGCAGCGAGCTGCTCCAAACGATCAGACAATTGCTTTATCTCCATTGAGAGAAAAAAAAAAAATTCCCCCTACGGCCTCAGAGATATAGAGGAAAAATATACACACTTTTTTTTTTTTTATACAATTCTTTCCTGCTATTGAGTACCCTAGGATCTGCGGTATGGCGGGTGATTCTGTTATGATTGAGTCACCGTAGGAGGCAGACACAAAAATAGAAGCTACGTCCAGAAAACCAGAGAAGTTGGCAACTATCAGATTGCAGACCCCTGAACCTATCAACACAGCTAGCAGTAGCCGTGGGGGGTTCCTACGATGCCCTAGACCCCTCGATCACAGCCGGAGCGCTAAATAGCCTAAAGACAGAAAAGGAAATCTAAACTGCCCCAGAGCAGACCCCAAAGTAAAAGGCAGCCCCCAACATAAACATATAATGACGGTGAAGCAAGATGAAAAAACACTCACACAGATAGAAAGATAGGCTGAGCAAACGATGGGGCCCAAGCTAGCTAAACAGAACAGGAAAGGAAGGTTGCTGTCTGCAATCTGCCAAAACCCTATCAAAGACATAAGCCAACAAGCTGATATGAAAAAGACCCTGAAGCAGCTAGGCTTCAAAAACTAAATCAGCACTCAGGTATTTTCAGAAGACAGAGCTAAAGGAATTCAGCACACCCCAGCAGGGAATGGCAGAAATCCAGAAAAACAAAGCAAAACAAAGTCTAAGCACAAATGCAAAAGGCCGAGCAGAAAACTTAGCTTTAGAGGAGCAGGAATTCAGACTGGTCTCCAAGGATCCCACAGAGAAATCACCCGCAGGGCAGAAGGGCGTCGGCAGCCTTATATCCAGTCAGTAACTCCACTCAGCCAGTCATCATCATCAGACTCAGGTGTTTGATAATCAGGCTCACTACCTTTCTTTACCAGAAGAGGGAGTTCCTCGGGCCTCAGTAGTGAAGGGGAAAATGAACTCACAACACATCGCCCAATGGGACTTGTAGTCCAATCGGACGATGCCTGCACACACACAAGACCCCCGGCAGGCCCGCACAGACCACTGGCAACCGGCACAGGGCCCCGGCAGCCGGCACAGACCACCGACAGCCGGCACAAGTCCCCGAGAGGCCCGTACAGACCACCGGCAGCCGGCACAGGCCCCCGGCAGCCGGCACAGACCACCGACAGCCGGCACAGGCCCCCGAGAGGCCCGTACAGACCACTGGCAGCCAGCACAGGCCCCCGAGAGGCCCGTGCAGACCACCGGCAGCCAGCACAGGCCCCAGGCAGCCGGCACAGACCACCGACAGCCGGCACAGGCCCCCGAGAGGCTCGTACAGACCACCGACAGCCGGCACAGACCCCCGAGAGGCCTGTGCAGACCACCGGCAGCCAGCACAAGCCCCCGAAAGGCCCGTACAGACCACCGGCAGCCGGCACAGGCCCCCGGCAGCCGGCACAGACCACTGACAGCCGGCACAGGCCCCCGAGAGGCCCGTACAGACCACCGGCAGCCGGCACAGGCCCCCGGCAGGCCTGCACAGGCCCCCGGCAGCCCGCACAAACAGACACGCACAGTGTCCGCCCACGCACCGCCCAAACTCTTCCCCCCTCCCGAAAGGGTTTTTTTTAATTCCGTTATTTCTGTCCCATTGACTTTAATGGGACTTCCGGTATCAGAATCAGCGATACTCGATACTTTTTTGTGTATCGGGCCGATCCATTCCGATCCGATACTTTTGAATATCGGATGGTATCGCTCAACCCTAGTAGCATGTATGTAGTATATATGTATGTTGTATGAATGTAGTATATATGCAGCATGTATGTAGTATATGTATGTTGTATGAATGTAGTATATATGTAGTATATATGTAGCATGTATGTAGTATATATGTATGTTGTATGAATGTTGTATATATGTAGTATATATGTAGCATGTATGTAGTATGTAGTATATATGTATGTTGTATGAATGTTGTATATATGTAGCATGTATGTAGTATGTATGAATGTTGTATGAATGTAGTATATATGTAGTATGTATGTATGTTGTATGAATGTTGTATATATGTAGTATGTATGTATGTTGTATGAATGTTGTATATATGTAGCGTGCATGTAGTATGTATGTAGTATGTATGTAGTATGTATATATATATATATATATATATATTTTTTTTACATTCAACACATTAGCCAGATGATGGGACTACTACTGTCCCATCATTGGCTAATGTGTCAATCACTGTCAGTGTAGCAGTCATCGCCCGATGGGACTTGTAGTCCCATCGGACGATGCCTGCACACACACAAGACCCCCGGCAGGCCCGCAGAGACCACTGACAGCCGGCACAGACCACCGACAGCCGGCACAGGCCCCCGAAAGACCCGTACAGACCACCGTCAGCCGGCACAGGCCCCTGGCAGCCGGCACAGACCACTGACAGCCGGCACACGCCCCCGAGAGGCCCGTACAGACCACCAGCAGCCAGCACAGGCCCCCGGCAGGCCCGTACAGACCACCGGCAGCCGGCACAGGCCCCCGAGAGGCCCGTACAGACCCCCCGCAGTCAGCACAGGCTCCCAAGAGGCTCGTACAGACCCCCCACAGTCGCCACAGACCGCGCATCATGATGTGCACAGACCGCGCATCATGATGACATCATTTCAGCAGCCAATCACAGCCACAACAGTGCCTCATTGCATTATGGGGACTTCCGATTCCGGTATCCGATATTGAAAAATTGTCGGTACTCGGTATCGGAATTCCGATACAGCGAATATCAGCCGTTACCCGATATTTGCAGTATCGGAATGCGCAACACTACTTACAACACCTCTGTCAATCTGACCAGCTCCACTACCTCCAGTAACCACCAGAGGGAGCCCAGAAAGAGAATTCACAACACCCAACCCTCTGCCGCAGGGGTTTTTAAAAGCAAACCTGTGACCGTAGGCCACATGGAAAACCTGGGACCAGGGACAGAAATGGACCGCCCCACTACTATCCTGTAGTCCATTTAAAAAATAAAACCCCATAGCAGGTTTTCATATATTTGCCCTGTACACATAGCATGTCAAGGACAAATACTCACTTTTATTTTGCATTGCAATCAAAGCTATGCCTGTGACTGCAATGCACTACCACGGCCTCCAATGTTTCTTTTCATATCCTGGGGGACACATAGTGGCCCTCGCATATAATACCAGTCACTGACTCACAGTAGCTACTCCAGTCTTGATTCTTTGGAGAATGATATTTCCTACCTTTGTGGAACGCACAAAGTTGTTTGCTCCCATGTGCAGCAATTGCTGCGCCGAACTTCTGATTGGTAACACGCCTATTTCCTGCTCTCATGGAATGCACAGGACGCTTCTGCATATGTGCACTAACACTGACTGACCCAGGATGATGTTCAGCAGCAGCTGTTCAAAGGCGTTGGCGTTCACTGAGGCAGTAGTAAATGCACTTGCAAGTATTTATACATGACATGACCGGCATTACACTGACCTCCCGTGTCGAAGCTGAATCTCTTAGGGACATGCTTTGGGTCTGGCAGGGACACAGGGTTCCACAATTGGCATTGCATATACTGTATTGTATTTGAAGGTCTTTGCTTGAACTTTGTTTATATAATGGTATGTCCAGGCCTCTAATTCAATCTGATTTTGTGATGTTTTATTGTATAGTTCATCTCACTGAGGCTCTACATATGATTGACTACTGCTACTGTATACTGTATTAAACAACATCAGAATAGAACAAACTGTGTGAGGCAAATCCAATCTACATAATAATAGATGTACTGTAGTGTGAAATACAGATTATGCAATGGCATTGACTAGTGACTAGAGCTATTGAGTAACTGAAGTCCTGCTTACCCATGGGTGAGGGAGGATTAGATGAGCCCACCACAACTGCCCAAAACACGTTTCGTGTGCTGTTCTTCTCAGGGGAAGGTGCCTTGTATGGTGTTACCTCTTACATAATATTAATATATACAGTATGCATACTGTGTATATATATATATATTTTATTATTTTAAAATCCTGTGAGCCCTGGAGGATTTTAATCCATGAAGGCGTAATGTCTTACGAGTAGTAATGTTTGAGACTGCAGTCCCAGCTCTCTTAAGGTCAATGACCAGTTCCTCCCATGTAGTTGTGGGCTAAGATTCCTGACTTTTCCCAGAACTATCCTGTGGAGACACTGGGGTCAGCGGGTGCTCTAGTCCACTGGCTTGAGAAAGCATGGACCAGGGATCGTCCGACTGAACGCCCGCTCTCCATTTACTGTGGGCATAAGACTAGTCAGACAACACAGGGTGAGGGTAAAACAGTGTGGCAATATTTTATTGAACCCCAAAACTGACAACAACACATAGAACATTTCCAGCAAAATACCCAAGATGGTACATAATTACAAAGTCTCACTCTTCTGGTGACTCACAGGGATTATAGCAGCTGCGGCTTCGGAGCTTCTAGGGCCAACTAACCCCACTTGTGGCAAGCACAGAGAGGAAGTAATGACAAGCGTAAGAAGCTGACCGAGAGCAGTGAAGTATGTGGCCAGGTGACCTGATTGTCCCAACCTGGATTCTTAAAGATGTCTGAGGGTTCAGCGATGGTCAATAGGGCAGATTTATTTTTTTCCAGCTGGGGCCATAGACCCTAAGCTGGCATCCTGTAGGAATGTTTATGGTTGTGGCTTTGTAAAGTCTTTGGTTCTCATTGCAGAACTATAGAAATCTTTTTTTATACCCACATCTGTGTTTCAGGTCATCCTCCACAGGTTACGAGGGAGGTGGGATGAGTTTAACTCTCATTGCTTGAGAATTTATTCAATGTGCATAGCTTTTCCTCCTGTTTTGCAAATCAACAAGCCACAGGGTCCCACACAATGGTTATTCAGCATATCAACTTTTCACTGTCCAGCGTGATTGATTGTGTGTGTGGACAGGTGTCTTATACAGGTAACGAGTTCAAACAGGTGCAATTAATACAGGTAATGAGTGCAGAGTAGGAGGGCTTCTTAAAGAAAACCTAACAGATATGTGAGAGCCAAAATTCTTGCTGGTTCGTAGGTGATTAAATACTTATTTCACGCAATAAAATGCAATTTAAATATTTAAAAATCATACAATGTGATTTTTTTTTTTAAAGATTCTGTCTCTCATAGTTGAACTGATATGCGGAGCCAGGAGACCACAGAGTCAGGTTGCTCCTATTCCATCACAGAGAAGAAACACTTTTTTTGGCTTATTAAACATTTTTATTTCTTCTAGCAGATCAGGGATTAATCGGCCATGTTGGAAATCTTGTGCTCAGCTTTGCTTGGCTAGCCACTCCTTTTTCCTATTTAATCTGGGCTCTATTACTAATCCTCGTCAGAGTTAGCTTTATGCTGCATGGCTAAAGGAAGAAGAGAAGTTTGCATGAGAAGGAGTGCTGGAGGAGTTATAAGCGACTGTTGTTTGGTTTGTACGCTTGGTAATTCCTTATTCTTCCCTATTTTGACTTTTTCCCCTTCCTGCACACCCCGGTGGATTCCTCTATTATATGTGAGTGAATATTTTGTGTGTGCGGTTTTCAATTATCCGTTATCCTTGTTTCCCTGCTTGTCAGGTTGGTGTACTGCAGTGCACAGTAGCACCCCCTCTTCCCTAGGTGGCGTAAGAGAACAGACGGAGGGCTAACTTAGGAGATAAGGCAAGGGCAGTGGCCCCGGCGTCTTTGCCATCTGAAGTATCCCGGGGAACAGAGCGAGCTAGCACTCCCCCTAGTGTTAGGGCCAGAAAAGGAGCCCCTGGTCCAGGGTCACCCGACAGCTGTGTACATGAACTGTACCTACAATAAAAATTACAGACCTCTCCCATCTTTATAGGTGGGAAAACTTACAACATCAGCAAGGTATCAAATCCTTTATTTTCCCCTTGTAAAATGTTTTAGCCAAGAGCCCCCTAAGCAGTGCTGTTAGGAAGGAATTTTGGCTTTCCCTCCAGAGGTCAGTGAGTTTTTTTGGGGGGGATTTCCACACAATCTAGAAGAGTTGATTTGTGCAGTATGGCTGAAGGACCACACTTCACATTTGTAAGCCATACACATTTTATCATTCATATGTTCATTTTTTTATGATTGCCTTGATGTAAATACCTTTTCCTGGCATTAAAAAAGCTAATGATGATGATAAAGTCAAGGACATTTTATTTTGTACAAATGTAATGTGCATCTTAATTTAGCAGTTTTTAATATTTTCCTTACATACAATCTCCGTATTCAGAATGTGCTGAGAATTAAATCAATTAACAATAAATCTAGAAAAAGTGCTGCAAGATAATTAGCAGTCAGTGCTCCTAAAAACTGGCATTCATTGGCCTGAGGCAGGAAAGTACTGTACAAACAGTGTTTCATCAACAGCACAGAGAGGTAAATTGATTTCCCTAACTTTAGTCAATTAAAAACATGGAAAAGACTTAATATTTATATGCTTAAAGCAGAGCCATTCAGATGAAGTACACATTGCCTATCATGCATAAAGAGCGTGCACCCAGATTTTCACTCTACATTCAGAGTAGAAAATAAAAGAGTTATTATTTTTTATTATTATTTATTTATATAGCGCCATTAATTCCATGGTGCTGTACATGAGAAGGGGGGTTCCATACAAAGTTATAGATATCGTTAACAGTAAACAAATTTCCACAACAAATTTACAATGACAGACTGGTACAGAGGGGAGAGGACCCTGTCCTTGCGGACTTACATTCTATGGGAGTTGATGGGATATTTCTTATTGGCAGCAATACAACATTATGTTTGTACCAACATTCTGTATGTTTATGCAGGTAATCATCTTATATCAGAATTGTCTCCTATTTATCTATTAAATCTGTCTTCTACTTTCAGAGAAGTGGAGACCAAATGATTTTATAAAAATACAACAATGAACATAAGAACAATATATGGGCTCTTTGCAGCCCAAAAGTTTATCATAAAGCACAATTACACCTGCTTTGAAGGTAGAAACCGGCTCCTTTATCTTTTGGGTCACTGTACTATCAAACAGGTTTCACCAATTATATGCATGCCCCTGCTTTTGTAAATGTAGCAAACAGAGGAGGTGGTCACTAGTGATGGGCGAGCACTAAAATGCTCAGGTGCTCGTTGCTCGGGTCGAGCAAATTGGAATACTCCAGGTGCTCGACCCATTATTAGGAAGTGGGTTTTCCATAGTGTTTGCCTAAGCAGTGAGTGGCAGGGCTGCCAAAAGTTTGGATGCACCCCAATACCCCTTTACAAATACCCCTTTAGAGAGACATACAGGAAGGCTGCCTGAAAACAATATTCCCATTAATAGAATGTGGGTCTCCGATAGTGTTTACCTATGCAGTGAATGCAAGGGCTGCCAAAAATTTGGACGCACCCCAATACCCCTTTGACAAGACGTACAGGAGGGCCTCATGAAAAAATGTTCCCATTATTAGGAAGTGGGTCTCCTATAGTGTTTTCCTATGCAGTGAATGCAAGGGCTGCCAAAAATTTGGATGTACTCCAACACCCCTTTAACGAGACATACAGGAGGGCCTCATGAAAAAATGTTCCCATTATTAGGAAATGGGTCTCCCATAGTGTTTGCCTATGCAGTGAGTGGCAGGGCTGTCCAAAATTTGGACGCACCCCAATATCCCTTTGAAGAGACTTAAGGGAGGTCCTCCTGAAAACAATGTTCCCATTATAAGGAAGTGGGTCTCCCTTACTGTTTGCCTATGCAGTGAATGCAAGGTCTGCCCAAAATTTGAACGCACCACTATGATAACCCAGTGTGCCGTCAGAGAGATGTACTGTCCCTGCCCACAAGCACTTGTCCACGTATCCGTGGTTATGTTGACTTTCCCAGTCACTGCATAGTTGAGGGCACGGCTAATGTTGTGGGACACGTTCTTGTGTAATGCGGGGACATCACACCGGGAGAAATAGTGGCGGCTAGGGACCGAGTACTGAGGGATGGCCGCCACCATCAGGTTGCAGAAAGCTGCTGTCTCAATGAGTCTAAAAGGCAACATTTTGAGCGCAAGCAGTCGCAAAATGTGGGAATTTAGTAGTGTGGCCTGTGGGGTGTTGGCGTTGTATTTGCTCTTGCATTCCAAGGACTGGGGTATGGACAACTAAATGCTGTGCTGGGTCAAGGACGTATATGTGCTTGCTGATGGTGCTAGCTGAGTGTGTACAACAACAGGTGCAGGGCAGGAGGCATCTTTGCATACATCATGGACAGGGGATTGGCTTGCAAGCACATCAGTGGAAAAAACAGTGATGTTACCCTCAGACACTGTTCCTGGACCCTGGGATTCAGTCAACAAAGTTGGGTACTTTGCTGCCATGTGCCTGATCATGCTGGCGGTGGTCAGGTTGGTAGTTTTGCTATCCCTGCTGATGCTGGCTTGGCAGGTGGTGCAAATGGCCATTTTGGGGTTATCGGCAGAGTCTTTAAGAAGGAACCAGACTCGGGAAGACCTAACAGTTGGACTGGCAACTTCCGTCGTGTTGATGTTACGGAGAACTGTTGCCTGCCTTCTGTCTACAGCCAACACACAGCTTCTTCCTGCCTGTTTGGGTGCTACACCTTCCTCTTCCTGTTTGCTGCTGTCCTCACTCTGCATGTCCTCCTGCCAGCTTGGGTCAGTTACTATATCATCCACCACCTCGTCTTCCACTTCCGCACCCTGGTGCTCCTCCTGATTTTCTGGCAATAGTGTCTCATCATCGTCCACCTCTTGTGACACTTTCCCACCATCGCCTTCATGTGACTGTGGCTGCTCAAATATTTGGGCATCTCCATATGTGATCTCCTCTTGCTCCACTTCAAGAGGCCCGAATCTCTAAATGGAAAAGTAAACAGCTCTTCAAAGTGTCCAAGTGTGGGATCAGTTGTCTCCGGGCAATCGGCATGGTGGGAGGAAGGAGGATCAGGGAGAGGAATATCCTGGCAAGACTCACGGCTACTGAGACTTAACCATGTGGAAGACAGGGTGGTGGTGGTGGTGGTGGCAAAGTGACTGGAAGCATTATCCACTATTCAAAAACAACCTTTTGACACTGCTCTGGGTTCAATAGTGGTGTACTGAGGTCCCCTAGTAATTGGGACAGGAAGGATGGGCGAGAAGATGTGGGTGCTTGTTGTGGCACAATTTCAGCTTGCCCACGGCCTCAGCATGCACTATCACCATTACCATCATGTCCAGTTCCCCATTGCTTGTACACACCTTGCCCATTTTAAATGGCGGACAATATTTTCCACGTTCACTACAAATGACTGAATTTGGAGCGAACCTACAGTATATGTGATCTGTGTGACGGAAAACACAGTTTTAAATAGCTGGCCTGTAGGTAACTATTTTAACAGCAAACTGATGTCAATAACTTCGTTAACACACTGCAATAAAATTTAAATGGAGGCCAGAAATGGCAGAATTTTGAGCGCACTTATATGTGATCCATGTGAAGAGCAAACCATAGTTTTAAATAGATGGATTTTTAGCGCTGTCATATGGAAAGGATCTGGCTGTATTCTGCAGTGCCAACAAGAAAATGGAGCATAAATACAGTGTTCTCTGGATTGCTTTTTAAGCATATAATCAGGATTATGATCCCAAAAAAATATTCATGGCTAGTGTTGAGCATTCCGATACCGCAAGTATCGGGTATCGGCCGATACTTGCTGTATCGGAATTCCGATACCGACTTCCGATATTTTTTCAATATCGGAATTCGGCATCGGAATCGGAAGTTCAGTTGATTGACGGCCTGACGTCATCATGATGCGCGGTGTGTGCGCATCATGATGCGCCGTCATTTCGGGCCTTCCGGGGGTCTCTGCCGGCCTGCCGGGGGGCTGTGCCGGCCTGCCGGGGGGCTGTGTGGACTGCCCGGGGTCTGTACCGGCCTGCCGGGGGGCTGTGCCGGCCTGCCGGTGGTCTGTGCACCCTGTGGGGGTCTGTACCGGCCTGCCGGGGGGCTGTGCCGGCCTGCCGGGGGGCTGTGCTGATGTCCGGGGGTCTGTGCAAGCATCGTCCGATGGGACTACAAGTCCCATCGGGCGATGCCTGCTACCATGACAGTGATTGACACATTAGCCAATGATGGGACAGTAGTAGTCCCATCATCCGGCTAATGTGTTAAATGTTAAAAAAAAAAAAAAAAAAAATACTACATACATACTACATGCATGCTACATACATACTACATGCTACATACATACTACATATATACTACATGCATGCTACATACATACTACATATATACTACATACATACTACATACATGCTACATACATACTGCATGCTACATACATACTACATACATACTACATGCATGCTACATACATACTACATACATACTACATACATACTACATACATGCTACATACATACTGCATGCTACATACATACTACATACATACTACATACATACTACATGCATGCTACATACATACTACATGCTACATACATACTACATACATACTACATATATACTACATGCATGCTACATACATACTACATACATACTACATATATACTACATACATACTACATACATGCTACATACATACTGCATGCTACATACATACTACATGCATGCTACATACATACTACATACATACTACATACATACTACATACATGCTACATACATACTGCATGCTACATACATACTACATACATACTACATACATACTACATACATGCTACATACATACTGCATGCTACATACATACTACATACATACTACATACATACTACATACATACTACATGCATGCTACATACATACTACATGCATGCTACATACATACCACATACATACTACATGCTACATACATACCACATATATACTACATACATACAATACATTCATACAATACATACATAGACATACAGTACATATAACATAGAGTAACATACTTACCAATACTTGTCACATTGTTCCCCGAAGCCATTGTCTTTTCCGGGATAAATATTAACATAACAAACCACAAAAATACTCACCCACGATCCGAAGCAGTCCACGAGTGTGTCCCACGACGATCTTGGGTAGAGAACTGCAGCATCAGATGATGCTGCCGTTCTCTACGGGCTGCAGGAATCCAATGACGGAAGGTAGGTATCCTTCCGCACTGTATTCCTCCGCCACTTAAAAAAAAAAAGTCCCTAGTCTCACTTTATGCCATTGCTGTGTGGGAATTTCCCACACAGCAATGGCATAAAGTGAGACTAGGGACTTTTTTTTTTTTAAGTGGCGGAGGAATACAGTGCGGAAGGATACCTACCTTCCTTCATTGGATTCCTGCAGCCCGTAGAGAACGGCAGCATCATCTGATGCTGCAGTTCTCTAACCAAGATCGTCGTGGGACACACTCGTGGACTGCTTCGGATCGTGGGTGAGTATTTTTGTGGTTTGTTATGTTAATATTTATCCCGGAAAAGACAATGGCTTCGGGGAACAATGTGACAAGTATTGGTAAGTATGTTACTCTATGTTATATGTACTGTATGTCTATGTATGTATTGTATGAATGTATTGTATGTATGTAGTATATATGTGGTATGTATGTAGTATGTATGTAGTATGTATGTAGCATGCATGTAGTATGTATGTAGCATGCATGTAGTATGTATGTAGTATGTATGTAGTATATATGTAGTATGTAGTATGAATGTAGTATATATGTAGTATGTATGTAGCATGTAGTATGTAGCATGCATGTAGTATATATGTAGTATGTATGTAGCATGTAGTATGTATGTAGCATGCATGTAGTATATATGTAGTATGTAGCATGTAGTATGTATGTAGCATGCATGTAGTATGTAGCATGTAGTATGAATGTAGCATGTATGTAGTATGTAGTATGAATGTAGCATGTATGTAGTATGCATGTTGTATGTATGTAGCATGTAATTTTTTTTTTTTTTTTTTTTTTTACATTTAACACATTAGCCGGATGATGGGACTACTACTGTCCCATCATTGGCTAATGTGTCAATCACTGTCATGGTAGCAGGCATCGCCCGATGGGACTTGTAGTCCCATCGGACGATGCCTGCACAGACCCCCGGAGCCTGCACAGACCACCGGCAGGCCGGCACAGCCCCCCGGCAGGCCGGCACAGCCCCCCGGAGCCGGCACAGCCCCCCGGCAGGCCGGCACAGCCCCCCGGCAGGCCGGCACAGCCCCCCGGAGCCTGCACAGCCCCCCGGCAGGCCGGCACAGCCCCCCGGCAGGCCGGCACAGCCCCCCGGAGCCTGCACAGCCCCCCGGCAGGCCGGCACAGACCACCGGAGCCTGCACAGACCCCCTGGCAGGCCGGCACAGCCCCCCGAAAGGCCCGTACAGACCCCAGAGAGGCTGTACAAGGGCAGGAAAGGGTTTTTCTTATTCCGATACCGGAAGTCCCATAGACTTGAATGGGACTTCCGGTATCGGAATCGGCGATACCGATACTTTTTTTAAAGATCGGCCGATACCATCCGATACGATACTTTGAAGTATCGGACGGTATCGCTCAACTCTATTCATGGCCCCTGTTACTTGAGGCTATGTCTAGAAATATCTGTAAAAGCAGCAGCAGACACAACTGGAATGTACCCTCTTGCTATATGCACTGCAGTCTGCCACACATACTGTCTGCCTGCCTAGCACTTATAACATTGCAGCTGGATTAGTCCTCAGAAGGACTGTTAGTTGAAATGGATATGTTTATAATATATTGTGGTATACCTACACTAACTAGGAACAAACAAATCTCTCCCTAGCTCAGCAGCCTCTCCCTACACTGCCTGATTCCGGAGTAGACTGTGACGAACATGGTTTGATATAGACCTGATGATGCTCTGCAGCCAGCCAATCACTGTAATGCCACAAACAACATGGCTGCGGCATTACAGCATGTGGCAGACACTCCCTGCATGTTCATTGGCTCTCTAAAGTGCATTAATCATGCAGGGCGGGGACCCGCGCTCCCGCTGAGCAACCCCGGAAATACTCGGCGAGCTCCGAGCATCTTGAGCAGTGAGATGCTCGGGCGAGTACCGAGTCGTGGCGAGCATGCTCGCTCATCGCTACTGGTATGTGGTTAGTTAAGATAGCAGTTAATTGCATTGTAAGAATGTAATTTTAAAAACTCTTGGTATTCCACATAATTTCTACTGATAATTTGAATGTTCATCGCTCATCGCTACTGGTATGTGGTTAGTTAAGATAGCAGTTAATTGCATTGCAAGAATGTAATTTTAAAAACTCTTGGTATTCCACATAATTTCTACTGATAATTTGAATGTTCATGCACTTGATCCCGAATTTCCATATGTATGAAATTTGATGCACGCAGGAAAATAAATATCTCTTTGTGTCCTTATTGGTATAGGGATCTCTAGGGGTGTCCCATGTTGGACACATACTGTATGCATATTCACCCCTTAATTTTTACATCCAATTACCTGAACACACTAAAGGAACACAAAACGGTTGAACTAATTTTTATGGCATACCAATATGTTCTAGGTCTTTTAAGTCCATTTTTTAAAGTGCATTTTGCACTTTAGTTTTTGCTTCACAAATTGTATGTCATTATATTCTATGTCAAAAAATAGAAACTATACATTAAAAGTTAATTTTTAATCCCATCTGCTAGATATCTCCTAAAAATACTTTTGGTCACCACACTCCACTTTAAAATATCAGTAGAAAAATTTAAAAAAACTTTCACTCAGCAAATACAGGTTCCATGTCAGGCACAGCTCAATTTTCTCTTCCATCTGGTACAGCAGAAGGTGCTGGACGGCATGATGATGTCACTGCATTGCAAAGTCTGAAATCCTCTGTGTGTGCCGGAGTTCTCGGCAGGGAGGAGAGCAGATGACGGCTCTTCTGCTCATGTCCCAAGCGATGCCGTCATCAACAACTGTATTTGCATCTTACTGATACTAATACATAGGAGTGCAGGGAATGAGCGATGGCTGGGGCGCAGGCAGAGAGAAGTGAGCAGTGATAGACATTGCTTGTCTGTGTGCCTGCTCCCTGGCCATCACTGTGCAGAATGCCTGCAGCCGAAGAAATGTGATGGGCGGCCACAGGCATTCAGCAATGTCAGGGTTTTAATTTCCTAAATGCGCCCCCCCTCGTGTAGACAGGAAGTAGCACCCTAGGCAGGTGCCTACCCTGCCTTTCTATCATCTCGGCCCTGGGACCCATGCACCTCTATTTTAATACAACCATGAAAATTCTGTTTACAGAATATTATAAAGACTAGCTTCCTGTACATGAAATTAACTATACGCTTTACTATTAATTTTTGTCTAAATGTGGATGCCTCACATTTCTTCTGCACATACTGTATATTAAATTGCATTTTTCTCTACACATAACTTTATTTTAGCTTAGCTTTGATTTGCTATAACATGAATTGTGTATTTAGAAAATCTGCCTAAGGCAGACATCTGTGACTGATCTTATAATAACAAAAATGAGATCTTGCTGCCTTTTAGTTGTAAGGATTGTTCTTGTGTACTTATGACTCATGAAAATGTTCAGATATTCTGTGTACACTCTTTAGTAAAATCTCATCATTTTTAATTTCATTGAAAAAGCAAATCACAGATACTAGAATAAGGATAAGTATGTTGAAGTTATAGTAGTTTCGCAGGAATCAAGAATGATGTATTCTTTCAAGACATTCCAATAGGATTTTCTATTCTGTCAAGATAAAATCATAGAATCATAGAATCATAGAATCGTAGAGTTGGAAGGGACCTCCTGGGCCATCTGGTCCAACCCCCTGCTCAAAGCAGGATTCGCTAAATCATCCCAGTCAGATGTCTGTCCAGCCTCTGTTTGAAGACTTCCATTGAAGGAGAACTCACCACTTCTCGTGGCAGCCTGTTCCACTCATTGATCACTCTAACTGTCAAAAAGTTTTTTCTAATATCTAATCTGTGTCTCCTCCCATTCAGTTTCATCCCATTGCTTCTAGTCTTTCCTTGTGCAAATGAGAATAAAGTTGATCCTTCTACAATGTGACAGCCCTTTAGATATTTGTAGACAGCAATTAAGTCTCCTCTCAGTCTTCTCTTTTGCAAACTAAACATTCCCAAATCCTGCAACCTTTCCTCATAAGACAGGGTTTGCAGACCGGTCACCATTCTGGTCGCTCTTTTCTGAACTTGCTCCAGTTTGTTGATGTCTTTTTTAAAATGTGGTGCCCAAAACTGGACACAATATTCCAGATGAGGTCTGACCAAAGAGGAGTAGAGGGAAATAATGACTTCACGTGATCTAGACTGTATGCTTCTGTTAATACATCCTAGAACTGCATTTGCCTTTTTTGCTGCTGCATCACACTGTTGACTCATATTCAGTCTGTGATCTATTAGTATACCCAAGTCTTTTTCACATGTGCTGTCACTTAGCCCTATTCCTCCCATTCTATATATGCTTTTTTCATTTTTATTGCCCAGATGTAGTACTTTGCATTTCTCCCTGTTAAAAACCATTCTGTTAGTTACTGCCCACTTCTCCAGTTTATTTAAATCTTTTTGAATCCTCTCTCTCTCTTCTCTAGTATTAGCTATCCCTCCTAGCTTTGTGTCATCAGCAAATTTAATCAGTTTGTATGTTCTTGTTAATAAATTTACGCATCGTTTTAATGGTGCATATGGGAAGGCGTCGGAATTTCTTAAGCGGAAAATCAATCATATATTTGTTGCTTTGAGATAAAAAATGTAGCAACAAACAACAAACGTTTGCAAGTAGAACAATAAGCGACCTACTTGCTCAACAATTCAATATTTCACTATTAATGGATTCCCTTTACAGATAAAAAAAAAAATCAGTTCTATACAAATCCACTTTTTACAGAATTTTTGTAAATTTATTGAATCTATGCAAATGAGACAGAGCATATTTTGGCATCCATACAGTGTGTAGATGCATGTTCACTCGGTGGCCGTTTAACAAACAAAAGCAAAGTGAAAAAATTAGCAAATACCTTGTAGTAAGTAAATAGTAATAGTACAAGTAAATAACAGGGTACTTAGTTAACACTATTATAATCCAAAAAATGTAAAACCATCCCTCCGCGACAAGGTGTACCCAATCATGATGGGCCTATCTCTAGAATTAAACTTCTCTGTGTCAGCAGACCTCAAAATAGATGTGGGCAGAGCAAGACCCGGACCCTACTGTTCAAACACCTGCCCACACACAGTTATGAAGACAAAATGGCTAGCTTAACCCCTTAGTGACCAAGCAAATTTTAACCTTAATGACTAGGCCAATTACTCGAAATCTGACCAGTGTCACTTCATGTGGTAGCAACTATTATCCCAGTGATTCTGTGATCGTGTTTTTCTCTTTGAGTGACACACTGTACCTTGTTAGTGGTAGATTTATGTTGATATGGTTTGCATTTGTGAAAAGATCAACATTTTGCCGAAAAGTTGGTCAAGCTGTACAATATGATCAAAATAACATTTCCCATATCTCTACTTTATATCTGCATTATTTTTCAAATATAAATTTATTTTGCTCGGATTAGGGATGTGCGAATAGGAAAATGCTTGGATGCTTGTTACTTCAACCAAACAATAAAGGGAGTCAATGGAAATATCTGAGTATTTTTCCTGCAGACCCTACAAAGAGTTCTAGGGGGCAGTAAAAAAGTTCAAATGGATGGAAAAGTGATGAATGGAAGGCAAACAGCATGTAAAAGAGCCCTGGAGGCATATCTGACTGCCAGATCGCTGCTGAGAATGATAGTGTCACACTTTTACTCCACTTTAAGGACTGACAATAAAACATTCAAAATCGAAAAGAAATTGGAATTTACAGGAAAAATATGTTAGGAAACATTCTTCTGTATAATGACTTATATAAGGCTATATTTAAAAAGGATTTAAAAATTATTAACTTAACTAAACAAAAAATAATCTTTAATTAAAAAATTGAAAATTTCAGTGTAATTTCTGAAGGAAGCAAGAACTGCCAAAAATTTAATGGAAGAGGGACTCCGATCCTCCCTGTATTAGACATAAAGTAAACCTCATGCACATTCTGTTCAAATTCTCATGTAGTGGTACTCCTAGACTCAAAGGCTATTCACTAAGTGCAAAGCCTGCAAAAAAGTGAAGCAGGGTCATCCATACAGCATTGAAGGCACCAACTGTAGTGCCTCACTCAAATATTGTTAACAAAGTGTAGTTGTGGTACTCCTACACTCATAAAAGCTCTGCAACCAAGTGCAAAGCCTGCCAAACATTACAAGAAGTGTCATCCATACATCCTTCAAGGCATCAACTGTAGTACCTCATTCAAACATTCAACATAATCATACACTAAAAGGCTCTAGACACAGTGCAAAGCCAGAAAACAAGTTGTGAGGGTCTTCCATACACCCTTGAAGGCATCAACTGGTGGATCTCTTTAAAATATCAAGAAAGTGTATATTTGGTACTTCTACGCTCAAAGGCTCTGCCCACAGTGCAAAGCCAGAAAAAAATATAAGGAGGGTGATCCATACACCCTTGAAGGCAACAACTGGATCAACTCATTCAAATATTGAAGTTCATCTGCTCATGTGGAAAAGTTGGAGAAAGACTTTGTTCATTTTTATCAGTGAGATTGTCAACATTTGCTGTTGACAACTGAAAGCACCTGTCTTTTATGAACCCCCAGGCGGTATGAAATCCCCGCTCAGACAAGACGCTAGCAGAAGGGAAGCACAACGCATCCAAGGCATCGAGGGACAACTCATGTCAAGTGTCCAGCTTTGAGACCCAATAGCTGAAGTTCATAGAGGAATTAGGTAGTATACTGGTTTTGGTGGCCAGGAATTGTTTGACAATCTCTATAAACTTTTCCCTCCTTGTCAAAAATACCCGCTCATCGGGTCCTGGATGCAGGGAAGGTGTCATGAATTTTACCCAGACCTTGACAATGTACTCCTGCCTCTGGTGTACCTGGTGTCATGATGACCCTTCCTGTGTGATGCGACCCGCAGGCCGGTAACTAAAACAACAAGATGCGGCACGTGATACTGTCCTGGGTGACACGGCCCGCAGGCCGGTAACTAAAACAACAAGACACGGGGAAAGGGGAAACAGTTACAATGGTGGGCCCTGCGATAGGGTAAGGAGACGTGGAGACCTCCTGCACTCCCCTGAGTCAGTGTCCCTAACGCTCCTAACGTTCCCTATGCTGGTTCCGCACCGGGCGCCGATCAGGAACCTGTCACCCTAGCACACCCTACACCTATCCCTTACTAGGGAGCTGGGTGGCGCAGGCACTGGCCCCACCGCTGCACTATTACACACTAAGGAAAAACACAAACAGGGAAACACCACTTAGCTTTACTCTGTTGCTCTTGCTCCTGGCAACAGAGTCCACCACCAGAATGCAGCTCTCCTCCTGAATCGCTGCAACCAAGCTCTGTCAGAGCTACAATGATATCCCCTCTGACTCCTTCCACACCAGGGCTAAGACAGTGCTGCAAGGAACACTCTCCAGCTCCTTCCTCCACCAAGGATGATTGAAATGAACACTATCACCAACACTGATTGCAACACCTGTGACTCTTTTATAGCAGCCAGAGCAATCACACCTGCATTATAATCATGTGCAAAAGAAACCAGAGTGCAATGACGCTCACCACCACCTTGGGCAAACTTAGAACAAAAGACACCACAGTGCAATAATCCTAATGGCCACCGGGGGCAAAAAAACAAACTTAAGCACAGCTTAAGAAAAAAAAAGGTTACCTGTGCTTTTTATCAGTCCTTATCCAGCATGGATCATGACACTTGGTGTGTGTCTCCCTTGCCTCTGATCCTTGGTTGGGCAGAGAAGAACTCTTTTTTGGCCAAGATGAATATAACTAGAGTGTCACGGGAAAGGCAGGGGTACATAAAGTCTACCATATATGACAAGCTCCCTACAGCCAACACTTTTCTGGCTTCACTATAATAACAACTCTCCTTCTCCTCCTCCTCCTCCTCCTCCCTCTCTTCCTCCTCATTCTCCTCAGACCATCCATGTAGGAGGGATGGGACAACGTTTGTGAGGACACTAGCTTTTGTTGCGCTAGCAACAGCCTCCTGTTCCTCCTCCTCAACCTCCACCTCTTTATTGTCATCCAATCCATGCTGAGCAGATGAGATGAGGCTGGGCTGGGTAGTATCTCCTGGTCTCATGTCTTTCTCCATCTACACCTGGTCCGCATGTAATGCTTCATGTTGAATTGTGACCAGTGACTGTTTCAGCAGGCACAGAAGAGGGATCATTGCGCTGATCATAGCATCATCTCCACTCATCATCTTGGAGTCCTCAAAGTCTTGGAGTACCACACAAATGTCAGACATCCATGCCTATTGTTCAGATATGTGCGGAGGTTGACCAGAACACCGACGGTGTTGGAGCTGGTATTAAACAACTGATCTCTGCTGCTCACAAAGCTTTGACAGCATGTACAGCGTGTAGTTCCAAAGTTTGTTCACATTGCATACCAATAAGTGAGCTGGCACTTGAATGCATTGCTGCAGCACTGCCAGAACGGCAGCAGGTATAGCTGATTGGCAGAAATAGGTGCTGAGGTGGCGTACCTTGACCAGAAGCTCTGGCAAATCTGGGTATGTTTACAGAAACCATAGAACTATCAAGATGAGCACGTTGGCCAAGAATTGAATGTGTATGAGCTTGCCAAGCATCACAGCCATCACCAGTTTATGACCATTATCACACATGACCATGCCTGGTTGGAGGTTCAGGGCGAGAGCTACAAATCAGTCTTGTCCGTCATTCCTTTCAATAACTCTGCCACGGTGTGTGGTTTGTCTCCTAGACAGATTTTCTTTAGTAGAGCCTGTTACCACATTGCTGAGACAATGCTGCAGAGCTTCCATCTTCTTGCTGATATGGACGGCGTGCGCTGAGATAATACATCGCAGATGGAAGATGAGGAGGAGAAACGAGGTGCAGGAACTGGTGTAGGAGGGGAGGAAACCCTGATATAAGCAGGGCCAGCAATCCTCGGTGTCTGTAGCACATGTGCTGTGCCAGGGTGGGACTCGACCATGACCTCCACAATGTTCACCCAGTGTGACATCAGGGAAATTTAGCACCCCTGGGTAAAAGTGCTTGTCTATGTGTTGGTCGTTAAATGACCAATCCCAGTTAGTGCTTTGGTAAAGGCAGGGGAGATGTCCCTGGACACATGCTGGTGCAAGGCGGGGACACCACACCAGGAGAAACAATGGTGACTGGGGACCAGCTGAATGCTGTGCTGGGAAAAGGATTTGGAAGTGCCTAAAGATGGTGCCTCAGAATATGCAAGGAAAAGTGCATAACAGGAGGCATCTACACCAGTGTTATTGGCAATCACCTAGCACAGGGGAAGTGGCAGTGATGTCACCCTCTGGCTCTAATTGTGGACCCAGGCGTTCAGCCCACCTTAGATGACATGTGTCTGATCATGCTTGTGGTGGTTAGGTGCTTAATGGTCAGGCCCCATCTGATCTTGGCATGGCACAGGTTGCAAATGACCATTTTTTTTGGTTTCAGAACTCTTTAAAAAAGTGCCAGACTCAGAAACATCTAAGTTTTTCACTGAGAAATTCACGACTGTCTTTGCTCTGTGAAAACATTGCCTGCATTCTTACTTTTGTCACCCCATTGCCTCTGCCTGTCTGTTTCTGTGCTGCCAATCCCTCCCCATCAGCGCTGCTGGCCTCGTTCTTCATGCCAGCTTCCCAGGTTGGGTAATTGCCATCCACCACCTTGCCTTCCATTTATTAGCATCAACATTTACCTCTTTAGACAACATATACCATTGCCCACTGTCATCTTCTTGTAACCATGTTTGCTCTAAGTTTTGTGCATCACTATACAGCATGTCCTCCTGTGACTCTTGGAACATGCAGGGTGAGAGATCACAATCAAGAAATGATGATGTAAAGAGCTCCTTGGAGTGTCCTAGTGTGGGATCACTGGTCTCATGGGAATCAACATGGGGGTAGGAAGGAAGATCACAGTAAGGATTAAGTAATCGAAACTCTTGGGTGGTGAGACTGGACCATGTGTTAGACTAGGTGGTGCTGGCAAGCATGCTGGAAACATCTGCTTTGCCAATGACAACCTGTTTGCACTGGTGTGGCTTCAGAAGCGGTGTTCCTTGACTCCTTGCAAAGTGGGACAGTAAACTGAGTTGTGGAGGGCCACATTGCTTGGGCTTCAGCAATAGCCGTAGTCGCACGTGCCCTACTTCCTCTGCATCTGTGTGCACCATCATCAGCACTTCCACTTCCCAGTCTCTTACCACATGCATTATGCATTTTCTAATTGTTAGGTCTCTGGAAACCAAGTTTTCTTGATTAAATGGAACTGCATTTTAATAAAAAAATAAATTTGTTCAACTGTAGCTGGCTAAGGCTAGTTTCACACTAGCGTTTATGAGCACAGCGACGGCCTGAGCACGGCCGCCGCTAAGCCCCGCCCCCTGCCGCGCCTCCTCTCGTAGCTCCGCCCACCGGCGCATGACGCTGCATGCGCCCTGCATCCCCTATCTTTATCACTGGGGGCGCAGGCTGTGCGCAGTATGCATTTGGCGGCGCATGCGTCCTTTTGACGGTGCGCCGACCTGCGCCAAACGGAACCTGCTGCAGTTTGGTTGTGTCGGCGCACCGTCAAAAAGGCGCATGCACCTCCAAATGCATACTGCGCACGGCCTGCGCCCCCTGTGATAAAGATAGGGGACGCAGGGCGCATGCAGCGTCATGTGCTGGTGGGCAGAGCTACCGGCGGAGGCGCAGCAGGGGGCGGGGCTTAGCGGCGGCCGTGCGCAGGCCGTCGCTGCGCTCATAAACGCTTGTGTGAAACTAGCCTAAGTGGTTTTTAAAAATTTCAAAACACTAATTTTACACAAAGAAGGTTAAGTAAGGATGACAATATTACAAGTTTGGAATAAAAAAATTTGGTCACCTGTAGAGATGAATGAACATGTTTGGAAAACATGTGCTCCAGTGGATGGCAAGCGTTGCATCACATGGCCTATTCTCCTATTCCTCCACTTTAACATCACATACAGTACAATCTTCAAAGGTGGCACCCCAATTACCTTTATTTCCCCCCTGTGTCACAACCCTTCAACTTACTGCGGGGTGCCACAGATGGGTGTGTCTGCAGATCTGTTCACACATTCTAATCCTTGGGCATCAGAGGTCTGCTCCAAAGATTCAGATTCTGAGCAGAATACAGACCCTCTTCACCAGATGTTAAACCCCAGAGGTGGAGGTGATCCTGATGAGACACAGATACCTGAGGTGCATGCAGACTGTACTGTGCTGTCAGGGCAGGAAGAGGAGGAGGGTGACTCTCATGGTGAGAAGTGGGAGAACAGAGAGGATGATGATGAGGTTGTAGGTCCCACTTGGTGTGAACCCAGAAGCATGCAGCTGAGTAGCTCAGCAGAGGAGGTGGAGGAGGAGGACGAGGAGGTTACGTTGCGGCTTGCAGCACAGACATGATGTAACCTCGACAAGCACTGCATCCTCAGCAACAATTCTGGCTGTGGCCAGCAGCAGTCACAGGTCTGAAGTTCGCAGGGGTGGCAAGAGATGCCTAGCTTGTGCTTTTTTTGAGACCGCAAAAGGATTACTTAGCTCACGTTATCTGCCAACTTTGCAAAAAATGATTCAGTAGAGGCAAAAATTGCAATAATTTGACTACTACATGCTTGAACCAGCACATGCGAGATCAAGATGTCTTAGTGTGGGAATCTCACTGTGCTAAAATATTGACTAGCGGACCTCATCAACCACTGGCCATCCCATCAACCACATCTGCTGCTTCTCCTTCCTTTGTCACCGTGCCAAGAGTTCTCACAGTGGTCTCCAGCCTCAGAACCTGTAATTGTTTACCCTCTACAGTCGGAGTGAGTGAGAGCCCATCAGCTGTTATGGAAGTGGAGATGCCTGTTGTTTTAGTTTCACCAAGCACATCACATCTTTCTCAATTCACCATAACATCTGTGCCTGCACCACACTCACAGTCCAGCAGTTTGTCATATTTACCCAATTCCATCCTCAGCAAAGCAGACAGCCCTCGATCCTGCAATTGTGGTCAAGTAAAAGTAAAAAAATGTTTCCTCTTACAAATGCCAAAGCTATGAACTCCACCCATCTCCAATCTTTTGGCTGTGGAAATGCTGTCTTTCTGCCTGATGGATACATGGACATCACAGTCCCCCAGTATCAGTTGCCCAGTCACTATTACTTTAAGAAAGCTGTGCCTGCACTACACAAGCATGCTGAAGATAACATCACCAGTTCCTTGAAAAAATCTATGTCTGCCAGGGTGCATTTTACCACTGACTCCTAAACAAGCAAACATGGGCAGTGGCGTTACATCTCGCTGACTGCACTGGGTTACTAATGGCTGTGGGGGCAGGCTGTCAAGGGGCTGCTCCACAAGTGTTGGAATTCCCAAGGTTTGTGGGACAAATCTCTGTATCTAACACTTACTCCACTGCTTCTGACTCCTCCATATGCACCCTCAACCACTCCTTTAACCCCTTCACCCCCAAGGGTGGTTTGCACGTTCATGACCGGGCCAATTTTTACAATTCTGACCACTGTACCTTTATGAGGTCATAACTCTTGAACGCTTCCATGGATCCCGGTGATTCTGACATTGTTTTCTCATGACATATTGTACTTCATGTTAGTGGTAAAATTTCATTCAAATAACTTGCGTTTATTTGTGAGAAAACGGAAATTTGACGAAAATTTTGAAAATTTCGCAATTTTCCAACTTTGAATTTTTATGCCCTTAAATCACAGAGATACGGCACACAAAAAACTTGATAACTAACATTTCCCACATGTTTACTTTACATCAGCACAATTTTGGAACCAAAATTTTTTTGTTAGGAAGTTATAAGGGTTAAAAGTTGACCATCGATTTCTCATTTTTACAACACCATTTTATTTTTAGGACCACATCACATTTGAAGCCACTTTGAGGGGTCTATATGATAGAAAATACCCAAAAGTGACACCATTCTAAAAACTGCACCCCTTAAGGTGCTCAAAACCACATTCAAGAAGTTTATTAACCCTTTAGGTGCATCACAGAAATTTTTTTGAATATTTAAAAAGAAATGAACATCTAACTTTTTTTTCACAAAAAAAATACTTCAGGTTCAATTTTTTTTATTTTACCAAGGGTAACAGGAGAAATTAGAGTGCAAAAGTTATTGAGCAATTTGTCCTGAGTACGCTGATACCTGATATGTGGGGGGGAACGACTGTTTCGGAGCATGGCAGAGCTCAGAATGGAAGGAGCGCCGTTTGACTTTTTCAATGCAAAATTGGCTGGAATTCAGATCGGACGCCATGTCACGTTTGGAGAGTCCCTGATGGAACTAAACAGTGGAAACCCCCTACAAGTGACCCCATTTTGGAAACTAGACCCCCCAAGGAACTTATCTAGATATGTGGTGAGAACTTTGAACCCACAAGGGCTTTACAGAAGTTTATAACATACAGCGGTACAATTAAAAAATCATATTTTTTCCACAAAAATGATCTTTTCACCCCAGTTTTTATTTTCCCAAGGGTAACAGGACCCTAAAAGTTATTGTGCAATTTGTCCTGAGTACGCTGATACCCCACATGTGGGGGTAAACCACTATTTGGGCGCATGGCAGAGCTCGGAAGGGAAGCAGCGCCATTTGACGTTTTTGGCTGGAATTGAGATCGGACATCATGTCGCGATTGGAAAACCCCTGATGTACCAAAACAGAGGAAACCCCCCACAAATGACACCATTTTGGAAACTAGACCCCTAAGGAACTTATCTAGATGTGTGGTGAGAACTTTGAACCCCCAAGGGCTTCACAGAAGTTTATAACATAAAGCCCTACAATTAAAAAATCATATTTTTTCTACAAAAATGATCTTTTCACCCTCAATTCTTATTTTTCCAAGGGTAACAAGACCCTAAAAGTTATTGTGCAATTTGTCCTGAGTACGCTGATACCCCACATGTGGGGGTAAACCACTATTTGGGCGCATGGCAGAGCTCGGAAGGGAAGCAGCGCCATTTGACATTTTTGGCTGGAATTGAGATCGGACACCATGTCCAAACCCCCCACAAATTACACCATTTTGTAAACTAGACCCCCCAAGGAACTTATCTAGATGTGTGGTGAGCACTTTGACCCCCCAGTGCTTCACAGAAGTTTATAACGCCCGGGCGTGAAAATAAAAAATTCGTATTTTTTCCACAAACATGATCTTTTAGTCACCATTTTTTTATTTTCCCAAGGGTACTAGGAGAAATTGGACCCCAAAAGTTGTTGTCCAATTTGTCCTGAGTACACTGACACCCTATATGTGGGAGAAAACTACTGTATGGGCACACGTCGGGGATCGAAAGGGAAGTAGTGACGTTTTGGAATGCAGACTTTGATGGAATGGTCTGCGGGTGTCATGTTGCCTTTGGAGAGCCCCTAATGTACCTAAACAGTGGAAACCCCCACAAATGACCCCATTTTGGAAACGAGACCCCCTAAGGAACTTATCTAGATGTGTGGTGAGCACTTTGAACCCCCAAGGGCTTCACAGAAGTTTATAATGCCCAGGCATGAAAATAAAAAAATCGTATTTTTTCCACAAACATGATCAATTAGTCCCCAATTTTTTCATTTTCCCAAGGGTAACAGGAGAAATTGGACCCCAAAAGTTGTTGTCCAATTTGTCATGAGTACGCTGACACCCCATATGTGGGAGAAAACTACTGTATGGACACACGTCGGGGCTCGGAAGGGAAGCAGTGACGTTTTGGAATGCAGACTTTGATGGAATGGTCTGCGGGTGTCATGTGCGTTTGGAGAGCCCCTGATGTACCTAAACTATTGAAACTCCCCACAAGTGACCCCATTTTGGACACTAGACCCCCCACGGAACTTATCTAGATGTGGGGTGAGCACTTTGAACCCCCAAGTGCTTCACAGAAGTTTATAACGCTCGGACGTGAAAATAAAAAAATCATTTTTTTCCACAAACATGATATTTTTGCCCCCAATTTTTTATTTTCCTAAGGGTAACAGGAGAAATTGGACCCCAAAAATTGTTTTGCAATTTGACCTGAGTAGGCTGATACCCTACATGTGGGGGTAAAACACTGTTTGGGCGCATGGCAGAGCTTGGAAGGGAAGGAGCACCATTTGACTTTTTCAACTCAGAATTGGCTGGAATTGAGATCAGACGCCATGTTGCATTTGGAGAGCCCCTGATGTGCCCAAACAGTGGAAACCCCCAATTCTAACTCCAACCCAAACCCCAACACACCCCTAGCCATAATCTCAGCCCTAACCCTAGCCCTAACCCTAACCCTAGCCCTAACCCTAACCCTAGCCCTAGCCCTAACCCTAACCCTACCCTAACCCTAGCCCTAACCCTAATGGAAAAATGGAAATAAATACATTTTTTTATTTTATTATTTTTCCCTAACTAAGGGGGTGATAACGGGGGGTTTGATTTACTATTTATGTCGGTTTTTATATTTGGCAGCTGTCGCACGCTAAAAGACGCTTTTTATTGTAAAAATAGTTTTTGCATCACCACATATTGAGAGCTATAATTTTTCCGTATTTTGACCCACCGAGTCATGTGAGGTCTTATTTTTTGCGGGACGAGTTGACGTTTTTATTGGTACCATTTTCGGGCACGTGACTTTTTTGATCGCTTTTTATTCCGATTTTTGGGACGCAGAATGAACGAGCGTTTCATGAATTTCTTTTTGGGGGGGGGTGCGTTTACACCGTTCCACGTGCGATAAAATTGATAAAGCGGTTTTATTCTTCGGGTCAGTACGGTTACAGCGATACCTCATTTAGTTTTTTTTTGTTTTGTCGGTTTTATGCAATGAGAACTATTTTATATAAAAAATAATTATTTTTGCATCGCTTTATTCTGTGAGCTATAACTTTTTTATTTTTTCGCTGATGATGCTGTGTGGCAGCTCGTTTTTTGCGGGACAAGATGACGTTTTCAGCGGTACCATGGATATTTATATGCGTCTTTTTGATCGCGCGTTATTACACTTTTTGTTTGACAGTATGATAATAAATCATTATTTTTTGCTTTGTTTTTTATTTTTATTTTTTAAGGGGTTCGCGGCGATACCTAATATGTGTACTTTTATTGTTTTTTTTTTTATTTCCAAAAAATGGATTTATTTGGGGGAATATTTTTTTTTTTCTAATTTATTTGGCAATTTTTTTAAATTTATTTTTACACTTTTTTTTTTAACTTTATTAAATAGTCCCAGGTGGGACATCACTGTCCTGTGACAGATCGCTGATCTGTCACATCACAGATCACTGTGACAGATCAGCGATCTGTCACAGGCAGTGCAGAAGGCTTCCTCATGCCTGCGCTTTGCAGGCAGAGGAAGCCAGCTTCCTGCAGGCCCCCGAAGGCCCCCGTCGCCATCTTGGATTCGGGGGCCTGCAGGAAAGGAGCCCCCCGCAGCAGCGCTGTACATTGCGCTGCTGTGGGGGGCTCAGGGAAGCACGGAGGGAGCCCCCTCCCTGCCGATGCTTCCCTTTAACCCCCGGTACACCGCGATCATGTTTGATCGCGGTGTGCAAGGGGTTAACGTGTCGGGGGCGGTCCATGACCGCCCCTGACACATTGTGCCGGGTGTCATCTGTGATAATCAACTGACACCCGGCCGCGATCAGCGGCACTCACCACGTGGGCGCCGCTGATTGCGGCAGACGTACTATCCCGTCCATGGGCATAGGGGCCCGGGTCCCATGGACGGGATAGTACGTCTGATGGCAGGAAGGGGTTAAAGGGAATCTGTCACCCATATTTAGTGATATCATGTAAAGATATCACCCAATTATGCGTCCCATAAGTATTCTATTAGGGCTTTTGACTCCCCCAACCCCGCACCTTTGAGGCATAAATATCTTTTTTATCTTGTTGGGGATGTATGCAAATCGCCATGGTCCGGTCCGATGGGTGTGGCTTAGTCATCTTCTCCCCCCTCCTCGGCTTGCTTCACGTAATCTTCATCTGTGAATATCACAGATAACGTTGGTTTCCGCGCTTGCGCATTGTAAAGCCTCCGGTGCCTGCGCAGTATGCTTTGCCCAACTGTGGGCAAAGCATATAATCGCTACTGCGCATGCGCCGGTATTTTCCAGCATGGTCTATGCCCCGGAAGTGTGTCCTGCATGTGAAGACAGCGGGAGCCCGCACATATTTTTCCAATTAATTAACCCCTTAATTTAACACCTAGACGTCCCAAATTTTACACACAAGCCCTAATCTAATTATTAGTAAGGGACATATAAAAAATACATTAAATAAAAAGGTTTACTCTATGCAAACTATGTGTCATTTCATGTCGGGTTTTAGAATGATTTTACAAAAGCCGACAATTGAATTAGCGCCTTTTGTTCAATCTTACTGTGCAATATAAATGTATATATATATATATATATATATAGTATATTTCAGTGACAAATACAATTACTGTAGTATATATGTTACATATATATAATAGATATTATGTATATATATATATATATTTATATGTGTGTGTGTGCAGGGCCGTATTTAGAGTTTATGCAGCCCTAGGCACTTTTAGTGCTGCCTCCCCCATTGATGAGTATGACTAAGGCTGGAGTCACACTAGTGAGGAATACGGACGAGTACTATGCGAGAAAAAAAATCGCATAACACTCGGACCAGTAGCGGTGGCATGTGAGGTAATAGATGAGGGGTTAATGTCACCTTTGTATTGTAAGATGACATTATGCCCGGCTTAGTAATGGAGAGATATCAATAAGACATCTATCCAAATCTATTACTAATCCTACAGTTGTTACAGGTTAAACATAAACACAGCCAGAAAAAGTCTTTTAATGAAATAAAACAATAAACACAGTTTGCAATCTTTATTAAACAGCTAAGGCCGGTTTCACATTAGCGCTTTTTCAGCGCGCGCACGGCCGGGGGTAGCTCCGCCCCCGAGCCGGCTCTCTGCCCGGCGTGCCCGCCCCTTGCTTGTAGCGCCGCCTACTAGCGGACAGCGGCGCCTGCGATCGGCGCACCCTATCTTTAGCATAGGGTGCGCAGATCGTGCGCAGGCCGTGCGCTAGTTGCGCTTTGACCTGCGCTGCGCACTTTTGACGGTGCGCCGTGCACGCCAAAATCCGAAAAGTTTGATTTTGGCGCGCACGGCGCACCGTCAAAAGTGCGCAGCGCAGGTCAAAGCGCAACTAGCGCACGGCCTGCGCACGATCTGCGCACCCTATGCTAAAGATAGGGTGCGCCGATCGCAGGCGCCGCTGTGCGCTAGGAGGCGGCGCTACAAGGAAGGGGCGGGCACGCCGGGCAGAGAGCCGGATCGGGGGCGGAGCTACCCCCGGCCGTGCGTGCGCTTAAAAAGCGCGAATGTGAAACCAGCCTAATCCATGTGACACAAAAAAACAAAGCAACAATATACAATACCTGTCAGCCGTTGCGTACAGTTTGTTTTTTTACAATGCTATTTTAACATGAGTTTTTACATGGAGAGTACTGCTCTTTGTAAAACCTCATGTTAAAATCGCATTGAATACGGATGTCATACGGATGTCATACACATGTCATATGGAAAAATCGCACTGAAATCGCATGACACTCTCATGACACTCGCATGACAATCGCATAGAATCGGTCCGTTTTAAATGGACCGGTTTTGTTCTCGCAAATGGGGATGAGCCCTAACCCTAAGAATATAGGCATCATGTTCCAGATAGTGCATCAAGAAGGCGCTCTTGTGTCATGTTCTTCCATTAGGACCAAGTTCATACTGTGTTGGTGGTGAAATAACACTCAAACTGGCTTCCTCCATCCCCTCCCGCCAACCAAGGACAACAGACAGAGGATCATTATACGCTTCATATCCTGACTGCTGGGTGCCAAAAACTGCTTCCTCCTCATCCTCCTCCATTTGTTCCTCTGCTCCTGCATCATCACTAGCAGTTTGTCTGCTACCATGAGCCCACTCGATCACTGTAATCCGCTCTCCCTTTGGCACCCGCTTGTGCGACTACAGTCCAGAACATAGAGATATTGCTATCCCTCCTACATCCTCCTCTGCTTCCACATCTTCCTATGGGACTACAACCTCCTCCCACAGACTACTGAAAGTGTACCCCAGCATGTAGATGAACGGAATAATGATGCTGATGACTGAGTCATCAGCGCTAACTGTCTTAGTAGCCATTTCAAAACTGTGCAGAAGGGGGGAGAGGTCCTTCATCTGTGCCCACTCTGAAAGCATGATTTGCACCACATATGTACTGCGTTGGTCCAGGCTATGCAAAAGGAAATACTGCACCAGGGCTTATTGCCTCTGCTACAGTCGCTGCAACATGTGCACATTAGAATTCTGTGTCAACACATGGAATTAACTGGTAGGCCAAAAAAACCTTTGTAGTGATGCAAGTCGATGACCTGTGGGTTGAGAACGGCTGAAGGACCCACACAGCGACTAATTAGCGTGGGAAAGTTTCTGACTTTTTTCCCATGCTCATTAGTTCACTTAGGTCAGCCAGGGGACTCCCTGCAGCCTCAGTGACGTCAGCGGTAGTCCCCTGGTTGACCTGAGGTGAACTGATGAGCATGGAAAAAAAGTCAGAAACTTTCCCACGCTAAATAGTTCATCTCCAGGCAGCCAGTGAGGCTGCGCAGAGCTGAACTAATTCATTCTGTAGTAGTTTACAGTGAGGCTGGTCGCATTAGCACTGGTCGTCATTGTAAACTATTTAACCCCTTGTGAAGGATTACAGCGTGGGACATGACTGAACGGCGGAGAGGTAAGGATATTGTTGATTTTTTTATGCTATTTTTTTTGCAGATCATGGTTTTATTTATGGAGTAGCAGAGCAATAAAATGTGGTCAAAAACTAGGTGTCTTTATTTCATTAAAATAATTTTTAATTAATGTCTGTGTGTGTTTTCTAACCATTTAATAGTCTAGGGTTAATAATGGATAAGTGTCTAATTGACACCTCTCCATTATTAATAGGCTTAATGTTACCTTCCAATTGCAAGGTGACATTAATCCAATAATATTAACCCATTCGCCACCGCTACAGGGCAATGGGAATAGAGAGGATAAGTGTCAGATAAGGAGTATCTCATAGATGCATCTTTTCTGGGGTGGCTGGGGGCAGATTTTTTTAGCCAGAGGGGGGCCTAAAACAATGGTCCCTCTCTAGGCTAATAAAATATGCCCTCAATCACCTGCTTTCCCTTTCTGGTTGCGATTTTACAGCGGGAGCCCACGCATTTTTTTCCAGGAATTAACCCTTGAATTTAAGAGCTACAGCTCACAAGTTTTAAACACATACACTACTAAAATTTGCAGTCAGGGACATATAAATAATAGGGATATGCAATGGTTTACTGTATGTAAACCATGTCTCATATCCTGTCGGGTTCTGAAATGATTTGACAGAAAGCGGCAAATGAATTACCGGCTTTTGTTCTATCTTACTGTGCCAAATAAGTAAAATATATATACAGTCATATGTTAAAGTTTGGGCACCCCTATTAATGTTAACCTTTTTTCTTTATAGCAATTTTGGTTTTTGCAACAGCTATTTCAGTTTCATATATTTAATAACTGATGGACTCAGCTATATTTCCGGATTCAAATGAGGTTTATTTTACTAACAGAAAATGTGCAATCTGCATTTTAACAAAATTTGACCGGTGCAAAAGTATAGGCACCTCAACATAACAGTGACATTAATATTTCGTAGATCCTCCTTTTGCAAAAATAACAGCCTCTAGTCGCTTCCTGTAGCTATTAATGAGTTCCTGGATCCTGGATGAAGGTATTTGTGACCATTCCTGTTTACAAAACAATTCCAGTTCAGTTAAGTTTGATGGTCGCCGAGCATGGACAGCCCGCTTCAAATCATCCCACAGATGTTCAATGATATTCAGGTCTGGGGACTGGGATCGCCATTCCAGGACATTGTAATTGTTCCTCTGCATGAATGCCTGAGTAGATTTGGAGCGGTGTTTTGGATCATAGTCTTGCTGAAATATCCATCCCATGCGTAACTTCAACTTTGTCACTGATTCTTGCACATTATTGTCAAGAATCTGCTGATACTGAGTTGAATCCATGTGACCCTCAACTTTAACAAGATTCCCGGTGCCGGCATTGGCCACACAGCCCCAAAGCATGATGGAACCTCCACCAAATTTTACTGTGGGTAGCAAGTGTTTTTCTTGGAATGCTGTGTTTTTTAGCCTCCATGCATAACGCCTTTTTGTATGACCAAACAACTCAATCTTTGTTTCATCAGTCCACAGGACCTTCTTCCAAAATGTAACTGGCTTGTCCAAATGTGCTTTTGCATACCTCAGGCGACTCTGTTTGTGGTGTGCTTGCAGAAACGGCTTCTTTCGCATCGCTCTCCCATACAGCTTCTCCTTGTGCAAAGTGCGCTGTATTGTTGACCGATGCACAGTGACACCATCTGCAGCAAGATGATGCTGCAGGTCTTTGGAGGTGGTCTGTGGATTGTCCTTGACTGTTCTCACCATTCTTCTTCTCTTCCTTTCTGATATTTTTCTTGGCCTGCCACTTCTGGGCTTAACAAGAACTGTACCTGTGTTCTTCCATTTCCTTACTATGTTCCTCACAGTGGAAACTGACAGGTTAAATCTCTGAGACAACTTTTTGTATCCTTCCCCTGAAAAGCTATGTTGAATAATCTTTGTTTTCAGATCGTTTGAGAGTTGTTTTGAGGAGCCCATGATGCCACTCTTCATAGGAGAATCAAATAGGAGAACTACTTGCAAGTGGCCACCTTAAATACCTTTTCTCATGATTTGATACACCTGGCTATGAAGTTCAAAGCTCAATGAGGTTACAGAACCAATTTAGTGCTTCAGGAAGTCAGTAAAAAGTAGTTAGGAGTAGTGTTGAGCATTCCGATACCGCAAGTATCGGGTATCGGCCGATACTTGCTGTATCGGAATTCCGATACCGACTTCCGATATTTTTTCAATATCGGAAGTCGGCATCGGAATCGGAAGTTCAAAGTTGATTGACAGCCTGATGTCATCATGATGCGCGGTGTGTGCGCATCATGATGCGCCGTCATTTCGGGCCTTCCGGGGGTCTCTGCCGGCCTGCCGGGGGGCTGTGCCGGCCTGCCGGGGGGCTGTGTGGACTGCCCGGGGTCTGTACCGGCCTGCCGGGGGGCTGTGCCGGCCTGCCGGTGGTCTGTGCACCCTGTGGGGGTCTGTACCGGCCTGCCGGGGGGCTGTGCCGGCCTGCCGGTGGTCTGTGCACCCTGTGGGGGTCTGTACCGGCCTGCCAGGGGGCTGTGCCGGCCTGCCGGGGGGCTGTGCTGATGTCCGGGGGTCTGTGCAAGCATCGTCCGATGGGACTACAAGTCCCATCTGGCGATGCCTGCTACCATGACAGTGATTGACACATTAGCCAATGATGGGACAGTAGTAGTCCCATCATCCGGCTAATGTGTTAAATGTTAAAAAAAAAAAAAAAATACTACATACATACTACATGCATGCTACATACATACTACATGCTACATACATACTACATACATACTACATACATACCACATATATACTACATACATACTACATACATAACACATATATACTACATACATACTACATACATACTACATACATACTACATATATACTACATGCATGCTACATACATACTACATGCTACATACATACTACATACATACTACATGCATGCTACATACATACTACATGCTACATACATGCTACATACATACTACATGCTACATACATACTACATATATACTACATACATACTACATACATACCACATATATACTACATACATACTACATACATAACACATATATACTACATACATACTACATACATACTACATACATACTACATATATACTACATGCATGCTACATACATACTACATGCTACATACATACTACATACATACTACATGCATGCTACATACATACTACATGCTACATACATACTACATATATACTACATGCATGCTACATACATACTACATGCTACATACATACTACATATATACTACATACATACTACATACATACTACATGCATGCTACATACATACTACATGCTACATACATACTACATATATACTACATGCATGCTACATACATACTACATGCTACATACATACTACATATATACTACATACATACTACATACATACTACATGCATGCTACATGCTACATACATACTACATATATACTACATGCATGCTACATACATACTACATGCTACATACATACTACATATATACTACATACATACTACATACATACTACATGCTACATACATACTACATATATACTACATGCATGCTACATACATACTACATGCTACATACATACTACATATATACTACATACATACTACATACATACTACATGCTACATACATACTACATATATACTACATGCATGCTACATACATACTACATGCTACATACATACCACATATATACTACATACATACTACATACAATACATTCATACAATACATACATAGACATACAGTACATATAACATAGAGTAACATACTTACAAATACTTGTCACATTGTTCCCCGAAGCCATTGTCTTTTACGGAATAAATATTAACATAACAAACCACAAAAATACTCACCCACGATCCGAAGCAGTCCACGAGTGTGTCCCACGACGATCTTGGGTAGAGAACTGCAGCATAAGCTGTTGCTGCCGTTCTCTACGGGCTGCAGGAATCCAATGACGGAAGGTAGGTATCCTTCCGCACTGTATTCCTCCGCCACTTAAAAAAAAAAAAGTCCCTAGTCTCACTTTATGCCATTGCTGTGTGGGAAATTCCACACAGCAATGGCATAAAGTGAGACTAGGGACTTTTTTTTTTAAGTGGCGGAGGAATACAGTGCGGAAGGATACCTACCTTCCGTCATTGGATTCCTGCAGCCCGTAGAGAACGGCAGCAACAGCTGATGCTGCAGTTCTCTACCCAAGATCGTCGTGGGACACACTTGTGGACTGCTTCGGATCGCGGGTGAGTATTTTTGTGGTTTGTTATGTTAATATTTATTCCGTAAAAGACAATGGCTTCGGGGAACAATGTGACAAGTATTGGTAAGTATGTTACTCTATGTTATATGTACTGTATGTCTATGTATGTATTGTATGAATGTATTGTATGTAGTATGTATGTAGTATATATGTGGTATGTATGTAGCATGTAGTATGTATGTAGTATGTATGTAGCATGCATGTAGCATGCAGTATGTATGTAGCATGCATGTAGTATATATGTAGTATGTATGTAGCATGTAGTATGTATGTAGCATGCATGTAGTATATATGTAGTATGTATGTAGCATGTAGTATGTATGTAGCATGCATGTAGTATGTATGTAGTATGTATGTAGTATATATGTAGTATGTATGTAGCATGTAGTATGTATGTAGCATGCATGTAGTATATATGTAGTATGTATGTAGCATGTAGTATGTATGTAGTATGTATGTAGTATATATGTAGTATGTATGTAGCATGTAGTATGTATGTAGCATGCATGTAGTATATATGTAGTATGTATGTAGCATGTAGTATGTATGTAGTATGTATGTAGTATGTATGTGGTATGTATGTAGTATATATGTAGTATGTATGTAGCATGTAGTATGTATGTAGCATGCATGTAGTATATATGTAGTATGTATGTAGCATGTAGTATGTATGTAGCATATACACTCACTGGCCACTTTATTAGGTACACCATGCTAGTAAGGGGTTGGACCCCCTTTTGCCTTCAGAACTGCCTCAATTCTTCGTGGCAGAGATTCAACAAGGTGCTGGAAGCATTCCTCAGAGATTTTGGACCATATTGACATGATGGCATCACACAGTTGGCGCAGATTTGTCGGCTGCACATCCCTGATGCGAATCTCCCGTTCCACCACATCCCAAAGATGCTCTATTGGATTGAGATCTGGTGACTGAGGAGGCCATTTGAGTACAGTAAACTCATTGTCATGTTCAAGAAACCAATCTGAGATGATTCGAGCTTTATGACATGGCGCATTATCCTGCTGAAAGTAGCCATCAGATGTTGGGTACATTGTGGTCATAAAGGGATGGACATGGTCAGCAACAATACTCAGGTAGGCTGTGGCGTTGCAACGATGCTCAATTGGTACCAAGGGGCCCAAAGAGTGCCCAGAAAAAATTCCCCACACCATGACACCACCACCACCAGCCTGAACCGTTGATACAAGGCAGGATGGATCCATGCTTTCATGTTGTTTACGCCAAATTCTGACCCTACCATCCGAATGTCGCAGCAGAAATCGAGACTCATCAGACCAGGCAACGTTTTTCCAATCTTCTACTGTCCAATTTCGATGAGCTTGTGCAAATTGTAGCCTCAGTTTCCTGTTCTTAGCTGAGAGGAGTGGTACCCAGTGTGGTCTTCTGCTGCTGTAGCCCATCTGCCTCAAAGTTCGACGCACTGTGCGTTCAGAGATGCTCTTCTGCCTACCTTGGTTGTAACGGGTGGCAATTTGAGTCACTGTTGCCTTTCTATCAGCTCGAACCAGTCTGCCAATTCTCCTCTGACCTCTGGCATCAACATGGCATTTCCGGCCACAGAACTGCCGCTCACTGGATTTTTTTTCTTTTTCGGACCATTCTCTGTAAACCCTAGAGATGGTTGTGCATGAAAATCCCAGTAGATCAGCAGTTTCTGAAATTCTCAGACCAGCCCTTCTGGCACCAACAATCATGCCACGTTCAAAGGCACTCAAATCACCTTTCTTCCCCATACTGATGCTCGGTTTGAACTGCAGGAGATTGTCTTGACCATGTCTACATGCCTAAATGCACTGAGTTGCCGCCATGTGATTGGCTGATTAGAAATTAAGTCTTAACACACAGTTGGACAGGTGTACCTAATAAAGTGGCCAGTGAGTGTATGTAGTATGTATGTAGCATGCATGTAGTATATATGTAGTATGTATGTAGCATATATGTAGTTTGTATGTAGCATGTAGTATATATGTAGTATGCATGTTGCATGCATGTAGTATATATGTAGTATGTATGTTGCATGTAGTATGTATGTAGTATGTATGTTGCATGTAGTATATATGTAGTATGAATGTAGCATGTATGTAGTATGTAGTATGAATGTAGCATGTATGTAGTATGCATGTTGTATGTATGTAGCATGTAATTTTTTTTTTTTTTTTTTATATTCAACACATTAGCCGGATGATGGGACTACTACTGTCCCATCATTGGCTAATGTGTCAATCACTGTCATGGTAGCAGGCATCGCCCGATGGGACTTGTAGTCCCATCGGACGATGCCTGCACAGACCCCCGAAGCCTGCACAGCCCCCCGGCAGGCCGGCACAGCCCCCCGGAGCCTGCACAGCCCCCCGGCAGGCCGGCACAGCCCCCCGGCAGGCCGGCACAGCCCACCGGAGCCTGCACAGCCCCCCTGGCAGGCCGGCACAGCCCCCCGGCAGGCCGGCAGAGACCACCGGAGCCTGCACAGACCCCCTGGCAGGCCGGCACAGCCCCCCGAAAGGCCCGTACAGACCCCAGAGAGGCTGTACAAGGGAAAAACAGGATTTTTCTTATTCCGATACCGGAAGTCCCATAGACTTGAATGGGACTTCCGGTATCGGAATCGGCGATACCGATACTTTTTTTTAAGATCGGCCGATCCATTCCGATCCGATACTTTGAAGTATCGGACGGTATCGCTCAACTCTAGTTAGGAGTGTTCAAATCAAGAAAATGATAAGGGTGCCCATACTTTTGCATTGGTCAAATTTTGTTTAAATGCAGATTGCACATTTTCTGTTAGTACAATACACCTCATTTGAATCCAGAAATATAACTGAGTCCATCAGTTATTAGATATATGAAACTGAAATAGCTGTTGCAAAAAACAAAATTGTTCTAAAGAAAAAAGGCTAACATTAATAGGGGTGCCCAAACTTTAACATATGGCTGTAAATATATATATATATATATATATATATTTATAAAATAAAATATAACTATATATATATAGGTATATAAAATATAATTATATATAATATACATACATATCATATATAAAAGATATATACAGTTGTGGCCAAAAGTATTGACACCCATGCAATTTTGTCAGATAATACTCAGTTTCTTCCTGAAAATGATTGCAATCAAAATTCTTTGGTATTATTATCTTCATTTAATTTGTCTTAAATGAAAAAACACAAAAGAGAATGAAGCAAAAAGCAAAACTCCAAAAATGGGCCAGACAAAAGTATTGGCACCCTCAGCCTAATACTTGATTGCACAACCTTTAGCCAAAATAATTGCGACCAACCGCTTCCAGTAACCATCAATGAGTTTCTTACAATGCTCTGCTGGAATTTTAGACCATTCTTCTTTGGCAAACTGCTCCAGGTCCCTGATATTAGAAGGGTGCCTTCTCCAAACTGCCATTTTTAGATCTCTCCACAGGTGTTCTATGGGATTCAGGTCGGGACTCATTGCTGGCCACCTTAGAAGTCTCCAGTGCTTTCTTTCAAACCATTTTCTAGTGCTTTTTGAAGTGTGTTTTGGGTCATTGTCCTGCTGGAAGACCCATCGCCTCTGACGGAGACCCAGCTTTCTCACACTGGGCCCTACATTATGCTGCAAAATTTGTTGGTAGTCTTCAGACTTCATAATGCCATGCACACGGTCAAGCAGTCCAGTGCCAGAGGCAGCAAAGCAACTGCAAAACATCAGGGAACCTCCGTCATGTTTGAATGTAGGGACCGTGTTTTTTTCTTTGAATGCCTCTTTTTTTCTCCTGTAAACTCTATGTTGATGCCTTTGCCCAAAAAACTCTACTTTTGTCTCATCTGACCAGAGAACATTCTTCCAAAACGTTTTAGGCTTTTTCAGGTAAGTTTTGGCAAACTCCAGCATGGCTTTTTTACATCTCGGGGTAAGAAATGGGGTCTTCCTGGGTCTCCTACCATACAGTCCCTTTTCATTCAGACACTGACGGATAGTACGGGTTGACACTGTTGTACCCTCGGACTGCAGGGCAGCTTGAACTTGTTTGGATGTTAGTCGAGATTCTTTAACCAACATCCGCACAATCTTGCGTTGAAATCTCTTGTCAATTTTTCTTTTCCGTCCACATCTAGGGAGGTTAGCCACAGTGCCATGGGCTTAAAACTTCTTGATGACACTGCGCACGGTAGACACAGGAACATTCAGGTCTTTGGAGATGGACTTGTAGCCTTGAGATTGTAAGAAGACCGATCGTAACAACCTCCTCCATTATTCCAGTCATCATCCACAAAGAATGCTGGATGCAATTCCATATAGCCAATATCTACATGCCCAGAGAATAGTTAGTAAAGATGAAAAACTAACGGACACAATCGACAATATGAGCAAAAAATTCGTACAGAGGGGATACCCCAAAAGTATATTAACTAAACAGAAAAGGAGACTGGATGAGGTGTAAAGGAGTGATTTGTGTGAGGAGTAAAAAAGGGATAATAAAAGTAGAATTCCATTTGTGAGTAATTTCTGTGAGGAAAGTCCACAAATATCCAAAATCATAATGAACCATTGGCCGATTCTGAGTAAGGGATGTCCACAAATAGAAGTTTTTAAAAAATCCCCAATTTTTGCATATAAAAAGAGTAGGAGTCTGGGTGACAGACTGATTAAAGCAGATATTGGGTCCTTTAAGCAAACTAAACAGTTGACTTTAACCCCTTCACGACCCATGACGCCTGTTTAGGCGTCATGAAAAGTCGTGCCCAAACGACCTATGACGCCTACGTAGACGTCATGCGATAAATAGCCCCCCTGCGGGTCGGGTGACCGGGGTCACTGAAAGGTCACCCGACCCGCACACAGAGGACACTCTACGGTTAATCCTAGGGGGCGTGGCTTAGCCCTCACGTGCCTACGATCGCTCTGATTGGCTGTTAAAAGTGAAACAGCCAATCAGAGCGATTTGTAATATTTCACCAATGAAGTTTGGTGAAATATTACAATCCAGCCATGGCCGATGCTGCAATAGCATCGGCCATGGCTGGACACCGATACCCGACCCCCCATACCGACTGGCAGCGCCGATCGGTCCCCGCCACGATGGATGGTGGCGATCGGTCGCTGCCGTCATCATCTGCTCCCCATCCCCTTCCTGTCGCTCCCTCCCACCTTCCGATCCCCCCGGGACCTCCGATGGTGCTCCCGGTGTCCCGCCGTGGCTCCCAGCGTCCCACCATCCGGATCATGGGGGCCGCCATCTTGGAAAATGGCGGGCGCATGCGCAGTGCGCCTGCCATTGTCCAAGATGGCGGCGCCCATTAATTTGCCGGCTGTCCATTCATTTTTCATTTTGATCACTGTGATACACTCTCACTGTGATCAAAATGAAAAAAAAGTAAACACACCCGCATTTTATCATCCCCATAGCCAGGCGCAAATAATAAAATAAAAAAATATATATTTTTTCCATTTAGGGTTCGAACTAGGGTTAGCGTTGGATTTAGGGTTAGGGTTGGAATTAGGGTTATAGATAGGGTTAGGGTTAGAAATAGGGTTAGGCTAGAATTAGGGTTAGGGTTGGAATTAGGGTTAGGGTTAAAATTAGGGTTAAAATTAGGGTTAGGGGTGGAATTAGGGTTAGGGCTGGAATTAAGGTTAGGGCTGGAATTAGGGTTAGGGCTGGAATTAGGGTTAGGGTTAGGCTTGTAGTTAGGGTTAGAGTTGGGATTAGGGTTAGGGGGGTGTTGGTGTTAGGGTTGTGGTTAGGGTTATTATTAGGGTTGGGTTAGGGTTAGGGGTGTGTTGGGGTTAGAGTTGGAGTTAGAATTGAGGGGGTTTCCACTGTTTACGCACATCACGGGGTCTCCGAACACGACATGGCGCCACGATTTATTCCAGCCAATTTTGCGTTCAAAATGTCAAACAGCACTCTCTCCATTCCGAGCCCCGACGTGTGCCCAAACAGTGGTTTAACCCCACATATGGAGTATCAGCGTACTCAGGAAAAATTGCACAACAACTTTGGGGGTCTAATTTCTCCTGTTACCCATGGGAAAATAAAAAATTGGGGGCTAAAAAAATGATTTTTGTGAAAAAAAATGATTTTTTTTGTTTTCACGGCTCTGAGTTATAAACTTCGGTGAAGCACTTGGGGGTTCAAAGTGCTCATCACATATCTAGATAAGTTCCTTGGGTGGTCTAGTTTCCAAAATGGGGTCAATTGTAGGGGGTTTCCACTGTTTAGGCACATCAGGGGCTCTGCAAACGTAACATGGCGCCCGCAGAACATTCCATGAAGTCAGTATTTCAAAATGTCACTACTTCCCTTCCGAACCCCGACGTGTGCCCAAACAGTGGTCCCTCCCCACATATTGGGTACCAGCGTACTCAGGACAAACTGGACAACTACTTTTGGGGTCCAATTTCTCCTGTTACCATTGTGAAAATAAAAAATTGCGGGCTAAAAAAATCATTTTTTGAGGAAAAAAAAAGATTTTTTATTTTCACGGTTCTGCGTTATAAACTTCGGTGAAGAACTTGGGGGTTCAAAGTGGTCACCACACATCTAGGTAAGTTCCCTTGGTGGTCTAGTTTCCAAAATGGGGTCACTTGTGGGGGGTTTCCACTGTTTAGGCACATCAGAGGCTCTGCAAACGTAGCATGATGTCCGCAGACCATTCGATCAAGTCGGTATTTCAAAACGTCACTACTTCCCTTCCGAGCCCCGACGTGTGCCCAAACAGTGGTCCCTCCCCACATATTGGGCACCAGCATACTCAGGACAAACTGTACAACAACTTTTGGGGTCTAATTTCTCCTGTCACTATTGTGAAAATTAAAAATAGCGGGCTAAAAAAATCATTTTTTGAGGAAAAATTTTTTTTTATTTTCACAGCTCTGCATTATACATTTCTGTAAAGCACCTGGGGGTTCAAATTGCTCACTATGTATCTAGATAACTTCCTTAGGGGGTCTAGTTTCCAAAATGGGGTGATTTGTGGGGGAGCTCCAAAGTGTAGGGAGACAGGGCCTCTCCAAAGACGACATGGTGTCCGCTAACGATTGGAGCTAATTTTCCATTCAAAAAGTCAAATGGCGCTCCTTCCCTTCTGAGCCCTGCCGTGCGCCCAAACAGTGGTTCCCCCCACATATGGGGTGCCAGCGTACTCAGAACAAACTGAGCAGCAACTTTAGGGGGTCCAATTTATCCTGTTACCCTTGTGAAAATAAAAAATAACGGGCTAAAAATCATTTTTGAGGAAAAAAATGATTTTTTATTTTCATGGCTCTGCGTTTATAAACTTATGTGAAGCACTTGGGGGTTCAAAGTGCTCACTACACATCTAGATAAGTTCCTTGGGTGGTCTAGTTTCCAAAATGGGGTCACTTGTGGGGGAGCTCCAATGTTTAGGTACACAGGGGCTCTCCAAACACGACATGGTGTCCATTAACGATTGGAGCTAATTTTCCATTCAAAAAGTCAAATGGTGCTCCTTCCCTTTGGGACCCTTCCGTGTGCCCAAACAGTGGTTTATGACCACATATGAGGTATCGGTGCACTCTGGAAAAATTGCCAAACAAATCTTAGGATCCATTTTATCCCATTGCCCATGTGAAAATGAAAAAACTGATGCTAAAAGAAAATTTTTGTGAAAAAAAGTCCCTTTTTTTTACGGATCAATTTGTGAAGCACCTGGTGGTTCAAAGTGCTCACTATGCATCTAGATAAGTTCCTTGGAGGGTCTAGTTTCCAAAACGGGATCACTTGTGGGGGAGCTCCAATGTTTAGGCGCACAGGCACTCTCCAAACGCGAGATGGCAACCGCTAAATATTCCAGCATATTTTCCATTCAAAAAGTCAAATGGCGCTCCTTCCCTTCTGAGCCCTGCCGTGCGCCCAAACAGTGGTTTATGACCACATATGAGGTATTGTTGTACTCAGGAGAAATTGCCCAACAAATTTTAGGATCCATTTTATCCTGTTGCCCATGTGAAAATGAAAAAATTGATGCTAAAAGAAAATTTTTGTTGGAAAAATTAAAATGTTCATTTTTTTCTTCCACATTGCTTTAGTTGCTGTGAAGCACCTGAAGGGTTAATAATCTTCTTGAATGTAGTTTTGAGTGGCTTGAGGGGTGCAGTTTTTAGAATGGTGTCACTTTTGGGTATTTTCTGCCATATAGACCCCTCAAAGTGACTTCAAATGTGAGGTGGTCCCTGAAAAAAATGGTTTTGTAAATTTTGTTGTAAAAATGAGAAATCGCTGGTCAACTTTTAACCCTTATAACTTCCCAACAAAAAAAATTTTTGTTTCCAAAATTGTGCTGATGTAAAGTAGACATGTGGAAAATGTTATTTATTAACTATTTTGTGTCACATAGCTCTCTGGTTTAACGGATTAAAAATTCAAAATGTGAAAATTGCAAAATTTTCGCCAAATTTACATTTTTTTCACAAATAAATGCAAACATTATCGACCTAAGTTTACCACTAACATGAAGCCCAATATGTCACGTAAAAACAATCTCAGAATCGCTAGGATCCGGTGAAGCGTTCCTGAGTTATTACCTCATAAAGGGACACTGGTCAATATTGCCAAAAATGGCCAGGTCACTAAGGTCAAAATAGGCTGGGTCATGAAGGGGTTAACAAATACTCAGTGGAAGGGTTGTTTCCCCTGCTTATCATGTGTGAACTGCTCATTAATGCTTAAGGCTGTGTGCACACGCTGCGGATTTTGCTGCGGTTCGCTGCGGTGCTGCGGTGTACAGTACAATGATTCCCTATGGGAATCAAAAACCGCAATGCAGATGGTGCGGAATTTTCCGCGCGGATTATCTGCGGTTTTCAATCCGCAGAAAGAATTGACATGTCAATTCTTTCTGCGGATTCCCCTGCGGTTTGCCATCTCCTCCATTGAGGAGATGAAAAACCGCAGGGCAAAACCGCAGAGCAATCTGCAGGTAAAACCGCAGGTATTTTGACCTGTGGTTTCACCTGCGGATTTTACAAAATCCGCGCGGATGAATCCGCACCTAATCCGCAGCGTGTGCACAGCCTAAAGGCTCTACATTTCAAAATCCTCTTACTGGACAGTTATTAAACATCAGATATTTTTTACCGTGCAATACCGATTATGTAATATACATGTTACAATGTCCATGTCCACTTTATTATATTGGAGAAACAACATGTGATTTAAAAACACGGATGAATCAGCATAGATGTGATATACGGAAAAAACGTAAAGATCTGCCTGTCCCTAAGCATTTTAATTAACAAGGACACACAGAGAAAGATTTAAGATTTAGAATTATAGATTATGTACCGGTGCATAGACGAGGAGGGAACCGTACAGGAAGTTTAAAAAAAATTGGAAATGAGATGGATATATGAGCTGGGGACATTAAAACCAGCAGGATTAAATGTTGATTTTAACCCCTTCCTGACATGCGACGTACTATCCCGTCCACGGTACCCGGGCCCGTATGACCATGGACGGGATAGTACGTCTACCGCGATCAGCGGCGCTCACCACGTGGGTGATTATCACAGCTGACACCCGGCACTATGTGTCAGGGGTGGTCACGGACCGCCCCCGACACGTTAACCCCTTGCATACCGCGATCAAACATGATCGCGGTGTACCGGGAGTTAAAGGGAAGCATCGGCAGGGAGGGGGCTCCCTCCGTGCTTCCCTGAGCCCCCCACGGCAGCGCAATGTGCAGCGCTGCTGCGGGGGGCTCCTATCCTCCAGGCCAACGAATCCAAGATGGCGACGGGGGCCTTCGGGGACCTGAGGAAGCTGGCTTCCTCAGTGCCTGCAAAGCGCAGGCAAGAGGAAGTCTTCAATGCCTGTGACAGATTGCTGATCTGTCACAGTGATCTGTGATGTGACAGATCAGCGATCTGTCACAGGACAGTGATGTCCCACCTGGGACTATGTAATAAAGTAAAAAAAAAATTTAAAAAAAATGTAAAAATAAATTTAAAAAAATCGCCAAATAAATTAGAAAAAAAAAAAAAAATATTCCCTCAATAAATCCATTTTTTGGAAATAATAAAAAAAAAACCCAATAAAAGTACACATATTAGGTATCTCCACGTCCGTAATGACCCGCCCTATAAAACTGTCCCATTAGTTAACCCTTTTAGCGAACCCCTTAAAAAATAAAAATAAAAAACGAAGCAAAAAATAATGATTTATTATCATACCGCCAAACAAAAAGTGTAATAACGCGCGATCAAAAAGACGCATATAAATATCCATGGTACCGCTGAAAACGTCATCTTGTCCCGCAAAAAACGAGCCACCAAACAGCATCATCAGCGAAAAAATAAAAAAGTTATAGCTCACAGAATAAAGCGATGCAAAAATAATTATTT